>NW_027205603.1:58260132-58872632 GCF_024711535.1 Dipodomys merriami
AGTATGAATAAACGTGAGTTTTCTATCTGCAAAAATAAAGGTCAAGAAGCCAATGTAGTTATACCTACATTTTGTTTCTATGTCTCATTTGTAATTGACAGTACTTTTAAAATTTTTAACTGTTATTATAAAGGTAAGGTACAGAAGGTTACAGTTATATAACTCAGGTGAATACATTTCTTTCTTTTTTTCTTTTTTTGCCAGTTGTAGGGCTTGAACTCTGGGCCTGGGCACTGTCCCTCAGCTCTTAAGCTCCAGGCTAGTGCTCTACCACTTGAGCCACAGTGCCACTTCCGGCTTTTACTGCTTATGTGGTGCTGAGGAACTGAACCCAGAGCCTCATGCATGCAAGGCATGAACCACCTTCCTAGCCCCTACATTTCTTTTTAGACAATGTCACTCCTTCCTTTGTTCTCTTCAGTGTTTTCCTTCCTACCCCACTCACAAGTTCATTTTCAACATAGTGTCCAGTGAGTACCATTGCTACATTTTCCCACCATTCCTGTGCCTCCCCTTACATTCCCAAAAATAGCTAAATTAACAAACAGAACAAAAAGGAAAAAAAACCAAAAAGGAAAAGAAAACTCTTGTTTCCATTTCCTGGAGTAAATTTCAATGAATATTATTTGTATGATCCGATCCAAATGAGCATTGTGCCTTTCTGGGACAGTACATTTTGACATTTACCTTAACTCCACCTGCACAACAGCATATGTTTCATTACAACTTGGCAAATGCCTATCATCATCAGCTGGGGGTCTATATATATTTTACTTAACATCTCTATACTTCAGTTTCCCCCATGTGTAAAATGTGTATATGAAAATCACTTCCACAAAGAGCAGTCTCAAGGGTTAGTCAAATGCTTAAAATAAAAGCATGCAACATTCAGGCCCATTGGTCCATACTTGCAATCCCAGCACTCAAAAGGCTGAGGTAGGGGGATCACAAACTGAAGGCCAGTTTAAGCTCTAGAGTCATACTGGGCCTCAAAAGGAGTAGTTCATTCAACCATATATGACAATATGAACTAAAATCTATCAAGCTTAAGTTAAAGTACCACTTTTTATAGTACTACTTTTTATAGCATCACTTTTAATAAAGAACATACAAATTTATTCTTCAACTTGAGAAAAACTAATTTTACTTATAACTTCACCATTTACTTGATTTAGTTATTGTTGTTCTTTAACTTATTTACATGTTAAAAGTCTTAGTTTATAAAACTCAAGAATCAATTAAAAGGAAATGATAAGTAGCTAACAAAGTACCAAAAATACAATGACATCTCTGTCAACATTGCTCTCTAGCTGGGTGTTGGTGGTTTACAACTATAATCCAAGCTATTCAGTAGGCTGAGATCTGAGAATTGCAGTTGGAAGCCAACTTGAGCAGAAAAGTCTATGAGACTCTTATCTTCAATTAACTACCAAAATGTCAGAAGTGGAACTGTGACTTAAGTGCTAGAGTGACTAGCCTTAAGCCAAAAAGCTCTAGTACAATGCCCAGGCCTGAGTTCAAGCCCCACAATCAACAAAAAAGGAATCTATCACATGTAAGCGATAGTGGTTAGAAGCACATCTTCTGGTACTGCTTTGCCCCTGATAAGTCTAAGTAAGGAAACTGCTACCCATCATCCAAATCTCAGTTCTACCAGAAACCTGGATAGAAGGATTGAATGGATGACTCATCATTCTTCTATGACTCAGCTGGAGAAGGGAAAATAGCTTTCCTAAGCAGAAAGTGGAGAATTCTCCACTTAGGTAGAAAAATCACAATAAATGGAACAGTCACATAGAGAGGGGAAAAACAAGAATATTATGTACTTATCACACTTTAGTGTAATAAGAATGCACAGAATACACAGAAATATGCCAAAATCAACAAGGTTATTTTCAAGTGAATGATTTAGTTTGGTTTCTAAAATATTGCTGGTTACCAAGCATTAGATTGAAATGTATTGGGGAGTTCTAATCCTATGGGTAGAATTTCAGTGTGAAGTAACAAGAAAGCTTTGGGAATGGAGTGTGGTGACAGCTTTTCTGTGTGGATGTCCTTGAATGCCCGTGAATGGTACCATTTAAAAGGGTGAAGATGGCTGGGCACTGGTGGCTCACACCTATAATCCTGGTTACTCAAGAGGCTGAGATCTGAGGATCAAGGTTCAAAGCCAGCCCAGGCAGGAAAGTCCATGAGACTCTTATCTCCAATAAACCACCAGAAAAACTGAAAGTGGCACTGTGGCTCAAATGGTAGAGTGCTAGCCTTGAGCTGAAGAGCTGAGGGACAGCACTCAGGCCCAGAGTTTATGCCCCACAACCGGAAAAAAAAGGTGAAGATAGATGGGGGAAAAAACAAACCAACAAATAAGGTACCCTAGCTAAATTATAATATATACACATGTGAATTACCTTGTACAATTAATACACAATTAAAAAAGGAAAAATAAAATGAGTCACAGGAAAGTTAACTGTTCAATGAAGGGCAAGGGTCACTGAAAGGAAAAAGTGGTAGGAAGGTAAGTGTGGGTAAATGTTGTCAAAGTACTAAGTATTCATGTGTGAAAATAGAAAAATGAAACCGGTTGAAATTGTTTTAAGCTAGAAAGAAGAGGGATGAGGGAGAAAGATAAAATGAGGGAGTCTTTTTGGGCAACTTTGCATACATGTATGAAAATATAAGCATAAAATCCCTGTAGCATAACTAACATGAGCTAATAAAAATCTCTAAAGAACTAAAAATGAAAGCCACCGAGGTTCATAAAATGGTTAAAATGGTAAATTTTAAATGCGTGACTTACGAATTCTTCACTTTAGGCCTAAGTCAATAGTAGAAATCCCTCAACACTACTTTAAAGTGAGTACTCAGATTCAATGAGGCAGCAACATAACAAAACCCTGTTATGGTTGAAAGCCATTAACTATGGAGAGTATACTTACTGAAACACAAATATACACATATATAGAAATACATATGTGCACACTTAGGTGTGCATGCATATGCATGTCTATATATATATATATATATATAAGTATTTATGGCCAAAGTGACAATCTATATAGTGGAAGTCAAAACATAAAGTAGATTTTGAAAAATTATGGCTATAGAATTCATCAGAGCAGTAGAATCTCTGAATATAGATACTGCTGCAGCAAAACTGCTATGAGGATAGGATCTATATTTTTGAATCCCACACCAAATGCACACGCACGCACGCACACACACACACACACACACACACACACACACACACACACACACACACACACACACTTCCTTACTCTAGACAACAGGGTTGAACAAGGTTGATTTCTGTTCACTTACCACAAGTCCTAGTACAAGGGTGCGGACTCTTTCTCCGATCTCAGGTGAAATGTCATTCCCAAACTGCTGCAGGGTAGTAAGGAATCGTTTCAGTTTGCTGAGTTGCCTGGCACCACAGGCTGGGGGCAGCTGTTGATTAGCCAGAGAAGAGGAGGAAGAAGAGGAAGGCCCATTGCTAAAGCCATTGGGTGGTGAAGGGGCGCCATTCAAGGCTGTAGGGGAATGGCTGGTGCCATTAGTTACTGTTGAGGTACAAAATCAAAAGAAAAAGAAATATTTGAATAAACTCACAGAAAGCATACACAAAGGTATCACTTACCTAGTTTCTTTCTAGCAGCAGAGTAATGCAAAAGATGCTGGGATTTTCTGTAAATGCTTCTTTCTTTCTGTAAATGCTTAGACTTGATAGTATCACAAAACTCAAGTACTCTGCCCCTAAATGTGTCTATGCTGCATGGTGAGAGAGAGCAAGCTATAGAGAATTGAATGATAACAGCACAATCCTGGCCCTGCCCCTGGGAAACACATATGCCAACCACCTGAAAGGTTTCAAACCTAAGACAAACAGCTCTGGATGTTGGCCTTTTGTTACAGACTTGCATCAATGTAACAGGCCTTTTTCTCCCTAAACCACTCCCCCCAGAGAAAGTGTACATTTGGTGGAGACTAAATTTATCACTGAACATTTTTAATCATGTTTTGTACACACAACTGACAGCTGTGTTTATATAAATAGGACTTTCAAGTTTTAACCTTATACCACCCAATCAAAAGGCTATTTTCTCCCTCTTGTATTCCTTAACCACTTAGGTGAAGGAAAAGGCAAATTTTACATAAAAAGCCAAAATGGAGTTGGTATTTAGCAAGGCATTGGTTCAAGAAATTGAAAGAAGGCACTTCAATCTAACCAAGAACATGGAACTGGTAGTAAATCATAAGTTCACTTCCAATAAAATTTATTAAACCTCAAATTAAGACCTAGGCTAGAAAAGTAGGTCTATTTCTCATTAAAGAAAATAATAGTTTTATTATTTTCACAAATCAATCCAACAAACTTGTCTTTTATTATTCTGACTATCTCTAGAATAGGTGGAATAAGTTGTAATGACCCTGCTATTATTAAATTTTTTTTCAAAATAATAAAATGGTGCCCTTATCCCAAATGAATACCAACGAAGCTGTCAAGAAATGATAGCTTGCCAGGCCACCACATAGGAGACATATGCCCATCATTGTGACTTTGGGTAGCAAGAAGCCAAATACTAAATGACAGGGTTCCAGCTTGGCACCTCATAGTCTTCTGCTCCTCCCAAAGGTCTTTTAAATGGCAGCATAACAGTTCATAAATGGCCCTAGATTTGTACTTTGCTGTGCTCTTAGGGTCCTATGAATCTACTTTTGCCTGTTCGTTATTTTTCATTCATTTGGATCCAAGGCACAAGATCTGTAGATAATGTTATCTACAACAGATAACATTTATTAGCTTCACAAACCCTTGATGACATTTTAAATCAGAACTGTAAGATTAAAACAAAGCTGCCCATTGCCTCTACTTGAGTCTACAGGAAAAAGCAGGAAGTTGTTCTTCTGTCAGAATAAGCTGTCCTTCCCTTAGATGGTACAGAAAGCAATATACTCAATTGACTGAGAGCTCAGGACTTGAGCCAAGTGGTAATGGAATACAGGTTTGATAAGAGACTGATGGGTTCATGGAAAAGGTGGTGTTAAAAATTTCAGAAAGATCATGAGACTGGTTCATGTAGCAATGGTTTCTTTAACTGAAGGAAATTAGGTTTTTAAACATTATTTTTAACAAACTGCAACAAGCAAAAGTAATCTTGAAATAACTACTACATACTTGCACATTCTAAGTCAAAATGAACAAATTGAAGAGTTTCTCCATTCTAATGAATTAAAAGTGCTAGAGGTAGCTGAACACAGATGGGCCACACCTGCGATCCTAGCTACTCAGGAGGCTGAAATCAGAGGATTGTGGTTCAAAGCTAACTATGGAAGAAAAGGCTTTAAGATTTTGTTTCCAATTAACAAGCAAAAGCCAGGCTCAAGGGGAAGAGCGCCAGCCATAAGCAAGCAATCCCAGTGAACACAAGGTCCTGAGTTCAAGTCCTAGTACTGGCAAAAAAAAAAAAAAAGTTATAGAGGTAACTAGAGCTACAGACCAACTATGCTATTCTTCATTTCTAAAATCAGAACAGGCTATGCCTGAATCAATAAAGCAAAGGCACACAAATATTGACTGCAAGACCAATAAGACATAATATGTGATACTTTGTGTTTAAAACCCACTCCCTGGATAAACTAATGACTTTTGTCTTGCTTTATAGATACTGGATCTTCTTTTCCTTTGCATCTGTATGTATAGAAAAAAAAAATCTTAACTGCAACTTCAACACAGCAATAGTATATCCAGAAATAATACTTACATGTGGTTGGCGTGAATGAGCTGGTTCGTGGAGCTCCTTGAGTAGTTGGGGGAGGCGGCATGGTTGGAGGAGTTAGCCTGGATTGCGTCTTCACATCCACAGGTGAGTCTGGCATTGTGGAGTGCTTCTCAGTACGATCTGGAGGATGCCACCAGGAAAAGGTTATTTCACTCCCTAAGCACCTCACTTTTTTCAAGGGAGGTTTATCTTTTTAAGAAGCAAGCGAACAGAAGAAATTCAACATCTTCTATCAATAAAACAGACTTATCTGCGGCAGTTTAAAGCATGATTTTATCACCCAAAGCCCACTTGAGAAGGTGTAGCACAGATGGAAGGACCTCATTTGTAACTAGGCTATATTATATCCTATTGTTATTTCTGGCTTGGGCAGATGCTACCTTGGTAGTGTTATATGCAACAGCACAATTTCACTCAGAACTGAAGCCAATGTTAGCAAGAGGAAGAAAATAGACGAGAAGGATGATCATGAAGCCCTCATGACAGTTCAGAAATAACAAAAACCTGAAGTCTGTTATGCAGGTGAGACACTGGCAGGAACTAGCAATGAATGTCTACAACACCTGCCATCCCCTTTCCATACTTAGTTTTCTGGTCTATTATGTGAGACAAGTGATAGCTCCTAGACACAGCTTTCTCTTTGGCTGTACCTGCATTGTTTTAAAAGTCACCACTTCATTAATGCTATAGGTTTCACAATGAAGTTAAGTCATTATTTACTTAGAATGTGTGGATTTATAACCTGTTCTTCTAAAAACATGAGATCAATAGTCTAATTAATAATTTTAGACTCAGAATGTAAAGACCCAAACTGAGGACCAGCTAAAGCTAAAGACACTCATTTTTAAAGTATGACACAGATAAGGAGAAATTGATTATCCAATAACAAACATTTGTAATTCTGAACTGTTTTCCCCTAAATATGCATTTACCTTCAGATTTCAAAATGATTTTCAAATTCCAATTTGCTTCTTAAAGCTACAGATTTCTGGTGAAAATGAAATGGATTTTTTAAACCTATTTTCTACAAACACACATGCATGCGCACACACACAGTGTTTTGATGTGTTACTCTAGTCTTCAATATTTCACAGTTGAACTTCCACAAAATTGAAATAACAGACTAGGAAGAACAAGCTTTTGTGATAATTGTAATGAGAAACTCTTTACTTATAAACCAATTATGTTTTAAAGACAGGAAGATAAATAAGGGATTATAAGGAGAGACCAGTAGAAGGTAAGACAGGGAAGAAAAAACAGGGGAGAATATGGTTAACTTACATCATATGTATGTATGAAAAAGTAATAATAAAACTCAGAAACATTGGTATGAAACTTAAAGGTGGGGTTAGGGAGGGTGTTAAAAAGTATTATAAAGGATAGGAATATGAACAAAGTACATTTCACTAGTGTGTGAAAATATCACATGAAAAATCTTACTTTGTACTATTACTATGCTCCAACAGAATTCAGTGATTATGAGAAAAAAACACAGCCCAAAATTACAGTCAGAATTCCAGGCCTATTTCACTTCTTTTCAAAGCAATTTCCTAAGACTTGGTGGCAATAAAGTAGAACATTTAAAATTAATAATGCTGTTGAAACCCTACAAGGAAAGATTTAATAAGAGATAGAAGTGATCATCATTTGAGTGCCTTTTCCATGGAGATCCACTCAACGCTAAACAGGGTCTCTACTTCAACTCTACTGCTGCCTGAGTAATACTGAACATCCTCAAACATGTTCTGATGACACGATGGCACACACATGACTTGTCTAACTTTGTTTTATTGTTAAAAGCCTTGTCTTCGTGTTGTGACTCCAAAATATTTTAAAACCAGCCTCAGAAAGTCAATTATTCTAGAAACATACAGAAGTTAGGCAGGATTAAAACTGCTTCCTCAATCAATTCCTTGCCCATTCTACTCACCTCAACCAACCTCAGCAACAGAGAATAAATAGCTTTCCGCTTATGTTGCAGCTGAGGGAAGAGGTACAGCAGCAAATACAAGTCTCCCTAAATAAAGGCAAATATTTCTGTCATGCCAAGAAAGGAGGCAGAGAGGGAGACTTGCCAGAGTCGGCTGGGAGATAACAGTGGGAACTGCTGGTCCATCTGGCTTTCATTCTGCTAACACTCACGGGGAGCTGTGAGCAAAGGCAGTCCAGATACACAGACTCCAAGCACGTGGTTGCACAGACAGAGAAAGGAAGAGCAGAGGGGGAGGGGGAGTGAGAGTCATGAAAAAAAAAGCAAAGTAATAAGAGGAAAAAGAAGAAATGAGGAGAAAGGACAAAACAGGGAGAAAGAAGAATGAAAAGGAAAGTTCCTTTCAAGTGGTTGCTTTACCAGTAACCAAAGCAGAGCCCTCATAGGCTCTCTCCTTTTATACAGTCAAGGAGAATTCCTAAACTTAAAGATATACCTTCTTATAGGCATTCCTCTTTCATTTTAAATATTGCTCACGCTACATGAAAAGAAAGTAAACTGAAAGCTGACAATGGGCTGCCTCTCAAATTTAAGATTTGATGTTTACCATAATTTTTGCATCTTTGTCCTAATTTTAGATTTTTGATATATTCATACTTTTGATTCAAAAACATAGATCCACATTTGTATTTAATCAGATATTTGCTGCTTAACCAGAGCATTATCATCAACATAAGTAGGTAATATTTCTTAATATGTAAGGAGTCATCAATATTTTAGAGACACCTTTTAAGCAATGTAATACTAGCCAACTATTACTTCAAACCAGATATTCTAACCAGATATATGTGTATGTGTAGAAATTTGTATTTGTTGAATTTTGACCATAGCCAAATTTCTGTGACAGTTGGCCTCAGAGGTCCTACAAAGTGAGACAAAGTGTGACCATATGTAACTTATTCTATGCCTCACAGTGCAATCAATCCAGGATGGAGATACATGCTAAAATAACAGGCCAGGCCTAACACACACACACACACACACACACACACACACACACACACACACACACAAACACAAACCTCTGGAACAGAGACACTTAAGATAAATTCAGAAAATATGTCTTAAGTATGCTGGGTTCCATTGCATTTGTTTTGGATTATTGAAAAAAATTGAAATATATATTCTTGAAACTTTTACAGCAAACAGTACAAGAGCTATGATTCAACCACAGAAGCATTTCACTCCATTTCAAATTACAGGACATGGTAAAACCAATATTAAGTTACGCTGTATCTTATGTAATTTTTAAGTTCATGAAAATTATACTTCTCTGGTACATAATTTCTATTTTTTAGTTGCTGGAGGGGAATTCTGACATTTATTAAAAGAATGACACAAAATGATTTGAAAAATGAATGAAGAAGGGGAAGAAGAGGGAGAAGGGGTAAAGGATGAAGAAAGATAGGTAGGGAAAGAGGGAAAATAACAAAAGAAGAGAAGAGAATAGAGGGAAGGAGATAGGGAACAAAATAATCTATTTAGTCAGCTAAGGAAGTTCAGTATGATCCAGAACAGCCAACTTTACCTCTATCATAATAATTTGTACCACCTCTAAATTAGACTATCTTCTCTATATAAGGTACATTTCACTCATTTGATATCAAACTATCAAACAATACAAACCAAAGATGGTAGAGCGAGCGTGGAAAGAAATAGTGTGCCATATATAAATACATTACTGGTATCAATTAAATAGCCAGTTTATTATTATAGTGTATTTTCTATTTCTTTATTTTTTTAAAGTATGATATAACCTGCCTTGGTACTTATTTTACTTTAAGTTAGCTCAAATAGTTCCAAATGTATGTTTAAGGAATAAAAACAGGTATACCAACTTGTCCTTGCTAAAGTTCCATTTGAGTGGGAGTCATATATTTTTCTATCAGAGTTTGGTTTGTGTGTTACAATAGAATTCTCAGAGATGGTACAGATTATGAGAAATTTCTTGAAAAATTGGTAATTAGTCTAGAGTTAGTCATATTTGAAGACATGCTAAAGAAGCTAAAAGGTATTTACTAAAGAGAAGTAGGCCAATGTGGGTCCTAGAGACTATAAAAAGGAAAAGCATGAGATTGAGCATAGAATTTTAATTTCGTCCTACTAGAAAAGATGGCAGAGTTCTGACATAGAAGTCTTGTAGGAACTCCGATGTCTATTTGTATGATTAGATAGCTAGCTAGCTAGCTAGATGGATGGCTAGATAGATAGAAATAGATAGACACATGCATATAGACAGATATATTACATATTATACATTCCAATCAGTGAAAATGGCAAGCAACTTGAGAGCGATATTTAAAAAAATTCTTCCTTAGGTTAATTAATAAATATGCATAACCAAGAATAGTTACATTCCTTTTTAAAACCCATTTCCTATATTATAACCAGGCCCAGGATAATCAGCTTAACTTTGTGAGAAAGGACAAACAAATAGCATCCATAACATAAATCTATACAAAGAGAATGGAATGTAGGCACAGAAGCTCTTCAAGTTATGATGAGATTACATCCCAGTAAAGCCATTCTAAATTGAAAATAGCATAAATCAAAAATGCATTTAGCCAGGTGCAGTGGCTCAATCCTATAATCCTAGCTATTATGAAGGTGGAGATTGAGGTTCTCAGTTTGAAGCCAGCAAGCCAATAAAAGTTTACAAGATGTCACTTGGACCAACCTTAGTACAGTGGTTCCTTCCTGTCATCCCAGAAAAGTGAGTAAGCACAAATAGAAAGATGGCAATCCAGGAGAATCCAGGCATAAAAAGAGATCCTGGATCCAGGCACCGGTGGTAGCTCACGCCTGTAATGCTGGTTACTCAGGAGGCTGAGATCTGAGGATCATGATTCGAAGACAGCCTGAGAATAAAAGTCTGTGAGACTCTTATCTCCAATAAACTATTCTGAAAAAGTAGGAAGTAGCACTGCTGATCAAGTGGGTAGAGTGCTAGCTTTGAACACAAAGAGGCTCAGGGTCAGTGCCTAGGCCCTGCGTTTAAGCCCCAGGACCAGCAAAAATATAATAAAATAAAATAAATTTTAAAAAGAGAGATCCTATCTCAAAAACAGCCAATATAAAAAGAAGCTGATGGTGTGGCCCAAGTAGCAGAGTGCCTTCCTAAAAAACACAAGGCTCTGAATTCAAATAAAATTGCCACAAAAAAGAAAATGCATTTAATAACCAAACTATCAACCATCCCAGCTTAGCAACAGAGTACACTATAGAATATCAATGGTTTACTCTCAAGATCACAGTGCTGCTGAGCACTGTGACAGAACAGATAAACATATTGACATATAGATAGCCATGTCCCAAAACAGAATAAAAATTTAAATTTGATATACAACTCCTAAGTCAAACATCATTGTAAGTCAGGAAATATCTATAATATGGGAAGGTACTACAGACATGAAATTGATTTCAACTCTGCAAGTAACTAAAGTGTAGTTTGCGACAAATGTAAGAGTTATTCTCATCTCATTTCTTATCATCGGTGCTTTAAATCTGAATAGCTCCCCAAATCACATTTGAATAGCTAGACAACATCAGTGGATCCTTTAGGAGGTATTTAAACACTGAGGGGTCTTCCTTCAGGCATGGGATTAGTTCATTACAAAAGAGCAAGAGCTGAAGAGCTAGGCATGGCAGCTGAGCTAGAGGTATCACAAGACTTGGATAGAGCCAACCCAGATGCCCCTCTGTAAATGAATAGATCAAGAAAATGTGACGTGTGTGTGTGTGTGTGTGTGTGTGTGTGTGTGTGTGTGTGTGTGTGTTTGTGAGTTCTCTGCCTCCATCAGAAAGAATGACACTGCCCCATTTGTTAGGAAATGGAAAGACTTGGAAAAAAATGTATTAAGTGAAGTAAGCCAGACCCAAAGAAACATAGGCCCCATGGTTTCCTTTATTTGCAATAACGAGTATACGTCTAGGATAATCTTACCAGACAAGTAGAACAGGTCAAAAGCTATGTACATATAAGATGAAGTTAAGTGAAATGAACCCCAAGATAGGAACACAAGATGATTTTTTCTTTGTCGCTGTTGTTTTTAATGTACTATGTGATTTTTGTTCGTTCCTTTTGTATGTTCTTCTCCCTGTTGTCACTGTATTTGATTCTGGTGGCCTGCATCTTGTATACACATTTTTCTAATTTGGGTAGGGGAAGGGAAATAACAAAATGCTGCAACAAGTATACAGGCTGACCCATTGTAACAATGAGTACAAGACACTATGTTGAAAACGAACTTTACAACTTTGCTGGGGAGAGGGGAGTTGGGGAAGTGGGGAGGGAAGGGATACTAGGGGAAAAACAAAGGAGGGGGTAACAATGCTTGATAGGAAATGTACTTATTACCTTACTCATGTAACTGTAACCCCTCTGTACAGTACCTTTTTTTAATTTTTTATATTTTTGGTCCCATCATGGGGCCTGAACTCTGGGCCTGGGTGCTATCCCTCAGCTCTCCAGCTCAAGGCTAGCGCTCTACCACTTGAGCCATAGTGCCACTTGCGGCTTTTTCTTTTTGCTTATGTGGTGCTGAGGAATCGAACTCAGGGCCTCATGCATGCAAGGCAAGTGCTCTACCACCGAGACACCTTCCCAGCCCCTGTACAGTATCTTTACAGTAAAAAATATTTTTAAAAAGACTGAGGACAGTTTGAACTACGTAGCAAGGCTCTGATGACAGGTAGGTAGGTAGACTTGTAGACAGATAAATTGATTAGATAGATAGATAGATAGATAGATAGATAGATAGATAGATAGATAGATAGATAGATAATGAGAGTATAGCTCAGTAACTAAACTCTAAGATGAGTGAGGTCCAGAGTTTTATATTTATGTTTTTTTTCTTTTTCCATTTCTTGTACTTATCACAGAGCTGGAAACACAGAAGGTACTCAATTTTTTTAAGCCATCCCAGCCTGCCCTTTAACTTGTGATCCCGCTGCCTCAGCCTCCTGAGTTGGATGGAATTAATTACAGGCATAAGCCATAGGACTCAGTTCCAATTTGATGTTTTAAGTAATCTTGTCAAGTTGTCTTCTTCACAATAGTGCCAGTGGTGCTTCTAAATGTACATACTCAAAACAAAAAGAAGAGTGTCTTCATGAACCAAATCACAGTGTTTTTCATATTCTGTAAGTTGCTGTTTATAGACAGAAGGATTGTGAGTTACTCTTATTTCCTTTTTATTTCTCTCTGTTCTATGAGAGTATTTTATTCTTACAAATGAAATGAATGAAAACATAAACTCTCACAGGATAAGCCAGCAAACATCAGAGCTAGACTCTACACTAAATGTAGGGAATGCACCCTGCTTTGTACCTTACTTCAACACTCATAAGCAGAGTCCTGTAAATCTTCTCATGGTACAAGGGAAAAAACTGAGATGATAAGCCAGAACCTGTTCTTGTCCTTTTCCTTATCATCTAAAGTTGATGGTCATTCATGATCTGAAAACTGCAATACAGAGCACATCCAGTTAGTGGAAAATCTCAGGGCCAGAGACACACTGGAACTACATGTTTTAGCACAGTAGCTACCAGCTACCTGTAACTATTTAAATTTCAACTGAAATTAAATAAACTTAAAATATAGTTCTTCAGACACCTTCAAGTGTTCAAGTGTTCCACAGCTGTGACTGAGGGATATTATCTTATAAAACTCACTGTCACCACAAAAGAACAGTGCCACCAGAGGATAATGGGGGGGGGAATGTTACCCTAGAAATAAAGATTCTGTAGTGATTGAGGACCTCTCCAGGTGGTGCAGAGAATGAAGGGGAGCCATCATCATCCATCAGCCTCTTTGTAAACACCTACCATTGGCTTTCAGACCTTTCACCTGATTGATATGCACATGATTTCATGCTATAGGTATAATATTGGGGAGCAAAAACAAGAGGTTCAAACTGAGTAGTTTAGATAAGAAAGCTCTAATTTCTGAGAAAGGGAAAGCACAAGACATCATTAGCTCAGGTGGTTAGTAAGCATCAGGCTATCCATGCTAAAGAAAATAAGATGAAGCCTCAGTTCTGGAATGAGGCAGTGGAAGATGGTCAGGGATGATAACCTGAAACATGTCTGTATGAAAGAGATATGAAGTGTAGTTCAGAAGGAGGCTAGACTAAGACCAAGCTATGGCTGTAGGGATGGCAAAAGAAGTCTTCCTGCCTTGTTCTACAGCACGTAGCCAGCTAAACATGGAGCATTTCTCTTGCTTCTGAATATAAGCTTCATGAAGATAGATATTGCTGGCTGATTGATGAAACTGTCTTTTAAAGAAAACATAAAATACTAGGCATTTGAGGAAGACCATTAAACAAATGAGAGAGTGAATAAAGATGGTAAAGTTAGTATTTACCCAAACAGCCAGAGGCCTCTGAGTAGTCCGATTACCTTAATGGGGACAGAGGCTGTAGAGGCTGATGGAAAGACACTGAGTGTATACTACATCTCACAGAGGTAGAAGTGCTGAGAAGTAAAAGGAGTATTACACAAGGCGGGAAGTGACCAGGTCACCCAGCATGGAGATGGCTATAAGAAGGGAGCAGGGGGAGAATTTCAGGGGATGTTTTAAAGTAACTGCCAAATTCACAGAGCTTGAAAGCAAATGAAACAGATCTCCCATTGACAGAAATCTCCAGCTACACGGTGATGTCAAAAATCAAACCAAAGTCCAGAAGGAAGAATCATTTGAGAAAGGACTAAGACTAACTTAGTGATACTCTGCTATTTATATGTAAAACACCCCACTCATGTATCTTCCTTTCTCATATCTGCCACCAAATGATTCCACCTATTTAATAGACTTTTCCATTCCATTTTCCACCACCACCCTAATCAATAGATGTTCTTAGAAGCTATTGTGTGTTCACAACTCCTATTGCCATGAGTCTATTTATCATATAGCATATATCTTGTCAAGCAAAATGTTTTTTTCAGAGATTCCTTCCTTCCTTCCTTCCTTCCTTCCTTCCTTCCTTCCTTCCTTCCTTCCCTCCCTCCTTCCTTCCTTCCTTCCTTCCTTCCTTCCTTCCTTCCTTCCCTCCCTCCCTCCTTCCTTCCTTCCTTCCTTCCTTCCTTCCTTCCTTCCTTCCCTTCCTTTCACTTTCCTTCCTTTCCCTCCCTCCCTCCTTCTTTCTCTCTCTCTTTCCTTCTTTCTTTAGTTCTTTCTTTCTTTCTTCTTCTTTTTTTCTTTTTTGCATGTCCTAGAGCTTGAACTCAAGGCCTGGGCTCTGTCCCTGAGCCTCTCTGTGTTCAAGGCTAGTGTTCTACCACTTGAGCCACAACAACACTTCTGGCTTTTTCTGAATAGTTTTTAGTTGATAAGAGTCTCAGGGACTTTCCTGCCCAGGCTGGCTTCTACTGAGTAGCTAGGATTGCAGGCATGAGCCACTGCACCTGGCTAAGGCCTTCATTTTTAAAGGCATTTATCTTTTTAAATTTAATTTTTATTGTCAAGGTGATGTACAGAGGGGTTACAGTTACACGAATAAGGTAATGAGTACATTTCTTGTCAAACTTGTTACTATTTTTAAGGGCATTCATTTGTAAATCTTCTAGCTAGTCTAGGAACCAGAATCATAAATGCTATAATCCTAGATCTTCAGGAGGCTGAGACCTGAAGGATTGTAGTTAGAAGGTAGTCCAGGCAGAAGAGTTCATGAGAGTCTATTCCTAAATAACCAGCAAAAACCCAGGCTGGAGGCATAGCTCAACTAGTAGAATACTAGCAATGAGCAAGGCCTAGCTTCCCACATGGGGAAAAGAAAAGACCAAGCGAGCTCATTACAAGTCTACCAACATTCTACTGACAACTGTATGCAGAATAGACATCAGACCTTTTGGGGAAATTTGTGCCTCCACATTTCAACTTTAGGATAAACATCCTTTTCCTAATATCTGACCAAGTCTCAAACACCATAATCATCCTATGACTTTTCCTCCTCTACTGTCCTCTTTTTTTTTTTTTTTGGTCCAACTTTCCTAATATTACAGCAATTCCACATTACATTTAAGTAACTTTAAGGTGACTTGGCCTTGAGTATCTTCTGAGCTCTAAACTGCTTTTCTTACCTCTAGTCCCTCTCTGCCCAAACTCCCCCTTCATCACCTCCACAGCAACAGCTCCACATTCAGAGTCTGACAAAAATCTACCTGTAATTCCCACACAACTGCAAAAGCTGATCAAGGTAAAAAGCAGATTTTTTTGTCCTTTTCAACTATATCTTTAGTGTGTAATCATAAAACTCTTGCACATCATAGGTTCTTGATTAGTTCATTGTACGAGACCATTTAAAAACTTTGAACACTGTCTATTTTACCTTTACCCTGTATATATGCTTATCCTTATATGAAATATACTCCCAAACAAAATACCGCTTGGGCTTTTTTCCCTGAAATTGTAAACATATCTTAAAAGTTAATTTGAAATAAAATTAAAATATCAGAAAAACATTGAAAATGAAGTATGACAAGTTTAGCCTAACATTTATTAAAATGCATGAAACTTTTTGAAAAATATGCAGAGTACAGAATTAACCACTATAACAGAACAAAAATTTTAAGTATGAAAAAATACAAAGCTGAGGAACAGACACATTTGAGAACTAATATATGATTAAGATGACTTCGTATATTAGTGGGAAAAGAAAGAGATAGCAATTCAGGAGAATTTCCTTAGAATTACTAGACAACCATTGGGAAAAAAAGAATGTCTCTGTCTTACCTATAGTCATTTCTGCCTATTGCCCCCAGTCTCGCCCTGCATGGTCTTAGTAACCCTTCGTCAAATATTAAATGGAAAATCCCTGCATGCTATTCTAAGGAGCATGATGAGATCTCCCACTGTCCGGGCCCATTCTAGTCTGCCCTGCCTCACATGAGGATCATCCGTTTGCCTAGCAAATCCACACTGCACATGCCACTTAGAGGCCATCTTGGTTATCAGATGGAATGCAGCATTCACATGACTCCTACTTAGAAGCTTGACTGAGTCACAAACCACACATCCCGTACTTTATTTCATCTCATCATGGAGGCTTTGTACCATCTCACAGGATTCTATAAAGGAAGATAAGTACAATATAAGCTATTTTGAGAGAGGGAGAGATTACATTCACATAACTTTATTATAATATGTTATGATAATTGTTTCATCAGTTACTTTAGCTGATTGTTAACTATACCTAATTTGTAAATGGAACTTTACCATAAGGATGTATATGCAAAACAACAACAACAACAAAACAAATCATGGGCTCTATAGGGATTACTACTCTACAGGATTTCAGGTATCTCCTAGGGTTCTTGGAACATATCCCTCAGGTATAAGGCAAAATCATTCAGATTCTTATATAAAAAAACTGTAAATATAAATATAAATGAAAAATGTTAAATATATATATTTGAACTTCGGGTGAGGACATATTATGATTTAAAAATACAGAGTTAAAGTGTTACTTAAGTTGAGTAGAATAAAATGTGGTTCAAACAGTAAATGCAAGGAGCAAACAAGGAAAAAGTACAGTGGCATTTGACAACAATGGATTGATGTCTTTGAGATAAAAGTGATAAAAACTTAGCATAGTGCTCCATACCTATAGTCCTAGCATAGAAAGGTCACAAGCTACCCTGGGCCACATAGTGAGTCTGAGACCAGCCCAGGAAATATAAGACTTTATCTTATATTTTGTCATCCCCCCCAAACAACAAGAAACAACAGCAACAGAAGCAATAAATAAGAGGAAGGCTTAGGGATTGCCAAGGGAATAACTCCAGGTATATTAGAATACAGTTAAAATAACATCCTCAAGTAACCCAAGTAGATTCTTGAATTTATTTTTGCTTACTCACTTGATTTTAGTATTCTAGGTTTGTCTGAAATTGTTTTTTGTTTCTGTTTTGCTCTTCATATGATAATTTATTATTAACATTCTGTGGCTAGTGAGGGTTTTTTTCCCCACTCCTTGAAAATGTTTCTCAACCGGGCGCTGGTGGCTCACGCCTGTAATCCTAGCTACTCAGGAGGCTAAGATCTGAGGATCGTGGTTCAAAGCTAGCTCAGGCAAGGAAAGTTAGTGAGACTCTTATCTCCAATAAACCATTAGAAAACTGGAAGTGGTGCTGTACCTCAAACGGTAGAGCACTTGCCTTGAGCTGAAGAGCTGAGGGACAGCGCCCCAGCCCAGAGTTCAAGCCCCACAACCGACCAAAAAGAAAAAGAAAAAAGAAAATGTTTCTCATTTGTCCATTTGTTTATGTAGTACTTGGGAGCTTGAACTCAAGGCCTTGTACTTGTATTGAGTCACGCATCCAGCCCTGCTTTTCACCGATTAATTTTAGGACAGCCTATCAGTACCTACCTGCACATGTGCCTGAACTTTAATTTGCCTTCTTTTAGGCTACCTAGCTGTGTATAACTGGGATCACAGTCTGTGCCACAGAATCCAGCTTCCCTTCCATAGAGACCAAGTCTCAGAGACTTTTCTGCTTGGATGGGTCTGCCCTCAGAACCCTCCCAGTCTAACTCTCTCATATAGTTTGAGAGAACAGGTTCACACCACTGTGCTCAGCTACAGAGAAGGTCACTGCCCAAGTTGGCCTCAAATCATGATCCTCCCATTTTCAGTATCCCAAGTAACTAAATATACTTGGTTTATTATTTTTATTTTTTGAGACAGGGTCTTGGTATTAAACCAAGCTGGCCTTGTTGAATTTAATATCTTCCTGACTCAGTTTTCAAGTACTGAATTACAGGTACGTGCCACCATATCTGGCTTAAAATATACTACAAAGCACTTGAGGAATACAAAACAACAAATAGAACCCCTCACAGGCATGCTGGTTCACTTCTGCAGTTCCAGCATTTGAGAGGTAGAGAGAGAAGATTTCAGAGTTTAAGGTTAATGCAGGCTATGAGGACTCTAACAACCACCACCACCAACAACAACAATAACAAGACTTTCTCTATAAAACAGTTTGACTAAAAAAGCAGATTCTCCTACATGGGTTCCCAAAGACAAATATATAGTCTATAAATTATGTTAGAAAATCCCTTACATATAATCATGTTTAAACGCTAATGGGAAATGAACTAAAGGCATATATTTACATGGAGATTTCCCTTAGCTTAATAAGATCAAGAGATCAAGTCCATACATTTTATGCAGTTGTTTCAATCCCACATTCTTTGTTCCCCCAGGGCCTGTGCATGCCAGATGAGTGTCCTACCACTGAGCTACACCACTAGTACTATATTCATCATAACAGTTTGTGTTATAGTTAATACTTTGCCTGACACAATTTTTATGGATGTCTGTGACCTTATTTTAGTTAATAAGGTAATTTACAGAAGATACCCTAATTAATTAATTGCTAATAAAGACTCCCTAAAGACATAAGCTCAACTTCTGTTTACCAAAGAAATACCTGCATATTTGTAGTCAAGTGTGTCCAAGGAAGTCTGCTTTCATCTCCCTATTTCAAGGTCTACAAACCAAGCACCCTTTGTAATGTCAGGAAAATCACTGGGGAACCTAGAACAATAAAATCCTAGCTGGCTTCAGTTTGAATGACAGAGCTTTACAATTTACATGCCACACCTGAAGTTCCAGAGACACATCTCAAGTGAACACAAATAAATTTTATGTTAATAAGCTCTTAATGTAGCGTCCTCCATATTGTACTTTAAATGTGGGTAAATGTATTACTAAATTAAGATGACAGTCTAAATTCCAATCCATTTACTAGGAATCATTTATATTTCATATAGCACTGGAGATGTCTTTTAGGAGCTTATGAAGAATTATAACAGGGGGAAATCAAACCAAACATTGATGGACAACTACAAAAGGCTATGCATGAACAAATAAAAAATGGTACATGCTAAAGATCTATAAGGTTACTTCGAAGGATATTACTTGTCAGATAAATTAATCACAAAAGTAGTAAAAATTGAAACACAAAGGAAGTTGTTACCCATCAGAGTTTCACCATGCTGTTACTAATTTGTCTTGATTCTTACTAGGACTTATCTATAATTGTACCTGTGATAATTTACCACTGCTTCCTAAAGAAACAAGGAGGTAAAAGTTTTGGAGTTTAATCCATACTACCTCTGTGATCATGAATGTCAATATCCCTAATGTGGCTCCAAAAATGTTGGAAATCTGTACTTGGAGAATCAGAGCTCAGCTTAGTATCTTCTCATTCAACAACTCTCTTGAACAGTTTGGAGTTAGCAAGGGCTTTTCCTCAGTATATAATACTGTATGTCACCTTACTTGGGTTGACTTGAGACAAAATGAGGTCAGCACAATTCATCTTTGTGTTTCACTGCTCATTCGCCTTCCTTTCAATTCTGGCTTTTACTCCTCTCAACTCTAAGACATCTAGAACTCTTATACGACCCCTGTTAGAAAAAGATATTAAAACTGTGAAACCACCCTAAACCTAAAGTCTTGAGCTTATATTTTCCAAATGTCTATTTCTGTTTCTGGGACTACAGGTTGAACTAATTCATGTAAAAATAGTGACTAACCATGGAAGTACACCACACACACACACACACCACACACACACACACCACACACACACACACACACACACACACACACACACACACACACACACACACACACACACACACACTTTTCCTCATAAAATAAAATCTGGTAATTTTCAACCAGGATAGCAAACTGCATTCATAAATCAAAATTCTCTAGAAAAATTGGTCATAAACTCTCTGGACACTGAATCTCCTTGCCCTTAGTAGTGCTTGACAATACTGGGGTCGGGGAAGGAGAAGCAGAGACAGTGTCAGGCATGCACTTTTGTCATGGTCCTGAGCTTTTCCCCATTGCTAACTCGTGTTTACAGTCATAGCTGTTTCCAATTAATATCCTTTAAGAAAGAACACACAAGCAAGGGGCTTCTACCTTCACTTAAAGGATCTCTATTATCTGTTCCTGGTCTCTCCATGGGGCTTTCAGGAGCTAAGGAAGGACCAATGGAAAAGGTAGCCCACAATGATAAACAATTCCAGGTCGTTTCTTACTCACTGATGTAATGAAATGTTTGTTGCTGGTCTACTTAAGAACACCATAAATACTCGAAAAAAAGCTATGTACATATGACCATATAAGATGATACTAAGCAAAATGAACCCCAAGATAGGGGGAACACAAGAGGTTTTAGCTTTCTTGCTGTTGTTTTTAATGTACTTATAATGTATCATGTGATTTTTCTGTTTCTTTTGTAGGTTCTTCCCCCATGCTATCACCCCCGTTTTCACTGTATTTGATTCCTGTACCCTGAATCTTGTATATACATTGTTCTAATATGGTGACAGGAAGGGAAATAACAATACAGGTTGACTCATTGTAGCAATAGGATGTATAAGACACTATGTTGAAAACCAACTTTACAACTTTGGGGAGACAGGGGGTATTAAGGGAAGCAATGGTAGGGGAAAATCAAAGGAGGGGGGAACAATGCTGGACAGGAAATGTACTCATTACCTTATCCATGTAACTGTAACCCCTCTCTGCACAGTATATTTACAATAAAAATATATTTAACTAAAAAATGAATACTCAAAAATATTATTTCTTGCTAATAAATGGTCAGCTTATATTCACTTTGTATCATTCCACATCAATGCCAATTTTTCCCTGGCCTAACTCAATCAGGACTGCCACATTGTGCTTCCATCACAATATTTACAACAAAACATAAAATTCTTTCATGTCCTTTTATGAGGACTCTAGTTTCCTCCTCAGGCCAGGTTCCTTTTATATCCCAGTCCTAACACGGTATCTATACAGAAGTACTAAAAGGTATCTGTGGCAACAAACAAGAGACACAGGATTTCTTTTGTGTGTTGTTGTTGTTGTTGTTTTGTGTTTTTCAAGATGGAGTCTCATGATGTAGTCCAGGCTATCCTTGAACACTAGATCCTCCTGCCTCAGTATCCCTAATGCCAGAATTACAGGGGTTCACAACCACATCAAGTTTAGGATTCTAACTTTCAACAGAGCAATAATGGTGTGAGCTGTTTGTAAACCCAATACGAAAAAAAAGGGAGGTATGACTAACTAGAAACACAATGGGAAGGTTAACAGCCAGGAATCTACCCTAAGGTCAAAGTTAAATGTAGTATGTAGTTCAGTGAAGAGGAATCACCAGAGAGGCTAGAGAAAATGAAGGATGGTTTCCAAGATTAAATCAACCCCTAACCTTCCAATTTAGTACAACCCCAGAAAATGTGAGGCAAGAAAATCAGAATTTAAAAATGCCTTTGCATTCATCTTGAAGGCATTTGACTTATTTCTATTCTTTAGGTAAATTCTGACATCCTTGTTTGCAGATAATCTCAGTCCCTACTGAGCAGACCAAATGAAGGTCATTAGGTAAAAGGCTCTGCAAAACCCCACTGAAGAAAACTCCTATGTATCTGCATTTACCCTTCCAGAGATAGAAGTGTGTTCTGCCGCTATCAGCTTCACTCTATCAGTCATTCAACTTTCTGCCTTATCTTCTCTGAGTCCAGCTCTTCCTCCAAAATCCTAAGCTAGATGAAGTCTCACCTCTTTGCATCAATGGTGCAACCTCTATTCTTCCAGTGCCAAGCACAACAGTAGACCTCAGGGGCTTCTTTCACCAAAGAAAAGACAGAGGTTACTGTGACTACTTTCCTCTGAGTGGCTAAATAGAAAATCTTGATCCTTTAGACTTAGTATAGCATTTCACACTGTAGTGCAACTCCTCCATGCAGCTCCATGTACCAATGTTTTCCCAACACCACGCCAAATTCTCCAAATCTCTTCTCTCTTTGTTCTTTTTGCCCCAATATTCTCCCATGTCTTATTTATAGATTTGTCTTTCTTTATTTCCCATCTTTTTTCCCAATTAGCCAGTGCAAAGGTTTTAGCAAGTCACTGGTGACTTGAAATCAAGATTTTTGGTGATACATCTCTGTTCAGCAGCTGCTGAAATCATAATCCAGTATTAATACTAGACACTACTGCCCCCTATCAATGGGTTATCAGGGCCCTTTGCTTGTTTATTTGGTTTGTACCTCTACAACCTACATTGCTCGCCTGTCCTTTCTTTCTCAGCAGTGTAGCCCAGCATGCTTTCTCAGCTGACATATTGTAAATTTTATATTTTTCAATTTACTCTCCACATTACCCTGAGAGTTAACCTATAAGCCCAGTAAAATGATCCTTCTATTTAAAAGCATATATTGACATTCCTTTCCATCATTCCTACCAACATGATAAACTAGTCCTTTTGTTTCTTACTCTTTCTGTAAGTTCCAGCTGGGCCAGCTCAGATCTTAGTGGTCTCTGTTCATGTCCTCCCTCATATGTGAAATGTCCTTTGACTACTACAACAACAACATAGAGCATCTTCATAGTGTCTTCCTTAATTACCCTACCCACATTGGGATCTACTTTGTATATACATATTACCAAATTTAGTATCATCTATTACAACCATTGCATTTGCAGGTATATGCCTGTTATTAAATGAGAGGTTTAAAAATAAGTTACTAAAAAGAATGATTTTAAATAAGTATTATCATAAAAATCTTAAGTTGAATTTAACTCAAAGTTTCTAACTCTTTCTATGATCTCACACTTACTTGGTTTATTCAGTTGCCAATTCTTACTACCTATGATAGTAAGAGTTAGAAATAGCCTGGGTAAAAGGGTAGTTGGATGGATATATGGATAGATATTAGATAAAGTAAAACTTACACAAAACTCATAGTAAACAATGCAATTTCTCTGATATCTCTCAAAAATCCTTGATGAGTAGTCAAGGTTATCTAACACTGCACAGTTGTTTTGGTGGTACTGTGGTTTGAACTCACATTTCAGTAACTTCTAAGCAGGTACTCTTAGCACTGAGCTATACCTCCAGCCCTAATGTTGGCTAATTTTATTTCTGTACTTCATCACTGCTTTGGCCTAGTCTTTTGCACAGAGCTTATCAGAGATATGTGCATAGGAGAGGCAGCAGGAGAGAAAAGGACAAAATCAAGTCCTCTGGATAGACAGCCTGTAATATGTTAGGAATGCAAAAATCAAAGCAACTTCTGCATAACTCAGAGGAAGGTGGTGGTGAAAAAGTCAGGGCCAAAAGGCAGAATCTATGGGGAAAATGGCTACATCGGTCTTGTCAAGAGATGGCAAAATGAGCCAGGCATGGTAGTCCATGCTCTAATCTCACTGGGATGGCAGAAAATGAAGACGTAAGACCACTATATTACTTGAGCTATTCCCCTATTCTTACACAAGATTTTGATTATGGCAGCTTAAGTGTTCATTTACTTTGAGCAGAGGCCTATTTCTTAATTCAAAAGTATTAAGTGAGTTTTAAAATACTAGAGTGTAATGAACAAAACCCAAAATAGACACACTATGTGGCCTTGAGTAGAACTCACTAGGAGGGGGTTTAGGTTAAAGGTTTCTTTCTATCAAAGAGCCGGAAAATATTGGACAAAATACCAATGGTATTAAAATCAATATTGGCGAGCTGTATGGAATAATTATGAGGCACAGTGAGTTCTGTAGGAGGAGATGTCATTTCAACATTGATGCCATGACACCTCACAGAGAAGATAGGAGGGGCAACCCAAGGGCAGGCCATGAGTTCATAGTTAACTCTGATATATAGTTAACTCTATTAATTAGGAAATGCTCTCAATAGCAAAAGGGGTGTTTCCCCTTCATTCAATCCATGCCACACTCTAGCCTAGTTTACTTTCTCTCAGCCTAAAGAAGTTCTTACCCAATATAGCTACACAGATTCTTCTCTCACCTCCATCAAATGTCTGTTCTAACGTCCCTTCTCAGAGAGCCATCTCAACTAATTAAAACTGTCGTCTTGACATCAAGACAGCAGGGTCTCTCCTGGTTGTTATTTTTTAGAGTAATTATCATCTAACATACCAGAGGATTCACTGATCTTTTATGTTTGTGGTTTACTGCCTGTTCTTGCCCTCTGCCCTCTGCCCTCTGCCCTCTGCCATCACATGCACTATACCTAACTGCTCCTGTTTGAGGGCTTTCACCTGTGTTACTCACTGGCTCATCCCCAGTGGCTATGAAAGGGAAGCATGCTTCACCAGCTCAATAAGTACTAATTACAACTTGAACAACAGAGCTAGCACAACTGAGTTACAGGCATTTTTCTGAAAACATTCATGACCCATATTATGTGTCAAAGCAAAATAAAACAAGACAAACCAAAAAGAAACCTACATTATACTAGGGCCTTAAAAAAGAATAAAAGCAAGAGTCTTTGACATCACACACTTTATTCCCAAATTGCTTCCTAGGTTATCTTAGGACAAAGAATGCCGTTCCTGCTTGGTCTATTCACCACTTCTTCTAGCATCTGCTGCACACCTGTCTAAATTGCACAAGTTTATCATGAAAGGAAGCACAAGCCAAGATGCTAAGTATTGAACAGCCAAGTAGTCCTTGAAGAGAAGTTGCCATGTAATTCTTTCTCATTAAGTCTCTAGACTGGAAATGTTACTCAGTAACAGAGCCTGTACCTAGCATGCAAGCAGCCTTGGAATTGGATTTGGACTCAACCCCAGGATCTCACCACAAAACAGAAAGACCCAATGCGCAAATCACCAAGAAGGAGCAGATAAAGAGGAGATACCCCATATGTGTTCAATACATTTTGTTATAAAAATGTTGCCAAATCTTTAGTTCACTAAATGAACCAACGAAAATGATCTATTTTCAATAAACAATTAACTTCAAATGTAGAGGCTAACAACGATTCTTGATGGCTTAAGTGAACATTCAATAGTTTTTGGAACCTTCAAGGACTTCTGTTTTCCTCAAAATGCATGAATCATCAATAAACAGCAGCTAGGGCCCTATTTCCTTTCACTCTGAAACTGGGGAGCGGGGGAGATGGGGGGAGTTTGACATTATCATTAAGACCTGCATTTGCAATATGATTTTGGACTTAAGTTTGCTATGCATTTCAGTCCGAACAACAGTATAATTTCTATGGTAAAGTCTGTTGTGAAGGAAAGGAAAGAGAAAGGTACAGATGAATGAAGGAACACATGGTTATAAATTGTATCTATCCATCTACTTTTGTAGTACTGAAGGCAAGCACTCTACCACTTGGTCCATGGGTCTAGTCCTTTGGGGTTTGTTTGTTGTTTCTACTTTGTTTTTCAGATTGGGTCTTTGGCTAATTTGGCCTCAAACCCCAATCCTCTTACCTCTCTGCTTCCAGAGTAGCTGAGACCAGAAGCACACACCACCACATTCACTCTGTCTTTCAGATAGAGCATGGCTAACAGTTTGCATGACCTGGCCTCCAGTCGTGATAGTCCTACCTCTTCCTTTCAAGTAACAGAGAGTATAAGTGTTTCATATCATACACAGATAATAAATCTTCAAATACGTTTAAAAAACAATTTTTGAAGGGATTAGAGAGAGATGACCATTTTCACTACTAAAGACTGAAAAACAGGTAAGAGAAATTGGTCAAAATAAAGGCCACAGTTACCTAGTGATATGATTATTGGCCCTAACAGACAAGAAAGAAAAATCTAACAGTGTGATTTGCAATATTATATCACTTAAGCCAAACAAATTTTAATGAGAAAGTATGAGACTTGAGTCAGACCACACTGTGCTGACATCTTATACAATCTCTAGTCCTTTTTTCCTCAGGAAAATGAACACAATATATGCACCTGTGTTTGTGATATTTTGGAGGAAGAATGACTATAGACACAGGGTAATACTAAGGAAAGCCTATAAAAGCTTACTAAGGCTAATAGGTAATTATCTCTTCTAAGTTATCAGTTCCATTCTGAAGCTGTGCAAAGCTCTACTTCTCAAATATGGTCAATCCAACTGGCACTCAACTAAGGGAAATGAAAACTCCTTGGTGCCTATAACCTCCTGTCTTATTTAAAGTGTGATTCATACTTCCCAATCCTATACAGCCATTCCACCTTCCTTCTCTTTATTTACATTCCATCTCAAAAATACATCAACTGAGCCTTCTCTCACATAACATGCAGATGCTAACAGTTCTGTACAGTTCCACTGGACACCAAAAAACATTTCAAGAATCTCCTAAGTGCTGACTGAACTTGCATGAATTACCCACGCTACCTCCTCCTCCACATTCCTTAAACATTATTTGTTTTTCTGAATATCTTTTGAAGGGGGTTCAAAACAAAAAGTAATCTACCAACAAAAGAAAGGAGAAAAATCTAGCCTGAAACAAATACATAATAACATACCCAAACTACAAATTCAATTATATACCTAAAGCAACACAGTAACTTAAACTCTGTTCAGACACTGAAACTAGCAACATTTTTACTCCACCTCAATCCCATAATCCTACTGAAAGCATAACAATGTAAACATCACTTTGCAGACTATAAAAATAGTTGAACAATTATTCCTTGCAATTAAGTGCACAATTCATGCAAAAAACTAAGAAATTCCTTATACGCTCCATTCAAGTGCACTAAAAATTCTCTTTGAAAGGCTTATAACTAATAACTGCAACTAATTACTAATCAAAGTTACAAACTTATTAATTTAAACTCCTTATGGTACCCTTCACATAACTATAACCACACTTTTTACTGCATAAATCATTCTGGTTCCTTCAATGTTCAAAAATATATTCAGGGAAAAAATGCATATATATATTTGCATAATGAGGGAATATTAATTGTAAAGACATTTTGGATTCATTAATATATATTTTGAATACAAGGCAATTAAAAAACAATTATTCACTGGACAAGGAATTCACAATAGAATTCCTTGAGATATTTTTCCCATTAGGTAAAATTCTTTTAGATTTAAGAGTATCAGACTATCAATGTGATAACAGTAACATTTTAAGAGGTAAAGAAGACAACTAACAGTAATAGAAAGGGATTTTTAACAAGACATCACCAACAAGACCTCATTATTCTCTGAAACCATATGTTTATGATCAGTGTATTGATGATAGATCATATGCATATGAGGAGCTGAGTGCTATGCGGCGCCTAGTTCTCTTTTTTCAGTATGGGAGTTTGAACTCAGGATTTTGTGCTTGCTAGGCAGGTACTCTCCTGCTTGAGCCATGTACCTACCCCTTTTGGCTCTCATTATTTTTTAAGCAGGGTTTCACTTTTTGCCTAAGCCACTTTGGATCAAAGTCCTTCTATTTATACCTCCTGCATAGCTTGGATGACTTCGTGAGCCCACCATTCACCCCGATTTTTATTAGTAGAATTGAGATCCTATGATCTTTTTGCCTAAATCTGCGTTAAATCACAATCATCCAAATCTTAACCTCTAGTGCATCTAGGATTATGGGCATGAGCCACTGATGCCTTGTTATATACAAGGTCTTTTCATGAATTACCTCATTTTATCACAATGAGACTATTGTGTAAGTATCAATTTTCCTCTTCAATAGATGAAAAGGTATAGGCTAACAGAGGTTAAATAACTGCTCAAAGTCAAACATAAAATAAATGATAAGGCTGAAATCTGAGAAACATATTCTTGACTCTAAAATCCACGCTGATGCCAACTCAACAAGGTGCCTCTTTAGATTTAAGGCTTATACTGTTCCTTCAACACAAATGCCTACTAAGTGCAAGACACTTTTAAAAGGCAGTTTTAATCACATTACTTCCTAGCTTTCCCTCTGAGGACTTCCAGACACCCTAACCCCCAGTTTTCAGCAATGGTCTGGTCCCTGAACTTGGTTCTCATGACCCTAACCTCTGAAAGTTGCAAACATGGTTGTATCTCCATGTTTTTGCTATTTCTCTGTCATTCAATCATCTGAGTCATTCTCAGCAAAAGTCTCACCTCTGTAAGTGCCTTCCTTGACAAGTCAATCTAAATGAACTCCCTATTCCCCCTCCCCCCATCCCCCCCCAAACCACTCTACTCTGTTCTATCTGAAATTATCTTGTTCATTTATCTGTTTGTTTGGTTATTGGTTTTTTTCTCTAAACTCAATACAAATGCCCTGAGAGGAGAGACTCACAAGCCCTGTTCCCAGTGTGGTCCTCAGCTTCTCTAGATGTTAGACTCAGAGTGTGAGCTCAAGCAATAATGTTTATTAAATGGATCATTAAACTCTAGGTGTCATGGAGATACATACACAGTTAGACATAGGCCTTGATCCTCACAAAGCATCCAGGCCATAGGAAGACAGTTGTCTCTTATCATTGTCCTCTATATACAAAATTATAGCAAAAACTGTGTCAGGTGTTGCATGTAAAATAGTACAATATCCTATGATTTCAAAAGGAGAAAAAAATGTAAACCATAGACCAACATGATATTAAAAAAGACTTAGGCTGCTCATTGGTGGTTCATAGCTCTAATCCTAACTACACAAGAAGCTGAAATCTGAGGAATGAGGTTTAAGGCTAGCCAGGGCAGGCAAGTCAAGGAGGCTCTTCGCTTATATACTTTCCAATTAACCACCAAAAATAAAAATGCCAGAAGTGGAACTGTGTGGCTCAAATGGTAGAGTGGCAGACTTAAGCAAAAAAAAAAAAAAAACAAAAAAAAGCTAAAGGATAGCACTCAGGCCCTGAGTTCAAGCCTCAATTCTGACATGGAAAAATAAAAGATAATTTTAAGGGGAAAAGGGAGGGAGAAAGATGAATTAATGGGGGACTAGGAGAGAACACACACACACACACACACACACACACACACACACACACACACACACACACACACACACACAATCACTCACTCATGTTATTCCTCAGAGCGGAAATGCCCTGTTCAGACACAGCTTGGAAGATATAAACATCATTGAAATTCAAAAGCAGTTCTGAAAAAGAGAGGATGCCTCAATTGGTATGCAAGGGCTGTTTCCTCCCCCTGAATACATTATGAACTTGCAGCATGCTAATATGCCATGCTATCATAAGCACCAGATGGGGCAGTAGGCAGTACATGTCCCATCAAACCTCAAGAAGATGTATTAATGTTCATGCTCTTTATAAAAAAAAAAAAAAAAGGAAAGAAAGAAAGAAATCCTCTGCCTGTGTCCCTAGACTTCCACATTTCTTAGCATTCAGTCACTTTCTCTCAAAGCACAGTCCTCCAGGGCTGTTCCTCTTCAGCAGATGGTGCCCGGAATCATTTCAATCTATTTTATCACGGGAGGCAAAGGCCGCAAAGCGTGTCAGACTGCGCTTACTGAAGGCCTCGCCAGCACAAAAGAGAACAACAGAAGATCTGGGAGACACAGGAAATAAATCTTCTCGAGGCATGACAGAGGATCCATTTTTTTAATTATGCTGAACATTTATTTATGTTGAACAGAGAAAATGAAGAGGAAATCTTTTGCTTTTCAGAACTTTTCTGGGTACTCGATTTTGCTGTGAAAAGGTCTACCTCAACATTGTCTAAAGAGGACTGGTCACATTCACAGAATTATGAATAAGCAGAAGGTGGCCTCAATCAGAGACAAAAGCATAACAAATGGTACCAAGTACACTCTGACGTGGACTCACGTGATTAGAAGTAACTTTCAGACCAAATCAGCAGCCACCCTTTGAGTTGATATGCACCCTCTTTTTATGATCTCAGTCAGTGTAGTTCTGTGGGCATCTGGATATTTCACCAGCAACCAAGGCCCTGAATAAATGCACTTTTTGCATTTTTTCATTTATTCTTTTAATATATTATTTAACATCAGTAACTTGCATCAATTTCTATTCATTTAGCTGCTAAACTCTTTTATGACAAAAAAGGCATCACTCCAAAATACACAAAGAGACAAAAATGAATGATCATACCAGTTCTCCAACCTGAAAATGCTTGAGAAACCCCTGAGAGTTCCTTCAAACAATAACTACTGGGATAACCCCAGAGTCTCTGATTCAGTAGTTATAGGTAGGACAGAGAATTTATATTCTGTTGGTCCATGGACCCCAACATTTGAGACATGATTCAGACCCTAGAGCATCTAATCTATAGCAAAGTCTGCCATGTTTAACTCTGTAAGCATCTTTAGTCTGCACAGAATACCAATATCTTCTCTGTATAATATTCAGTATCCTTGCATTAGACACTAAATTATGAAGCCAAAATGACCTTCAAGGACCTTTTAAGAGGCATGAATTCAGAGAAGTACCTACAAAATTCTTGCTAAACCAGCAAGATAATGTTTTAATATATTAGGCAATGATACCCTCTGAAATGCAAGTCTTAACCTAAGCCTTTCAATGGGTGTAATGTAAATGTTGCACTAAATATAAAAGGGAGAAATATTTAAAGAAAGCATTAAAATAAGAAACCACATTTTCCAAGGAAAAAAATGTATCATTCACTGAATGAATTATCTTAAGCAGTCTCCCCAGAGACTTAAATTTTACCAGCCTATCAAATTGCTACTCTTCCATGATTATTGATAGGGGGGAAAAAAACTGTTGGCTGAATTTTCTGTGTAACTGAAAAGATAAAAATATTTAGTTAATATTTGTCTTTTGCAAAAAAATCATCTTCAGTATGCCTTATGGAAGACTGAAAAGTTATACTCATCCACCAAGTAGGCGGTAAGAAAGAAAGATGAAAATTCTCTGGACTCCATAAAAATTCTCATGAAACATGAAAATCACAGGTAGATTCAGGACTCACTTCCAAAACGATTACATATACTTCCCACAAACCATGCACTTCATTTATATTTTCAGTAATTATGCCAGGAAGGTCTCTTTGTCATTTAATTTCTAACTGATACACAAAAGCATAAAAATTATACTCCTCTTTGTACCTGGTATAACAATGGTCAACCTTCCATGGTCTTCCTGTACATGTTAGTTAAGTACTATATGTTGCTTTATATTTGTAGTAATTGTAATCATACTAAATAATCAGACATTATATAGGCAATATTAATCAAAATACATCAGAAACTAATAAAGCTGTATGGCAAAATAAATAAATAAATAAATAAATAAACTTATCTTTTCCTCTAACTCTGAAAGAAAATACTTGACAGCTATAATTTTCCAAAAACTTTTAAGATTCACGTTTTAACTTTCTCTCTCATAAATTATCATGCTTTGTGTATTATTTGTTTTCTTTGAAATCTCTGTGAATCCCAGTCATCCTCATCCACTTCATAAACAAACATCTGCTGATTGCCTACTATATGTCAGGTTCCCAGGTATCCTGGAATAGAATTATTAAAACTGGGCAATCAAGATTTTAATGTAAATGTAAGCTTTATCAAGGAGAGTTGATGATGCTTAAAATTCTCTTTTTAAACAGTGAAGTAGAGAGTAGGTATCTTTGCCTTAGAATAACACAAAAGTGAAATAAAAGATTTAACAGACACAGAATCCATCTCTCTAACAATATCACCGACTCAGAAAAGAAAACCAGTAATGGAGAACAAATCTCAGGCAGTGACCTACACTGTTACCACAACTGAAATAAAGAAATTTGTTAATACCTGAAAAAGATAGGTAGTTTTTTCAGGTTCCCTTCCCTTTCTGTCTCACCATTTTAACCTTGATTATATGGCTCCCATGTTAGCAGATTGCTAGAATGGGTAATGGGTAAATACAAAAATAGAGAAAAGGTGGGCATCTGACAGAAGGAGACAAAAAATCCCATCAAACATCAACAAAACTCAGAAACAATCTCTTTTTGTGTGGTCTCAAACACTGTCCCCTATTTTTAAGGCAAGAGACCATCACTGCCTGCCTGTAATCTATTGTATGTATATTGGGTTTTATTGAGATTCAGAGCTCATTTTTATTGTCCTGTGAAATAAGCAAGGCAGAATATTTACATCTACTTTTAAGACTTGCTCATGGTCACACTATTAAGCACTAACACTCTCAAAATTCTGTGTCTGTGATAGAGGTCTTATAAAGCACAATGCATGATTAGTTCATAATACAAACTCAAATCACCAAGCAGAAGATAAAACATGGCCTTTATAAACTGATCAAGAAGAGAGCTAAATATGGAAACCATAACTGCTCAAAAGAACTGATCGATAAGTACAAAAGTGTAAGCACATAAACAAAACCAATTGGAGGGCTTAAAGACATACTATTCTGTTCTGTGGAAAATCTTATACAATGGACCAGGTTCCCAAAAGGCTTTAGTAAAAGACTTATTTATACTAATATGATAAAGGTTTTACACCTTTTACACCTGATTAAAATATAAAGATGGGAATGAATTCCTCTAGATAGCAAAAACTCAGATAAACAATAGCAACCAGAGGATGCTCATCCCTTCAATGACATTCTTCAGGGAAAAAAAAAAGAATAGAAAATGTTTGACAGACTGATCATTCTTACATCTATCGATTTTTCTTTTTATTTCCTTCATGCTTGGCAAGCAAATATGGATAAATAGAGCCTCTGAGTAATTAAGAAGTTCAGCCTCAACTCTGATTTCACTACTCTCTATATTTTATAACCCAATTATCAAGAATATTCTGGGAAGTCTAGAAGAGTATCAGGATGAAATGCAAAGTTAAATGGGTGTGCTCTAAGGACAAAAAGAAATCTTCACTTTGATTCCTTTACTATATTTTATCTAGGAGCAATTCTAATATAACTAATGCCAGAGAAATAAAAGAAGAAAATAAATGTTAACAGGATTTTAAGTGAAGTGTTATTTTGTCTCCTGAGTCAGTAGCTTCAGAAACAGCCTCCATATACCCATATACGTCACCCGCCTCTCAGGAAAGTACCTTCTTTCCAGTCTCCTCCTTGTCAGGACATCTGTCAAACACTTCAAATAGGCTGATATATAAATTGTTACTCAGGAACCTCACATTTAACTATTCATTTCCCCCTCAATAATCTGAGGTTGATTATAGTCAGTGACATAAGAGCATGCAGAGTTGTAATGTAAAGGCACCATTTGCTCGGAAATACAGCAGTGGCCTTTCTCAAAGTTCCAAGTAGCTCAGTGCCCCCATCAAAACCATTCCAGATTGTTAAGAATGTTGTTTATTTCCTCAATCTCGTTAAGACTCTTGCTAGAGCCATAAACACATAACACAGACACCTTCTCAGATCCCTTCTTCCTAAAGAGCATCTTGCCTAATTACATAGCTCTTAAAGCTGAACTCTTTACGGTACCATGTTCCTACTGGTACTTTCGTGACTATTTTCTTGCACGAATATCAAGTGCTCAGTATGATGTTAAGAATAAAGTGCACAAAATTAAAATAATTCCTCTAATAAAGCAAGCCAGGCTACACAAATCACTTAGCCTTCAGGGAAAAAAAAAAGCAGGAAATAGAATGAAACCTTCCTGAGAAAGCATACCAAAAGCAAGTCCCTCTGTGTTTTTGCAAGAATAGTGGAAAAGGTAGTACAGTCAGCCTGGAAACACTTTGCCTATGGGCCTAAGTGTGCCCAAGGCAGAGCAACAGATACTCAGCAGTCTTACCACTAGACAGCTGACTTGTTTATTTCTTTAACCACACAATTTTTTTAACAACTTTGTCTGCCAATATGTTGACTGTATACCATTTGCCTCCCAATCTTCTAGAACAAAAACACAGCAAATCGCCAGTCCAAGCTTCTGATCAACAGAATATTCCAAAATCCAAAAAGGGCAAGGCATTAGTTCCCCACACACCTTTGTCTTGAAAGTTTACTAATTCCACTCAGATTTTCAAGATATGACATTACTTATGCTATTTTGACCATTTACTATTTCAAGAGGAGTAGGAGCCTATAGAGAAGAACCAATATCCTAACCTGCTTTTAACCAAGATCATTCTTGATGATTAAGGCCAACAAAGCTTTTCTGATTATATTGCTTACCCAAGGGAACTTTATCTACCTTTTATGCTACTATTCTTCAACTGAAATGAAAACACTTTTCTTCAAATGTTCAGTCTAGCCTTCTTTACAAACGATCCTCCCATTCAGCCATAATGTATCCATTCCCTATCAAAGATGGGAGTCCCATCTTTGGCATTAATCTATGCATCTGTGGGGAAACTGTTTCATTTATCTGGGTTTCAGGTTTCAAATAGATCATTTAGAGACAGAAATAATTGGCAGACTTGTAAGAAGAATTAGAAAGTAGCTGTAGAGCCTAGAGCAGGACCTTGTGTATATAGGCTTTCAATAAAAGACAGTTCTTTGTATACTATCAGAGATTTATTCTGCTTAGAGATGACAGTTATATATTCCCTGTGAGATTAAGAGGATTTCCTGATTCCTTTGATTGGAACTCTATGGATTGAAAAACATAATTAAGCTAGACATTCTCAGAAAGTACATTTACATTAATATTAATTAATGCAAACAGCTGTTTGAGTAGCTACCCTGATAAACCTTCTTCTTGGTCAGGTGTGAAATCCTATTGTTCTCCAGTTATGAGTCATTTAATTTAATGACATTTTCCACTAGCTATATTTAGGTATCAAAGAAATGCAACTATATACAAATTACTCTCAAGGAATATTGAAACACTGTCACATAGAAATTAAAATTTAGTTACCAAAAAATGTCCTGTTCTTAGTGTAAGAGTCAAAAGCTCAAAAACATGTTAAGTTACACTGTGATTCAATCAGGAGCAAGTAAAGAGAGACAGACAAGCTTTGCTCTAAGCATTGGGTTTGTCTTTGCCCATTCTTACTCTGATGTCTGGCTCCCATGACAGAGAAGCACTGCACCTCTGGGTTCCTCTACTGGCTTCCTATACCAGGATCTGTTGCTGTTTTTTTGTCTACCTGGAACAGGAAAAACAAACCCCCAGAGGGCATGGAAGGATTCAATCACAGTTATCTGGTACTTGACACCTTTTGAACTATCCACAAATGATTCCTTCCTGAATTTACTTATTGTGTAATTTTTTGATCATCATGCATACTTTTTTTGTTCTGCTTAACATTCAATAATTACCATTTAAATTAGTTTATGCAGTAATTAAATTCATTAAATTAATGAATTAATTATAAGTATAAAATAAATGTTTTGTGCACACATTTGCCATAGGCCAAGCGATCAATAATGCAGAATTTTATCACTTATCGCTCTTCCTCTCTTGAAGTAAGAGGGAAGATAAGAAATGATAAAGAGGGAAGAAAATATATTGTATATATCATATAACTAATATATAATAGGTTAATCTGATTTGTGTGCACTGGGGATCAACAACACAGAGATGAATCTCTATGAGCCTCAGTTTTAAGATCTGTAAACCAGAGGTGCTTACATTTAGTTCTGAAACATATTGATTCCTCTGATGATATTATAATTAGGGCATAGTATTTGCAAATATTAACTATCAATGCAGTGATGAGACAGCTAACAGACATTTCTACACTAAATAATGCCCACTAAGTAAATGCTTACCCTAGGAAATAGAAATAAACTACTTAACCTAGGAAAGAGAAACATCTAGTTGCCTTATGAAATGTTTAGAAATTATAAACAACTTCCAAAAAAAGATTAATACTTTCTGGTGTCTTTTTCAATAGATCAGACACCATTAAATGCAAAGGAAGATGATCTGATCTGTAAAAGTTCCTGGTATTAGTTAAAATACACAAAACTAAAAGGTCAAATGCATAGAAACTTCAACAAAAATTTTAAATGAAAAAGAGGGGGTTTTCTGGGGTTTGAGTGGGAGTTGAAACTTCTAAGTATCTGCTACAAAGAGGTAATACCTGCATGATCTGCATTTATAATTGGGTATTTACAGCTTATATAATTTTATTTTAATAGCTAGCATGAGGCTCATTTAAAACAGCAAACAGCCTAACATGATGGCAAAACAACTTGCAAGGTAAAATAATGTCAGTGGATAGAATGTTGTATTTTTATTCTTGCATAATAACATTTAGATGCTTCTATTAAAATATACATATATAACCAGGTGCACTATCCAAATGTTCAGTTACTAAGGGACACTAACAGTTGGATGTCCATGGCGATTTCATCTCTGTGTTTTACACAAATCATCGCTTGCAAGTATTGATGTTAAAAACAGAAAAACAGTCTAGTACACAGTGGCTATAAATGCCAAATCAATTTTCAGCAGATAATAAAGTCCATGTTTTACAATCAGCAATGTACTGTTTTACTACCCAAAAATGTAAGCTAATAATATATAGCTCTACTAAATGGAAAATGCAGATATGCTGTTAAAAAAATGGGCCGACTGTGAAAGGATGGATCATTTCTGCAGGGACCTTCTTAAAGCTATGTGTAAGTGTTTTGAAAATATCACATGATGTGGCCATGTGTTAAAAATTACAGCCAGTTAAGTTCTCTGCTAAGAAAAATATGTGGGCAATTTATGAAATGCACTCCAGGATGGAGATGTCTTAAGTAAAACCAGATTTTGAAAACAAGCCTTTTTTTTTTCTTTTGGAAACTTGAACTTAAAAAAAAAGTTCCCAGCACATCTGGAGAGCAGGACCACTGAGAAAGGGTGGTCTGACCTAATACTAGCCATCTTCTGAAAGAACAGCACTATTTCTGGGCGATGGGGACTGTGCTCACTTATTGTCCTTTTAAGGAAGCAGTCCTGAAAGCATTTTGTAGGTCAACATATGTTCCTTGATAACATTATACAAAGATTGATAAAAATATACATGTTTCAGAAAGCCTGGAGTCACCTCCTCCCCCAAACAATATAATATTCAAGATCTACCAGACTAACTCCTAAGAAAACATTTCCTTCTCTTCAATACAAGGAGCTACTTGTGACAAAAATGACAGGCAGTGAAATGGTATTTCCTTATAGCGAGTTAAAAAATTTTCAAAATAATTTAAATCCAGTTATTTTTTCAGCACGCATAACCTCCTTTGGCTTTTCAGAGTTCATTTTTAAACAGTATGCTATCAGTAACCAAAAAGGGAAGGGGGTGACTTTTTAAAACCAAAATATGTCTAGAAAACCATAAACTAAGACTTCTCTTTACCTACCCAACATAAGCATTGGTGTATCTAAATAGGCTCAGTTTCTGCACATCTGTTTCCAAGGATCCCCAATTTCAGGAAAAAAAGGTCCTAGATCTGAGAATTGTTACATCAAGTCTGAGACAACCAGGAACCAGTCCTGACACTTGAACTACCTTTCCCCTGGGGGGTAGGGGGTGGTTGTTCTATAAATAGTCTTTTTTTCTTTTTTTTAAAAGTAATATCATGACCAAATAAAACAACATCCTTTCTTTCAATCTTCAACATATAATCTTATTTTAAAATATAAACCTTCTCAAAGGGCTAAACTATATGAGCACATAACTAAAGTATACTTTCATATATGAATGAATATGCTACAGACAAATTAAGAGGTACCCTATCCGATAGTAGAGTTTAAAAAAAAAAGTACAGATGATTGTCAAAAATAGCCAAGTGTCAGATCTGCTCAAGTATCACTATTCTGGCACATGTGCATAGTCACAGCTGTTGATATATTCTCTGTATCCAAGTACAAGGTTTTTCTAACACAGTTGATGGGGGGGGGGGGAGGAAGAGAGGGAGAAAACAGTGTCCACACTTCAGATCACTGCTACAAAACCAGTCAGATATTAATGACCTTACACTAAAACAAACTTACAGTGACTCTAAAGCCTTAAATAGAGTTCAGAGTCCTAAGTAATCTCTTTTATTTATTATCCTTCACAAGTGCTTTTGGTTTATGGTGGTGCTTTGTTTTGCCAAAGTCACATATACACTCCTCAAGATCATTTAACATACATTTATTAGGAGCATAGAAAACAAAGAACATTTGAATTGTGACATTTAAAAAAATCACATGAAACTGAGTTCCAATAGTCTGATAAAATAAAAAGCACAAGCACATTCACACCGATTCCTGATTATATTTCCAGAGCACATTTCCTCTTTAGTTGAATGGTACATATAAATCAAAACAGAGCTTAAAGAGTTAAAATGACCTTTCAAAGACCTCATTGTCCTTTTTTTTTTTGGCAAATTGATTTTCTCCATCTTTCAACTACAAACATACATTCCTTGTCTACAGAACTAAGGATAAAAAAGTACAATGCTATCCCAAACACACCCTTTCTGCATATATAGCAGTGATGATAAAGATGGACTTTTCCTAAAGGGAGAGACATTCTTCTAACAACTGGCAATACCTACACACACACACACACACACACACACACACACACACACACACACACACACACACACACACACACACAACTGTGGTTGCAGAAAATTGGCAGATAATGTTTCAAAACACCATCTGTGAGGTGTACAAACCCTGACCAAGCACAGCCTCTTCTGCCGGTCCTACCCAAAGAATCACAAATCAGCCAGCTAGAGGATCTCTACATGCCCTGTCTTTATCTGGAGATAGGTTGTTCCACGGTCAGCACAGGGCAATTTAGACGGTTCTCGAGAGCAGCAGAAACAACCCTATTTCCCAGGCCAAGCTCTGTCACAAGCAGAGACTTCCCTGACAACAATCACAGAAACACTCTAGGTTCCAAAGATAATATTTTTCAGAGGAAATTGTCATGCATTCAATCTCCACGGCCACAACAGCTTCACTAATTCCACAGATTTTTTTGTTTGTTTGTTTTTTGTTTTTAACAGACAGATTTCAATTATTTGCTGGATGAAATCTGAGGACAACGATTTAGGACAAGGTTGTGATTCCTTATAGTTTCAAAGCTTCCTTCACTTTCTCTGACATAAACAGCTTTTCTTTTTTTCAACCAGGATTCTGCCATAATCTGAAAAACTCTCTCCATAGATGCAATTTCCAGGATGCAAGGTACAGATGACAATCCTGAAATCCAGAAGAGAAACAACACTTCCACCCCCCCACTCCACCCCCCACTGGAACTAAAGCCCTCAAATAAATTGCTCAGGCAAAACATCTGTAGCTGCCTTCTTCACGGCCCCCCCAACACACACACACACACACACACACACACACACACACACACACACACACACACACACACACACACACACACACACTCCAGCTTTTAAAAACACACCTCTCAAATTTTAGGACTCCACACCCTGCATTGCTCCATCCAGATCTTGATGACTTTCTGTCACCTTCCAACCACACCTCTGTCACCCACAACCTCTTCCTGCCCTCACTAAACTCCACAGAAGCAGTGGAGCAGGAGGGCCCGCGGGGGGCGGGGGGACGCTCAGGGGAGGGCATTTTCCGTGCATAATAAAAAGTAATCTTCCTTCCCTACAATAGCAGAAGGATCTCAGAACAGAGCTCACTCACCAGGCATCCTGGAATCCAGCGTACCACACAGGAAAGCCGCTCTGTCCTAAGAGCAAGCGCGTTGCAGTTGCGGGCTCATGCCTCCTGTCCTGGAATGCGCGCGGGGCGGTGGAGGAGGGCCGTCAGAGGGGCTGGGGCGGCATGGCCCGAGGCAGGGTGCTGGGCGCGTGCGCCTGCCAGGCAGAGACAGATGGAGAGCTGACACTCCGGATTGCACTTGGAGCAGAAATGTGGAGGATGACAGGCGCACATGTGGCCTTGAACCCAGCCCTGTCTCTTCAGGCAGAACAATGACAGGGATGTGTGTGCAAAGTATCACAACCCTTGTCTCCCCTTCCCTGCTGCTTTACCTCTCTTGGCAAGTTCCAGCGCACACCCCCCCCCAAAAAAAGGCAGAAAGTGAAATGCAGAAAGATAAGCTAAATGCTGAATAATTCATTTGCCAACACCACCCCCATCCCAGTTCAAAGTTAACCCTTACCATGCTAAAAGATGGAAATGGGAGGCCTGCCCCCCAAGCCACTATCTCACAATGAAAGGCTTCCTTCATCTTCTCCTTTTAACAGACATAACTACATTACAAAGAAAAAAAAAACAGACACACCAGTCTCAAAGCTTGTTGATACAACTGGAAATCCCAAACAGTCTAAAAACATTTTATAAGACTTTGTGTATTGTGCCTGCTTATCACACTGAACTAAGTATCCCAAGCATTCTTTCTGTCGGCTTCTCAGTAGTATGTGTAAAATAGGACACTTTTGAGGAGCAGAATCCAACCACTTTTATTTTACTAGAGTGCTTTTAACCCCCTGGGATACCTATGTTGACATGCTCCAAACATTGTCAGCTTACTCTCCTCCACCTTATATAGACATCCGTGGGAGATAAAAACAAAATCTTCATTGTAAAGCCTTTTCAAAAGATGAACAATCATGCCTGATTTTTGCACACCTTTAAATGTTTATCCTGCCCATGAATAACACACACCCAGCCAGGTTCAATGGACGCTTCCCTATTAAGCTTTAATGGACACCATGATATATAAAACTAGGAGCCTTTGTTACAGTGCTTTATCTAAAGCTGGCTATTTTCTTCTCAGCAGTCCCTCTTTAGTCCTTTGTAAAACATCCTTGCTTCATAGGAGAAACATACGCCCGCCTGCCTGCCTGCCTGCCTTACATGCCTTTTTCTAAACACACAAAAATGCCAAACAGAAAGAAAATCCTGTTCTCTTCTAAAACTCTTCTTCAATTTAACACTTGCAAATCCTTCCTGGGTCTTTGTTTGTTTGTTTTAACAACAGGGCACATGGCATCATGAGATAGGTCCCTGAGGTTCTACCTTTCTAAGGTACATGCTATCCATCAGAAACACAGCAACAATTCTACTCAGGACTCTGACCAGCTTGCAAGCTCAGAGAACATGACAAACAGGAGCATCCCCTTTAACCCTTGCTGCTCTGGTAGCCCTCAATATGCCCTTTACTTATTCTACACTTTCCATATGCTTTTTAGCTCTTGTCAGATTGATTTTTATATTTTCTCCTACTTGCTGCCTCCAAGAAATTTTTTATAAAAATCTGAAAACAGAAGCAATAATTCTACCCATTGACTCTTCCATCTCCTCCAAAGAATGTTTCAAAGCATACATACATACACACACATATACTGCCCCAAATAAAAATGTATCATCTTTGATAAACAGCATCAATCAATAAGAACTTCTACAGCCCCCCAATGCTATACCCAAGAAGCACTGCTTCAGTTAGTGAACCCCTCAAAAATCCATCACTGTCAGAGCCAACTTGTAAAAAGACTACAATTCATAATGATTACTCTGTTCTGTCACTAATAGTATACTGCACCCTATTTATGAGGCCAATCTTTTTGTTCATCTTAGTTGGATGTCACTTGTAATGAGGTTCTGTGTAATGGATTTCGGTTCAGTTAAGCACCAAGCTCAAACATTCTTATGACAGAAAGCTCTAACGCAGGCATGAGTGTGATAATCAATTAAGCACTGCTATAAGGCCCTTTATGAAATGGAATCCAGCATCCTAAATCTGTAGACTTTCATTTTTTAAAGGAGTATTTTTTTTAAAAGCCACTCCATGCTACACACCACTGATTTTTTTAATACTATACCTATGTTAGAAAGAGAACATTTTCACAGTGGGAAACCCAACCTTTCATCAATATGCACGGTGAATCACTTCTAAAATAGAAAATCATATGACAAAAAATGCAATACACTTTAAGAAAACTGGATGATATCTGGTTTTAAAACTAGGTCTTAATATCGGTACATTGCAAGCCCCTAAACTACAGCTCAGAAAATTGAACTTCCATATGCTGTGTGATTATGTATCTTTTCTATGTGTAAAAAGGCTTTTTAAGCTGTTATCTGACTACTGTAATTGCCACTTTAAATTGATCCACGTCAACAAAACCTGGATCCCTGGAGATTCTCACCTAGAAGTCTGATGGCAGAAAGGGCCTAACGGAATGCTTATGCATCTGAGACTAGTTCAGCGTTTTCCTCATGGAGCCAGCTTCCCCCTCTTATTCTTGGATCCACGAGGCAAATGGAGAGGTAACTCCATTTGGCATTTCTCCCTGAACTGGAAAACGTGGATATGTAGTTCTTCACAGTGACTTAGACAGAAATAACTTTTCCTTTAATAAAAGAAGAACGAGGAGCCAAGCTCTCTAACATCCAAAATGCATAATAAAAATAGACAATCAATAGCATGATGAATGCATTTCAGTAGGTGAATGGAGGGGGGAAAAAGCAGAATATGTGTTGTAAAAGTTTTTCTCCAGTACAAAACATGGTCCTGTATCACCAATGACATGTTTTATAAAAATTCAAATACACTCAAAACAAGAAAGATTACATTAACAACTAATTAAGTACTTTCATAGCACAGCAATGTGAGTTAGCATATGTCTTTCAGTTATGAACACAGATCATTTTTAAAGGCAATTTTTATGAGAATTGTGTAAATCACTAGGAATCCATAAATTTAGAAAGAAATTTAGAAATAAATTCATAAATTTAGAAAGAAAGAAATGATGGAGTCTTTCAAAAAATGGATATATGAGTTGTCTTGTGACAGTCACTTATTAACAAAGCATTATACTATGGTATTTCTCCAAGATACTTTCCAGTTAGTTTTTCAACAGAATGGCCCTTCAACACACATTTTTGCTTTGTTCAGATTTGACTTGGCCATAGGGTCTAACAGTCTCCTTACACAGTCTACAGCTAATGAGAGATCTCTACTCTGGAGAAGGGAGAGCTAAAGCTTTTTCTACCGTTTTCCTCAACTTTCCTCCTGCTTCTATCAGGCTGTCGTGATACATTGTGACTGCACACAGTGGGTATTAAGTGAGCTGAAACCTCATTGATCCTAATTGAAAGCAATACACCCAACCAAATACTTTCCTACCCCATCTGCTCTGGCCTGCCACCAGCTATTCAATACAAGAAAATTAATAGTTTCAGATATTCTAACTGACCCAATAAAGGCACTCATTTAAGCAGGGCTGCATTAACAAAGTGAAAAAACAAGGGCAAAATGGGTTCAGATGGAGCATTTTACTTCTAGTTGGCTTTAACAAAGCTGAATAAGGCGTATTCTGACTTTTTTATGTGCAAGACTAGATAAACTGAATGAGAAGGCACTCAATGATCAGCCAACGAGCATTGATGAATGGTCATTAAGACCCCCCTGCTCTTAGAAGAGACCCTTCCACAAAGTGGCACACCAGTTTGAAAGGGCGGACTCACTAATGTCCAGATTTCTCCGCTTGCTTGTTCCACTTTCAATTTCAGACCACTGGCCACCAAATGAGGCTGACATATTGGAAAATAATGTTTTATGGGCGAGTGGTAAAAAATAAAATGGAGGCATTAGCTCTGCTTTCAAATTCAAATCTGCTAGTTTTGTCAGACCCCAAAGGTTCTGATTTTCCACCCAGCTGGAAGCTATTAGTGTTTTCTAAAGGCATCCCACTGACAGGGCAAACCTACCTAATGTGTGAGCTGTTGGGCTAAGGGAGATGGACTTCTCTTTTGGATGGTTTCCTAACTCCTCATCACCCTGACAGTCAATTAAATGGATACAACACCTAATAAAAATGTACATTAATTTGTTTCTGCCACTGAAACACATCCGAAACTGTATTAAATAAAGGCCATAATAGATTGTCTCCTGACAAAGGTAAATTCAATTACAACTTAGTTTGCAAGAAAACAAACAAACAAACAATGTCATATGTTTTAAGCTATAAGGTAAGACACAGCCAACCACAAAGAAATGAGTGGAGTTGGGGAAAAAACAAACAAACAACCAAAAAAAAAAACAAGCTAAAAAGTTCACTGAAGTATTCCATCATCATCAAGGTAAGAGATTATTTGTCATTTTAGCTCCTTTCTCTAACTGTCTTCTGTAAACAGCTAGGCACACTCACACCATTTCCCTCAACTATTTCCTTTGGGGCAAATGATTGGCAAACGCATGCACATCCTCTACTTCTACAGAGATTGCCCACAAGAGCTCTGCCTAAATGACAAAAGAAAAGAGGTTGTGATTGCCACCTTAAGAATTTGGAGGGTGTATAAACATCATGGGGTCAAAGGGTTATTTAGGGCTGTCCAAGAGGGCCTGAGTGCTAGCAATAAGATGTAATCAAGTAAAAGGAAACATGCTGAAGAGAGGAAGCATGCTTTAATGGGTGATTATACAGACATAACAGAGGCAGAAAAGCTTCACTGCTTGGATCAGTTGTAACTAAACTGGCAAGTCACCCTCTAATGCACTGATCCATAGAAAAGATATGCTATGGTCTCTTGAAAAGTTCCACTTGGCCTGGGCAGGTGGCAGGCACAGAGCTAGATGTCATAAAATGAACACTCCACCTAAGTCTTTTGTTAACTCATGGACTGAGGTCCTTTTGATTTTTGTATCTTGGTTGTTGTGAGTTCATAATAGGTCCTAAAACTGTCATCTGGAATTTTCAATCTCTAAGGATTTCAAAGAACAAATAATGACTTCTGAAAATGATAAGCTAAATCATTTTCATCACATCTTTCTCCATCTTGAGTATCTACAGAACAAAATAATACTTATAATCATTTTGACAGGTTTTTGAACAACATATTTGATTTTGAACTCTGGTTGAAATATCATTTTTCCCAGACATTAATTTTTAAATTGTATAGAAAGTACAGTTAAGTTTGTAGGATGCATGCAGGTGTGTTTTTTGCAAAACTAAAATCTGTTCAAAATAAAACCATTAGCTTGAAATACATAAAGCCTATCATTATAATTATTACAAATTATTTCCAACAGTGACAGTGTCTTTAAAATTTTAAATATATTATACAGGGTTTCTTGGTTTTAGTTTTGTTTTGCTGCCATCAACTTTTGATTTTTCAATATCTAATATTTTCAATGTTAAAATGTAGATTCCTCCGTGGGCAATAATATGGATTAAATTATTTAATTTTCTTAAAAGTAAAACACTCTCTTATTATCCCACAAAGCTGAACACTAGCTATATTAAGTCTCTTTGCGAATGAAAGCATGTCTATTTTTAAAATCAATCTTAAAAAAATAAACACTGGTATATAAATCTACAAATAAGTTTCTATTTATAGTCTCTTCACATTTTGTATAACCACAAAATTGACTCAGATAAAACAGAAGGCATGTAACCATCCAACCCATCTTCATGTGATAAGGACCGTAACACTATATGGAAAACCTTTGTTTCAATGTCACCACCTTCCCATCTTGACTAATGGCGAGTTAGTTTTGTTAAAAGCAAGGGTGATGGCGTATGCTCCAATGAACTTTCCCTCCTCTCAGCACCAGAGACAAAACCTGCAGCTCTGCTCTGTGCAGGCAGCCATCTGGACAGCTTTCCCTTAAAGCCCAGCCCACACCACACTGCAGGCAAAATCGGAGGGCTCCAGAGCTCTGTGGGGCTATTCATGACATACCAATTTCACATTTTCTGCTTGTACGCTTGCAACAATAAATGCTAATGAGGACCATGAATGACAATTTTAAAGACAATAAAAAGGTCTCCAAATCCCTTGCATATGGAGACACTGTTTTCAAAACTTCACCTTCTGTTACTGAGCTGTTAGAGCCTAGTGGAGGGGGGAAAAAGAATAACCTAAGGAAAACAATACTATGATCAAAGGAGAACTGAATCCTTAAGATTTCCAGAGAAAGCAATCTGTGTAAGTCCAAAAAACAGCAGACCTTAGTATCCCTATGAGTAGCCCTGGGAATACATTAGGTACCTTTAGTCTCTCCAGCCTTTACCTTCTGTAGACATGTCGTTTAATGAAGGCACTTCATGATAAACATTAAGAAATCATTAATTTTTGGAGCACCCAAATTATAAGAGATGCACTTGTCCAAAATTAACTATAATCAGCATCAGCCCTATTGTCAGATTTTGGCAAAATAGTCCATATTCCTCCTATGCTTAAATAAATTCAAATTCAAATTGGGTATCTTCTGATAACATCTATTCTAAAATTAAAAGAAAAATCATGCAGTGGTTCTGGATGGTGAAATTATATGTGATAGTTATTCTCAACTATTTTTCTGTGTTTTCTAAAACTAAAATATGCAGTACACTTTGAACATGTATAAATAGGTGTATATATATATATATGCATATATGGAGAACTTTATATACAAAGAACTGAACAGAAAACATATTTTTACCTACATAGGAATTAAACTATTTTACACAACAACAAAAAGGAAACAAAAGATTCATCTTCCTATAGTTCAGAGAAATTGTCTAAAGGGTATTCATTAACATGGATTAAAACACTTTCAACAAAATCCACCAGGTGGAGCAAATACACAGCAATAAAAAATCCCAGAATTTTTTTCATAATGTTCTGTTTTCACAGGACTTTTATCTCTAACAAACCGTCTACCTCTCTCTCCACATTGCAATTATCCAAATCTATGCATGCATACTAATTTCTTACATTTAAAAACAAATTCAAGCTTACCAAAAAGCAGCTTTCATAGCTACAATGAGTTCTATTACAAATGTTGACACCCAAACTGCTTTGTTCAAATAATTCCCAGCCCAGTATATTTGCTCTTAACCAATGTAAGTTTTCAAAATTGATGTTTACAACAAGAGTTGCAGTATTCCTGCCCCTCCCCCACACAAGACCAAGCAGGATATAATTTAATGGTTTTGTTATTACGTTTTTTGTTTTTGTGCCAGTCCTGGGGCTAGAACTCAAGATCTGAGCAATGTCCCTGAGCCTTTTTGCTTAAGGTTAACATTCTTTCACTTGAGCCACAGCTCTGCTTCCAGCTTTTTTTTAGTAGTTTATTGAAAATAAAAGTCTCATAGACTTTCAAGCCAGGGCTGACTTCGAACTTGATCCTCAGATCTCAGCTGCTTGAGTAACTAGTATTACAGGTGTGAGCCACCTGCACACAGTTAATATAATGTTTTATATACTGGAATTCATTGCAAATTGGTTAAAACCCACAGACCTCAACAATTTAATTCTCTTTGTCTGCATGGAAATTTCTATTCTCAATTCTTTATTAAAATTATTCTTTACCGTATATGCCAAAAATATCATTAAAATTATGCCAAAAATATCATTAAAATTATGAAATATGTGCCAAAATGGTGTTATGTCTAAATATCCTTTTTTTTCACTCCTATTGGTAAACTGACTCAAGTCCACAGTTCACTTTTCTAGAGTGATTCCTTTCCCCCATTCAATCCTGCAGATTGGTTATTTTTCTTACTGAGCACATTCAGCACAAGGCACCAACTTCATTTTCTTTTTCACAGTCTGTTCATTGACTCCTGATGCCACCTGCAAGCCACAACTCTCCTCATTCACTTTTCAAAGTCCTCATTTTTTCTCACATTATATACTCTCTCTGCTGCCAAAACTTATGCTGCAAATGGAGCTAATGTCACCTGCTTTTAAGGTAGCTCCAGCTGGACAGAACTATCAAAAGTTGGGAGCTTGATAGGGGAAAGCAGAAGGTACTAAGGGCCCACCCATGGAAGGAAACATGAGTTAGGAATATTGAACTGTGTCTAAAAATATGTTTATATGTTTTCTTTTGGGAAATGTGTACTGATGTTGAAAATACTCTCAAAGAAATGCAGCAGGCAGAACATAAACCGGCATTCAGATACATGTAACAGGTATAGCTGAGTTACTTTCACAAGTGCCTAATCTAGATCACAATGATGCCAGCTCATCACAGGCTAGTCCAATTATTTAACTGATTATATACTTTCCACTGGTATGGTATACAAATATATAACTGCTATCTAACTCCTCTTTACAATGTCTAATCCTTTACTTTTTTGTAAAACAAAGAATATATTGGGGGTGAAAAAAAATCAGAATGAGTTCCCTGGAGCTCTGCCTTTTCTATTTTACCTAGGCAGAAGTCCATATTGCTCTCTTCACATGCCCATAACTTCTATTAACATTAATGGGAGATGCTTAATGTGCATCTAAAGGGTAACTGCCCTTTGGACTGCATGACAGAAGCCTAATGAAGTAGTTGGAAAAACCAAATCACTGCACATGTGTTCACCCTTTCCCCTCTCTGTCCAGGAAACCCCACCATCACTTTTGCTTCTCCACCCACAGTGAGAACAGGCCAGGATAAAGAATCTGCTGGGTTTCCTCTTGGTAAGATAACACCTTGTTACATTCAGAGATGGAGTGGCTCCATCTCCAAGATGGAATATTTATCATACACTAACCTCAAAAGGTGGACACAATGCACTCCACATATTATTTCTCACCAACTCCAGCCTCATCAAAGAGTGTGGCCCTTCACACAACAAATTCAAGACCACACTTGAATTCCAAAGCAAGGGGGCGGGGGACAGAATACTCAAAAGAATTCCTTCACCTTTCTTTTTAAATGGACCATTTTCATTTTTGTGTACAGATAAAGATTTAGAAACTGCTTCTTCCAAACAATCTCAGTTCTGTAATAAGTTTGATCCCAAAAGAGCAACAGATATCAGACACTCTATCTATCACAGGATGAGCTAAGACTAGTCTTCTGTCGGTTAAAGCCAGAAGTATAAAATATAACAGGCAAATATATAAACCCTTGAAATATTTTTTAAAAATCAAGTATTTCTGTCATTGTATTTCAGAGGAGAGAGCAAAGGACACAGTGTTGGCAGGAACCTTAGATTCTTGAATAAACCCTCATGCACACAATGCCTCCTGAAAGAAAGGAACCTAGGGCGTGAGCCAGCCTGACTCTGGCCCACAGACAGGGCTGGCCTAGCAGGATGTCAGAGCGCCAGGCTGCAGAGAGAGATACTGGGGTTTCACACACTCCCAGCCTGCCTGTTTTGCTCTTCAGGTAATTAAACAAGGAAACAGGGCTGCTGGGTATGAGCCTGACCCCAGAGCCCTGGCTCCATGGTTCTGCATATCAACTTCCGCAAGAACTGCCTGGAGCATCAACAGAACATTCTCCTTCCACTCTCCAGCGTTTCCTTCTCCACCTCTTCCTAAAGCTGACCCAGAAACAAATCCTGTTGCCTACAAAAACATCCATGCAGTGGTCTGAATTTATTGGCAATAAAAATCTCTGTGCTATTCCCAGTCACGGGGCTCCAAGTTTTACAAAGAAAAAAAATTACCTAAAATTCAGAGATAACAAATCTAGGTAAAACACTGGTGTCTCAAGATGGATTGGTTAAAGGAAAATGTTTATGATTCTTCAAATGTAAAAATAAATGTGCTTGAAAATATTGTTAGATCCAGTTTACAAATCACATATGTCTGTGCCTTGTAAATAATTGGCCATTTCAAGTTTGGTTAAGTGTCATTAATACAAAGAAATATAACCTATGATCTGATGCACTTTTGTCGCATCAAAAATCTTAAAAATGCTAACTCATTAATTAATTAATTAATTAATCATTACAACTCAGGGATAGCAAAAATATTCCCTAAAAGAAAGAGAGGCACCCATCTATAGGCATACATATAAAGCAATGATTAGCATCATATAATACTCTTCAAAATCCATAGAGTAAAACACTGGCTGCAAGCGACAGAGACCAAAAGAAAGAAGAACACAAAAGCATGCCTGCTTGTCTGTGTTCAACACAAAGAACATTAAATGAAAACAACTGGCATGCTGCCAGATTCCTATAGAGGCAAAGAGATTCAAATAAATTGATTTCACGCATCATACTGACCTGGGATCGGTGTGCAGTGTTACAATAAGCTCAAAGCTCCATGTGGGGTAAAGCCCATTAATGCTATCAGACCCCTCAAACATGACCAAGAAAACCCAAAGATAAATGCAGACACTCTACAAATAGCAATTTTACTTAAGAACATAACTTTCCTCTTTTTGCTAATATTTAAACAACACACACACACACACACACACACACACACACACACACACACATTGTACCATCTATGTGAGCATCATTTAGATCACTCTGTAGACCATAACACAAATGTGAATTTTGAAATCTATACAACATGTAAAGATCAGTAATACCTAAGTATTTTATTTCATATGCAGGAACATAAACACCACTTTGCAACAAAGGTTTCCCCCCCATTCTTTCTTTCTATGGTCTTTCTTCTTGCATCTTTTTGAAAGCCAATGGATTTTTATTTTCTATTTATTTACTATTTTTGGATAGGGATTCTTGGTATATGGCCTAGGGTAGCTTCAAACTCTCAATCCTCCTGCCTCAGCCTGATGAGTGTGAAGATTACAATCATGTACCACCACAGTAAGTGAATTTTTATTATCTATTTATTCCATGCCAGTCCTGAGGCCTGAACTCAGGGCCTCGGCACTCTCTTTGAGCATTTTTGCTTGAGATTAATATTTGATCATTTGAGCCACAGTTCCATTTCCAGGTTTTTGGGTGCTTAATTGGAGCTAAGAGTCAGATAGGCTTTCCTATTTGGGCTGCCTTCAAACCATAATCTTCAAATCTTAGCCCATGTAGCTAGGATTATAGACATGAACTGCCAGCACCCAACAGATTTTTAGTCTTAATATATCAAATACTGGACCCTTCTTAGAATTTTCCTTAATTATTATAAGAAAAACTTTTCAAGCCAGACAACAGTTTCTAGGAATCCCCAACCCACTTTGTCCTTACAATACCTTATGAGATAGGAGCCCTAAAGGACCAATCAAACCATGTATATGAGCATGGTTTCACAGGTGGAGCAGGAGCTTTGCTTGACCAAGGTCCTGGTGTTCACCCAAAGTACAAAAAGTAAACATAATAAAGCCAAACATGCAAACAAAAATTTAGGGATGAAACATAGCAGCATTTTGCCTCTATTAGCTTCTACTCAAGTTGTGTCATGACCCCTGGGTTATTTCCTCCAGGCAGCAGCATGCCTACCTCTAGATCTACTCTCCCCTCACAGTGAACATTTAGACCAGACTCTGTGGTGCCTCCTCAGGCTGTTCTCAATCACAGCACCAGCTTTGCAGCTGGTAGTTCTTCCCTTTGTCTCCTTCCAGATGACATCTTCAGGAACCCAATGGATTCCAGGTGCTTGGAAATTTAAAGTAGGTAATTTCTGTTCCTCATTGATCCCTACATTTCAATACACTCATTACTATTACAAATAGAAAGAATTAATTAGATATATATTTTTAAGACAACTCAAAATTTTGAAAGGAGGACAACACAAATATCTGCTTACATAACTTGTTTTTAAAGTACACACATACACACATACACACACATACACACACACGGGGAAGGAAAGAAATGTCAGGAGAAGAAACTCAATATGGTGTTTGTGCTATATGATGCTGGGGGCTTCATATTTGCATATTATATAACACAGGCTCTGTTGTATGAAGATGTAGATCCCATTCCTCCCATGCCTTTTACTTTCAGGGTATGCCCAAATTTTGGAATATAATCTCCTTTTCTAGTTTTAATCTGAACCTCTATAGAGAAAAGGAAAGCAGAAAGGAAGGAGTTTTGTTTTGAAACAGCTACTTTCTTCTGATAGAAGATGATAAGAAAATAATCCTCAAGCATGAGCAATTGTCCTTATGATAGTTTGTTTCCTTTAAGACACAATATTTCCACATTTCTTTTTCTCTATGCAAGATTATAGAAGACTTCTTCAGTCTTTCATAGAGAAATCAACCAATATTTGAATCATGGAATCACTAATTTTTAATAATAAGACGCATAATAAGAAGATAGATGCAAAAGTGAGCCATTATCTCCACTACATAAAACAAGTATATTCCTTGCCCTCTCTTCCCTGTTTCTTACTAATTATACTGAATACCACTACATGAACTGGGAATGGATGGAAATGCAGACACAGAAACCAAATCACAATTATGACTTCCACAGAGAAGTATACAATTTCTGCAGGGAATTATTCTTTTTTGTCAGATCTTAAAGGGAGGGGGAAGCAAACCAGCAGTGGTATTACACATATATGGAAAAAAATCTCAGCATTCCAAAGTCTGAGGCAGCAGGATCCAAATTTCAAAGTGCCAGCTTGTGGTATACAGAAAGACCTGGTCTCAAACACTCAAAATCAAAGCAAACAAATAAAAAATTAAACCTTTTCTGGGAAATTCCTAGACAAGACAGAAAGTATTTGTGGGAACTACAGGAGTATTGAGGGATGCACACTAGCAGGAATGTTTCCAAAACATCTACCCCTCTCCACCAAGTCAGGCAGTCAAACTTTAAATCCCTTCACATCGCTAGGATGCCAACCAGAAATCACACAACATTTGTGTTGATTATCAACTTTATCTTAGCACAGTTTTTCTTCATTCACTGGTGCTTTTGCACAAGTCCATTCTCTGCTAAACCTGGAACAAAATTGACTAGCAGAGTCATTAACTAACTTCCCAAACATGTAATACAGTGAATCCCTAAATTTTTAAATGTTTCAGCCTTGCAAAAGTCTCTTGCCAAATGGGCATATACTTAAGATTATATTTATATTTTCCTAAAGCTAGATAGTATTTTTCTTAAATATGTCTTACAGATATGAAGCTATATTTAGACATGAAGACATAGTCTGTTTAGGAAATGACATTCACCTAAAAGCTTAACAAAAAGATCAGAAAAAATAATAAATTGACACTTTTAGTCAACAAACTGTTTCAGCAAACACTCTCTTCATTATAATAAACACAGAAACCATGGCATAACTTTTACTCTTTAACTCCAAGTACCGCTCAGTTCATAACAGATGTATTACAAACATGGCAAGAAGCAGCACAAGATGAAGGCTAAAAAATGGTACTTGATCACTTGATATCTTTAGAGCTATCAAACAGGGTTCCCCCTGCCAGATTGATCACCACCCAGTCCCATAACCAAAGGTTACAAACGCACACAGTTAAAACATACAATGCAAACTCTTTATCAACAAGCACCAGAATATAGAAAAGAAAAATCTTCACAATGATAATTTGTTGGGGAAAAATAATAGATTGATTTTTTTTCCGGTATGTAAGCAAATTTCAAAAATCAAAATATTTATCTGTTCCTTACCTTGACAATATTCAAAGCTCCCTTTTTTCCGGCAGTCACCTATTACTAAACTCAGTGCTCTCCAAGTGTTTCTTTTGACAGATATCATTCTCCACCAATCGCTCTGCTAATTTCCTCTCTCCTTTTCTGACTGGGACAGAGATTATGTTCACCAGCCCAGAGATCAATCTTTTCTATTGACAACAACAAAGGGAAAAAAAACGCATATATCACAACCAGTCTGAAGAAGCACACCCATCTACTTACAAAATAGTACTAGGCCAGCTTTATTTGCTTTAAGAAACAGATATACGTTCCTCTCCATTTTAGAAGTTGGCTTTAAAGCATATCAACAGTGTAAGACAATGCTATATTTCACCTGTTTCAGTTAAAGAATTGACCTGCCACATAATATGGCTTCTCTTTTTAAAATTAAAAAAAATTATCTTTAAGTAGTTGTACAAAGGGGTTTCAATTCAACATCTTATTCAACTCAACACACCTCTTGATTGGTGTCACCACTTCCATTTAGTATAGTTTGTATAGAAAACTCTTTGGATATTGTATACATTTATTCTATGGAATTTAATAAATTTTATCATATTTCAAAACAAAGTAGTATCTACATTGTTTCATTGCTCTGAAATATCAATGTTGCCATTATTAACTGTCAGTAGAAAAGTAATATATGAAATTGACTACATTAAAATATTAGTTAAAAACAATTACTAGTAAACTATTTTACCTAATCAATGAACTTATACTTTCTTTGCTTCCTCTAGAGCATCAAATTTAAATTTATCATTATTCTTACTTGATCTCTCAGGTTTAGAATTCATTCTTTTATTCCTTCATAAATGTTGATACAGAGTTTACTAGTCACCTATCCTAATATTACTACCCATACAATGAATGACAAAAACACAGTGTTGCTATTTAATTCTTATGATCTATGACATATAAAAACTTGGTGCAATCACATGCATATCATGTCAGGACTTAATAAATGCCATAGAACCTATATTTGATAACACGTATAGAATATATAAAAGCCTATATTTATAAAGGCAATCTCCAAATAAATATTCCTAAGGATTATATTTGAGACCCAATTACTTCTTAGCAATTTAAACATCTCTATCTAACAGACATAAGACAAGCAAATTCTATTTTAAAAATTATGTTCCACAGCACTCTACTGTCTCTGAAGCTGAAAATTTTGAACTAACACAAATGAGGTGTTGGTAGTGGGGAATTGTCTTTAAAGACCATTAAAGACAATTACTTGGGAATATTTGGTTTACCATGAAAGCTCACAACTTTATTAACTAATGGAAAAACTTCAATTACAAAGTAGCCAAGATATATAGATACATATAACACATCTAGCTTACAGAAATATTAAAATACTAAGGGGAGGGGAGGGATGTGAATAAATAAATTAGAGATCACAAAAAAATTAAAAAAAGAAATTAGAGATATCTATATCCCAGTGTTAAAGAGGATTATTTCTGAAGGATGGATATAAGATGATTCTTTTGCACATTATTGTTATTATCCAATGGCCCTACAAAAGGTGGAACAACATTTAAAAAATAAAAGTTAAACAAATACTGGGAAAAAGAAGAAGTTGTGTGGTTGTTTTAGATTCAGTAATGATATATAACACTTAGGGTTTTAGCAATCCTCCACAGGACACCAGACAGCCTGATAGAAGAGACCAGGCCTGTGTAGGAGACATAGTTAATAACTTCCACTGAACAAATGAAACAGTGGAAGCCACCCAAGTTCCCCTGAGTCTGAGCATCCTTCTTTTTACTCATGACTTCTCAATAGCACGTTCTCAATTTATTAACAAAAACAGCATTGTGAATCTTGGTTTTGAGGCACATATTATTACCACATGGACTTCCTTTAAGAGACAATTACTTCAGAAAAGATCCTTCATCACAAAAGGATGTTTCAGGCCTTCACTTTACTTACAGTACCTATTTTAACAGTATATTCTGATGAGAAGAAAGTTGGCAGGAATATAATGTCACCAAGTATCTTAAATGTGTGTGTTTACAAAGTCTTAATTGCCAGTACAGCATATAAATATACATCTGAAAAGTACCCAGTGTAAACCTAAAGTTACCCTTGAAGACCCATATATACACACTTAACTTTTACACAGGAAACATTAGTTCACAATCAATAGCAAGCTAAACTTTGGGGCTTGCTGCATCATCCCACATATAAAATACCCTCCCAACACGAAATAATAATAAAATCAGTAATTGTAATGTACACTATGAAATACATTGTTCAAATATTTGTGGCATCTAATTCACACTAAAGTTGACAGAACATGCAAATGACATTAAAATTTTTCTGTTTAATAATTGCTTTGTTCAGATCCTCAGCTCTCAAATTTGTAAAACCTCATTATAAGGAGACTATAAACTAAGAAAAGTTTAATAGCTAAGCTCCACCAAGAACAGAGCGCCTCAAACAATTTGTCGTTCTACAAGAGTGTTATTAAAAAGGCTCAACATGTTGTATTACCATGGAAATTGTGGAAAACATACATTCCCAAACAAATATTACTTTTTCTCAATGGTATGAAGTAATGAAAACCACATGTGTAAATCTGCGATCCGTGCAGTAGTTCAAGCTGCAGCTAATAGAAAATACAGAAAGTGAACTCTGCTATATAAAGGATTCTTGTTACAGAAATATAATGTGAAAACCAGATGCAGACAGAAAACCTTAATCACAGATGGGAATGTAATCACTGGCATACAGAATACTTTTTTGATCAATCTTAACCATATGCGCAGTGTATTTATTTTCTGAGGAATGCAATAACTTTAGAGAACCTTCTATTTGAATTCAGTTAACCTCATATTTATAATGCTTTTATCTCACTCCCCCATCCCTTCAATTTGAACACTGAGCCAAGGTTTTAAAAGGAAGAGTTGCTGGCCTTGGCAGATCTTTCTTGTATCAGTTTATCTTTCAAAAATTTAATAGGATGTAAAGACTACACACATCAGAATCAACCTCAAAAGAGATCAAGTGCAGTTGCCCATTACTGGACTTCTCAATCACTGCCAGGAATCCTTTTACTGCCTAAACACATTTCTCTAGAGAATTCTACAACATTTGGGCAGATTTTCCTTTAGTAAGTAATATACAGTTATGTCTAAATGAACATTTAAACACACCTTTTTATCAACCTGGATTGAATCAGAACTGAACTCTAATTTTTCTCATTCCCTTCTTCACAAAAAAATATTTTATAGAGTAACAATGTCTGTTTACATTAACTAAAACTGATTTGTTCTGGGTTCTGAGGAAAATTACAGCTTAAAAAAAAAAGAAAAAAAGAGGAAAAGAGAAGAAACAACCTGTGCTTTAGAAAACCTGTGACTTAGAAAACATGATTCTAGAAAGAGAATCCCTGGCATTGGTTATAGCTTATCACTGTCAAAGTGCCATGATCTTAGTTAGAAGGAAATTATCTTGTGACACCCCCCAACCCCTGATTTGAAGGAGAGGTTGACCAAATACCATGAAGGCTTTACTTCTAGACTACAGACTATAACCAACTTGCAACAGGAAGCAACTAAGACACTGTGTTTTGGGGGTGTTCCTTATCACTGGTCTAGCGATGTCAGATGAACTAGATGTCAGAATCTTACTTTCTCAAGCTTTCTTAAACTACCTTGACTTATACTTATTCAGATTCTTCTCCTGGCCTCTAATACTTCACCTCCTGTATACACACATGGAAACAGACAGTCCTTATTCTGGCTCTGTTCTGACCTTTAAGACCCTTCATAACTTGCACCAAACTACAGTTTCCAGCTTTCATTCCAACCATGGCCTCACTGAGTATAGCTCTTCACTGAATAAACTCCCTGAGACAATGTTCCCCCTATCCCCCACCTTAGGGACTCAGCCCAGGGATTGGGGCCTGGCCAGCTCCTTCTCAACACTCAGATTTTAGTTCAAGACTCCCTGCCTCAGAGATGGGTATCCCAACCATTAGAAAGAAATGTCTCATCACCACCATCCCATCATTTCAACATTGTTGTTTATAATTTTATTTGATGGATTTCACATTATATGACCATATGATGTCTCCTTGGCTTCCTTATTATCTGTCTGCTTGCTCAACCCTCAAACTGGAAGCTTTATGAGAGGGGTTTTATCTCTTTTGCTCATTACTCTTGTCTACATACTTGGAATTGAACTTGGCATATGGCAGTAATCTGAATAAAAAGAATCAAATGAATGAATCCCATTTAATGAGAATGCCACAATGGTTCAATTCAAATCTTATGACTTTCACAAACCTTTTCCTAGGTCTTGTAAGGCTCATGATCATTTTCCCTTTTCTTTAAATTGTAATAGCACTTTTGATGTATATCAGGTTTGACGAGCTGTTACCTGTCAGATGCTATTCACATGAACCCATTCTCTCCAACACTGTACAAATACCAGCCAGTATGAGAATCATTGAGGTGCTGAGGCCAGAGCTTCCTCTCATATGGAACAGAAGCATACTGTGGCTGAAAACTGCTGCAGTTGTCCATACAACTTGTGATAGTTAACCTCAGCTCAACATGATTGGGTGGAGAGATGCCTAGGAGGTTAGTAAAGCCTACTTTCTAAGCATCTCTTTGAGGGCATTTTCAGAGATGACTGACATGCTGGACAGCAACTGAGGAGTAAGGACTTGTCTAAATGGAGTGGCGCTATCCAGTAGAGTGGGGTCTAGAAAAAATAAAAGCTAAAGCAGAAAACCTGTCAGTCCAGATCCATAATCTCTGTCTCTGCTTCTTGGTCATCAGGAAGTAAGTAGTCTCTATCACATGTCCCCAACACCTTGATATCTTGCCTGACTACAGGCTCACAGTAATGGAGCCTGCCAACCATGGACTGAAACTGATGAAATTATGAGCCAAAAATAAATCCTTCCCCACTTTAAATTAGTTCTCTCAAATATATGCCATAATGACAAAGAAAAAAAAACACAACTAACATACTACTACTAAGTTATAAGTGCTCTCTAGTAGTTTTTCTTTTCTTTTTTTTCTAATAGTTTTTTGCATAGACTTCTCCATAAACTCAGTTGGCTGTGTGCAAAAACAGACCACATCTTATCATTACATTCAAATCCTACCTAGAGTAATACATTAGATTCTTCCAACTCATTTCCAGGGTCACAGGGCACAGCTGTGTATATTCTCAGTGCTCACACCCAAGGTCCCAGCACAATGCCTGGCACACCAGAACTCAATGCTGACCAAGTGAGCAAGGAAATAAATTATCACTGAATATCAGCTGGTCTGGTATGTAAACCTCTCCCTCTTCTGCTGAGGCATTATTTTAAAATCGTATTACAATTATTCTTTTTTTAATAAATTTTATTTTATTTTATTTGTGAACATACTGTACAGAGGGGTTACAATTACATGGGCAGGATAATGCATACATTTCTTACCAAGCATTGCACCCTCCTCCTTTGGTTTACCCTTCACATCCCTTCCCAGCCTTCCCCCTCCCCCAATTATTCTTAAAGAACAAGTTGATAAGAACTGAGGGAGGATTTTATTTTTGGTCAACTCAACAATTCAATATGATCAATGAGCTAACAATCGGGCATCTGTTTACTCAGTTACTTATTTTTTATTTAATTAAAGTTCAGCAAAGGCTATTCAGTGAACAGGACAAAGCCGGCATAAATACTAAGGGAGAAAGTAAGACCCATTCCATGCAGGAGCTAGCAGCTCCAAATAGCCAAACAAGCCAATTGTAAATGATAGAAAGCTCTTAAATATCTCCTATTACAGATAGAAAGTAGTTTTCAAAGAAATAAAGTGTTTCAAAAAGATCGTGGCCTGCTTACACTGACCATTTAAAGTCCAATGCTTGCACTCCCATGCTAATTGGACTAAAACTCAGTTCAGACACTTACCAGGTATTTAACCATGAACAAGTCACTTAACCTCTTGAATCTTCAGATTTCATTTCTAAAGCAGGATAATAATTCAATACCTAACATATCAAGATGACATGAAAAGATAATATTTTCAAAGTGACTGTCTTACTGTAAAAATTATTTGATTCGCTGTGGTCACTTCTTATCATTTGCTATTAGGGCAGGGGTAACTACTTGCCTTAACATTTTGGATCCAAGAAGTAAAAAAAAAAAAAAAAGCTATTGCTCAGAAGGTCTTACTTACATTTTTTTTCCTTCCTCAAACTAATCGTGAGAGAAATAAAACATCTACGATCTGCCAACAAAAATTAAACATACCGGGTATTAAGCTGCAGGTCTTAAAACATTTTAGAGTGACAAAGAAAAAGAATACTATGAATGAATGTATCATGATTTAATTTATTTTCCCTCATCTAATTTCATCTGCAAAAGACCATCTCCAGGGAATAAAAGAAGAGAGAACCAATTATTTCCAAAGACTGCTTTTTCCAAATAAAGGCATCTGTTCCATGCTGGCAACTTTCACATAAAAGAAAAGCGAGACTTTGGAAGTATCTGCATTCATGGTTGATGGTCACATATCTCAAGGGGCTACTACAACTGTCCAGCTGCAAACATGGTCTGGCTGCAGCTGCTCTCTATCAGCTGGTGCCCATCTTTCTCTCTCTCTCTCTCTCTCTCACTCTCTCTCTCTCTCTCTCTCTCTCTCTCTCTCTCTCTCTCTCTCTCTCTCTCTCTCTCTCTCTCTCTCCCTCTCTCTCTCTCTCTCATTCTCTCTCACTCTCTTCCCTTACTCCCTCCCTCTCAGCCTTTCTCTTCCCCCTTTCTCTCTCCCCTCTATCTCATCTCTGCTTTCCTTCTCCCTATCTCTCACCTGTCCCCCTCTTTCTTCTCCCCATCTCCCATTTACCCTCTTCTCCACCTCCACTCCTTTTGCATCACCCTCTCCTCCTCTCTCCCCCTTTCTCCCTCTTTCCATCTCCCTCTCCTTCCCTCTTCCTCTCTTTTCCCTATCTCCTTCCCCATTTACACCATTCCTCTTTCTCTTTCCTTCCCTACCCTCTTGTGTGTGTCTCAGAAACTCCCAAAGTTGTTCCATTTGTGTTCCCTAACCAATGTTTTTGTTGTTGTTGTTGTTGGTGGTGGTGGTGGTGGTGGTGGTGGTGGTAGTAGTAGTGGTTATGGGGCTTGAACTCTGAGCTGTCTGTGAACTCTTTTGCTCAAGGCTAGAGCTCTACCACTTGGAGCCACAGTGTCACTTCTGGTTTTCTGTTATTTAACTGGAGATAAGAGTTTCACCGACCTGGCTGGCTTTGAACCATGAACCTCAAATAACTTTTTTCTAAATTCAGCAGAAGGTCTTGACCATTTTGTTTTGTTTTGTTTTTGTTACCTGAAAACTGTATCTCTATTTGCAAATACAGAGTTATCCTACATAAATTAAAAACAAGAAAATTTTACAAACTAAATCAAATGTGAATCTTCTGCAAGTTTTCTATTTTTGCTTTAGTCTCATTCACACTTGCAGTCTGGGTGGCATGGCTCTGCTCTAGGTGGTGAAGGGTGAAGCCTTGAACTAAGGAAATCAGGCCTTGCCTATAACTCCTACAAAGTCTCCTTGGGCAAGTGAATAGACTTCAAGGAGTAACTTCCAAAATGAGCTCACTCCCAAATAAGCACTAAGTAAGATGGTAAGTGAGCTGAATGCCACAGGGCCTTCCAACATTTATGATCTGTCTAAAATCAATCCACTTTTCTGAAATAATTGACCTTCTGAAATGGTCTCTTTACATGGATTATTACCTAAAGGAGAAACAGTGAGTCTTTGTCCCCACTTCAGCATCCTGACCTGCAAACTGAAGCTAGGAAGCCCTGTCTTACTATTTAGTGCCATCTCTAAATTTGATGTTGGTTCATCAGACAGTTAGGGCACTTGAAATACCACACAGTGTCAGAAAGAATATAAAAGAGGAAGGATTTGGAAGAGAGGTACTCAGCCTGAGTGTCTGACTAGAAAGCAGATACACAACACCAAAGGAGCAAGAGAGTGAGGCATCTGAGGAATAACCAGTAGGCATCCGGCTGTAGAAAGTCGGAACCTATTCAAACACTCTTTATCCTTAAGTCCAGGTTCTATGTCATGCAAATGTTTATATACACACAATTTTGCATATAACTTCAGGGAGCTCATCCTTTGCAAAAAAAAAAAAAAAGGATCAAAAGTCAAATAAAAATAGGTTAAGAGTGGTGATACATGCCTATAATCCTATCTACTCAAAAGGCTGAGTCAGGAAGATTACAAGTTTTAGGGTAGGCTGAGCCTAGGTGACTTAAGGAGATGCTGCCACAAAATAAAGTTTAAAGAAATTGGTTAAGCACAAGAGCTTTTCCTTTGTTGTTGTTTTTAATGTACTATGTGTTCTTTTTGTTTCTTTTCACCCTATGGTATATCCCCTGTTGCCATTGTATTTGATTCTGGTACCCTGGTATTATATATACATTTATTTGAATTAGGAAAGGAGAACAACAGAATGGTGAGACAAAGGATGAGAAAGGAACCAATGTAACAGCAATGTACACAAGACAATATGTTAGAAATGATCTGTACAAGTTGGAGGGTTGGGGGAAAGGAAAGTAGGTGCAAATGAGGGAAGGGGTAACAAGTTTGACAAGAAATGCACTTATTACCTTATTTTTACAACTGTAAGCCCTCTGTATATCACCTTGACAATTTAAAAAAATGGTTGAAAATATTAGCTTGGTGGTAGAATGCTAAAGGCCCTCGATTTAGTCTTTAGGACCAAAAGCAAAAAATAAAATAAAATAAAATAAAGCTTTACAGCTTGCCTAAGACTGATTTCACACAAGTTCTTATTTTTGTATTAGGGGATAGTTTTTTGTTGATAAAATATACAAGCTCAAACATAGCAGGAATAGCATGTTCCTTCTATGATAAGGAAACATAATCAAAGTGAAGCAAGGTAAAAAGAAATGAAAAGAAAAAATATGCTGTTGATACTAAAGATTGCATATTTTGGTATTGGTTACAAAATGTTTCAGGATAGTTTTATATAAATAACTTGAATTAAGGTATAAGGTTTCAATAACAAATAAAGCATTATAAAGGACCCTAACCATTTTAGAAGATCACATTCAAGGAGCTCCCAAACCAACAGACTGAACCTCATGGAAAGTAGCAGAGTGGCAAACTATTTCTTTGGGAAACATAAGTCATGAAGACTTCAGAGGTGCCACAAGCTGTGAAAAAGATGAAATTGTCCTGTTTTGGGTTTCTGCCCATTCCTCCCCCCACCCAAAAAAAAGAACCTTAGGAGTCAGACAGGAAGGAAGGACACATCCCAGATTCCTAGAGAAGATTGAGAATAAAAGACTAAGGAAAGCAAGAGAACTGTAGGTCTTTATACATTCCCACTCCCAGGGGCTCAAACACACCCATTCAACTTCTCCCATTTGGAATTTGGTGAAGAAAGGACTGTTAGAATGACAGAAGATATAACAGGCTGATTCTAAGAGAAAGAATGAGACAATTCCAGAGTGGGTGAGTTCACTCCTAAGGAGAAGCCAGCCATTACAAAGGATGATCCCATGTCATCCTTTTGGGGATGGCAATTGTTTCTAGAAAAAAAAAAAAAAAAGAAAAACATGGCGAGGGGCGGGTAAAAGACTAAACAAATGGTAAGACAGTTGAACGTTGAATATCTTCATCAGAACACTGTTTGTTTTTTGGCAAAGAGAGCAGCAATATGTCCCCCAGAAGGACACAGTACCACCAATGAGCCAAGGCTCACTGCAAACTCTGACTCAGCAACAGGTGATAATAATACATTTACCAAAAAAAAAAAAATCAAAGCATCAAAGGTCGTGAGACACAAAGTCTCAACCCAACCATCAATGCTTGAGCCCCACCTTCTTCCCCCAAAGCAAGCTGTCAGTTTCTTGTATCTACTTCCACAACTCGAAGGTATATGCAATTTTTCATATAAATATGCCATAGAACACTCATTCCTCCACTCCTTGCTTTTGTCAGTTAATACTTTATCTCAGGAATGATTCTGTATAACACAAATGAATTATTCTTATTTCATTAAAAATAGATTGTTTATGCTAAAGTTCTTTTTGACTGTCAATGATTAATTTTTGGTAGAGTTGATTACAACAGAGGAGGAGACCTAAAAATTTCCACTTTGACAGATTTTATTACAAAACCACAAGCCTCAAACTTGATTACAGTTCTCAAATAAAAATGAACTGCCAGCATGTTTTCAAATGAAGTGACACCACACCACACAAAACAGCTTAAAATTATATAATCTTGAAGAAGTATATCCTAAACATCCTCTAACAGGTAGATTTTTATCATTGACTAAAATTACAAAATTTCTTAAATCATTAACTAAAATCTCTTAACTTGGGATTAAGTAATAATGAGCAATTCAACAAGAGCGCAATATTTAATTCTTTCCTTTAGCATATAAGAGGGATTACCTTACTTTTCTGTCATGAGGCTTCTGTTTTAAAACAAAACTACAGTCTCACATTTATGATAGTATTTTGGCTTACTACCTGTTGATTGTAAAATATATATAAAGACAAATTTCTATTAGAGAGAGAGAGAGAGAGAGAGAGAGAGAGAGAGAGAGAGAGATAGATAGATAGATAGATAGATAGATAGATAGATAGATAGATAGATAGATAGGGATCATACCAGTATTAGAACTTTATCTCATTTACAGGGCATCCTTTTTGCTCAAGAATGGTACTTTACCAATTGAGCCACACCTCCATATCCATATTTTTTTCTGGTTAATTGAAGTAAGAGTCTCAAGGACTTTTCTGTCTGGGCTGGCTTCAAATAGCGGTTCTCAAATCTTAGCCTCCTGATACAGGCATGAGCCACTGGTATCCAATATTCTGATGACATTTTATTCTTGTCATTTAAAGATTTTAAAATGTCATTACACAAACATGTACCTGGTCTACAGACAATGCACTTAGTGTGTTGAGTAATCTAGACTCAAAGAATCCTTAAAATAACAACTCTCCCCAGCCCCTAGGTGCATGATGCCCAGGTTTCTAAGGACTGCCTCTGCTTTTATCAACTTCTGCTTCACCACTTATTCGATCCTCTCTACCTCCTTTCCTCTACATAATGCTAAAATGTCTAAAATACATGAAATGCATTAATCAGAGACCACTTCAGTCAGATGGGAAGATAGGGATCCAGAACCCTGCCTACATAAGCATCCTTTATTCTCAACCAACCAGAAAGCATCTGCTAAAAGGAAATTCAGAATGGTTGGGAATCCATTCTTTCTGATGGAAGCATAAAATTCCATTGTATCCAAAGAAGGAGCCAAATCCAAAAGAGAATAAAGTCACAAAGAAGGCAATAATAGATCCTTCATGTAACAACCCCTTTGAAGAATACCTACCACTGGACAGCCCTATCATCATCCCTTAAGGGTAGTTTGGACCACAAAGATCTCTGGGGTTGGGGACTAAAAACAGATGGGGAGGCTCCTCCAGAGAGGCTGAGAGTCAATGAGCCAGCAGCAGGGCAAGCTCTTAAACAAACACCCTAAGTGATTTCAAAGTTCTGGCAAACTAAGTGTACTCCACACTTAATCTGGTTGTTAAATCTTCCCCCTCTCCAAACCACCCTTCTATCCAAGCTTTCATTATATTTTCCTCTACAATACCCCTTGCATCTGGCTCTTTCTACGCATTCTACTAATCCCCTGCTCATCCTTCTGCAGTAAGGCAACAAGTTTCTTGAGTGGCCCTGGCCTACAGGGCCTCCCCCACCATCCAGTCCATCTGGCCAGTTGCAGCTGCACCAACTTTTCAGGAACACAATTTCCATGGTTTCCTCTGGGCTAGAAGATATATACATATATATATATATATATATATATGTATATAGATACATATATATATGTATGTATACACACACACACACACACACATACTTGGTTTTGTTAAGATTTGCTTTACAATGGTATCTATTGTTCAAAAGAAGTCCAATCAGAAATCTATTTTTTAAAAAAAGAAAGAAAACGAAAAGGAATTTATTACAAAAGCAGAACTGTTCTGGCTTCTGAATAGAAACTGTATGATGAAAAGGCCTGTCCCCGACCTGGGCACTTACTTCCCGACCCTGAAGTCTCTCATGAGACATAATTTAGGACATCTGGTTAATTCGAAAGATGAAGCTTAAATTAAAGTCTTGATATGCAACACATTTATAATTTTTCTACTCTTATATCCCACTAATCACCCAAGGGTTTTTTCCTTTTCTTTCTGCAGCCATGCTTATTAATATATTCTCTCTCCCTACCCCCCCCAACATATCCTAACTTAATACAATTCCATTATAATACCTTTGTCTTGATAAATCCTGTTTCCAGACAAGCATATGGTCCAATTCACTCCCACCTGTAAAATCCCATTTACTGTACCACTTGGTAAGCAACAGAGGCCCACACTCATTGTAGCTGTTTAATTTGTCCTGAGTGGGATTTCATTCAGTAGGAAATGAGCCTGCTACCTGCCTTGTACCTGTATCTTGTACTCTGCCTTACACATAGTTGATATTCATTAAATATTTATCCATTTAGTTCAGATTCACTTGTGGAAATACACATCTTGCTTTTCTTTTGGATATTCTATAAGGGGTCTTTTCCAGTACTACAAAGAATTTAGTATATAGCTTTCTTTTTTTTTTTTTGAAAAGTCAAATTATGTTGAAAGGGTTACACACTGTATGGCTCTTTATTTCTGTTTCCCTCTGATATTTTCTACCTGCTCCCTCTAGCCTACTCACAGCTTAACTTAGACATGTCAATGGAGGCTGATCATATTTCCTTTCCCTTTAGACCTTCATTGACCTACCTACTCTTATTCAAACAAAAGGATGAGAATTCATTGTCCACATTTGTTTCTCATCTGAAGTTGAATGTGAATCGCTGTTCTAAATAAATCTAGCTAAAGATAAGAATAAAAAAATGAGTGACAGGTGGGCAAAGGAGCTGGCTAGGAAAGCACAATACCTGTCTGACACACGATAAAAGTTTCAGAACCCAACAGTCACTTTAAAAAAAAGAAAAGAAAAAAAATCTTTCACAGGAAAGAAGGATTACTATGTCAGTCTGACAAACACCACAGTTCCAGTCCTAATATCATATGCTGTTCTTCCCAGCTGTGTTTGCTCATCACTGTGTACATAACATATGCATAGACTCTGAAAATAAACTAGCAGTCTTTCATGACCTGTCTTACAGCTCACATCTTCCTCTGTCTTGAGGTTAGGGAAAGGATTATAGGACTTCTAGTTTTAACTGGCCTAATCAACTTCCTAAGATGGTGTATTTAAAGCACAACTTTTATCACCATGCTAACAACCACTGGGGGATGGTTTCCCAATTTCTAATATTCCACTTGCCAAATCAAATGAAAATGCATTTGAAATGTTATCTGTATGACTGCTGTGCAATTTCCCTGGCATCATAGTCTATGCAGGTCCTTTTAGGTACCATTATCTGTCTGCTCTTCTAATGTCCTTAGGCTCTGATCTCCTGAGTGTTACTAGGTGAATTATCCATAAAAATATTCTAGCAGAAGAGTACTCCAAACACTCTTTATAATAACATCTCACAGCTAGTTCCCATGCCTAGTATCTGATTATCATACTGCCTGGCCACATGTAGCTCATCACTGCTCTGGCACTGTTTCCTCTGATATTATTAGCATATACCAATCTATTCAGCTTCTTTAGACAAACTCCCATCACATCTCCTGGGAGTATTTTCTCTATATTTCTCCATTCAGCCCAGTAGATTTGAGTACCAACTAAGAACATATTGCATATATACTTTTAACTTTTCCTTTGTGGCAAAGAATTTCAATTTTGCTTCACACTGGAAAATGAATAACACAAAAAATTTTCTAAAGCCTAAGAACCAACAGTGATTCCTACGGTTTTCATTCCTAATGACAGAAGAAAAATGCATTACTTCTAAATCTTGCCAATCAAAGATGTCCCTGGTCAAAGTGTCTTGGATGATAAATAGTAAGATGCTCAGCTTGATCAAACAGAGGATGTAATCGCTCCTAAGTTCCTAGACTTGCTTTATTGCTATCAGAAACTAAAATCCAACTTTTAACAATGTCCATATTTAAATCTCCTATAGCAATTTTGAAGCAAAGCACCAACTCAAGGTGCTATTAGTAATTAAATGTCAAATATTTTCAGAAGAAAATACAGATTATTTCTTCAAGCAAAGCAAAATGACAATTGCTCAATCTTCCTTGACTCAAGACCTAAGTTTGAGTTGGATAACAATGTGCTTTGTTCATTTAAATAAGTTGTCACCAACCTCTCTCCACAAATGACTTCAAGAGATCAGTTTTTAAATTTCCTCAGTGACTCAGGTTCAAACTTTGACCCCGGTACAGTGAATGCACACTCATCACAACCAATTTCCATCTACTTTAGCCTAACTTTCATTGCCACGTGCCCAGCTCATCGTTTTGTTCAGTACAGTGAGGAAAAAGTATATTTTCCTTGAACAAAACCTCAATCCTTTAGCTCTTCTTCCCTGAATAAGCAGATTAACACCTCCATAATTTACCTCTGAAAAAGGCACAGTAACAACAGAAACTTCATTGATCACCTAAGATCCAAAGTTGCTACAGATTGGTTCCCTCTTCCCAGTGGGAAGACAGTAATGTCCTGTACTGATTTCTCCAGCTATGTGAAGACATTATCCCCTCAATTCCAAAATCAAAATTATAAGTAATGGATTATTGTTCACACCTCTCCCCCTGTTGAATTGCCTAAGGTCTCTTCTCTCAGTTTCATGTATAGATTAGCAAATACATAGAAGGTACCCTCATCTTGCTCCTGAGGAATTCACATAAGGGCTAAGGCCACTCAGGAAGTCAGGGGCTAAATTGAAAAGCAATCCCTTTTGCCTCTTAGTCAGGGGCCAGCACACTCACATCAAGTCCTCCTTTGTATATCAGAGAGAACATTTTATACTAACCTGTTACAAACTCTCTAGAGGAAAAGGTGGTACACAATCTTTCTCCCTCTATTGTAAAAGGTTCCCAGAAAATTGAATCTGTCTGAGAGATACTGATCAAGACATAAAATGACCAACCCATTGGGGTGAAATGAGTCTAGGGACACTTGGGTAGAAACTGCTTCCAGAGTGGGAAAGAGGGAACAAATTGACTCCTCCTGTGCTTTGGGCAGTATAGGAATGACACTTTTTGACACGGGAGGAGACACTTGGATTTGAAGGTATGGAGCAGTAAAAACTGACACTCACTTGAGAGTTGCCAAGAATATGTCAGCTAGGAGTTGAATTTGATTCCTAGGTGGGAGGAGAAGAGGGGTTGAGTTACACTGTGGATTCATAGGTCATGAGAGCTGTGGAAACTAGCAAGTCTGGTTCTAATTATTAAGATCCCAATTATTACACCTGAGGCACAAAGTAGGTCATTAATTTGGGGAACATCAATGGAACATCAGTTTTCTAAATTGGGGCAAAAGGTGAAGCCAGAAGGACAACTATAACCTGCAACAACAATATACTGCAGTTCCCTAACAAGAAGGAAAAAGTCAAATGCTGGTCACCCATTCATTAAGACTAGCTCATAGTAGGTTTCTAATATGTATCAATTCCTCTTTTCTCTCCCAGGACCTACAACTATATGGCAGTCCTTGAAAGCTCAGAGCACACTCTGAAGTGGTCTGTGCCCCAGGTGTTAAAAGATTAATGAAGCCAGTCAATCACATTCCCCAAGGCACTTAGAGGTGCTTAGATTGTTGGAGAGACAATGGAAAAACTTTACATTTGTGCCCTTTGCATTTCTCTGCCACAAGATCTATACTTGAAAGGCTCAGTTCACCCAAATACTGATTTGCCTTAGAGACCCTGATCAATACAAAACCTACAAAAACAAATGACTGCTCTAGTCTTTCATGAGTTACATTACACAGAAAATTCACAGTTGGAATTTTAAAGTTGGTCTCTCTTGGGCACTGAAAATGTTAGTGGTTGTAAACAGCATGGATGGTTTTACATTTTTTTCTCAAACCAAAAGATCCCTGGCCTTAAACATCGACCATAAGCCATTAATTTATCAGTGGTTCTCATGTTAATAGAGCCAGAACATAATTAAACATTTGGAGGAGCCCTAGGAAGCCCTTCTCTATTGGTCCATATAAAGTTCTGTGGTTTCACTCAACCCACACCAGTGATGGGATTATCTGTGTGAACAGATTTACTAATACTGGTAAGTGATTCATGTCTTTTTTTCTTGAGTGGCAAAATACCTGGTGCTCTACCAAGAAATATGCCCACATGCTGCCTAGCTCTGGTAATCATATGCCAACCCAACATGCCCAGTTTGGGCTTTTTATTGGAAACTTTATACATTCTTTCTGAGCATTAATATTTGACTGGCTGTTGAAGTGATCACAATGCACATATTCAATACTATTCTTCATACTTCCTCTTACTTTGTTAATATCAGATATGTTAATGTATCCCAGTGTCTGTCTTTTCTGTAATCTATTTTGAGATCTCCTGCATTTATCCATGAAGAATGTGTCTCACAATTCACATGTGAAGACACAGGGACATAGTTAATTGATCTAAAGCAGTGATCAGGTCTCACCCTGGACAAATTACTTTAGCCACAAGTCACCCTGAGTGCAGTCAAGGATTGAATCAATATTGAACCTTATTCAAATTTCATCAGTCTTCCTCTCTACCTTAATTTTCCATGCCCACATTTCAGACATGCCCCATTCTTTCTCTCAGTACAGGATAAAGAATTATTTTATTGTGATCACTTAAGACATGTTAGAACTTTCTTTTTTAATTAATACTAGATGATTTTAAAGAACATGCCGTTCCTAGAAATGTCACTAGTTAAATGCATCCAATTTTTCTCTAATGTGGTGCTTTCCCTGTCCATAAAACTTATTTGATTAGCAGTACTATAGAAGCCAAGGCTTTTGTATGCAGGCACTCAAGCATAATTTAATCATTTTATTTAAGCTTGAAAAAAAATTATTCTGAAAGCCCTGTTAGGTAAAATATCCCTGATTAGTTTAAACTTACATTTGCAGGTATATTAAAGTTGAAATAAACCACAGAATGCTCAGTATGCAATGGGAAAGTGTTAACTTTCTTACAATGGTCCACAGTAAGTAAAAAATTACAAGATTAGAAAATGTAAGGAATAACTGTCTCATTTTAAATAAATGTATTGAAGAGGGTGATTTCGATTTTGTTTTGTATGCATCCCTTTTTATAGGACCAGGGTTTTAACCTATGGAAACCTCTCTTATAGTCAAACAAGAGATGAGGCCTTAATTGCATAATACCATTTATCGGCTGAGGATAAATGCTCCAACAAATGAAAATGCACATTAGGCAAGAGACTGTCAGAATAGAAAATTGTTTTTTGTCTTACTTTTTTGTTTTTTTGTTTTTAAATAACCCACTCACATTAACAAAAGACTTCAGTAGCTTCCAAATTATAGGTTGTTATTTTTAGTGGAAGCAGTTCAATATTCATATTGGAGCAGATGTAGCAGTTTAACAAAACAGCTCTTCAAATCCTGCACAAATTGAAAACAGGAAAACTGATTGCATTTTCTCTTATCACTTTCCTTTTCTGAATTGACACTTTTGGCCTTCTGAAAATTTACACATGGCTTTCATCTCAACAGCACCTGCTGATCAAATAGAAACCTAACATTTTCATGAAAATGGTATAAAAGACTAGTTTTGTTCTAAATGCTCTAAAGGGCATCAGTTGCCTGTTTGATAGCAACAATTGCTGTATATAAATCATATTCATAATGGTTTCTACATTTCTGTTCAACTTTAAAAAATATGTTCGGTCCTTTGGCCATTTTTTTACACTTACATTTCTGTGTGGTTCATATTTCTTTGACTCAATATTTCACTTGATTAAGACTATGCAATATATACAAAAATTTTAGATTCTACTAAGCAAATAGTATTAACAAATAGTATTGTCATTTCTTTTGCTTGCAATAGACACAAATCTCTCTCTCTCTCGCTCTCTCTCTCTCTCTATCTATCTATCTATCTATATATATATATGCACATATGCACAGGAGCATAAGACATACCTCCCAATTTATTTAAGATTCCACCGGCCAAAAAGAATACTGGCAACAAGAGGTCAGAGTCACCTCCTTTCTGAAGAGACTCTACATGTATAGATTTAGCAGGTGCTTGGCTGTTCGATTACCCCAGAAAATTGGGAAAGAATGGATGTAATCCAAACACAAGCTGGTCCCCTAAATGAAGTGGCTGACCTGTCACTGTGCAAACCTCCAGGAAGTGTCAAAGGTAAGTCTTGAAAGTGGCTATCCAATGCAAAGCATGCAAGATTGCCAGCTAGGTTGACTCTTAGTTTTTTAAAATAAAAGTGCTCAACCTATTTGTATAAATACCCTATTCTGGATTCTTTTTTAAAAATGAGGCTCCTAAAACTTGCTATCTGTCAGGTACTTTTAAACAAGGTTTCCTTTTCTAAAGGATTCCAGACTGTCCTTTCCCATTCTGCTTGGGTGATAAGGTAACCTGAAGGCAGAAATGACACATGGTAATATATGTGCTACTCTGACCAGTTGGTCTGTGAATGTCAGTGTTTCCTCATGCTCACCGAGGCAGCAGCAAACCTGAAATGTCAATATGTTCAGTCAATGGAAGTGAAATAATGGGACTCTATTGTCTTACCCCATCGATCTGCTGCTGTCAACAAGGAAACATGCCCCTCTGGCTTTAAACAAATTTTAATTAGGCTTTTAGTTAGTGGATCCTATCTATCTACCTAGGAAACACCTATCCTGACAAGATGCAGGGGCAAAAGCAAACATTTGGTCTACTTTTATTCATTTTTAAAAACCTCCATGGAGTTGATATAAATGTTTGAAATACATTTGAGAGCTGAGAAGATGTTTTATTATTTTTAACACTTCACTTCAAGCATATATACCTATCCATATATATACATGCATACATCTATGCATAGATGTATACATGTACATATGTTCTTGTATATATATTCACACACACACACACACACACACACACACACACGTTCAAATGCAAATTATAAGGACCTAACAGACCTGGGGTGAGTGTTTCCCTAGCCAGAGTTGGATCATAGTATACAATCAACTAATTCCACATCAATAGCAGGCTTCATTTGCTTTTCCTACTCATTCGAGGACCCTTAGCACCAGTGCATCAGGCACCCATAGCAAGTCACACAAAATCGAACATTAACCACCAGACCCCACAAGCCTCGACCCTCTCCACTCAGTTTATCAATCCTAAGTGAAACTCCCTTGAAAGGTCAGGTGCCTGGCACTGAGAAAGGCCAGGAGGCAGGCCGGGGAGTGAAGACCAAGTAAGACATTGGAAGTCCTTCAAAATCGCACCTAAGTTCCACAACCCTTCCTTCTTCTCCCACCAGAAGGGAGCCGGATTCCGACTTAAAATTAAAATAAAAATGAACAACTAATCAAGTTGTTAAGTAAGTCCTTTCTCTCCCCCCCCCCCTTCATCTAAAAAGGCTTCGGCGTCCAGTCCATAAATAATCTATTGTTTCCCCCCACCACCACCACTTTATCGAGTCTCTTTAAACCTATTCAGACTGGCAAAACTAAACCCAATTAAAGATAAGGCCCTGGGGTAATCTCACCTCGCTGAGTCCTGTCGGGATGGCAGAGGTGACGGGGGAGAGCGCCAAGGCCAGGGCTGATGCCTCCTCCTCACCCCGCACAACAAAAGGCAGATTTCGCTTTCTCCCTCCGCTAATCTTTAAATGTAAATTCTCTGCGCCAGCTAAGAGGAGCGACAGATAACACATTACATCTTCACTTCTCCTGCTCTTATCGACTTCTGAATCATTTGGGAAGGGAGAGAGGGAGCGAGCAGAGCCGCCTCCCGCGCCCCCTCGCCCGCGCCCCCTCCCTCCTCCCCTCCGCCCGCCCCGCGCGCTCCCCCCCCACTCGCTCAGATCCCCCCCCACCCCGCCCACCCCACCCCCTCCCCCGTTCACGGAGATTACCTTCTGGCAAAGGAGCGCGGGAGAGGCGGCCGCGGCCGAGGCGGCACCCAGACCGCGGCTTTGTATTCATTAAACACACATCGGAGCTTATCAGAAGTAAAAGGCTTGTCAGGATGGCACATTGTGTGTGAGTGAGTGTGTGCGCGCAGGAGGGAGAGGAGAGAAGCCAACGTGCATCAGGGTGATTACAATATCAGCAGGGCCCAGATGGAGGCAGGAAAATAAACAGAGGGTGCGTGTGAGACGGAGCAGGAGAGGGAGGAAAAGTGGGAGAGGGAGAGAGGGAGCGAGGGAGCGAGGGAGAGAGAGAGAGAAATAGAGAGAGAGAGAGAGAGAGAGAGAGAGAGAGAGAGAGAGAGAGAGAGAGAGAGAGAGAGAGAGAGAGAGAGAGAGAGAGAGAGAGGAGAGGGAGAGGGAGAGGGAGAGATAGGCTGGGGGGAAGAAACCAAGACTTGGAGGGGGCGGGGGCTAAGACTGCGGGGGGGGGGGGGGGATGAGAGCTGAGCTGGGGTAAAGGGGTGTCATCTGCAACCCCCACAGATCCCTACCCTAAGAAAAAGGGAGAGAGGAACCCAGACCAGTAAAGAAAAATGTTTCCAGCTCTAGGGGGCTACACAGAAAATCTTTATAGAGGTCTGTCAAGGTCAGGGAGGGATCAAGAGCTCTCTCTTGGCAAAAGTCTAAGCTTGAGCCCTTAGCATCACACTTCTGTCCTAATGGGCACGATTTGCAAGACAATCCTGGTAAGTCCACACTGCAGCCCTGCTGCCCAACAAACTGATCTCCAGTAGGAATTCTTTTCCCTTTCTCTGCTGATCTCCAGAACCCTAAATTCCAACATCCCCCCCACACTCATACACATAGAAGTATAGGCAAAGTTAAAAGAGGTGGGGAGGAAGCCCAACACTGCAGCCGCAACATTGTGATAAAGAGGACCACTTGTGATTGCTAGCTACAGGTGACTCTGAGACACCTGCTCCACCTCCAGAAATTGTGTTGGGGGAGGGGAGGTTCCTTATGTGTACAGCTGAGAGTCTATTTTGGAGGTGGGAATTTGAAATCAAGGCAATCAATCTCAGCTTGAGCTGCCTCCCAGCTCTTCACTCACCCAGAGCCCAGAGAATCAATCAGAGAACAAGCAGGGGCTAATGCTGGGCAGTGAGACCCGAGTTCATCCTCCACCCCAGCAGGGTCAGGAGGGAGATACACCTGAGCAGTCCCTTGGGAGCCTCTTTTCACTGTTAAATGCACCCATCAGACAATCTGAACATCTGATCAGATCCTTAATGGAGTACAGATCATGTGGCAAAAAAAAAAAATTCTTTATTGGGGGAAGGGGCCATTTGGCTCTTGTGTTTCCAGGCATTGAAGCCTGGTTAAGAAGCCCTCCCTCACTGCAGCTTGAAGAGTGAGTTCAATAAACTACATAATTTTTCATGGTGCACACTGTAGCCTCAGCTGCTGTGAAACCTGGGGTCGTAAAATAGTTTGGGCAAGGGATTTCAGTATAAAGGGACAAAAATGAGGAGGGGGGAAATAGCATTAATGAGGTGGGGGGGAGAAGACATAGAAAATCAAGAGAAATAGCAATGACCTTTGAAAGAGACAATTTTTAATAGGCCCTTTAGAAAATGAGCAGGGGCATTGTTTAATCAAGCACTCCCCTCCAAATCACTTAGCCCCAAACCAGCTTTATGTATAGTAGACTTCCTCTCTCTCCTTAAGCTCCCACCCCAAGAAAAGAATCAAGGGAAATATGATAGGTACCACAAAGTGAAGAGAGAGCTGGACAGAGTGGGGGAAGGGCATGTGTGAAAATCTTGTCATGCAATGAATGTCAGATAAAAAGGGGTCTGCTACAATCCGCCAGTAATCCAATAATGCGGAAAACCTCTTGGTATCACTAAGACGAGAACAAGGTAATATTTCTCCATAAATCTTCAAAAAGTGACCAGGTTCAAGAGTTAGAGGAGGATGCAAGGATAGGAAGTAAGCACTTGGCAGGCACTTGGCATTACAAAATCAAGTGAGCACTAAATGGGCGAAAATCTGTCATTTCTACATGTTTAAATTTAATAGCAGATTTCCAGAGTATCATTTTAGCTCTCATAAAAGGTCCCCTCTCACCTTTTCTCTAGCTGTGACAGACTGTATTCAGAGTAACCAGAAGCATCCACGCATAGCCTGCAGTGTAGTTAGATCACTTTGTGCACAGACTACATACTGCACCTAAAAAGCCAATGAAACTAGGAAGAAACACACACACACACACTGCAACCATCTGAATACCTACTGATCTTTCACTAGACATGCTATTTAAAAAATGTACTAATATTCATATATGAAAATGTCACAAGACCCATTTTGTTGAATTAATATATGCTAGTAGAAATAGAAAGATGTCCTAGTACTGCTTTCAAACCTAGCATAGAATTACATTCTTTTATCAAAAGTATGCAAACACTAGGCATGAAGAAAACTTCACAAAAGCTAACCTTCCAATGTTCTTATTTTGTAAAGAAACTGTATTTCTACTCCCTTGCTTGTTTTTTGACTTGTGGCTTAGTTATAGAAAAGATCAACCAGTTCTCCAATGGGAAGAATCCATGACTCTCATCCAAAGCAAATACTATGCTTCAAAGCTTTCAATTTTTTTAAGCAATGCAATAACCAAGTATAATCACAGAATAAGTATATAACAGAAAGTGGTGTGTTAATCAGAGCTGTCTTAAAGTCTAGGCTAGAAAGCTGAAATCTTAATTTCAACTAGTTCTTTTCTTAATAATAGGTTACTCTCCTATAAAAGCAAGAAGTCCATCTGCCCCAGGCAGATAAGTTTTGAAGCATTAATTCAGATAAAAATCTAGCATTTTCTTTCTTTCTTTGAGTATGTGAATTCTAGTGTACTATAATGTGAGAATTCCAACATATGACCATTATGCCATAATATCTCATTGCTCAGCTTGTCATTATTTCATTTGTAATTCTTATGTTAATTATGTTCATAATTACTATAAACAGATGTGGTAGACATTCATGTGACCTTTTATTGCAGAATGCATTCCTCACTCATTTTGCTTTAATTTCTCATGGATGTGAAGCTGAAATGCAGGGGGGAAACCATAAAGAGGTTTCTAATTTTCTAATACTTTATATGCATGTTAAAACAGAACCTACCTTCTACTTCAAATGCATCTCAGAATATGAAAATATTCCTTATGTGTAAGATGCTTTGCAACACATTTCTAAATTGCTCATTGCTGCTCACTAAATTATAGTTATGGATGCCAAACAAGGGGTAGTATCCACGTCTAAGTTGTTCATTTGTGTTTTTTTTTAAATCAAAGGTTAATGCATCAGAATTGTGCTTTAAAACCAAGTGCCTAGCAGCTACAGAGCGATTTATTCACTCACAACTCAACCATCATGTTCTTTACATAAAGCACATTTGCAATAAAATCAGTATGGATTTCATTAGCTGAAAACCTCCTCGAATTTCATTTCTTTGGCCCTAATCTATAATTAGTGTGGACAGACAGGTGCAATCCCTTCTCTTCTACAGATGGCTACTGGAAATGGTGCAAAGTAGCTCCTTCTGTTTAAACAACACAGAGATAACCTGCTCCGTCTTATCTCTTACAATTACCTCCATTAAACTAAACTAATGTTTGCTTTAATAAAATGTTCACTGTTCTTTAAACATTATTTAGGAACTCTTATATTAATGGTGAAAGTGAAGTTGGAAGGTGCCCCTAAAATTTAGATAATAACACATAGCTTATTCTAAATAAAATATCCCCATTGATGGATGATACTCTGGGTTTCACAAAGGTTTTTAGTTGAGTTCATGTGTGTTATTTATTTTGCACAAAGAGGGCCAAATATAATTTTAAAGGGAATTCAGGTATCAGACATAATTTAACAAGAAAAATGACAGGGAAGCAACATTTCCCCCTTGCCATCAGAAGTAGGAAAGGCTTACGTATTTTTCATGTAGAGTTGTTATTGAAGTATATAACTCTTAAAATCCACATTTTTCCAATATCTACATTGTTTCCTATGGATACTTATGCTAACCTAATTTTATATACTTGTTTGACTTAAGACAGATGATCTTCCGCATTGAACGAGTTCATTCATTTAAGGCACTTAAAAAATGTTAACTATGAAGCTAAATGCACTTTACAAGTATATGGTTAAAAAAAACAAGTCCATTCCAAATAAATAACTTTCAGGAAACCAGAGTTCCCTTCTCCCTGCTTCTTTCATCAATAAAGTCTGTAGACCCTATAAGATGAATAAAGTGTCCATATAATAAAGAACCTTAGCAGCAACAAATAAATAGCCTTTCTTACTGAACTTACATAACTTACAGTAATAGACTCCAGCAAAATGCAAGGGACTCCTTTTTTCACATGCAAATCTTGCAGGTGCCAATTTTTTAGACTGCTTTGCTATGAAGGGCTATGTTGCCTGCATAAAACCTCAATAAAGAAGACTGTGCATTCAGTGCCTGTCAGCTGATGTTCATATCAAAGAAGTGAGAAACAGGATTTGACAGTGAAGAATGTCCTAAACTGACAACCACTGACCAGCATTGCTATTGGAAGCATTTTTTTTTCTCATGATCCCTTTTCAATATTTTTTATAAAAGGGGGAAAAGGGTTAGCTAAGCTTCTATTTTACAATAAAATTTGTTTGAATGCCACCTTACATTATATAGTTCTTTGAAATTTATAAAGTGTTCTTTTATCTGAAAATATTTAGACTAGCACCTCAATGAGAAAACTCATCATCAATTCTAACACCATGAACAATATTTTTTTTCTCTTCTTGGGAAAGAAAAACTGTTAAAGTATTAAAAATCAGCAGTAGCTGTAGCTGAAACACTGTCCTACTATTTCTAGTAACTTGCAGTTCAATAGTGCAGTTTGTATGTACTACAAGTAGAGGATTTATTAGGAGAATCATTTTACTGATCATTTTAAAAATCAAATGACTAGCAGGTATTAGTGAGTCAAGGAGAATTAGTCTACAAAGTGAAGTATCTTTCCAAAGACTTCTAGTCTACTTTGAGTTGTCCCAACATTAGAGGAAAAAAATAAAGGGTTGTCTCTCATTATTTAGAAACTGGACACTGGAGAAACTATATACTAAAATTCATACACACAATCTTTAGCCTTTCAAACAAAGTGACTGCAGTTACAACTGGCTTATACATAAATCATTCATTCTTAAAGACAATAAAGTTCTTAGCTTAATCTTAGTCATTTTTATGTACCCAGAATGAGCCTGCTTTGGTTATTTTGTCACAATTCTGTGTTTTGGAAGAATAACCTAATAAAATATCACATAATGAATACAATACAAGAAAGGATAGATTTCAAATTCTGAGAGAGAGAGAGAGAGAGAGAGAGAGAGAGAGAGAGAGAGAGAGAGAGAGAGAGAGAGAGAGAGAGAGAGAGAGAGACTGGATCAAACTAAGATTATCTGATTAACACTGAATAAGCAACTGTTAGAACTCTCTGGATTAAAAAAAAGTAGTAGTAAAAAAAGAAAACAGAAAATAAAATCATATAAGCCTATTCCTGTTGTTCTCTGATACTATAATGTTAAAAATATACTGGGCTTTAAGGATAAACAGGGAGGAAATGCATACATGGAATTCTCAATCTGCTTCTGTTCAGACACATCACAGCTAACATCAGTGTCCAAAGTAGGGCTATGATAGTTCAAGAAACAATGGGGTTTGTTGATTTCCTCTAAGGAATTGTGTGACCCAACAAAGACAAACTGGATACAACAGAACACTCACATGGTCAACCTCTGCAGTAAACTAGAAGGAGGCCCCAACACTAACAAACCGTTTATCTCAGGGAAGCTGCTCCATTTGTATTCTAGGGAGTGTGGACTCACTGGGCACAGACCCAGCTCCACTCCTCTCCTATGCAAAGGAGGGAAATGATCATAAAAGCCACTGAGTGCACTTAAAAATGGTACAGATGTTTAAAAGGAGGATGGGTGGTGGTTGTGATCCTGTAAAACACATTGTAGTTCACACAGAAGGTAGAAAGAATGCTTTGGTCAGCAAGCCGACCTTTATCAGGAGATAAATCAATTTGCAGCAGCTGTGGACAACCATTTATATACAGGCCCTGGGCAGATTAATTAAGGAAAGAGAAGTTAAAAATTCAAGAGGGCTCAGAGTTACATTAAGCACATGAAGTTGGTCTGGAGTGGCCTCTCCAGCTCTGCTGGTCGGTCCTCATGTCCTTGCTCTGGCCTCTGACTGCTTTGCAACATCTCTCCCTGTTCCAACACTAGGTAGGAGGAGTCCGGAAAGCATCTGTCCGTTCGTTTTCCCAGGCAGCAAGCAGCCAGGCCACGCTGGATTCACTGGTGCCCAAACCTACCGGAGAGCTAAACTCAAAAAACATTTCTCCACTACCCTCTGCAAGGAATAAGGCAATCTGGGGCAGCACGCCTCTCAGGCCAAATCCTCCCAACTGAAAGGCCTTTTTTAGGGGGTGGGGGGTGGAGGCGGCGGGAAGGCGATTATTTTTAGTAACAGTCGTAGTTCGCATCCTACTTCCCGGAATCATCATACTCAAAACTTTTCCAAGGGCTGACCGCCCTTAAAAAAAAAAAAAAAAAAAAGAGAGCGAGAGGAGGGGAAGAAGGAGGGGAAGCGATTTTGGAGGGGGAAAAATGGGTTTAAGCGACTTTTCTCTGACTTATCCATAGTCGCTTAAAGCATCCTTGCCAGCGCTTGGTCTTTTCCGGGAGAAGATCTGGGTGTGCCAAGCAGCCCGGTCCTTGTCAGGTTCGCCCAGAAGGCGCTGAGCGGTGGGGCGCCGGGGGTGGGGGTGGGGTTCATCTCCACGGGCCCCTGGGACTTCACCAGAGGGATTTCGGGAAAACGAAAGGATTTCTGTAAGCAGCCGCTCGGGTCTGAGCTTCCTGGGGCGGCAGCCGCAGGGCACCAGGCTCGTCCTCGGCTCAGGAAAAGCGGGCGCCGCCAAGTCGGAGCTGCCCAGGGAACCCACCCAAGGAGGGCGCAGCGGGATTCGGGGTGCTAGGGAATCCCAGAGTGGCAGCGCTTACCCAAGTGTCCCGAGCTGCCTGTCCTGCCTGCCTGCCTGCCTGTCCTTCCACCAGCTTCCCATTCGAGCACCCCAAAGGCTTCAAGAAGTAACAGGAAAGTTCTCAGGCGGGCGCACAGCGCCTGGGTGCCGCTAAGCCGACCCCTACCCAAGTGGCAGGTTAAGATTCTCGTTCTTGGGGTCGGGGGTTGGAGGGGGACGGTGGCGCTCAGCTTGTCCACCATCCCAAGAAGCCTTTCGCTTCCAGTCTCCAATTCCCCACCGACGCGGGCGTAGGACCACCTGCCCGCTGCCCCGTGGGCACCGTCAGCGGTGGTTTTGTTGGGAAGGTGGTGGTGGTGGTGGGGTGACATGCACCTTCTTGATCAGACATGCTGACCGTGGAAAGAACATATATATATATATATATGTATATATAATATGTTATATATACGGAGAGTCTAATGTAAAAATACATAAATAAAAAGCGCTTCCTTGTCTGCACCTGGAAGTTGAGGGTCATCGCAAGGCTGGGGTCCCCCCCCACCCCGCGATGCTGCTCTCTTCTCCGGGTGCGCAGTCCTCCTACTCTAGTTGAGGGACAAGTACGGCCCCGGAGGCTCTTGATCGAAAACAATCCGAAGGAAGATGATGGTGATCGGAACGGTAATTAAGAGTCATAGCCCAGGCCCCGGTCCCACCGCCCACCTCCTCCCGTCGCCCGCGAGGCACTCACACTGCACAGGGCCGCCGGAGAGTCCCACCATCCGCCACGGGCTCCGAGCTGCAAATAAAACTTCCTGTCGTCTCAGTCGGCGCGCGGGGCCGGGGGGCGAGGGCGCGGCGCGGCGTCCCTGGAGAGGCTGGAGTATTCTGCAGCCACAGACCCACGCGTGCTCACCCCGAGGCTGCCGAGTCTCCGCACGGAGCGCCCGCGGCTAGTCCCGGCGCTGCGCACCGCAAAGCTGCGATGCAAAAAAAAAAAAAAAAAATACAAAATACCAAAAAAAAAAAGTCGCCGGGTCGGTGGCGGGGGTTTTGGGGGGGTGGGGTGGGGTGGGAGGGAGACGCCAGCCAAGCAAGCGCAGCCTCCACGCAGAGCCCAAGACTTGCGGAGCCTCCACTCCCCCTCCTCCCTTCTCCCTCCCTCCCGCCCTCCCTGCCTGCCTGCCTGCCTCCCTGCCTTCGCTGTTCTGTTGTCGCTGCCGTGGCAGACAAATGTGATGTGGGGCGCGGGGAATTGCCACTGTCACCGGCGGCGTCTGCGTCTGCCTCGCCCGCCCTCGCTCACTCTCGAGGAAGGCGAACGCATTTATCTGCAGGGCGGCGGGGCGTCCGCCGGGGAGCAGGAGCGCCGCGCGCTGGGTGCCCACAAGCGCCCGCACCAGGCCGGCTGCGCAGCGCGGCGTTGCGCTGCGGCGCGCGCCCGCGCCCAGGGGGCGCCGGGGCCCGCTCGGGAGGGAGGCGGCGGCGGCGGCGCGGCCGCTACCAGGTGCAGGGGGAGGGGAGTGGAGGGCCCGGGTGTGGAAGGCTCGGGGAGGGGGGGAAGTGGAGGTGGGAGACATCTGTGTCGTGCGGGGGTCACGAAGGTCAAGTATATGTTAACAATGGGCAGGCCCGGCTCGCTGGGGTGTGCGGGCGGGCTTGCGGGCAGGCCGGCTCCCTCCTGGCCTCGCCCTCTCTCGGGGACTGGCTGGACGTGGGACTGGCTTCCCAGTGATGCCCTTCCCAGGCCGCCTGCACTTGGGCGGCCAGAGTGCCCTGCAGTAACCCAAGCCACCACTTTCCCCGGGCCATCTGGAGCGCTCCTAGCTGCCTTTGCCTGTGTCTCATCACTGGCTGGAGAGACAGCTCTGCTAGAAATCAAGCCACTCTCAGATCTCCTCTCTAATCCCCTTCTGTTAGCTGATTTCCAGACTGACTATTTGCTTTCGCATTAGATAATAGCCTTAGAGAAAACAATTATCATTTTCTCCCCCGCTTTGTTTGTCTACTTCTGCCATAGTATACCATTCAGAGGGACCCATTTCTATCCCTCCGCTTTCTTGGTTGCCCGCCCCCCCCCACATTAATATCCATACTTTTGAAGGGAGGAAGGGAATCCCAGAGGAAAAGATAGGGTGAAAGAATTCCAGATATTTCCAGAGTAAATAAATAATATCTCAGAGTAGAGAGCTGACAATTTGTTTATATAGAGCAAAAGGGAAAAAAAGGGGGGGTTAAATGGCAATGGAAATATTAATATGTAGGTCAAATATGATCAGATAATGACTTGCAATGATAAGTACAATGAAATCTTTTTAAATTATTATGGAACGGTGCCAAGACTGCAAATGTTATTGTATTTAGAGGAACAATTTAAAATCCTACTCGGAACCATGTTTTATCCAACTGGCCTAAATCAATGTGAAATGTCCTGTGAGTATGTTTTAAAATCTCATCCTCACCAAGAAGAAAAAAAAATTCCTAAGAGAAAAATCAGTGTCAGCCTGATGCAGTAGGAACTGATGAGACATTCGTGGTTTATTTATTTATTTATTTTTGGAGTGGTGTTTCAAATATTTAACAGTGAGTAAAATCCCTTCCCCCATCCTTTTAAACCCAGCTGGAGCTTCCAATTCTGCTGTCTTTTCAGACTCTACTAATTTTTAGCAATTCATTTCCAGAAAACACTCATTGTACATTCTGCCCTCTCCTTGGGACATTTGTCTAATGAATTATAATGGATTAATGAATTGTACTGTTAAGCCTTGGTATTTGATATTATGATGTTCTTAATTTGAGTCTCCAATTTGATAAGGTGTGCATTCTATAGTAATTTCTACATTAGGGGATTTTTTTTGGCTCTACTTACAAATCTGAAAACAATAATCTTAAAATGTAAAATGTTGCCTGCTCCACTGCTATAACTCCTGTATGTAGGACATTGTCAAAAATGTCCTATGAATTCTTAAAAGAATCAAAAGCATGTTGATATTTTATCATTCTTTGACCCCTATATTCTATTCCATCCCCCAAATTGAAAATGAATAATTTGAATCCACTCATGCTTATTAAAAATTACTAAAATAGCACCTGAATCAGGAATGATTCTTGTGAAATAGTACTAATTCTAAAATCATACTTAAAAATTGAGAGTTAAAGCAACCCAGCAATACTTTGTCTGATCTAAAAAAGAGGGGGGAATAAAATATACTTTTCACTCCATATTTTCCTTTTTCCTGTAAATGGAGACAATGTAAGTGTGAAATTATAATGGGAACTTTGAACTTCTAAATCAATAGAATCAACTTTCAGAAAACAAAAAGGTTTCCACATTCAGGCTTGTTATTCACAATACCAAGACATATTTTATAAGGTTCTGTAAATCTTGTATTTATTTTTGCTAGTTGTGCTTCTGGAAAAATAATAGATTAATGTCTATGCGTCTTGTACTTTATATTCTTTGTAAGCATACAATAAAATTATACCTTTTCAAAAATGTTCTGTGTTTAATTTGGCTTTATATTAGAATATATTCTTACATTTAATTTTTTAAATTCTAATAACTGCAGCTGAAGAACATGCATCATTGAGTTTAGGGGAAAGCCTGTCTCAATATAGTCTTAAATCTCATTTGCCACCCTCTTTCTGCAGGGTTTATCTATGTATTATTTCCCACCTCCTTTATATGGAACAGATAGTAACTATAAGAGCCAACTCAAGCATGAGATGATTCTTGAATTGCAAATCTAGGAAAATAAAACATTAAATGAACAGAGAGTAGCTCATTGCAGCTGTCTGGTGGGAGAATATGAAGTACCTGAAAATAGTACAAATCTATAAAATATCTCATTACCTTGGCCTTGGCATGGAAACTGTGTATGACATAACATTCCAAACACAATAAACCATTAATTGATACATTCCAGCCAATCTAAGGAGACAGGGAGAAATGAGTCTTCCTATCTGGAATCAGGTTTCCCTACCCTGTAGTTTGCTAAGAAAAAAAGATGAAAATAAAACTTTTAAAAAGAGAGAATGCTTGAGAGTGTAGATAGGCACCCATCCACCATAAAGAAACTATTCCATTAAAAAAACAAAATTTATAATAATGTATTAAACTGTAAAAAGAAAATTCTTGATAGCAATTTTTCTTCTCCCATTTTAGCTTTTTTTCTCACATCACTAAAATTTCATCATTGTAAAGATACCAAGTTCTTTAAATGTATTGTTTTTTTTTCAGTAACGCTACTTAAGGATGCTTTTTGTTTTCTTTTAAACCCCCACCCCCGAAACAAAAGAAGAGGGTTTAATACAAATTTCAGATGCATGCTTACTACCTTCTTTTACAGATGTGTGTATGTGTGATTCACCTCTCACAAAAAAGCAATTCCTATATAAAAATGTTAACAAGTACTTAATTAGCACATTTATAATTCCTTCTTATAGATATTCAAGTTGAAATGACTCCCAAGCTGTGATTTTTCTTTTCCTTGAAAATGTCCTCCTGTTTTTCTAGGCTGAAGAAAATCCTTAATTGCCACATTACTTTCTTCTAACAAAAATTATTTATGATTGTATTTGTGAAAAATAGAATATGATAAACGTAAAGAATGGCAAGCCATAATTAAGTTTTCATGAATTCAGACTTACCCACTATTTGCAATTTCTTTCCCTTTCGCAGTGTAATTTTATGTAATTTACTTTTGAGCTCTTGTGTGGACAAGTTTTATTCCATATCTTTACAGTTTTGTTATTTTACTTGTTTATTTAACTTGTTTAATGTTTTATTTTAGAATACAGACTAAAAGCCACCCATATATTTAGAGATATTCTATTCTATATTAATTGGGTTAAATATACTGAGCACATATACAATGTAACATAAATTAAATAATTAACTTTTTGAAGACTTTTACCCTAAATGATTTTTTAAATTGTGTATATGGTAAGCTAAAAAAAATCTCTCATTATTCCCTCAAATATCATTAGATTAGTATGATTTAGTTTTAAGTTCTTCAGATGATGAGTTTAATTTTTTTAATGATCCTTCTGTGCTTGGTGTTGTGTTTTTCAGTGCCACTTTAAATACATTTCTCATCCAAAAGGCAAAACTTACTAAAGTTAATCACATCTTTAATTTGCAAAACAAAAATGTAATAATTTTAGAAAGATTTACAAAAGAATGAATGTTGATGTTCTTTAAAGATGAATCTTTTTGTTTAAACATTTAACATTTGTATTTGTCACATTCTGATACATTCCACTCTTCAAGAATGCAAGAATGACATGAAATGAAACACTTGTATACTTGCTCTACATGTGTATTTTTATACTTTTACAAAACTATCTGTAGCAGTAATTATGTGACCTTTTTCAGCTACTTCATAAAAAGTAATAATACCAAATGCAATGTCTTACTCATGTTTCTCACTTGAGAATTTTTCTCACACCCATTTTAGAAAGCTAATATCTAAAATTCCATAGTAAAATCATGTAGTATTCTCACTGAAATTCTATACTCCATTTATTTTCATTGAATATGCTCAGCAACATTGTGTATATTTTGCTGTCTTTTTAAATAGGTGATTATTCTGTCTATGTAGTTCTCATATAGGCACACATTACTGTGCTCTAACTGCACAAAGATAATAGTCTCTGCTTTGTTCAGGACATACACTAGATGCTCTTTAAATGTTGGATAATGAATACACAAAAATGGAAACATTTCTATTTAGATGATTTGTCTACATGAAACTAGCCCTGCCCACTTCACTTCTTTTTTATTTAACTATTAAGAAGCACAAGATGTTAACACTACCAAGGTTCTAAGTGCAAAATGTTCATATGCAAATGTCAATACATTCCAATATGTGATGGATTTGACATGAAAATATAGATTCTGATTGTTTGAGTCCTAATTGTGTATAAAATTATTATAGATTCTACAATAAAGCATATTTTTTTCCTGAAAATTCTGTTCTCTTCTACAATAATCTAGGAAGAAATTACAAAACTATGTAAAGGAGTTTCAAGCCAGGGAGATATGGGAAAGAAATTTTTTTTTCTCTAATCCCTTATAGTGATGGAGACAATATTTTTTTCAGAACACTCATTCATACATAGTAAAAATTCACAATCTGTTTGTCTAGTTATATTCTCATTTCTTCACTTAATTATTGTATCATTGGTAGTTTATACAATCGACACTGTTTGGTGTTTGTTTCTAGTTAATAAAGAATCATTTTTAAAGCAGGGCACTTGTAGTTCACATCTATAATCCTGGCTACTATGGACACTGACATCTGGGGTCTGCGGTTCAAAGTCAACTCAGGCAGAAAAATCCAGGAGACCCTTATCTCCAATTAACCAGCAAAAAGCCAGAAGTGAAGATGTGTATCAAGTGGTGGGCATAATACTTGAGTGGGAAAAAGATAAGCAACAGCAAAATGACCTGAGGTTAAGCCCCACCAGACACACACACACACACACACACACACACACGCACACACACACACACCCCTACACACACACACACACACACACACACACCCCTACACACACACACACACACACACACACACACATACACAACAGAGAACCATTGTTTTTGAGGAGCATTTTTAATTAGGAAATGTATGCATAGGTATTTTGTAGGACCCATGTGCTATGTCCACTTTGAAACTCACCTTTCAAAGATGCCTATGTGACCATATTTAATCATCTCATTGTTCCTAACTCTTTAAAATGTAATTTACTCTACAGAGCACTTCTTTCTGCAACAGCTCCCATCACCTGGTCCAGTGCAGGAGTCATCACATCACTGTAGAAACCCACCTCAAGGAGGAAAACAGTAGCCAAATGGTTCACAGCACAGCACAGTAGGAAGAAAAGACATTTTTGGCCAACAAATCTGTGCCAATAGAGATGGCTTTTAATCATGTTCACAATGAAGCTGTTTTCCACAGTTTTTTTTCTACGTGTTATCTATCTGTCTGTCTGTCTGTCTAATTTCTCAGTAGTGCTTACCACCAGTTGAGCAATCCCATTATCCCATCCCACCCACTTATTCACTCATCCAGGTCTCACTGAGTCCTCTTTCCTCAGTTTTCCCCACAGACTTCATCTGTACCTTTTAGGAGATTATTTGGAGCCAAGTGCTGATGGTTTATACCTGTAATTCTAGCTGCTCAGGGGGCTGAGATCTGAGGATCCTGGTTGGCAGTTAACCCTGACAGTAATTTTGGTGAGATTCTTATCTTCAATTAAATGCCAAACATCTAGAAGTAGAACTGTGGTTTCGGCAATGGAGTGCTAGCTGTGGGCAAAAAAAGCTAAGGAACAGTGCCCAGAACCTGCGTTCAAGACCCAATACTGGCAGGAAAAAAAAAAAAAGGAAACCTATTACAGGACGGTAATAAAATAAGCCCTCACAGTGTTGTTTATCTAAAGAAGACTGGAAGATTTTTGAAAGTTGAGCCAGCTGTGAGCAAGGGATTACTGCAGAATAGTTCGGTCATTTACAAACCTAAGGGATCTGAAGACTCTATTTGCCTAGTATTTAATGAGGTACATCTGCCACCTGCGATGTGTAACCGAGAAAAGGAACCATATACTCAGGATTTCAAGGCATGGGACTTATTGCAACTTCCTTGTGTCAAATGCTCTCCTTCTTGCAGGAGTGTTAGGAAGGCATTCAGTCCCATGAGGCTCTGCCTACTGTGGGAGGAAGGACTCAGCCTCTGGTGGTCTCAGCTCACCTACTTAATGAAATTTGTTTACCTCAGCCTATTGACATGTGATGACAACTATGCCACCCACGCAGCCTTAAGTGAGAGACCTAGGGATTAGAAAGTTTAATGACAATTGAAGACCAGAAACAGACATCTGTCTATACATATATCTTTTTTTTCATAAATTCAATCATGCTTCAATCTCAGAGGATGTTGGAATATTAAGAGGAAGGCTAGGCCAGATTTCTTTAGTGTGTGTATGTGTGTGTGTGGGGGGGTGGTGATGGTGGGGCTCTCCTGGAGTTTGAACTCTGAGACTGGGCACTGTCCCTTAGCAATTTTGCTCACAGCTAGCACTCTACCTTTTGAGTCGTAGCGCCACTTTCAGCATTTGGTGATTAACTGGAGATAATAGTCTCACAAACTTTCTAGTCCAGCCTGGCTTTAAACCATGATCCTTAGATTTCAGTCTCCTGAGTAGCTAGCTGGGAGCCACGACCAGTGCCTGGCTCAGGTTTGTGTCTTGTAAATTTTTTTTCAGTCTTTTGAGCAGAAAGAACATTTTATTTTATTTATTTTTTATTGTGAAAATACTGTACAGAGGGGTTACAATTACATGGGCAAGATAATGAGTACATTTCTTATCAAGCATTGTAGCCTCCTCCTTTGTTTCCCCTTCCCATCCCTTCGTATCCTTTCCCCCATCCCCCCCAACAAAGTTGTAAAGTTCATTTTTCGACATAACGACTTGTACATCTCATTGTTGCAATGGGTACTCCTATATCCCTGTTTTAACGATTTGTTTTTTCCCTTCTCCTCCACATATACCAACATCATATATAGTGAAAGCAGGGGTTATACCATGGGGGAGGGACATACAAAGCAAAAAAGACATAATCTTATAAATATGTTAGAAACAATCCCATGAAAGATCTCTCTCTCTTTTTTTTTTGTCAGTAGTGGGACTTGAGCTCTAGGCCTGGGAGTTGTCCCTGAGCAATTCAGCTCATGGCTCATGCTCTACCACTTGAGCCAAAGCACCACTTCTAGTAGAAAGAGCATTTTATTAAAGCCCTTGCAACTGATTTTTAAAAAAAGGTTGGATGAAGACTGTAACATGCTCTCTCTTCACATCAATAATTGGATGTATTTTGTGTAAAAAATCCTTCAATACTTTCACCTCATAGAGTACCATGATAAATGAGTTATGTTCAGTCTACCAATATGCCATTAAATTAGCCTAAAAATAATAATGTGCTATAACTATGAAATAACAATTCTTTGGTGCAGTCTGATTGCATGCCTACATATCTACCTCTTGCTACTCCTCAGTCTACCAATATGCCATTAAATTAGCCTAAAAATAATAATGTGCTATAACTATGAAATAACAATTCTTTGGTGCAGTCTGATTGCATGCCTACATATCTACCTCTTGCTACTGTTTCTAATACTAGAGGAGGATTTATATTTTGTTCCAAACAATAGATTTTAATTAAGAAGATTTATTAAAGACAGTTTTCATTTCTACAATTACATTTCCAGTTCCATACATATCTGCATTTCAAAATGCACCACATATTTTCATAAATATTCCATTATTTCCTTAGAGCTTTTTGGTATTCCATTTTCCTCCAACCTTTCCTTGACATCTTCACATTTACTGTTGGTTTCATCTATTTGTTCCAGTTAGAATTGGACATATCATCACACAGGTATAAAATTGTGTGAGGAAAGCAGATTCAAAGTACTCTTTCTTTTTTTTAAATCAAGACTTTTAAAAGCAAGCAAGACAAATTAGGCTCTGTAACATATGTCTAACAAAAGATCTAGATATCTTAGAAGTGCTTAAGAGTGGCAGGGTAAACAGCTAGACAGAGTTTGCTTTGAAGTTTAAGTCATTGTTATTTTAATGGAGTAGAAAATTCATTTAGATAGTAGAATCTGATAGTTACCCAATTAAAGCCCTTTTTGTCTATGTTAATGTCATTTCATAATTTTAGTTTGGAAACCTAGGTTTGCCTGAGAATTGTTTGGAGATAGAAGCAGCTGGAAGTGTCTTTACATAGATATCACCAATGACAGTAAGTTGTTGACTAAACCCTTTAATGATTTTTAGATAGCTATTTTAAGCCAATGCATTAAGCTTGATCAAAATGCAAAGAAAAGAGATGCATTCAGGTCGCTTCATCTAGTTCACCTCCCATATACATGCAGAGTATAGATCTTTTACATTTTGTGTTCTTTCTTAAGTGTTACAGCTGCCCTGAGTCTCTATATGAGCAGATCACTGGAGAGTCCACATGAGAAGGTGACCTTATTTCTCACTCCTGAGTTGGGCAGTCTTTCTCAGAGTTAGCTCATCTTCTACTCACACTGATTACCACTGATGTTACTCTTGCTCAGCTCAGATTGGCTTTGTGAACTCCACTACCCAAGTCCTAACACTGGCTGAAAGGATGAGAGTTTCCGCAAAGTAGTCAATGTCCCCTTTCACCATAGTTGGTGCTATGTGCTGGGCTCTGTTTAAGCAGCCTCTTCCAAGCATTACCTCATTCATTCCTAAAACATGTGTGTGTGTGTGTTGGGGCATGTGGGGGGAGGGTGGTGGTAAGGAGAGGGCCTCTTATTTCCCTGGAGAACTAAGCTCAGCCCTCAAGTGCCTAGAGCCCCACAGTTTTAAGATGGCAAGCTCAGGATTTGAACTCTGGTGATCTGGGTTAACATAAGTCTAGCCTAAATCTCAAGGGTCTTGCTAGGGCTTGCCCATTTCCTCCACAAGGCATAGCTCAAGTTGCTGCAGTCAGGGACTATAAATACCAAGGAAAATCTGGTTTGTGTTTCTGAAAACTTTTCAGGACAAGTGTAAGGGCAAAAATACTTGAGAGGGTCTCCAAATTCCTCCACTGAGGCTTAACTCTAAGAGCAAGTGCTCCTGAAATCCAATACCAAAGGAACGTGGCAGTCAGCTGCAACCTGAGCTCTTTCCACAATGACAAATCTTCACACCTGGACACACAGAAATAATCTCAATTTGTTAAAAAGAGGAAGTACAATGCTGATAACACCTTCTGTGTTACCTAGGGTATTGTACTGCCTAGGTGACCTTCCTGAGAGTCTGCCCACACTAATCTTGTTTATCTTTTTTTGAGAACTCAGGTGTCTGAAGATTGCAAGTTCTGCTTCTTCTGGGTTAGCTGCACCTGGTTAGATCTATAATCAGAATGTTGTCTTGACAACTTCTAACTTCATTATAATTCTATCTGCATGCTAACTGTCACGCCTTCAGTGCCCAGATAGTGGTTAATGGTCCTGGTCACTAGAAATAATTATAAAAGGAACTAAAAGAGAGAGTGTCCAAGTTCCCAGAAAATGTCTGCCCATTACCAGACTAGCATGTCAACCATTTCTTTTACTTGATTACTTCCCGACACTCCAAAAGTTGATTTGTGAGTTTACCATTTTCCTGTTCTTGGCCAAGAATGAAAGACTTCTTCATGGCTTGATTAGTACTCAGTTTTATAATTAAGACCAAAATTCAGAGAAGGAAAATAATTTGGGGAGGCGGGGAACTAATGATATCTAGGGGGTGCTAGCCTGAGCAGAGAAAAACTACGATGGCTTCAGTGCGAGATTTCTTTTCTTTTAGACAGATTCTCATTGTAGTTCAGCTTTGTCTCGAAACTTGGTGTCCTCTTTCATCCTCCAGAGTTCTTAGATTAAAGGCATTTAATATTACATCAGTACTCAGGGCCTTCATTATTATTATTTCTTTTCTTGTGGTGGTCCTGCAGTGACCTTGAATTTTTCTGTTCAAGGCTGGCACTCTATCATTTGAGCCACAGCTCCACTTCCGTTTGTGTGTGTGTGTGTGTGTGTGTGTGTGTGTGTGTGTGTGTGTGTGTGTGTGTGTGTGTATGTATTTGTGAGTGTGGGTGATTTATTGGAGGTAAGAGTCTCATGTACTTTCCTTCTCAGGCTAGCTTCCAACCTCAGTCCTCTGATTTCAACGTCTTGAGTTGCTAGGATTACAAGCATGATCTTCAGGCACCTGGCCTAACTCAGGGCCTTCTGAAGGAAGGGGATCCTTGAATTGAATGGTCAAAAAGTGCTCTAATTCTTTTATTGCAAATAAGGGAAACCATGGGATCTATGTTTCTTTGGGTCTGGCTTATATCACTTAATATGTTTTTTTTCCCCAAGTCTTTCCATTTCCTTACAAATGGGGCAGTGTCATTCTTTCTGATGGAAGCATAAAATGCTGTCATATATATCACATTTTCTTGATCCATTCATCTATTTCTTAAATAAAGAAGGTGCAATTTCCTCTGGTAAGATTTTTCAAGAAAACTTAAAGTATAAATAATGCAAATGCAAACTTGAATATTGTTTGATTAAAGTCACCACACCTCCACAGTGACTCTGTTTCATTCCCTCCTGGAGACATAGCAGGAGGAATTTAGCTCTGAACTTTTCTCACTTGAAGGGGAAAAAAATCATTCAAAACACTTCTCTAGAGAAAATTTTTCTTTCTTTAGTTACCATCCTCTAACTTCCTGACAGAGTACTCAGAGAGGCAGGAAGGCTTTGTCTTTCCTAGGAAAAGGTCTTTCTTTCACAAAATAGAAGCTTAAGCTCCTAGAGATGATTTAATCACCAACTGCAAGGTCAGTGAGTCCCATAAGGAAAGTATACCATTCTCAATTTCTTCAGTATTATTTTCCCTAATGTAACAAATATTTTCATTTTCTTCCATGTTATTACTCTTCTAGCTAAGGTGATGTGTCTAGGGGAAAAAGTTAAGAGACAAAAATATTTTCAGAGATGTCAAACTTCCATTTAGTCTCTGAAAATGAACATACTAGTACTTAGAAGTATAACATTTTTTTTTAAAAAAAACGATTAGCTGCCTAATTACAGATTTCACACATAATCTGTCAATTGGCTAAATATGTGTTGCCTGCCATTAAGCTGTTCAGTGAAAGTAGAGAGGGTAGAAAGGGCTGGCCTCCTGCTCTTCTTAGAAATACAAGGAGCTGTCTGTTAAAGAAGAAAAATGAGTAATATCTCTATTTTTACTTTTCAGAAGTGCAAAAATAACCCTACAATTCAACTTCCTTTTGAGTCACTAATTTGTGTATGGTAACAAATGATTTATCTTGGCAATACAGATTTAGTGGCTTTCTTTCTGATTTATCAAGCTGAAACCTGCAAGAACTGGATGATGAAAACTTGTATTCTTAGTGCCTTTCTGGGTGTTGGTCTTAATAAGTATTCTATTTTTAAAATTTAGAATCACTACTACTTGAGCTGTGTTCTTTAAGGTCTGGCTCTTCATTGGCCAATAGTGTGATATTCTCTAAAATCATTTCCAATTCTCTGTTCTGTCATGGATCTATACAGGACAATTCAGAAGTACTGTGACTTTGACTCACATGGAGAACCTGATAACACTTCTGAATTGTAAGGGGCTTCATACTTTAGCAATCTCCTGAGCTGAAAGTAGAAAGTGCCTCTTGCGGCTCTTTTTACCAATGAAAACAACTTGCTGTAGCTTGGTTGTAGAACTCAGACTCCAACATCCATTCTTTTCTTTCTTCTGTAGTGACTTGAAGGGCACAGTTGAACATAACAGTGCCAATAGATGGAAACAGTTTGGTCCCTTTAGTGAATATAGAAAACAGTAACTGACATTACCTCCCTCCACTCTGTCAGTCTTACTGGACCATATCATCAGTGAGCAATGAACTTCTCAGTGTTAAACTGCAGAGATTTTGAGACATTTTACTACAGTTGTTAGAACTACCTTGATATGTTCATTGTTTTCCCATCTCTTACCTCTATTAGATTTGTAATTTACAAACTGATTTTATAGACTTATAAATGATTTCTCCAAAATTTACACACCAAATTTAACTGTTGATATTTTTACCCACTTCCCAAACAAAGCAAATATTTCAGAAAACTTCTTAAATTCTTTAATTATATCACATTTTATCACTTATGAGTACATGCTTTCCCTTCTTTTTAAATATGTATATATTTATAGATATAGGTGTAGATAGATATAGAGAAAAGCATCTGTCTGTCTGTCTGCTTATATATACATATCCATGTACCTGTGGGTATTAGTATAAACCCAAATGATATTGTTGTTTTATATAGTTGATATCCATTGCCATTTGCCATTTTTATTGATTTACCTTTTGTTCCTGAAAATGCCACCTTTTCTCTAGAACGAAGTTTTCTTCTGCTCAAAGAACATTCTTCAGAATTGTTTTAATATATAAACTCTACATACAGCAACAGAGTATATCACATACTGGGTGTAATAGATAGCATGCCTGTAATCCCAGCACTCAGGAGGCTGGTAAAGGAGCCAGCTAGGGCTACGTAAAGAAATTATATACATAGTCTGCTCATATTAAAATATATTTGTTTGTTTGGGGTAAGAAATTTTTTGACCTCTGTTTTGACTAGATGAAGGAAATAGAATTTTAGGGTATCTTCTCTAAGCTTTTGCATATTTCTTACCTATTTTTGTGGCCGTTAAAAAGATAACTCTCGTTGCATTGTTCTCAATGGATTGCAAAATATTATGTCTCTTCACCCACATTAAAATTGTGCTTTGCTTTAGTTCTTTTATCCTTTTTTCCAGTAATGACAAATTTTTATTGAGCATTTAAAAGTATTTTTATTGTAAAGGTGCTGTACAGAGGGGTTACAGTTACACTAGTCAGGTAATGTACATTTTTTTAAGTGTCACCTCTTTCCTTCTTTTCTCCCAGTTTTTCCCTCCTGACCCCTCCCCAACAAGTTGTATAATTCATTTTCAACATAGTGTGCAGTGGGTTTCATTGTTGAGTTGTTTCACCCTTTGTCCCACCATTTTGGTGCTCCCCCTGAGTTATTTTATTCTTTCTGCTTGTCTTCTTCCTTTTGTTCTTTAAGCATTTTGAAAACATTTCTTCCATTCTTACCTTAACATATGTGGCAGCATGGATTATTTTCTGAATATCCTCCTTAGGATTTGTGGCCTTTCTTGAATCTATGGTTTGATGTCTTTCCTAAGAGGCATGCTACCAACGTTACATTTCACTTAGTTTAAGTCTTCAGTATTTTGTTCCAATACAATCTACTCTAACTTTTGGCCCTTTGCCGCTACCTCACCGAATTCATCTCTCTTTTCATATGTAGTCTCTATCACTGACAAACAGCCTCAAGTATGCACCTGGCTGAATCACAGCCAGGACATCCATGAAGCTAGCTATCACAAAGCTTCAGACTGACAGTATATTTTGATTACTACAAGATAATGAAACTGGATTGGTATTTGAATCTTTGTGAAATTCTGGAAATGATAACTCTGATCACTTTTTTTCTTGGTTTAAAGCCTCAAGTTTTATTTGTGGTTAATATTATTTTTTTTGTTGCTAGCATTAACAATCGCCAATATTTGAAATTAAGAATTCTTGTAAGATATACTGAAGAGATGAAATTCACAATAAACCGTCTTTCAAACAATCAATGAGAAATCTGAACATTTAATTTCCATCATTTCAATACTACCCTATGAGATTGCTGGACACCTTAAAAGTTAAGCATAATTAATAGCTGGGCAGAAATTGAATAGCCCTCCAGTTTACAGGGTATGCTACAATGCCTCCTGTCCCTTCTTTTCATAAAAGGGCTTGATGCTCTTTGGAAATTAACAAACAATGGAGACAATTCTATCACTTTGGAAGCACCCACTGTTGAGTATATTGCTTATTGTTGTGCTGGAGCTGTTGCAATTGGACTTTTATGCCAAAAATCTCACAGATTATCTTGGTCTTTATACAGACAAGATATATATCTCAGAAAGGGAAAGTTGAAACTACCACCAGACTAATCAGAAACTCAGCCACCTGAAAGAGATGATCCTGCTGGACAGAGCTGCTGGGACATCTGGGTGTATCTATATGGCAATAACTCATGTTCATTGCATCACGTGTTGAGATATGCTTTTGCATGTGTTATCCACTTAAATACAAGAGTTACTGAAGTATAATGATGAGGAGCAGAAAATTTTTTGAATCACTTCTGTTCAAAGACTTGCCTCTTCCAGTTGGTACTTGTGTGATTTTAGGAGGCAATACAAATGTCCCATGCCTCAGTTTCCCTACCTAGCAACTGGGATGTTCCTATAAGGTGGTTCTGATGTTAATGGGAAGTAATTTATACAGAGCAGAGGATCCAGTACATGGTAAGCACTAAACACACAATGACACTTATTATCCTCACTTCAATGGCAATAGCAAAGTTCAAACTGTTTAATTGTCTTGCTCAAATTTCACACAGGCAATAAATGGGAAAGCTGAGATTTGAACTCAGTCTTGCACTAGAGACCTTGATGTTAACGACTGCATTATTATCTTCAACTACCAGCACCTTCACTATGATTCTCCATAATTAATGGTTTCAGCAACAAGCCAAGGGAAATCCTTGCCAGGCATACAATATGGGGTGTGCACACATGGCCACAGGAAAATAGTTTTAGTTACCATCACAAACAGGGAAAAAGTCCCTAATTTATATGAGTAAGTTGAAGGAAAAGTTATCAAGAGCCATAGCCTAAAAATAAAAAAATTAATAAAAGGTTGATAATCATCACCTGTTCTTTCTATTATAGACTAGGTGCTTCAGATAGACTCATATCAAATAATTTATTTATTAATGAGAAAGAGTCAATAAATATCACCACAGTCAAATGAAAACAAGAACTAAAGTTTCAATGTTTAACTCAAAATTTTCGAACCAGGGATAATTGAAAATGTAAAGTCTCCTGGAAAAGAGATAGTTATCCATTCCTTCTTCCCTTACACTTCAACAACTAAAGAAAGTAAATACATATTTTTCTCTCTAATGAGTTATAAAGTAATATGGTCTCTTTTAACTTCACTGGAAGGTGTGGTTTATTTCTAAGTTATTTAGCTTGGGACTATGCTTTGAGTTCCTGTATTTTTTTTCACTCATTAGAAGTATGGGAAGGAGATGTCAGAGGAAAAGTAACTTTTCAGTATTAAGATGACATTAAATAGATACTGCTCTTAGGAGCTGACAGGGTTACTTACTCACATTATCTAAAATTTCCCACTACTATTGGCTCACATTCACTGAAATTTTTAAAGCAATGGAGTGACTTTCAAATCTACTGTACAATTTTGGCCTCTGATTTCTACTTTACTAAGGGAGGGTGCCAACATAAACTATTGGGAAGAGATAGACAAGGTCTAGATTCTACCGACATCTTGAGAAAAGCACTGATGGGAAGGGCAGGGCAGAAAAGGCAGGAGAACCACTCTCAACAAAACCTTGTCTGTGTTAGGTCAGCAGTCAAGAGGAGCAGAGGGCAGGAAATCCCTGAGAGTCTCAGTGTTGTATTACTACAGTAATGAACAAGCTCCAGCCATTTTTTTTTTTTGTTTTCACATTACTTAGTCAAGATGTAAGCCTTGTGAATGCACAGGACTAGTTTAGGTGGCATGTTTTTCTTGACTAAGGGTAAGAAAGAGCACTTTAATTAGGACAGACATTCAATCAGAAAGCTATACCCAAAGGGAGATAGGTACTTACCAAAGCAGTTAGGATTCTATTGATAGAAGATTAAGATATAACCCTAGGAAGGCAAAAAAAAAAATAACAAAGCTAGCCATGTCTACCTCATGAGGTCATTAAACATTAAAGAAAAAAGTAAATAGGTTAGAGACTTCCACTTGAAAATAGTAGTATGTGCTGGACTCAATCATTCTCTTCTAAATAAAAAAAAAACATGGGGATTAAAAATGAGTTCTTCTCTTCACTGAAAGACTAGATTTTGGTGCAAGTAGAAACCATCTTAACACTGATAGGAAGCCAGTAGTGCCCACACTCTGTGTTTGGCCCATTTGACCTGTGGTCTGCACAGAAACAAGGCAACCATCACTCTTTTACAGAAGTACTACCCCTAATCAAACCATAGTACTCTTTTGCACTACCACATCTGTCTTCTTGAGTTCATTTTGAAATAGTAAGTCTTCAAAAACAACCAGGAAGAATAGAATTGGAATCCTAGACACAACTCTGTCAACAGAGTAAGTGTCATATTTGGAAGTTGTGTTCAAATAAAGCAGGGTAGTATGAGTATGGGTGGAGAAGGCATCAAAGAACAGCTTTTGTACTACAGTTAGGAATTGTAGATTTTCATCTATTCCATCAAAGACTCAGCCATGGGCACAGTCCAAGAGGTGAGTCACCATAAATTAGAATTTGGAGAATATTAGCTAGTCTGAACTCTAATTATAGGTCAATAAAAATGACTTGCCTGACATTGTACAGAAAGCAAGTGACCCAACCATTACTTCACTTCTTTAGCATTTACTGAGTCTGAGAAGTTCTCCTTTTCATTAGCAGAAAGGAAAGAGAAATGTGAACATAGGCTCTGAAAAGCAGTATACAACAAGGCAAGATATTAAGATTAATGAATTCTATTAAGTGTATTTCATGATGAAGGGGTGAATAGAATGCAAAGACAAAGAAACAGAAGCCTCTGAAAATAACCAAGGAAAAGATCTAGAGAATATTTCAGAAAAGAGTTTTGTGCTGGATGGTACGAGTGGTGCACGCCTGTAATTCTAGCTACTTGGGAGGATGAGATCTGAGGATCATAGTTTGAAGTCAACCCTGACAAGAAAACCTGTAAGTCTCTTATCTCTAATATATCATTAAAAAGTCAGAAGTAGAGCTGTGGCTCAAGTGGCAGAGTGCCAACCTTGAGCAAAAGAGCTCAGGGATAGCAACTAGGCCCTGAAACTATGTCCTGGGCCTAGTAGGAAACAATAAAGAAGAAAGGTTTTTCACAAGACAGTTCTACCTTTTACAGAAGCTGCTCATTTGTTCTGGCTGCTATGTGGACACTGGTCTTCTGCTCGTTTTTTGTCCTGGTTTCTGGGCAGGTGCTTTAGGACCCCCATATCACCTATTCCTGACCTTTCTACCACCAGGCTCTGTGCAGGATTTTATTGGGTGGACTACTAGCACCCCTCAAGTGGTTCCATATGCCAACAGTGGCTTTACTGCCTCTTTCCACTGATCCTTTACTCTGAGTTCCAAGGCTTTTCAGACTTTTAATCTGGGTTCCTGTGGCTTTTCCTCCTTGGCTGCTGGTGGCCTAATAGCCTTTCTTCCCCCTGTGGCTCTGCTTCATAGCCCTGCTCGAAAGCAGATGCTCTGGCTCCCTTCACAACAAACACTGCCAGTTTCGTGGCATTTTCTTGCTGCTTTTGGCTGTAACTCTCAACTTTCCAAGGCCCAATTGTAAAACACCATGTGGGACAGACCCAAGAGGAGGGGTGTGGTAGAGTTGTGGGAGGGGGAGGGAAAGTTGTGTGGATGTCAAATGAGACTGAATTTACTGTGAAGGCATAAGTAACATTTCTTTTTTCTATCGACTGGGTTTTCACACACTTCAGTGTCAACTGGTTGACAAGAACACTTTTCCTCTAAGATGGGAAGGCTGTTTATCAGTGAAGACTGTCCTTTTAAGGAATGAAATTCAAGGGGCTCACTTTTGTCCAAAGTTCTGTCTTTAATCTTTGTTGCTGCGTGTCCTCTGTTTCCTTTCCCTTTAGGAGGCGTCTCTGGCATTTCCCTGCATATCACCTTCTAAGTGTTTCTTTTTCTTTTTTTCTTTTTTCTTTTTCTGTTAGTTGATTGTGGGACTTGAACCCAGTGCCTGAGCTTTGTCCATGAGGTTTTTCTACTCAAGGATAGCACTCTATCACATCAAGCTACAGTGCCACTCCGGTTTTCTGGTGGTTAATTGGAGATAATAGTCTCATGGACTTTCTTGTCCAAGCTGGCTTTGAATAGTGATCCTAATATCAAAGCCTCTGGAATAACTAGGATTACAAGGCGTGAGCCACCAGTGTTTGTTTCACCTTCCATCTATTTCTAATTGCTTCTGCAACACCTATATCCTGTTGCTGCTTTCCTATTTAGAACATGGGGCATTTCACAGAATTAAAGATTGGTTTGGTGAAAGGGTAGAGGAGAAGTACAGTAATGGAGGGCTAAACCTACTTGAAGCACATTGTGTGCACATTTCCAAATGAAGCCTCCTTGTACAACTAGTTGATGCTAATAAATACGTTAAAAAATCAAGTAACAAGATGAACATCTTTTAACATGATCTTTTCCATTTCCTTTCCTCTTCCATATCTCATGCCCATAGACAACTGTTTCTTTTGTTAAAGGCAATATGGTCTGTCAGTCAGGTTGGCAATTTTTAAAAGTTCACATTAACCATAGACAAGAGTCATCACACAATGCAATGAGTATAGTAAAGCCAGAAGGGTAACCACACTTCCTGCTGCTACAAGTACTACTCCTCTTTTGGTTAATAGCTCAATACTAGCGAGTCACAAGGTGAGGCATGTTTGCCTCTCAAGGGTCATTTGACAACATCTGGACACAGTTGTGTTTATTACAGCTTGGAAGGGCTCTGCTACTGACATCCATGTTACTCCCTAGAGACCAAGGATGGTGCTAAACACTGCACAGGACAGTTTCCCATAACAAAGAATCATCCAGTCCCACATGTCAGTAATGACAATGGTGACATTCTTTGTGTTGACAGCTACACATATCTTTAAGTAGGTCTTGGGGGACTGGCCAGGAGACATTCCTGTTGATCCCTTGGAAGACTTCTTCCACATGCATTAAATCATTCATCCTTTAAGCCTAAAAACTAAAGCCAATTCTTATTTACTTTTATTTCATCAGGGCTATATAGTTCCTGCTAATGTCAAACTTGCAATCTTCCCTCCCAAGTTGCGGGACTTATAGGTTTATACCATCGCACTTGGCCACAGATCAACTCTTCAATGAAAGAAGAAAATCATTTAGTTGCCTGATGTTATAGTATATTCTTGTCTTACTTTTCTATTACTCACTGATGCCTACAACAGCTCATGCCTCTTAGCTTCCAAGAGCCCAAAATGCCTCTAAGATGGACCCCACCTCCATACAAAATGGAAAATTCTGTCATTTGGACACGGCTTGAGTGCCTCTCCCCACTACGTTCAGAGTCTGGAAGCTTGGACCCAATGTTGTGGTCTTGAGGAGGTAGATCTGCAATCCTTCGGATCTTGGCCTCCTCAGTAATTAGGATTACTCTCATGAGCCACCAGCACCTAGCTTTATACTTTAGATTTTAACAGGCACTCAGAAGATGAAGTGGGAAAGGCTTACATCCCTGGATGTGGTTACTGGGAGATAGCCTTTAGAAGATACAGCATACTGGGAAATCCATAGGCATGGAATAGGGATCTTGAAGAGAATGTGGGTGCTGAGTCTTCCTGTCTAGCTTCTTGGTCCTGAGGTAAGAGGCTTTATTTTTTTCTTTTTGGTTACATGCTCCTGCCTGAATGTGCTTCCATAGAGTCAAAGAAATGGGGTCAGCCAACCATGCACTGAAGGCTGAAAATGAAACTTTTCTTTTTACATGATAACTATCCTAGTTATTACTTAAAGGGGAAAGCTGACTCACACAGACCCAGTAGAAAATGATTAAATCATGGGCATACCACCTCCAGAAGGAATTAACATAGTTCTCACAAGCTCAAGGTAATTCTGGGAATACTGACGGTTTTAAAGTGAGGTCATCTTATACACTGGAACCCATCCTCTTGCAGCAATTCTCTTTGTTACTCTTCTTCCTTGTTGCCAGGGATATGGCTCCATATTGTTTGGACTTTCTATTAGAATTTCAGGCCAAATAAGGATATTTTCTCTATAAATTGTACTGCCTTAATCATTTTGGTTTAGCACATTGCACTGTAAAAGAGAAAGAAATACACACATCTATCTATCTATCTATCTATCTATCTATCTATCTATCTATCTATCTATCATCTATCTATCTATCTATCTATCTATCTATCTATCTATCTATCTATCTATCTAAAATTTATTATTTCTTAGGTGCTCTATTTTACTCTCCACTTTCCCCATTCCTTCATTGCTTTCATCACTGCACGAGACTCCTACTCCTCACTCCATCCTTACCTCTGGCCATTATTCCTCAATACAGTGATCTGCAAAGCAGACAGACCCCTCCCAGGACAATTTTGGAAAGAGACAACCCATGCCATGTTGAGCACTCATCAGCTATGTGAGAATGACAGTTATTGTCATTTCATTATTTGGACATTTGGAATACTGTCGACAGGATTTTGTTATTAGCATCTCAGTTCTTTCGTTTTCCTCAGTTATTAATTAGACAGATGATACTACTTTAAAAAGGCAAGGATAAGGGATGACTTGGAATCCCACTGAGATGTAGATTAAAAAGGCAGTATTTAGAGACCGGCATTCTTCATAGTTGTTTATTTTTAAATCATTTTTTACAAGCTTAATTTTAGGATCCATTTACTCTGAGTAAATGAAGGTTCGTTTCCTGCTGTACCCCCGTTGATAATGGAAGAACTGGTGACTGCATCAGGTGGCAGATTCTGTTTCAGTGGGGGCTCAGTTGTGTGCTGCAATGTGGGACGAATGCTACAGACTGGGAACACCCCTGTTCCCTGGAATTTTGTTTTCCTTTGTTTAGTCATCTAAATCTGAGAACTTCCTATTTAAGAGTTCAATCAGTAATTATGTGTTTTAGATAAAAATGATTTCTTGTTTTTAATTCAAATTTGGGGAGCAACTAAGGAGCTCAGAAATGATACATATTGTTGTAGAGTCTTATGTTTCAGTACATAGACTATCCTGTTCTTTTCACCTCCAAAATGCTATCCCCCATCTTCCCTCCAAGATCCTTCCAAGCCAAGTGCTACATAGCCAAGTGTATTAAGCTGAACATTTACTAAATGAATGAAATAAATCCCTGTAGGTGCTAAAATAACAATAGCAACAAACTAAACAAAACATGCAATTAATTTACATGTATAGAAGCGTTTCTTCAGTTTATGGTCATTATTTCACTTGGTTTTTATTGCTCAAGGTAAATCTATTCTCTGTTGATCAATAATAACAGAAACGAGATGGCAAATTGTAATGGAAATAATACCGGCTGGAGAGATTGGAAATATGTTTCTGTTTACCATTATCTAGCTCTGTGACCTTCCATGAGCCACTCAGCTTTGCACCTTAGTTTTCTTGCATTTGAAGTGAGGGAAATAGTTCGAAAACTTTCTACAGAGATGTTTCAGATCCCAACTTAAAAAGTTCTGAGTCTGGGAAGTGGTGCTGTAGCTCAAGTGGTAGAGCGCTCGCCTTGAGCTGAAGAGCTGAGGGACAACGCCCAGGCCCAGAGTTCAAGCCCCACGACCGACAAAAAATACAAAACAAAACAAAACACTTGAAAAAAGTTCTGAGTCTAAACAATAGTTGAAATACAAACCTCATAGGAATATGAGATTATTTATGATCATGGCTTTTTCAGTAGAAGAGAAAATATAGCAAAACCTCAATTGCATAATGTATTTAATTTGTATGCAGAAAACAAAAACCCTGAGATAATTGGTTTCATTTAAATGTCCATCCATCTCCATGTCTCCAGCCAGCTCCATGTCCCCATTATGTTTATGACAAAGTTTTAAAGCAATTTTCTATTTGTCCACCAATGCAAATTTACAGAAGAGAGTGCTTTCTGGAATTTACCTATTGTGATTCTAAAAACAAATTATTTTGGTATATCAAATGATGGGGAAAATAATGTGAGGTTAACATGTTTACAGGGGAAACTTCAAAGTGTCATGGAGAAAGAAAGCAGGATGTGGTTGTATTTGTTTCAAAATTGTTTAGCTTTCTAGGTCCAAGGAGTGATAACGAATACCAAAAGGAGCAATTTCCAGGAGGAAGAGAAACTTTTGATGGCTGGCCTACTAAAATAAAACCACACATTAGTGAAATTCTACTCCACGATGATTTGAACAGGGCTGCTCACACATGAGCCCTCATGCTGGATCTCATCCAACCCCAGCGGCTGCCCTCACTGTAGCCACCAAGTGTCATCTGCAAACCAGATAGTGTCTGTGTGGGAAGGGTCACCAGCTATCTTGGCCAAGCTGCTGCCATGAAACACACTAGCAATTTGAGTTTCCATAATTTTTGAAAGTGCATTCTGCCTTGACACACAAGAGACATTTGGTTCTACTCTGTCCAGAGCACTATCAGAACCCACTGCTTGATGAATGCTTTAGTCAAATCAGGTCATATTTTCTCAAGTTGTTTTGTGTCACCGAAAATCATTGCTTTCCAATGTGGACTGCTTTTATACTTTTTTCCCTCCTAACTTTCAATCTAAGTAAAAGGATACCAAGTACAGTTTAACACTTCTCAGACATTAGGAAGAATCTGCCTTTAACAACTTAGGTGCATCAGCTGCCTTTAGATACAGGCTGGGAAAGCAAAGGCATCGTGGGATCTCTTAAAAGAACTGGAAAACTAAATGTCAGAACTGCGTTTTTACACTCAGCGAGAGAAATTCCTGCCTCATAGAAAACACCTACGTTCCAACACCTCATGTTTGCTTTGGAGACTTACAAAGAGTTAATACAGCTTGTTTGGCATCAGATATCGGTATAATGGGCTTTTACTGAAGTAATTAAAATTTGTTTATAATTAATACAGATGAATTGGTTTCTGCACAATAATAGTTAGGAGATTAACAAAGGCCACATTTTGGCAACAGGATTACATTCTTTTCCAAGTGCTGTGGGACCTTATCCAATGAATGTCTGTCCAATCCGAGTGATTCCTCTAAGATGCCATATGGCACAAGTATGCATTATGACTTTTTTTTCTAAAAGGCAGCCATATGACATAACTGATCTTTAAAATGTTGTCAGAAGGCATTACCTGGGTAGGCTTCGAGCTGCTTTCCAAAACCTTAGCAGGCACAGGGGCTATTAATTATGAGCAAAAGAAATGTGCACATGCACACTGGAAACTTGGCATTGTTTCCTCCCTCGTCACGGTTGATCATCTCTCAAGCAGTGCTAGCTGGGGAAGTCGGAAGCCTTTTAAAAATGTTTCATAGTAAAAAAAAGGAATATATTCTGCCCCCAAAATTTGATTATCAAGTGCCTGCACATTTGACCCAAGATGCATCTATTTTGCCACTGTATGTTTGATATATCCATATATCTGATAAAGAGGAAGAGAAAGAGAGACAAAACATAATGCTATTCTTAGAGCTAAAACTTGCAAAACTATGGTTAGGTACTGTTATTGGAAGAAGAAGTACTTTTTGTTTTGTAGTCATGGTTGTTGTTAACTCTCTGACATCTATAAACTGCAACGTCAGTTTGGGATAGCACAAAATGTAAATAGCTCAAATCTTTTCTTTCTGGCTTCCTCAGAAAATTAGGTTGTGCTGGGGAATCAACCATTACAAACTTTCCATTTTCGTATGCATTTAGAACAAGTGGGTTGCATTAGTTTCCATTTTTAAATGAAATCTGGAGAACTGTAGCATAAGAAGAAAAATAGAGCATGGTGGAGAATAACGGGAGGGGTGACATGGATGAAGAAACATTGTACTCATAACTTGACTTATATAAATGTAAATGCATGTAACTACTTAATAATTAAAAAAGAAAGAAAAGAAGAAAAAGAAGAAAGCAAAAATCTAAGACATCAGTGGGTGGTGGGCATATTCTCAGCTCCAGTGAGGAGAGCTGTATCTGGATCCTGGCCCACGATGGCTTTTATATTATTCAGATACTGTATATTGAATTCTCCATTTGGATTTCAAACTCACTGTATAAAATCTAACTCCTTTGGACAAGTTCCTCCCAACGTCTACTCCATTCTCTTGTTAAATCGATTCCAGAACCGGGCAGACACCTGTCTTTTTCTCCTCTATCTCTATCCTATCCTCCAGAAGACCTTGTGAGCCCCCCAATATACACACACAAATACAGCCACTTGCTTTTCTCTGCCTCCACTTCTAAGATTCAAGTTCTAGGCACCATCTTATTTCTCCTTTGTAACGGTAGGAGTTTTACCTGTATTATTTCCACTCATTTTTTCTGGCCTTGGTTCGTTTTGAAAACAGCAGCCCCAGTCATCCTGTCAAAGTAAAGATCAGATTATGCTATATCTCTGATCAAAGGCTCCCTTTAGTTAAATATCAGTGCTTGCCAGCCTTCTAGCATTCCACACAATTGAGTATCCTGTTAGTTTTCCAAAGACATCCCATACACTCTGCCACTGGTGTATTCCTGTTCCATTTCCACTAACTTCAAATGTGCATAGCTTGCCATCTCTGGTCTTAGCTTCTGCACCTTCTATTTCTTCTCGGTAGTGTTCAGAGTAGATTTCTATTGATTTGAGAGAATGGATTCTGAACTTGTCAGGAACTGTACCATCTAATTGTCAATACAGTGGAAGCTGGAAATGAGCCAAGATGGTAATCTTTCTACCAAGAAAACTGGCAAAATATAATGGTCATATCTTCTCATCCTACAGAGAGACTTTTAAGAATGTTACTTGTCTTCTGTCTTATTAGGATGCTCTGCACAAGCACTTCTTATGCTTCTTCTATTTCTCCAGGTATTCACACAAGACTTTGTTTTTTTAAAATTAATTTATTGTTATTGTAGAAATGATATTCAGTTACATGAATCAGGTAATGAGTACAATTCCTTTTGAACCACGTCTTCCCTTCTCTCTAGTGAATACCATTGTTGTATTTGTTCACCCTTTTTCAACCTTTTCTATGTCCCTTATGATCTTAAATACAAACAAAACAAAACAAAATGAAAAGAAAACAACAACAACTAAAACATATCTCTTGTTTCCTTTTCTTGGAGGTAATTTTGTAAAATATTATTTTATATGATCATATGCCTTTGTCAACCCTTCCCATGCATATACTCCTTTGGCCTCAGTGTGTGAATTTAACAAATCCAGAGAGAGAGAGAGAGAGAGAGAGAGAGAGAGAGAGAGAGAGAGAGAGAGAGAGAGAGAGAGAGAGAGAGAGAGAGAGAGAGAGAGAGAGAGGCAGAAAGACAGACAGAGACAGAGACAGAGACATAGAGAGCACCACCCTATTACCCAGTAATCCCACTCTTGGGCATTTATCCAATAGAACACAAAAATTGTTATGCCACACTAAAGCTGCCAGCACAGCAATGTTCATTGTAGCATTGTTTACCATAGCCAAAATGTGGAATCAACCCAGATGCCCCTCAGTGGATGACTGGATCAAGAAAATATTATATATACATATGTATATGTTTATATATATGTATATATTTATATATATATATATGTATATATATCCACAATGGAATTCTACTTATCCATCAGAAAGAATGATATTGTACAATTTGTAAGGAAATAGAAAGACTTAGAAAAAATTATATTAAGCAAAGTAGGCCAGAGCCAAAGAAACATAGGTTTCATGGCTTCCTTCATTTGTCATGACCAGAATGTACCTATAAATATACAAGACTTTATTAATGCAACACTTTCTGTCTTTCTTACTTAAGATTTAACCCTGTAATTCTTTCATTATTTCTCTCCTTAAAGCTATCTATCTATCTATCTATCTATCTATCTATCTATCTATCTATCTATCTATCTATCTTCTCTCCATTTATTTTTACCAAAACCATTTGAAGTACTTTGCATTTATTATGATCTTTTATCTATTTTTGTTATTCATTAATTAATTCATTCATAATCCTAATATTATGGATTGAACTATATGTTAGACAAATGAAGTACCGCCTGAAACATACCTCCAATTCCAGTGTTTATTTTATTTTATTGTTAATTTATTTTTGTGACAAGTTCCTACTATATAGCCTGAGTTGGCCTCAAACTTATAATCTATAGTCTGGCCTAATACATGACAGCTAAAATAGCTCCAAAATAACAAAGAACAAAAAAGGTATTCTTCTATATAACCACACATCTCTGGTCAACCACAGAAAATTAAACATAATAAAATGACATTATTTAACGTGCCCTCCATATTTAAATTATTTTTGTTTTCATCATGTCTTTTTTTTGTAGAGTGGTTTATTCAGAAAGAAAAAGTGTTTTTTTATGTTTTGAGGTGGGCAGTTGAACAAGTCCACTGCCTAAACTGAAACAGTGAGTGAGGATATGTGTATTCATATGTGTGTGTAAAACCATGAGCTCATGATAATGCTAATTCCAGAGTAACAACAAAATATTCTTTCTTGCTTTCCAATAGTTATTCTTTCACAGTGAGAACTCTGTTTTCCAAGGATATTAGCACTTTTACTTATTTGATCAATCCTTCAATAAAAATCCTACAAGATTTAATTGAACTTCTGTTTACCTTTTAAAACAGGGATTTATAATTAAATTACTGTATTCAGAGACTACTTGATGAGGTTATTTTTTCTCTCTTTGGAAGTAGTTTTTCTTTGCCCTTCTTCCCTTCCTCCTCCCTCCCTCCCTTCCTTTTTTCCTTCCTTCCCTCCCTCCCTCCTTCCTTCTTTCTTCCTTATGTTGGATTGGGTCTTGCTATTTAGCCCTGTCTGGCCTTAAACTTACCATTGTCTTATCTGAACCTTCCTAATGCTCCGATTACAAGCATTAGCTTCCATACCTGGTCTGGATTATTTTTCTTTGAAGTTAAATTCCTTTGTTTCCATTTGCATACAAATGACATTATTCCCAAATTTTTGTTGATTTAAAATTGTGAATATGTAAAATATGGCTGTGGTTTTCAAAGTCAAAACTATCTATTAAAGAATTCATGCTTACAGGTGATTATTGGTTGCAACCTAGGATGATTCAAGGGAGAACCAAGAGGTAAAGAACCAACACCCCTTTAAAATCACAGTAGAACCTAAATAGTCTATGTTGACTCTCTTTGCACCTGTCATTTGCACTTAAAAGTTGAGAAACTGCTTAAATTTGTGTAATCTATAAGAAGTCTAGGCAAATTAAAAACAAGGAGTATCATGGAGAAAATAAAAAGTTCCAATTTATTTTTTATTCTGTCATTGTAATACAATTTTATTTTCTCCTAAATGAATGAGATATTTAGCATGAAAAGATGTTCCTGTGCAAATAGAATTGGTGGATTAATTATACCACATTTACTATCAATTCATTTTTTAATACTGACTACAGTGATTTAAGCTTTCAGAAAGCTAAGCACTCACACAAATCATGTCTCCAGAGACTGTGTGCTTTGTACTGATCAATAATTATTCTGTTAATTATGGAGATATAAGGAAAATTAGGCCATTTATAATTCTGCATGCACAAGAACAGCTCTTCAAAGCTGAAAATACCTTTCTGTTTAGGTTGGCTTAATGTTCTGGAAGATGATTAGACCACATCCTCTATTAATCCTTTGGCAAAACACTATTTTCTTCTATATTTTTATTTCTCTAGTATATATAATTTGATTTTGAGAGAATAATTGGGTTTATATCTATGTTTCAAATATAATCTGTGCATGGATCTTTTGTCAACACAGGTTTACTATGCACGGATGTAGTACAAAAATAATTGTGATGGGTGGTTATAAAGAATTTTAAACAAAATAGAGTTTCTGTACAGAGCGCCAAAACCAGGCTGGGTTTTCAGCAGCTTTCTGGTCACACAAGTTTCAGGTTGTAGACTGGTAGTCTTTTCTTATTGTGTTTATTAAGTCTAAGTTTAATCATTGGGACCTTTCCTTACCCATCATTTGGGTCATGGCCAATATTTCAATAATAAGACTGAAGGTTAACTAGAGGAAAAAACAATACAAGTTTATTTGATCAAAGTATTACACAACTTACGGACAGTAAAAAATAAATGGACAGGTCATAATTAAGTTTAATGAAGAATGGACAGTCATGTAGAAAGGTGGTTTTAAAAAGGGTTTGATCTAACAGTGACTGAGGGAGGAAGACCAGCAAGGTCTCCATGTTTCATGTTCTAGGTTTCTCCATGTAGCATTCTTTTCTCTTTGACCTGAAGGAAGTCATCTTTAAATTGAGGATCTTCAAGAAAGCAAGGAGAGTTGAAGCAGTGTCTCACTATGTAGCTCAGTCTGGCCTCAAACTAGTGATTCTCCTAACTCAGCCACTTGAGTGCTGGACTGTAGGCATGTGCTACCACATCTGGCTGGATTGTAGTTTTTAAAACATGCCTTGAGAATGAGAAATTCTAGTTTCTACAACTTGTTTCACAGGAGAAGATGGAACAGAAAAGAAGAGGCTGGGGAAGGGCCTCAAATCTCTACCTCAAAGAACTCAGTGTGCTGCAGTTTCATACTTTTTACCATCATTTTTATGCCTCAACAGTTAGAAGGTGAAGATTAAGAAGTAGCCAGCCCAGTTCATGCTGACCATCATAAACACTTTGCTTTGCTCGCATGTGAGGAAAATTAAGAGTGTTTTTTTTTTTAGCTTGGTTTTCAAAGAACCTCGCCCTACCTGCTCAGTGGATAAAAATCTACAGGAAGCAAGGGTAGAGGGTACTTACCAGGGGACAGAGAGGGTGACTTGAACGACTGTAACAAAGTGGTGAAAATGGAGATTCTGAACACACTCCATGGTGACACCAATAGGATTTGTTGGAGGCTGGATCTGGAAAGTGAGAGGGAAATGCAGGAAGGCTGATGTCAAAGATACTGCTTTGAGCTATTGGACAGTTCTTCCATGAACCATGGAAGCCAGGAAAGGAGAATAAATAGGAGATACGTTTCCATACTTTATATGCTTCACCACTGCTATAAATTTGTTTTTGAGTGTCTTAGCTCCTCTGCTCTTCTGGAAGTTCTTTGAGAACAAACATTTCTTTATTCTTGTAGCTGCACAGGGCAAGAAAGTAATTAAAAAATAAGAACAAAAGCTGCCTGCCAGTAGGTCATACCTGTAATCTTAGCTACTCAGGGGGCTGAGATTTGAGGATCATCATTCAAACCCTCCCAGGGAGGGAGGTAAAGTCCATGAAACTTATCTCCAATTTATCCATGAAAAAAAGCTGGAAATGATTCTTATTTTTAAGGTGGATTTATCACTCATAGATTCCAGAGTAATAATCATGGGAACTTAAGTCACCCAAGAACCAGAGTAGCACTTCCACTGAAATTTCTTGTATCTTCATTATAGTTAATCAATCCATAATCAACATGAACAAAACAAAATATCTTATTTTGCCCTGACATAAACAAAATGCCATCTGGGGCTCTAAGTTCTGGGACTACATGCATAGTGGAAGTAAAGTTAGGTGCATTATTAACTGGGTTGCTGTATCAGTTTGATATTAAAAATAGATTATATGTAATATTTGTTTGGAAAGGAAATCATCTATATTACTGTCATATTGATTCATTTTGTTATTATAGTTAGTAGATATCAAAGATGATCTCTAAAATAGAGGTAAACTCTCAAGTTTTGTTATGGAATATTTTAGGTGGCATCAAAGCCTAATTTGTGAGAATACTTGACATAATTAGCATATATTCTAATTGTATTAGGTAAAGATGATACATGTTGGTTAACAGAGAAAGAGCAGAAAGACAGGAACTTGAGAGCTAAGAAGAATCAAGAAAGGAGTAGTATTTATGGTCTTTCTAGCTTCTTGGGCTCAGAGCCCCAGGTGACACTAGTCTATCATGAGAAGTCAGAGTGAGTCAAATTTAGATACATCTAGTTGTCTTCGTGAAACAGGCCTATAATTCCATCATTTGGGAAGTGGCAGCAGGAGGATTTTGAGTTCAAGGCCATCTTGGACAACAAAAGGAGAAAACAACAAAAAAAGTTAAAAAATATATATATATATAAAACAACGAGAAAAAGTTCAGACAAGGACATATATCAGCACAAATGCAAACAAAGGTCATGTTTTTGAAATGTTAATTGTTACTATCTTGTGCAGGAACTTCTATATATTTCTTACTAAACACATGAAAGTCAGTCCTCTAGGTGGTCAGTTCAGCTGCTGAGAGGTGAGTTAAATGAAGCATTGTCCTGTCTTGGTAAGCCTCTGATGACAGAAATGAAGGAGAAAACTGAGTGTCCAACCTGAGAGACTGAGTAGAACGCAATTTTCTATTATAATTATAAACGCCATCTATATTTTCAGGTTCTATCAGCCCCTCCAATATTCCAGAAGTTAACACCAACTCCAAAAATCTCTTGTAAAAGTGACATTATAAAAAGATTTAGTAACTAGAAGAAGGAAAAGGTTTGTGATGTTTCTCCTTGTTCCTTATTACTTTTGACGTATTACCAAACTATGGAGAGCAAAAAATTGTTCTCATCTCTGTTTATTCTACAACTCCTGCAGATTAAGAACGTAATTTTAAGCAAACTATTAATTTTAACACAATTATATTTCAATAAAGCATTCTTGATTTCCTATGGAGTTTATTGCAGTAGGGGGTTTACTCAAATTAAAAATAGTTTTGTGGCACCATTTGCCATATTTAATAATAGACTAAATTATATAATAGGATGCAAACAGTGAAGAAGATCTTAACAGTAATTTATCCACTCTATGTTTGAATCCAGCTCACAGTATTTCTGTCACATAACCACTGTTCTGGGACTTGAACACCCTGAAAAAGGGTCAGGGAGTGGCTCAAATAAAATACAGGCTTCTTCATTTTGGGGAATAATTCTGGATTTCACAAAATTCTTTCTTGTTCTAAGCCAAAAATTTGTATAATTCCTGACCTGAAGTTGTACCTCTGTAGGCAGACAGACCTTAGTAAGAGGACTGCCCATCATCTTATCACTTATATGACATTTCCTTTCACTCCTCTACATTTTTCTCTCATCTTCCATCTGTTTGCTTTTCCTGTGGTCATTTTGTGTGTATACATGCCATTTGGGTTAAAAAAGAAAGACAAAATTGAACTGTAGACTACTTAGACAAGAATGATAATGGTAGCTAAATATCACAAACTACACTATAAGCTTCATTCAAGAAAAAGCATCTTATTAAAAGAATAACAAAAGTCAAAATAAGTGAGTTAAGTGTGTCACTCAGAAACTAAAGTCTTTCCTTAAAAATCCTTAAAATAAAAATGGAAATAAATGAATGTAGAACCCAGTATTAAAGAATGTTAACAAAGTAAATATTAAATTTGATCAGTAAATTCTCAATTTTTACCAAAAAAGTTAAAGAAACCTTTTGTAAATTTCTTTAAATGTTTACAAAATAGCCTAGGCACCTCAAGCATAAAACAAAATCCTACCTTGAAAAAGAATCAATGCAAAAATGGGTTGAATGAGAGCCCTAGTGGTACAATGCCTTGCTACAAAGCTTGAGATACTGAGTTTAAGCCTCAATACCTCCTCTCAAGAATTTGTTTTGGCCCCAAGACCTCTAAGCATTCGCTTTACCAGATAAAACTGAGTCTGTCTGCAAGAGTGCCACCACCTTGACAATATTTAATATATATATATATATATATGAAAAAAGAATTTGTCTTGATCTTTTAGCCTTCTAAATAAAAAAGACACTTTAATGAAGTGAATCATTAAATCACTCCTTAAAACTAAAGAGGAAGACAAGAAATTCTGGCTGATCATTTATTTAAAAGAAAGTAAGACATTTCAATACATAAGGAAGCATATGGAAAAAAGCAATGAATTCTCAAGTTTAAATATTGGAAACTATTATTGTAAATGATGTCCAATTGAATATAATCTAAACATTGAGGAAAGTCAGAAGATGTATTCATGTAAGAATCAGGAATTTGTGGAATGCTGATTAAAGTTGTAAGATAAATGTACATACCCATAATAGCCTGATATATATATATATATATATATATATAATAACAGTAACAAATACTAACCAATTATTTAATAAGACTAGAAACTGTCAAGCAGCAACTTATATGAATCACAAGGCAATGGGGTGTAGCATAGATTACATTATTAAACATGTTTTTACAAATGGTCTTTTATCTTTATTGTGTTTGTTGGGCAAGTTTCTTTATCCCTCTATGCCATATCATTTTATGTAAATGGAGAAACCTATAGTCTCTACATGGTAAATTTGCACAGGTATTAAGAGTTAATGTTTATAACGTAGTTAAATGTATCTCATCTTTATAATCTTAGCAACTCAGGATATGGAGTTCAAGAGGATCATGGTTTGGGGCCATCTCAAGCAATAGCTTGGCACAGTGGGACACTCATCATTCCATTTACGTGGGAGTTTGGTGGGAGGATTATAATGCAAATCTAACACAGGCATACCAAGTTCATGAGGATCCATCTCACCAGGAAAAGCTGAGTGTGGCAGTGTGTTCCCGCTATCCTCGCTACCTCAGGAAGGCCAAATAGCAGTACTGCAATACAAGATGGCCCTGGCAAAAAGTGAGACACTACCTTAAAAAATAACCAGAGAATAGCCAGGCATAGGTGGTCATACCCGTGAATCCTAGGCACTTAGGGTGCTAAGATATGAGGGGTTTCAGTTCAAAGCCAGCCTAGATCTCCAAAACTCTATTTCCAAAGTGACTACCATAAAGTAGGGCTATAGGCAAGCCTCAGGTAGTAGAATGCCTGCTTGGCTTGAAGCATTGAATACAAACCCCAATACTGAAGGAAAAAAGAAAACAAACTAGAAGACATGGGAGGGAGTATAACCAGGGGACTTTCCTCAGTAGATATACAAATGAGCAAAATAAGGATGTGTAAAGAAAAAAGGTAAGTTGCTATAAAATTTTCATTGAAGTTGGCAGATGACATATAAACTGCTCAAAAAGGAAACAGGGACAATTAGATGTTGATTTAGAAAAGAAAAGTAGGACCTTTATTTATGCCATACATAAAAACAAATTCACAGGAGAATAAAAAGCTTAATGTAAAATAAACCATAAAATCCTCCAAAAGCAGTATTGCTGTAAACTGTACCTAGAGAAAGGTTGAACTCTGAGACACAGATCCAAAATGTATAACACAAAATTTACAGGTATAAGTAAATCCAATTTAAAGTCTCTTGTAAAAGATGAGTACCAAATCAACGTGAAGCATGAATAACAGGCAAAGATTATTATCCATAGTACAAAAAGAATAGTTAGTAAGGGAAAAGTAATCAAGATTTGTTACTTGGGAATTTATATAGACATGAATAACAGTTATAAAAATATGAGAATCTATTTAATTGAAGTGGAAATCAAGGACATATAAATTAAAGCAACAGTTTTACATATTTTTTATGTTTACAAAGTTCTAAGCTACTGATATAAATAAACAGAATCAATTTTAATACCAATCAATACAGAACTAGCTACTAAGCTTTAAATGTCTATATTCTTCCGGTCTAGTAATTGTATCTCTGGAATCCTCCTATTCTGAAAAAAAATGTATATAGACTCTGAAGTTGTAGCTCAGTGGGTGCTGGTCTGGTATGATTGAGGCTGTGGGTGAAGCAATCTCAGCACTATCAGAAAGAACAACAAACTACCCATAGATAAATCTTAATGCTTCTAAATAACGATTCTAACGATGTTACAATCAGCAAAAGTTGTATATGATATAAACGATACAAATTAAATAGATTATTATTCTTTCTTAGATTATTATTATTCTTCATCTTCAAAAAATGATGCATTAAAGTAACGAGAAAGAGAGTTAAGATGTTGATTAAATTCTAAGAAGAAACCATAGGATAGTAGGCACATTATGTTCACACACTGCTGAGTATATGTAAGTGAATGCAATAACTTGAAGAATATTAATCTGATCAGTAATTAGATAATGTTACATGTGATGTTGTTCTGGGCACTGAATTTAAGGCTATGAATAGATTAGCACCATATTTATTTTACTTTCAGTTTTTGAGATAGGTTCTTGCTATATACCTGAGGTTATCCTTGAACATGTGACCTTCCTGACTCAGCCTCCTGCCAGAGTGTCGAGATTAGAAGCATGTACCACCACACCCAGTAAGATAAACACTATTTTTGAATACTTTTTATTATTTTAAAGGAGTTGGCATTCACTGAAGCAGTTATGAATACAGTGCATCTTGATCAATGTCACTCCTTCCAGTATTTTCACCCATCCCCCTCCCAAGCCATCCCTTTCCTTACTTACCTTCATTTTAGGTTATGTATTAATAGATTTTTTTTTACAATTTATGAATACCATGTATCTTTTTCTGAGTCACAACTTCAACATCTTCATGACCTTGTGACCCACAACTTCCTATTCTGTGGTAATGCAATGAATTCTTGCATGCATTCTCCTCCCTTCCCCGTTCATTCTTCTACCCCTCTCCTTTTGGCCTCACTCTCCCCTATTGCAAGTATTCATTTCCTGGTACTTACATTGTAGGGCTTTGATTTAAAGTCTTTTAAAAGAATTGTACTATTTGCACTCTCCATAGAGTCTATTACACTTCAAGTAAATAATTTGTAACCCCTTGCTGACCACCCAGCGTGTTTACTTATAGATTTATAGGCTCATTCTACCTACCACAAATGAGGGAAACAATGCAACCTATTCTGGAACTAGCTTGCTTCACTTAATATAATTTTTCCAACTATTTCCATTTCCTTATGAATGGTACAGCATCATTCTTCCTGATGGATGAATAGAATTCCATTGTGTATGTATACCACATTTTCTTGATCCCTTCATCCATACAGGGGCATCTGCACTGATTGATTTCTTGGCTATGATAAATAATGCTGCAATGAACATGATTGTGCTGGTAGCTTTAGTGTGGCTTTGTTTGTGCTCTTTTTGGCAAATGCCCAGGAATGTAATTGGTGGGTCATAGGGTACCTCTATGTTTAGATTTTTGAGGAACTTTCATACGGCTTTCCAGAGTGGTTGAACAAGCTTACATTCTCACCAATTGTGCAATGAAGTTCCCTTTTGGCCACATCTACACCAGCATTTGTTATTGTTAATTGTCTTGATATTGGCCATTCTAACTGTGGTGAAGTGGAATCTCCGTCTTGTTTTTGCTTTGAGTTTCCTGAAGAAATAAATGGCCAGAGATGTTGAGCATTTCTTCATATTTCTATTGGCCATTTTTTTTTTTTTTTTGTCGGTCGTGGGGCTTGAACTCTGGACCTGGGCGCTGTCCCTCAGCTCTTCAGCTCAAGGTGAGCACTCTACCACTTGAGCTACAGCGCCACTTCCGGTTTTCTGGTGGTTTATTGGAGATAGGAGTCTCACGGTCTCTCCTGCCCGGGCTGGCTTTGAACCGTGATCCTCAGATCTCAGCCTCCTGAGTAGCTAGGATTACAGGCGTGAGCCACCAGTGCCCTGCTCTATTGGCCATTTTTATATCTCTCTTTAAGTCATTAGCCATTTATTAATTGGATTGTTGTTTCTTTGAGATTTATCCCATATTTCTAGATTAGAAGAATTAACATCATGAAACTTCCCATAGCAATTTACAAAATCAATGCAATCCTCATCAAAATACAAACAATATTCTTCAATAAAATAAAAAAGTAATTCAAAAATTCATATGGAATAATAAAAGACCCTTAAAATCTTAGCAGGAAGAATAGTATTACATTCAAACTCTACTACATAGCAATAGTAATAAAAAAAATAGCTTGGTACTGGTATAAACAGGCTTGATGATGAATATAAGAGAATATAAGTCCCAGAAATGAGCCCACAGACCTATAACCACCTAATATTTGATAAGGGAGCCAAAAACACAGAATGGAAGAAAGACAGCCTCTTCAATAAATGGTGCTAGTGAAAGTGGCTATACACATGCAGAAAGTTGAAACTTTATCCTTACGTATTCCCTTGCACCAGAATTAATTCCAAATGGACCAAAGACCTCAATGTAAAGCCAGTTATCATGAAAATGTCAGGAAGGGATAGGGGAAACACTAGGCCTGCTGGCATGTATCCAAACTTTCTAAATAAAGATCCAGAATCACAACAAATCAAAGAAAGACAAGATAAATGGGACTGTAACAAACTTAAAAGTTTCTGCATGGCAAAGGAGATAACTAACAAGCTAAATAGAAAGCCCACAGAAAGGAAGGTTCTCACCAGCTATGCATCAGATAAAGGTCTAATATCCAAAATATACTTAGAGCTCCAAAAATTACTTCTTCCAAATAAACCTGCAGATAAACACTATTACTATTAGTTTGAGATATTGAACTGGGTTTTTCATTGTTATTACATGTGTTATATTTTTAAAGTTAATTTGACCCTCATGTATTCATGTACCATGCTTATGAATGTAAAATTAGTTAAATAGAAGAATAAAAGTAAAACCATATATAATTCTTGCCTGTTTGAAATTAGAGTCTTATTGGCATGTAACTGAATTTACTAATCTGCTATTTACATAATGGAGAGTTTTCACTTCTATTTACTGTTTTGTCTACTAGGAGGGGACTTATAGAGTATTTATACTTACTGAAATATAATAGGATTAAAAATATAGCTTGCTCTCATACAATATATGTAGAAACAATTTCAGACACATCCTGAAATCACTGTGTAAGACTATGTGGATATTATTAATAATTTCCAAAGAACTTTTCCTTTTCCTTAGCTAGTATATAAAAGGCAGACAAAAAGTATTTTGTGGGTGATAGTTTAATTTGTGGAAGAAGAGCAAGCTCACACAAGTAATTTGAAATAAATCATTTTAAGCAGATGCATACTCATTCAAAATAAGCAATTATACTCATGTTTATACAACATTTATAATTTATCTAGTTTTCAGAATGATATGCTCTTCCACAGTAGGTAGATTTAGTTTTCATAGAATGTGTTCTGCATAATAGGTATAAGAGCAAACAAGAACAATTTCCATGCTTTTCTATTTTCTTTTTTGCCATTATTAATACGAATTGTTTCAGCAGGAACAAATAACATCAAGATAAAGGAAACTTTTTGTTCATATTGAATTTGAAGCACTAGTGGGAACAGTCAAGTTGACTTGTGGAGGAGCCAATTTGTAGTGGATTTAGAGCTCAGAAAATAGTCAATATGTGATAGACCAATTGGGGGCTCTCCAGTTTAAAATCAGTAGCTATATCCTGGCAGGAATGCAATTACAGCCAAGGAAGGTCTATGTATAGGAAAGTTAATAGTGGAACCTTAGGTGACATCAAAGTCTGAAGGTTTTGAGGAGAAAGACCATCTGATAAAAGAATCAGGAAGTAAGAGTGTCAGTGACAACAGGAAGGAATATTCAAGGTGCTGATCTCAATTCTGCCGTAGAATAAAAATGAAATTATTAGAAAAAGTAGCATCTCTTGACTTCATTCACTTTTAAGATCTTTTCCTTGGCCTTAGATCCATTGTTCAGATATACATAGGCTCAAAATGCAAGAGCATGGATCATAAACCAAACTCAATCTTTGGCTTATTGCTTTTACTTGGAAATAGGTTATACTTAATGAACTAACAGCCAATTTGATTGTGGGTGAAAATTTGGGTGGTTTAATTTATCTGTTTATGCCTCACTTGAGCATCCTATTTATCTACATTTTTCCTGCTTCCTTCCTTTATTCCCTCCCTCCCTCCCTCTCTCTTTCCTCCCTTCCTTTCTTCTTTCCTTCCTTCCTCTTTCCTCCCTCCCTCCTCTCTCTCTCTCTCTCTCTCTCTCTCTCTCTCTCTCTCTCTCTCTCTCTCTCTCTCTCTCTCCCTCCTTCTTTCTTTCATGGTATTAGGTATTGAACTTAGAGCCTTGCAATACTGAAGCACACTCCTATTGCCTTTAGCTTGTTTATCACATAGGGTCTTGCTCTTTTGCCCAACTGTCCTTGGACCTCCTCCTCCTGAATAGTTGGATGTGTGAGTGTGTGTGTGTGTGTGTGTGTGTGTGTGTGTGTGTGTGTGTGTGTGTGTGTGTGTGTGTGTGTGTGTGAGATAACTAGCCTAATTTGGAGTTATGGTCTTACTAACATTAACCCATGATGTCTCAAAACATGATCGTCTTATCTCTGCTTTCTGAGTAAATGAGTGCATGACATTAGGCTCTGTAAATTTTCATTTATGGAGATGTGGCACCGTGTGTCCATTATATTTTCTAGCCAGAGCTTTTGCTAATTCAGTCATTGCATACTCATAGCTTTTATCCCTACAGATTTAAGATGTATTTGGTTGATTTAAAAATTGATCTGTACCTCTGCTTTTAAGAGAAATTTAAAGCATCTTTCACTTTAAACGTGTTGTCTACACTGATGAAAGTAAGTCAATAAAATGTTAATATTCTATATTTTTGTAATATTCTGTAAGTGAAAAGACAGTAATTCATATTCAATCAAGCTTTAGAGTGTTTTTGATATTATTCAGTTCTTAAAAATAAGGCAAGTTAGAAAATACATTTTGATAGCTAATTTATGTGGTTTCAACAATATAAATAATCAAATTAGTTGAGCACTAAGTTTACTCTTCTTTTCTTCATGCTTATAGATTCCATTGGTCTAAAAAATGTTGTTTGGTTGAATTTACACAAGTTTAGAAATGTGTGCATTAAAGCTGCATTTCCCCAGAATAAAAGCTGATTTCTCAGACCCTAAAACACACCAGGAGTTAAATACCACTTATCCAGTCTAATAAGAGGTATTTTTAAAACCTTACAAAAGGAAAGAATAGACAAATATTCTGGTCCAGTGATTCTGATAAATACAAATGATGTAAAACCTCCAACCCAGGAATCAAGTATAAGCAATGCCCAGTTTCCCCTGAACTCCCTGGAGAAGAAATCATGGAAATAATTATAATGCTGGAGAAAAGCTTAGCAAATAAGAGTCTAACTAGATTCCCTGTGCAAGCTCCTGCCATGAGGGAAAGAATTTGTAGTGCCTCAAACAGGGATGAATGAGTATGGGAAGTTCTGATTGTTTATCTGAACTCAAACCAGGGTTGTGCATTTACCTTCAGGGTATATACCCTGTCCTTTTTTAATTTTTTTTTTGCAATAAGCAGAGGTGATCTGAACCTAGGAGTCTATTTCTTCCCTAGATGCATGTGTACAATTCCTATTAATTTTAATGAGAATTATGTTTGCACATCGAGGCAAGATAAATCCCTCTGGGAAGAATCTTGCCCTTGGATGCATGCTCATAATTTCCATTAAGGAGGACAGAACCCCAGGGGAACCATACATGGGTGCCTGAGGGCAAAAATCTGACCCCTTGCATAAAAAACATTGTCCAAATTACTAGGTCATCCTAGATTTGTAGATGCGGGAAATGTAAGAGGTAAGCAAGCATCTATTTATACTGCATTATTCAGAAGATATGGGTTTCTTGGTTATGGTTTGAACTCATAGTTCTGGTAAACAGAAATAACTAGTGAAACTATAGAGATCTAATCTTTTCATTTAGGCTATTGCCGAAGAAAAGTAATACATACTGGATGAGCCGTATCATAGATCTTTAAAATAGGGGAAAATGCAACTGAAAAGAAAAAAGACAATTAATGAAAATTCTGCTAATAAGGAAATTGACCTACTTTGCTACTGTGGCTTCCACAGGGGATATCAAAGATTACGGACAATTTAAGTCTTTTCATCAGCGAATTCTGCGTGAAACTTTTTTAAGTGGCCCTAATATATAATGAATAATCTCAGGGCAGAGATCTGTTTGAAGGGGATATGATTGATGGTCTATCATTCCTAATTCACTGTTTATACTGGTAGCCAGCCTACTGGGAAAATACCTCATTCATCAGGGTATTAGTGAATTCAACCAACGTATGGCACCTTCATTTTAACAAACTAAAGGAGAAAAGCTAAATGGGGGAAATTGACAACCATCTCTGATTCTATGATAATGCAATTAGGCTGCTCCTCTCCAGAGCTTTTGCTAATTCACAAAACAGCTTCAGTCGGCAGGTCATAAATATATGATCATTTTTCACACTTTGAAAAGTAATGATGCCTTGACATGAATCAATAAATCTTGGTGAAGTCCTTTATACTTTTATGTTCAGCATGCAAGTCAGTTTTAAAACTAGTGTGTATTAAATCTGACTTGCTATCCAGCCTGTGTTTACATAATCTAATTTAACAAAGTCTCAAATAAACGTGTAAATGAAGTGTTTATAGTAAGCACAAGGAAAGTTTCCCTTTCATTGAGAAAGTGTGATATGGTGCATCAAACTATTTTAATTTGCACCCTGAAATACCCATATTTGCAAATGTGCCACATACAGAGAGCTGTTGCTCCTAAAATTTGGTAGTTTCTATATTGAGCTTTGCATGTTATGCTCAATAGTTAAATGAAAAAAAATCTGCTACATACGACACAGTGTGTAATGCATTATTTATCTAAAATGGATCTGTTGCAGAACATCCAAAAACATTAATATCTCTCCTCTCTCAGGCCAAAATAAAGAGAGAGAGAGAGAGAGAAGTTTTGCTCATCTTTCTAAAACAATTGTATGAAAATATGTGGCAAACACATACATGTATTAAGTAGCAAATATACACAGCAGCCCAGCATTTTTCTAACAATCATAGTTCCACATGCTCTGCGGGGAATAGGAAGATGGACAGGCTAATGAATACAGCAGGTAGCAAGCAGTGGAGGTTTGCTTAAGAATGAATTATCAAACAGCTACAAATTGCCAATTTAAAGAGGTTATAGTATACAGTGCATAGCATTTTACTTTTTTTTATTCCTGGAATGGTTGACAATTTCCCTGGATGAAGACTGAAATGATACTAAATCATAAATGTACCTGCTGTGCTGTCATCCCCATTAAACTCCCTCTTTGTTTTGTTTATTCACTCTTCATGGTTTCAAAAAAAATGATGTGCTTTATAGCAGGGGTGGGGAAAGCAGAAATTATATCAAAGACCTACATGGCAATATATGTTTAAATTAAAAGTAAGACAATCGGTGCTCAGCTCATGTGTCTTTCACAGCCGCTTGGGATTGTTGATGAAAATAAATACCACATAGAAAATTGTTTTGGAGGTGTTGTGCATTGTGCTTAATCTCCATTATTTGATATGGGCTATGAGGAGTAATTGATAAGATACACCATCTATAAATAGATTGCATCTTCACAATACAATGTCAAGGGGGTGGTACAACATTGATTCCACAGACTGCAATTTCCATTTTTGTCTAGAGTTCCATAAGTTTAGCCTTGAACAGATATATAATCTAAAGGTGTAATGATACTAGTGGTAATATGCAATGGCTAACATATTTCAAGCCCCTATTTAGGTTATCAAATCACAAATCATCTTATAAAGACAGCCTGGAAGTACCATGAGAGAATGCCCTTTGAATGTCCACAAAGCGACACCAGTTGTCACCTGCTGACAAACATTGTAGAGGGATTTATATTCTTCCAGGTTCAAGTCCATGTGCCCTTTAGCATTTCTTATAGTGGATCCTTGTTTGATGTTCCAGGAATAAACATGCAGTTCCCTCCCACATAACCACATTTGCTTCACAGCAGACTGTGAAAAGTGATGAGAAACAACCTCCAGAATGATTGGACTGAATCCACATGTCTCGCCCTCTAATTCTGACTAGGAGTCTGTTGGTGGTCTGGCATCCTTTTCTTTTCTTTCTTTCTTTCTTTTTTTTAAAAAATGGTTTCTTGCAAGGAAAATATTTGGATTAATGATGTAATTTAGTGACACTCCAGTGACAGTAGGCCTAACCTCAGCTGAGTGACAATGGAATTGAAAAAAAGTAAGCAGTTGGAGAGAAGAGACAGTGGCTGTTAGGGCAGCAGCAGGCAGGCTGCAGGGGTCAGTCTGATTGGCATTGTCACTTTCCCCATGCATCAAGCAGGGCCAGACTTCCCGAATCATTTACCAGATGGGGCAACTCGTCAGTTTAAACACCTGATATGAAGCCATCCGTCATCCGATAACATGATCGTTGTGCTGCAGCTGGCTGGGTGCTCCGCAGCCCGAGTGCACATGCGATGGACTGGAGCCAGGGAGGCAGGCTTTGTCGGGTTGCCCTCCCTTGATAGGATTTGCAGTCCTCCACTGGACCATGGAACAGGTGGAGGCTGAGAGAGAATGAAAAAATTACCATGTGTTGCCGGGATTAGAGCCTTACACACTCCCGACTCCACTTGAATACCAATCAAAGCAAGATGAGTGACCCTAAGTCAGAACCACGTTAGGCCTGCCTGGCCAGAGAACAGAGAGTTAGAAGCAACGCAGAAAAATCTGGGAAACCCAGTTTCCTCCAGAAGGACAACCTTTCATGTGTCTGATCTACCTTCAATTTTATCTCCTGAAACCAAAAGCCTGGAGACTGGATTTTTCTCTAAGATCCAACTTTCTTTCTTTCTTTCCTTTTTTCCTCCTTTCTTTCTTTCTTTCCTTCCTTCCTTCCTTCCTTCCTTCCTTCCTTCCTTCCTTCCTTCCTTCCTTCCTTCCTTCCTTCTTTCTTTCTTTCTTTCTTTCTTTCTTTCTTTCTTTCTTTCTTTCTTTCTTTCTTTCTTTCTTTCTTTCTTTCTTTCTTTCTTTCTTCCTTTCTTTCCCCTTCTTCCTTCCTTCCCTCCCTCTGTCCTTCCTTCCTTCCTTCCTTCCTTCCTTCCTTCCTTCCTTCCTTCCTTCCTTCCTTTCTCTCTTTTCTTTTCTTTCTTCTTTTTTCCCTTTCTTTAGATACAAAAAGGATAAAAAAGCAAAACATGTTGAGCATTTTAAAAGAGAGAGGGAGAAAGTGTAGTCTCTAGGGAATCATCACAAGTCCTGTTATTTCATGCTCACCATGGAGAAAAACTAATGAAACAAAGAGAATCAGACAAAGAGACAAATTATGCGCACTTAAACTGAAAGTGTTTATTGCCATGTGAAATATAATTATGCTGATTTAAAATGTTCACTGCTCAGACAGTCTAGAGCTCACTGGAGGAAGGCCGAGCCCAACAGGAGAAGGAGGCTTTTAGTGAATTCCACGCCGGGTGTGGAAATGGGGCTGTGCCAAAGGACAGCTTTGGTTTTCGTCCTGGTGAACTGTTGTGTGAAGCCTTTTATTCATCAAAATTAAAATCCCACAATTGGAGAGTTCATAACTGAGATAACAAGTTAACTACTAAAGACTTAATCCTCTTATGTCCTTAGTAGAATAAAATAAAGAAGTTTATTCTGCTTAGCATATGACACTTTGTATTGTTGTAATTCCCAGTGAGGGCCTCATCTGTTATATTTGATGTTGTTGATGTTGTATTCTATGTTCTGTCTTTCTGACTCTCCCTCTCTCTCTGTTTCAGATGAGAGAATTGCTGTCCCCAACCCAAAGGACTTTTATTTTTAAGAAACCTATCTTTGGAGGAGACTTTAGGGTTGTGAGAAGGTGGAGAACATTTCTCCCTTTTTAAAAAAAGATTATTTTTGTACTGGGGTTTAAATTCAGACCCATTTTTTTCAGGTGCTCTACCACTTAAGCCATGCCCTCAGTCTGATAGAAAAGTCATTTCTGATGCAGATTCCATATTGGGTTTCTGCTTTCTTTCTGTTGGGGTATTGTCTCTTGGAGATATTTACAGAATCAATAGGAGACATAGGTACTGATATGTCTGCTCCAACTTAGAAGGGAGCTTGAAATAATTATTCACACATGAAAAACAAAACAGAACTTTCAATCTCCTATAGTCAGAAGTTTGGTTTTCCCTCTCATTCTCTCTGTCTCCCTCTGTCTCTGTCTCTGTCTCTGTCTCTCTCTCTCTCTCTCTCTTTCTCCCTTTTTCTTCCTCTTCCTTCTCTGTTTCTATCCCTTCCTGATAGTATTGGGGTTTGAATTCAGGGACTTACAGTTGCTACCAATTACACTACCTCTTGAGTCACACCTCCAGCCTTTTGCTGTGGTTATTTTTGAGGTAGATTCTTGCATCTTGACAAGGCTGGCCTGGACCACAATCCTTCTGTTTATGCTTCTCACTGTAGCTGGGATGACACGTATGTAGTACCATGTTCAGATATTGATTAAAATAAGGTCTCCTGGAACTGTTTTCTTAAACAGGCCTTGACCTATGATCCTCTAGATCTGAACTTCCCAAGTAGCCACGATGGATGACAGGTGCTCACCTCAATCTCTTGTTTTCTTTTGATTACCTTTGAAACTTGATTTTATACATAAAGAATTAATATTGATTTTAATGAAATACAATAAGAAAAAAAACTAACAAATGAGAATTTTAAAGGTATCCATCATATAAAAACTTAATGTAGAAAGACCAGAGGCTTCAAGTCCAAGTCTTAGGATTATTGGAATTCTCCAGAAAACATCAGGCAAGTTTTCATTTCTCTGAGCTAAAAGTTAAACTGTTAAATGTGGTGATTGCATATTTTTATTATACATCTTCATTAATCATCTAGAAAATTGAACATAGTACTGTTTAAATATTTAATATAGTTATTTATTTATTTTTCACTGGTACTATGGTTTGAACTATGGGCATGAAACATGCTTGATTTATTTGCTTGGCTGGTCCTCTACCACTTAAACCATACCTCCAGCTTGGCTTTTTGCTAGTTATTTTGGAGATGGCATCTCTCAGACAGATCTGTCCAGGCTCATTTCCATGCTCAATCCTTCAATCTCTGCTTCCTGAATAGCTAACATTACGAATGTGAGCCATCAGGGACTAGGTTTGTCAGAACATGGCAAAACTTCTAGGATTTACTAAACTAGTAGTTACTAAACTACTATTATTGATCTGTAAGCTCTATACATGTAACAATGTGTAGTCATCATAAGCAGGGAGTTTTTTTTTTGCATTGTATTTCATAGCAATGGGAAACTCACAAAGTGCTAGTTGTCACTCCAGACATTGGGGTATAAACTTTAAGTCTTAGTTCTCCATCAGAAACCTAAACTAACGTTGTTAAGATTGTACAGGAAAGATTTACTTCATTTTTATAGCATGAAATTGCCTACATATGAGTACATTAACAATACTCAGGGATAGAACTGACCAAGTTAAAACTGATTTTGCATATTGAAAGAATTCTCAATTCTTATCTTTCTTTCTTAAATCTCTTTCCCAATTCATCTTTACTGTAGAAGGGTACTTTGGGTATATTACCTTAAGATGATACTTTAAAATAAGGCATCATATTTTGTATTTGTTTTTGTCTTTAAGTAGTTGTACAAATGAGTTACCATTGAACAGAGCAGTTTATGAATACAGTATATCTTGATCAATATCACTCCTCTTCAACATTCTCACCCATCCCTCCTCTTCCCACCCCATCTCCAACTCTTCTTAATTTTGTAGGATATACATTGGAATCTTGACTGCATCCCTCCCCCATTCCTCTCTTCTTTATTTATCTACCCCTTTCCCCTTGATCCTACTCCACCCCTTTCAAGTACCCACTTCCTGGTGTTTTATTTTAAACATCATTTTTTTATCAATGTTATTGGTACACATGGAATAATCTAAAGGAAACTGATATTTATTATATGAAAACAGCCATCCACTTGAATTATCTTACAGGTTGTATCAATCGTTGCAGAATGTTCATCAGAAAGTTTTCTCCATAATATTTATGTAACACATAAAATGGACTGACCCTGGCATTGACTGATGTAAAGTATTTTTACATCTTAGAGCACATTGCATATTACAGCAAGTTTTGAGATTGAGTTACTATGCTCTCTTGGTCTGTGGCTTAGACGCATTCACTTTATGAATATTTGAGAACACACAAACACACTTACCAAGAATGCAGAGCTACCAAGATGGGGATTCACAAATACTCAGGGTGGAAGACCTAAAGAAAATTGCTATATAATATGAAATAGGCGATAAAAGATGCTTATGACCTATGCTGTGAAAACAAATTTATATAAACTATATGGTCACTTGAAAAACATCTTCATGGGGAGGTAATATTTGAATAATGAATAAGAATGAAAAGAGGGAAAGTTCATTCTAGTTTGAGAGAATAGCACAAAAGCTCTCAGCAACTCCTAGCAGTGCAAAGAGGATTTCATTTATTTATTCCACAAACATTTGAAAACAAATATTTGTTGAGTTGCATCCAAGGCAGTCTTGTATATTTGCATGTTGAAGCAGTTGTCTGTTCCAGGGTATGCCAATGAGATCTTTTATTTTGTATGACCCACGTTCGAATTATGGAGCCCAGCCTGAACTTGAACTCATGACCTTCCTGTATCAACCTCCCAAAGCAGCTGAGGTAATAGGCAGATGCTACTCTTCTTGGTTTTGAGATATTTTATTTCTAAGGCAAAAATGAAAAAAAAATGTAGCTGTGCTAAACCAATAATATCTAACAATACAAGCATCTCTTTGGAACTAATAAAAAAAAAAACAGAAATGGTTGGTAGAGGGTGGAGTACAGATATCACAGTCCAGATTTCTGAGATAAATTGCTTCCTGGGAGGTGAGAGGAAAGAGCCTATTTGATACCTGAAGTCCCTCAATGAAGGGGACAGAAACATGAAGTCATGGAAGACATAAAGCAGCACACATAGCCTTGTGAGAGGCTATGGCTGTGTGAGAGGAGCTGTGGCGTTCCTGACATCTCTGTTATGTTCAGATCAATCCTTCAATGTAAGACATGGCTGATATGAGGGAAGTCGGGGGTGGGGAGGTGGAATAGAAGCACCACAAAACTAGATTTGAAGAAATAAAAAGGAACGTGGAGATAATTCTTACATTCATGAGAAAGAACCAAGTTGATACTAAACAAGTAGATATTAACATAAAAACCTTGGGTAGGAACTTGACCCATAAACGTTCACCTAGCAGAACAAAACAAAAATATTTTAGGATATCCCCAGGGATCAACAAAGGCATACTATCCATAAAGAACAAAGAATTAATGAAGCAAACGGCAGGGCCAAATGAAACAAGAGTGTGTTGGCAGTGTAAAATAAACTAAAAATCTCAGACATGAATGACATAGCTAGTGAAATAAAAAGGTATATGAACAAGGTATTTGCTAGATGAGGGATAAGCAGAGGAGCCCATAAACATGTATATTTATATGTGAGAGCATTTCTGATACTTGGAAAAGCTGACAAGGTCTAACACTGACAGGCAGTTCATTTAATAGCAGCTCCAGCCAGAAGGAAAAACAAACATTGCAGCAGAAGCAAAAGAAAAATTAGACTGTGAGCATTTTTTTACCCTCAGAAACAGTCTATAGCAGAGATTTATCAATGTAATCAGTTAAAAGAAAATAAGTGCCAATCTAGAATTTTAAACCTAATTAAATAATTGTGTAATGCTGATGTCAAAATCAAGACATTTCATGCATACCAAGATCAAGTAAGACAGCAACCATCAGATACCAAAAGAACTGCTAAATAGGAAGGGATGGGGTATATACAAGAAATAAGTGAGTGGAAATATAAACTATAAATATACTACCTGTAAGGGATAATAAATATTTTGTGTATGTTTTAAACAGAAGAAGTGCCAGTCATTGGGCAGGTAAAGCAGGATACATGCTTTGTAACTTGAGAAAATGGAACTATTGCATAATTTTTGATCTCTTGGGAAAATTTCCATAGCTGTTGCAGCAAGTCCAGGCTGCTCTCGTTGCAGGAGTTTTTTTTTTTGTTGTTGTAGTGGGGCTTGAACTCTGGGCCTGGGTGCAGTCCCTGAGCTCTTCAGCTCAAGGCTAGCACTCTACCACTTGAGCCACAGCGCCACTTCCAGTTTTTCTGATGTCTTATTTGAGATAAGAGTCTCACGGACTTTCCTGCCCCGGCTGGCTTTGAACCGCAATCCTTAGATCTCAGCCTCCTGAGTAGCTAGGATTACCAGTGAGAGTTACCAGTGCCCGGCTCATTTTACAATCTTGTCACTTGATCCATACAACTTTTTAGGTCCAATGAGAATGTTGAAAGGGATGATAACAGTCAAGATGCACTGTATTCATAAACTTCTTTGTTATATGGCACCTCCTTTGTACAACTACTTAAAGATAACAAAAAAAATTTTTTTAAAAAGGATTATAGGCTCATACCTATAATCCCAGCTACTCTGGAGGCTAAGATCTGAGATTCTTGCTTTAGAACCAGCCTGAGCAGCCAAATTCAAGAGGCACTAATCTTCAATTAGTCATTAACAAAATTCCAGAAATGAAGTCATGGCTCAAGTGGTAGAACACCAGCCTGAGTGGAAAAAACTAAGCAAGAGTGTGAGGCCCTGAGTTCAAACACCAGTATCAACACACACACACACACACACACCACACCACACATGTTCCACATACACCTACATATACCACACAACACACACACACACCACACACACAGGCTCCACATACACCTACATATACCACACACCACACACACACACACACACCACACCACACATGCTCCACATACACCTACATATACCACACACCACACACACACACCACACACACAGGCTCCACATACACATACATATACCACACACACACACACACACACACACACACACCACACAGGCTCCACATACACATACATATACCACACCACACACACACACACACACACACACACACACACACACACCACACAGGCTCCACATACACATACATATACCACACAACACACACACAGGCTCCACATACACCTTCATATACCACACACACACACACCACACATGCTCCACATACACCTACATATACCACACACCACACACACACACACACACACACCACACACAGGCTCCACATACACCTACATATACCACACACCACACACACACACACACACACACACACACACACAGGCTCCACATACACCTACATATACCACACACCACACACACACACACACACACACACACACACCACACAGGCTCCACATACACATACATATACCACACCACACACACACACACACACACACACACACACACACACACACCACACAGGCTCCACATACACATACATATACCACCCACCCCCCCCCCACACACACCACACACCATCTGTGGTGGACAAAGACTCGAACTTATTGCAGTCCAAAATAGGTTAATTGAAAAGTAGCTTTGACAATGTAGAGTAAGATCATTTCCTCTGCTGCAGAGAACCATACTTCATTCTGGAAACAAATGGACTCTGGCAGTCAGCTAGACCCTCCTAAAGAGGAATCACAGTGACTCAAATAACCACATGTGCAGAGCCATCCTTAGTTTTGTTCTGCCATAGGTATGGCATGATAATATTGGGAAGGCCCATTGAAATTCATTCACACTCAAGATTGGATCCACAAGCTCCAACAGAGCATCAAAAGCAAGTGTTCCAGACCTTCATTTACCAACCATCTGTGGCTATCTAGAGATATTCCTATTACCAGATAAACAAAGATCAGAAAGGCTAAATGTGATTATAGATGAATTGGTTTACTATGTGGGCTGAACTTGGAAATGGATTGATACAGAAGTAATCCCACGAGGGAGCTGTGAAGAGAAATCCTCCCAACTATAAGAGCTTTCTGTGATGCTTTTCATAGCTCTTTTATGGGGAAAGTGAAGAAGCACAATAAAGGGTTACGTGAACTTATGAGCAGTGATGAATAATTTGGCTAGCTGGTCAGAACCCTGGGAAAAGATTAGAGGATTGAGACATTTTGGAGGAGAGAGAAATCTGGCTTGGCTTGTAGAAATTGGAATGAGATCTTTATGTCACAATTAGTGTGGGATAGATTGCATCTGCTGTGGAAGAGAGACACAAAACAGTGCCATTTGATCTCAGCCAGCTGTTGTCATTGTCTAACCGAGTGCAGGGACAATGGGCTTGTGAATGGAGTAGCACAATGACAGGAATAGAATCTATGCATGGGTCATGAGGAATGGGCCCCCACTCATCCAGTTGTATCTAGTTTCAGTTGCTGTCCAAAGTTCAATCCGCACCAACAGTGATCAAGGCTGCAAGAGCACTATCCTTTAAAGAGACCCTCCACTTGGAGGGAAATTGGTTATAGAGGACTTTTTTCTTCCTTGATAGGATCAGCAATTCATTTTGGCCAGTCTTGACATATATTCTGTATATGAGTTTGCTTTTCCTCCCTTAGTGCCTCAGCTAGTACAGGTACAGATCATATGATTCAGTGATACAGAACATCACAAGAACTACCCTGAAGATATGGCACATTGCCAGAATTCTACCACATAATTATACCTCTCAGAAGCTACTGGCCTGTTAGTAATGGACAGTATTAAGGACTAGTTTCCATTGTATTGGTATATATGTTACAATTTTTAGTGTATCTGGATTATTACTCATATTTTGGCTCTTAGAGATAAAACTGATGAACTTGTATAGCGCTCCTTTTGGATAAATGCTCAGCTGTCTGGTAAGACTCTCCCAAAATTCTTCCAAACTTCCAAATTTTTTCTTAACTAACTATATCATTTTGAATTCCTAAGAATAATGTGCAAAAATATGAGTTGTTTCACATCCTTGATTAATTTGGTATTGTCTATTTAAAAAAAAAACTGTCATTCTGAAATATATGTGGTATTGTGTCATTGTGTTTTAATTTGCACTCCTGCAATGAATAATGACATTGCGTGTCACTCTATGTATGTAATTGCTACCCAGATTTCTTTGCAAATGAATACCTGAATCTTTTGATAATTAGAAAGCATGGCTCATGTGGTAGAGCAAAAGTGTCAGATCCTGAATTCAAGTTATGGTCTAAGGGTAGGGGGAGGAGAGAACAGAAAAAAATTGCTTACTTATTGAATTACAAGAGTTTCTCATACATACCAAATTGAAACCTTCAATAAGATACCAGTTTTTACAAATATTTTATCCCAGTTCATGGTTGATCTCTTCATTCCTTTAATGTGGTATTTTGACGATCAGAGGATTTAAATTTCAGTGAAATCTAATTTTTAGTTTTTTAGATGATTTTTACTTTTCACACATAAGCTTAGGAATTATTACTTAACTCAGGGTCATAAAGATTTTTCAGTGTGATTCCCTCCGGGAATTTTATAGGTTTTTAAAAGTCATAATTATATGTCTAATCCTTTGGGAGTTAAATATTTTTATGTTTCTAAGTAAGGACTAAGGTTTTTCTTTTTTACTTTATTTATTTTTTATTTTCTTTTCTTTAGGTAGTTGTACAAACGAGTTGCCATTCAACAGAGCAGTTAATGGATACAGTGCCTCTTTATCAATGTCACCACAATTCTCACCCCCCTTTCAGCTCTACCTCTTCCCTCACTTTTTAGGTTATGTATTAATTTTTTTGCCAATTAACAAAGCAACTTATACATTCAATGCATGTCAATCTGTATCATCCCTTCAACATTTTCACCCATTTCCACACATCCTTTCCTGTATTTTTCTTAGTTCTGTGGCACATACAATGTATTCTTGTCTGGATTCTACTCATTTTTCTTTTTAAACAGTGATCTGCATGTTTTGGTGCAAGCATAACTTTTCAATCCATTATGGTTTATTATTTAGGAGCAGACTTGCTGTGTTGTTAAGTAGACTCTGTTCAGCTCTGTAAAACATTCTCTTCCAAAATAATTGTAATATTTTGCATTCTTACTAGCAATAAATGTGAATTCTCAAGGTTTTGCATCCTTGTCAGCATTTGACATTGGGTGTTCTGAGTTTTACTCAGTTGTACTTAGCTGTTCTAAGTATGAAAGTTGTTTTATCTTGTATGTCCCTAATTACATATCGTGTGTCTCTCCTTATATGCTCATTTACCACATCTTCTTTGGCAGAATACCTGTTCAAAGCCTTTTCATCATATTTTACCTTAAAGTTATGCAAATTAAAACTATGTTTAATATAAATATAATTTATATATTGCAGATAATTACAGAAAACATTTCTATATTGTATAAACTTTGCCTACCAATATTATGGATATTTAAAACTTGACTTTTATAAGGTACTTGTTTCCAGGATCTGGTAGCTCATGTTGGTAATCCTAGCTACTCAGGAATGTGAAATGTGAGAATCATAGTTCTAAGTCAGCTAGGAAAGTCTGAGATACTCTATTATCCAATAAAACTACCAAAAACTGAAAGTAGAGCTGTGGCTCTAGCAGCAGAGTACTAGACTTCAACAAAAACATTCAAGAACAGTGTGCAAATCCTGAGTTCAAGCCCTAGGAATCCCCCCAAAGAATAAAGGATCAAATAAAAGTGACTTGTACAATCTGAATACAATCTCTGATTCATATGTGTTTTGAAAATATTTTCTTTGTGCTTTTGGCTAATCTTTTTATCTATGGAATTTCAAACGAAATGTTTTTTTATTCCAAAGATTAAAAATAACTCCTCAAAAAACCAGCAGCAGCCGGGCACCGGTGGCTCATGCCTGTAATCCTAGCTACTCAGGAGGCTGAGATCTGAGGATTGTGGTTCAAAGCCAGCCTGGGCTGGAAAATCCATGAAACTCTTCTCTCCAATAAACTACCAGAAAACCGGAAGTGGTGCTGTGGCTCAAGCAGTAGAGACCTTGCCTTGAGCTGAAGAGCTGAAGGACAGCGCCTAGGCCCAGAGTTCAACTCCCACGACCAACAAAAAAAACCCAACAGCTTTCAAATCAGTATAGTAAATAAAACACTGTTAGAAAAGCAGTATCAATCTAGATATAGAAAAAAGTAAAAAAAAGAAAACAGAGATTGGTAAATAGAAAGTGGAAAGTAGAAAAGATAGAGATATGTTCCTATTTATCAAAACAAGAAGTATGAACTGAGCTCATGCCTTGTAATCTTAGCTATTCAGGAGGCTGAGATCTGAGGACTGTGGTTTGACACTGTCCAGGCAGGAAAGTCTGTGATATTTTTATCTTTAACTAACTATCCCCCGCCCCAACTCCCCTAAAAGAAACTGGATATAGAGCTATAGGCAGGGCCAAGGCCCCAAGTTCAAGCCCCAGAAGCAACATAAAAACAAAAACTTGAAATGTGGCATATTAATTAAATGTTCTGTTTAGTCTTCTGGCATCAAACAGGATTAAAATTGTGTTATGCATAAAAGGACAATTTAACAAGCTAGTAAGAGGGACATAAAAATTAAAAATACAGGGATGGAGCTATATTTTGACAATAGTAGTCCAAAATAAGATATTTCAACAGTATTAATATCTTCCAGAATGAATTTAGGCTTATCTCTGAAATTCTTCATCAGTAAATGCATAATAATGAAATATATAATATTGGTATGTTAAGAAATGAGCTACATTACTGGATGTATACATACTGAAGATTTAGATGTCGTTTTTAATGTTGCTGTGAACTCGTCAAGTACAGTTAAGAGCTAGAAACATTTCAATATGAATATATCACTTTTTATGTAATGTTGAACAAATATCACAAAATATTGCCTATTATGTGATATCTGAATGAAGTTTTATTTATTATTTATTTAATTGTGAGAATACTGTACAGAGGGGTTACAATTACATGGGCAAGATAATGAGTACATTTTTTTTTTTTTGGGTCCGATTGTGGGGCCTGAACTCTGGGCCTGGGCGCTGTCCCTCAGCTCTTCAGTTCCAGGCTAGTGCTCTACCACTTGAGCCACAGCACCACTTCCGGCTTTTTTCTTTTTGCTGATATGGTGCTAAGGAATCGAACCCAGGGCCTCGAGCATGCAAGGCAAGCGTTCTACCACTGAGCCACCTTCCCAGCCCCGATGAGTACATTTTTTTTATCAAGCATTGTAGCCTCCTCCTTTGTTTCCCCTTCCCATCCCTTCCCATCCTTCCCCTGATCCCCCATCTAATCCTTCTCCCCACTCCCCACCAAAGTTGTAAAGTTCGTTTTTGACATAATGACTTGTACATCTCATTGTTGCAAGGGTCCACCTGTATCCCTATTTAAACGATTTGTTTTTCCCCTTCCCCTCCACAAATTATACCAACATCAAATACAGTGAAAGCAGGGGTTATACCGTGGGGGAGGGACATACAAAGCAACAAAGAAATAATCTTATAAATGTGTTAGAAACAATCACATGAAAGAAAAAAACATTTGAATACATATCTTAGGGTTCATTTCCTTAACATCAACTTATCTGACTTTTCTGCTTGCCTCAGTCATATACTAGTTATTGCAAATAAGGGAAACCATGGGACCTATGTTTCTTTGGGCCTGACTTACTTCATTTAATATAATTTTTTCCAAGTCTTTCCATTTCCTAACAAATAGGGCAATGTCATTCTTTCTGATGGAGGCATAGAATACCATTGTGTATATTTGTATGAAGTTTTAAAACTTGCTAGCATTCTTTTTCTGCAGAGAAAATATGTATTGTTTAATTCATGGTAATTTTACAGAGATACATTGATTGCATGAGTTAGACATAATTGAGATCTAATAACAAACTTATACCTACAGAAGATTCTACAACTATTGCCATAAGCAACATGGGCAAAGTTTGGGAAAATGCTGACTCTCAAAACTGACTATAAAACTAAGACTTGTTTTAATCAGTTAAAAATTTCCACTCAATAAATTGTATCATGAAATTGTGAAATGATACTGGTGAAAGAGACGCAGTATCATTCCAAAGCAAATATTAAGTGAATTAAACGAGACAAAGATTCTATCCTGAATTAAAAAGAATCTGTATGGCTAAATGTAATAGATTAATAACAATTAATATCCGGACATATTATATAGTACCTACTATGCTAAAGTTTAAAATGCACTATTTCATTTAATATTCAAGTCAAAAAAATGAAGAAGAGGTTCTCTTTTTTCCCATGTGACCAAGGAGGGTATTATTTTCACCCTTGAAATTATCAATTTACATAGCATGTATCCATATTTTATAGTAAAAAAAACAGTCATAGAAAATAAGTAAGTTGGGGCTGGGAAGGTGGCTCAGTGGTAGAGAGCTTGCCTTGCATGCATAAGGCCCTGGGTTTGATTCCTCAGCACTACATAAGCAGAAAAAAGCCAGAAGTGGTACTGTGGCTCAAATGGTAGAGCACTAGCCTTGAGCTGAAGAGCTGAGGGACAGTGCACAGACCCAGAGTTCAGCCCACATGATCAACCAAAAAAATAAACAAGAAAAAAAGAAAATAAGTTTCCCAGGCTATCATTACAGAGTCCAATATTCATCTTTGATCTATACTGTACATTGTACTGTCTTGAAGTTTAAGAGCTTGCTAAGATTCTTAATCAGTATTATCCTATTTCTTTTTATTTTATTTTTTAAAAGGTCTTTTTTTTTGGGGGGGGGTCTGGTAGTGGGCCTGAACTCAGGGCCTGGGCGCTGTCCCTCAGCTCTTCACTTCAAGGCTAGAGCTCTACCACTTGAGCCACAGCACCACTTCTGGCTTTTTTTTTTTCTGCTTATGTGGTGCTGAGGAATTGAACCCAGATCCTCATGCATGCAAGGCAAGCGGTTAATGTATTTTTTTTTTTTGGGTCCAGTCGTGGGGCCTGAACTCTGGTCCTGGGTGCTGTCACTCAGCTCTTCAGCTCAAGGCTAGTGCTCTACCACTTGAGCCACAGCGCCACTTCCCGCTTTTTTCATTTTGCTTTATGTGGTGCTGAGGAATCAAACCCAGGGCCTCAGGCATGCAAGGCAAGCACTCTACCACTGAGTCATCTTCCCAGCCCCTGTATTTTTTTTTAATTGTGAAAATACCCTACAGAGGGGTTACAATTACATGCACAAGTACAATTCTTATAAAGCATTGTTGCCCCCTCCTTTGTTTCCCCTTCCCATCCCTTTCTCATCTCCCCTGCTCGCCCTCCCCCTCAGCCAAAGTTGTAAACTTTGTTTTTCGACATAACGATGTGTACATCTCATTGTTGCAATGGGTGCACCTGTATCCCTATTTAAACAATGTGTTTTTTCCCTTCCCCTCCACAAATTATACCAACATCAATTACAGTGAAAACAGGGGTTATACTATGCAGGAGGGGCATACAAAGCAGCAAAGAAATCATCTTATAAATATGTTAGAAAAACTGCATGAAAGCAAAAACATTTGAATCTTTACCTTGGGGTTCATTTCACCTAACATCAACTTATCTGACCTTTTCTGCTTGTCTCAGACATATACTAGTTATTGCAAATAAGGGAAACCATGGGACCTATGTTTCTTTGGGCCTGGCTTACTTCACTTAATATAATCACCTTGCACCAGAATCAACTCCAAATGGATCAAAGATCTCGGAGTCAAAGCAGACACCCTGAAAACATTACAGGATGGAATAGGAGAAACATTAGGTCTCCTTGGCATAGGCTGAAATTTTCTTAATAGAGACCCAGAAACACAACAAATCAAAGAAAGGTTGGACAAATGGGATTACATGAAATTGCAGAGTTTCTGCATGGCAAAGGACATAGCTAGCAAGATCAATAGAAAGCCCACAGATTGGGAGAAGATCTTCACTATCCATACAACAGACAAGGGTCTCATATCTAAAATATACCTGGAACTCAAAAAATTAAATCCACCAACAACAAGTCTCAAAGAAACAATAACCCAATAAATAAGTGGGCTAATGACATACAGAGAAACTTCTCTGAAGAGGATATAAGAATGGCCAATCGACAGATAAAGAAATGCTAAACTTCTCTAGCAATAAAAAAATGCAAATCAAAACATCATTGAGATATCACCTCACTCCAGTTAGAACAGCAAAAATCAAGAACTCTAACAACAACAGATGCTGGAGGGGATGTGGACAGAAAGGAACCTTACTTCATTGTTGGTGGGAATGTAAACTTGTTCAACCACTTTGGAAAGCAGTATGGAGGTTCCTCAAAAGACTTCACATAGATCTCCCCTATGATCCAGCAATCCCACTTTTGGGCATTTACCCAAATGTTTACAAACAAGACCACACTAAAGCTACCAGCACAACTATGTTTACTGCAGCATTATTTACCATAGCTAAGATATGGAACCAACCCAGATGCCCCTCAGTAGATGAATGGATCAAGAAAATGTGGTATATATACACAATGGAATTCTATGCCTCCATCAGAAGGAATGACATTGTCCCATTTGTTAGGAAATGGAAAGACTTGGACAAAATTATATCCTATTTCTTTTGAAATATATGATAAATACATTCATTGAGAAGAAAAAAGCCTAAGTTCATGATAGTGATTACTTTTGGGGAGGCAGAGTACTCTGAGGTCTTCAGCTCTACTTCCAAATTAATGAGATTAAAACTAGAAGCAAAAGCAACTAAAATAGGAACTACTGAATTACATCTTTCCTTCTGAAGGACATTTTTCGGCATTGAGGCCACAGTTGATCTCCTTACATTGTGTCTAATATAGACAATAGAAGGTCTTGATTTATTCTTGGCTGGATTGCTGAGTCTCTATAAAAGCACTTCTCAATACTCAGATGTGTTGGTTGCTATTATTATTGTTGAAAGAGTAGTTTATCTTGGATGGACATTACTGATAACAATCCACATAAAAAATCAACTTACTGCTTATAGTCAAAGAAAAACTATGCTTTTACTGGCTACTTCCCAGTAAAAGATAGAACTTTGTATATTGCATTTTCTTAGACTGTTAATTCATAAATAACAAACTATATTATTCATTTTCTCCCTACCAAACTTTTAATCTGGGCAAATGGCCTTTTGGTCAGTGTAAACTACAATGCTGAGATTAGCTTCTAATTGTCCATTTGGAGAAAATTAAGTTGTGAAATACAGTAGAAGGAGAGATAGATATGGACTAAGAACAGAATGCAGGAAGCAGAAATTGAAACAGCATCAAAGGATATCCAAGCCTAGGAAATATTCCTGATTCACAAAACTGGAAGTAAAATAAAAATCATTATAAATCCTTTCTTTTAATCACTTGTAAGAACACCTTCCTCTTTATTTAGTGAAACATTGATTCTTTCTTATGATTACTCCAAATTAAATAAAATCTTTCTCAAAATTATTATGAGATGCACTTAGATATTGTCTTATACATTAGAATGCTCTAAAAAGCCACTTACAGCCCATAAAATGGTGGGCTACATTTACCCTTCCTATTCTATAAATTAATTAGAATCAACAAAACGTACAACTGAATATTTAGTAAAATGGCACTACCTTAAAAAAAACAAACAACTTACACCTATGCTAAACACTCAAAATTATTTCATGCTATCCTATATAACTAACTCAAAATAAATATCAGAATACTGTGACAACCAACAAAGTGATGTGAGTTCACTACATGTGCAAGAGCCATCTGGGACTGACTTTGGAACAAGTTTCTAATGCTGTTTCATAATTTAGCAAATATGAACAAAAATGTTAGATGCAATGTTCTTTTCCAAAATTTTTATTCTGTTTGGTTTTTCTCTCACACATGGAAACTAGATTCAAAATAGAAACATATCTGATCACACATGCAGGATTTTATGCATATACACATAAACTGACTAAAGGATGGTATAGTTGAAGTAGGAGTTCAAAGATGTGACTCCTTTTTACAACTTATGAACTGGTTAATAAAGCGAATACTAGGAATTGGAAACATGTTTGGAGGAGGGAAGAGAATTTTGAGGTGGGGTCATTAAAGGAGGGAGGAAAGATGAGCAAATGCGGTGATATAATCCAACATAAGCCAATTTACATTAGCTTGAGGGTTGTGGTGGGAGATAAATGGGTGAGAATGATGGAAGGAGTGACTGATCAAGCAGCATTGTGCTCATAACCTGAATCATGGAATTGTAATTTCTTGGAAGTGGCACTGTGGCTCAAGTGGTAGAGCGCTAACCTTGAGCTGAAGAGCTGGGGACAGCGCCTGGGCCCAGAGTTCAAGCCTCAGGACCAACCGAAGAAAAATTTAAAAAAATAAATAAATAGAAGGGGAATTGTAATCGCTTTGTACATTCCTTAACAATAAAATATAAATACAATTGTGAACTTACAAGTCTCCTGCATTAGCCTCCCAAGTATAGTATGTACTGCTATCACCATACCTGGCTGGCCTTTTTCTCAAACCTGTCCTCCATACACCACCACACCTAGCAATGGGGTATGTTATTCAACAATAGCAGATGACTATGCTTTTTTTTTTTATAACCACAAAAGGTATTTAAATTATGAGTTCATTGCATGATGTAGCTTAATGAATAGCAAAAGCTAATGGCCCTTTCAATGTGCAACAGATATTTGAAAAACTCTAAATTCTTGGGTATTTTTCTTTTATACAATTGAAGAGATAGATATCTAGTACAATATCACTGAAGAGATCTCCATCATTTTCTTTCTTTTACCCATTTTCCCCTCATCTCCACAAACAGTACCATAGCCATAATCACATTATATATACATGTACACATACACAAACACATACACAGATGCATACCTGTATATCTTTTAGGTCTGGATTCTGCAAATGAACAGAAATATGTAATATTTGCCATTGTGAGCTAAACAGATCTTATTCAACATAACCTCACTCAATTTCCAGTCTTATAAATGACAACTTCATTTTTCTTTGTGGCTGACTAATATTTCATGGTATATATGTTCCAAATTTTCTTTATCCATTCAGTAGATGTTGGGCACATTGGCTGAAACTGAAAGCTGAGGGGGACAGGGGAAGAGAGTAATAAAGAAAGATCACCTGATTGCACTGCATACATGTGTAAAATGACATGGTAAAACTCTGCATACAATTTAATATACATTAAAAAGATTTTTTTAAATGATTGCTCAGAAAGCCCAACAGGTCTGGGAGGAGGGAAGGGAGCAAAGGAGGAGGGGGCCAGTATGGTCAAAGTATTTCATATGCATGTATCAAGACAGAACAATGACACCTGTTGAAATTGTTTTAAGAAGAGGTAGAAAGGATAAGGGAGAGATGGAAGGGTGAATTTGATCATTGTATACATGAAAGCAATTATCACAATGAATCCCCCTTGAACATCTAATACATACTGATTATAAAAATATATTTAAGAAATTAAAGAAAATTAAATATATTTAAGAAATTAAAGAAATTAAATTTAATTTCTATAGGCATATGGTGCCATATGCCTATAGGCTCATCACTAAAGAGAACCCAGGCAAGTTCAATGTTCACAGCAAGATTATGTCTTAAGAAACCAAAGAATCAACTGAGGTTTTATTTTTTAATCTTTAACATGAAAAATAACAAATATTTTCTGTCATTTGAGATGCCTTAAAAATGTGTGCATGGGCTTACATAGAAGTAAAGATTTGGAGGTTTTTTGGCCCAGATATTAGAACAATGAATGATTATTATAAGAAGAATATTTTCATGAGCTCAAAGAAGGAAGCAAGAGGAAACAAGCTTAAGTTGTTTTCAAAGATGCTGAATCCACAGGGCAAACTTCTAAATCATTGAAACTAAGTTAACCAGGCAAAAGGGTTTCTCTTAAATGGCTGTTTGAATCAATTCAGCAAACAATCGATTAACCAGTTATTTTGACAAAGAATGCAAATGCAAAGACTTTGATTAGAAGAAAGTACTCTTAATTAAGCATTAAGACTTGAATTCAAGTAAGATTACAGTCACGGTTCCTAAAGATCTCTCAAATTACACAAGATAGCAATATAGATTGAATAATTTAAGAGTCAGTGAATGTTTATTTAGCACTTACTTTTTTTCTTTTCTTTTCTTTTATTGCCATCCTGGGGCTTGAATTCAGGGCCTGCGTGCCCTCCCTGAGCTCTTTTGCTCAAGGCTAGTGCTCTACCACATTGAGCCAGAGCTTCCACTTCCAGTTTTCTGGTGGTTAATTGTAGATAGGAGTCTCAAGGACTTTCCTGCTTAGGCTAGCTTTGAATTGTTATCCTCAAGTCTCAATCTCCTGAGTAGCTAGAATTACAGATGTAAGCCATAAGCACCCCGCCCCCTACTTTGTTATTAACATGGAATTGTTCAGATCAAGAACTATGTAAGAGAATCACTTGAAATAATGCATAATCTGTTATGCTTTGACTCTATCTTCTCCAAAAGATTCTGTCCTAATTCTAGTATCTGTAAACGTGAACTTATTTGGAAATAGCATCTTTGTACATAAGATCATGTAAAATAAGGTTAGCAGTGAAAGGAACTCCCACCTCCGCCCTTGATGGCAGCGTCTGCGCAGTAGGTGAGGCACCTCCCACTTCCGGCCTCCAATATAAAAGGGGCCTCCAAAGAGCTAGATGGCACCATTTTCTCCCTTTGCTCATGAGAACTTGGTCTTGTCAGCTCTGCTGGCGATAAATCTTTCCTTCTACTTAACTTCTGTCCCTGTGGTCTTTTGGGTTACTTTCTTTGGGTTACTTCCTACCCAGGTTTACATTTTCTCCTTCCAGCAGGATAGATGTTAATCTGATTTCATTGGGATTCTTAGAAGGAGAGGAAAAAAGAGGGAGAGACAGAGGAAAGATAGTCCTGAGAAGACAGGGGGAGAATATCCCGTGAAGGTAGAGCTAGAGAACAAGTATATATTGGTGAACCACATGATACCAAGGCTTACCAAGAACCGATGGAAGCTAGGAGAGAGTCAGATTCTCCCTTGGAATTCCCAGAAGACAATCTACCTATAGCATAACTTTCAACTTGCAGGCTCCAAAAGTAGAGACAAGGCATTTCTGTTATTTTAAGCCACCAGCTTTCGGCATTTTTGTAATGGTAGCCCTCAGAAATTCATGCAGAGTGTTCAAATTATTTTTATCTCAAGTGCATGGAAATACATTATGACCTCTTATAAGTCATAAACTTCTTCTTTTTTCCACATACAAGATCTCACATTCTAGTGTCCTTGAACTGTTGATCCTTTCCTTCCTCTTCCTGAAGGCTAGGATTATAGGTGTGTGCCACAATGCCTCACTGGGGGTTGGACTTGTAGGGACGTTTATTTCCCCTATTACTGGAGATTGAAATCAGGGCCTTCCACATATTAGACAAGTGCATTAATACTAAGCTATAGTCTCATTTCACTCTTACATTTTAAAAAATTAATTTACTTTATTGTTATTATAGAGGTGATATACAGAGGGATTACAATTACATACACCAGTATGTACATTTCCTTTGGTATAGGGAATAGATATTCCCTCGGTCTCTCCCATTCTCTCCTTCCCATTTCTATTCATGAGTTGTATAGTTCACTTTCATCAATGTCCAGTACTCTCCACTGCTGTACTTTTTCACCCTTTCAGTGCTTAAAAAGCAGCTTTATTGAAGTACAGTTCTTGTACCTTACAGTCTACTTATTTAATGTGTACAATTTAGCAGATATTATTCACAGAATAATGCAATTATTACCACAATTTAGTTGTATAATATTTTCAACACTCCATTGATTCTGTAATATCTTCCCTTCTAGTTCCTGCTAGTCACAAAACTGTTTCTGTATCCATGGAATTGATTGCTCTAAAATATTATATAAATGAAATCATATGTAGTTTTTTTTTTATATGTAGTTTTTTTGTGATTGAGTTCTTTCAGTTAGAATAATATTTTCAAGATTTCCTCAAGTGCTAGCAAACATTAATACTTTCTTTTAAATTGTTATTAAATATTATTGTATATATACACAGTATTATTTTCATTAATTGATGAAGATCATACCAAACATTTGCAGAAGTTTTTGTATAGACATAGATTTTCATTTCTCTTGGGTAGTTGTCACAAGTACTCAACAGTGGAATTGCTGAATTGTATGGTAACTTTATGTTTAATATTTTGATGAAGTGCCAAACTATTTTCCAAAGTGGTTACATTATTTTGCATTCCTACCAGTAAATTGTGAAGCTCCAGCATCTCTACATCTTTCACAATAGCCATCATCTTTTCTCAATATGGCTATACTAGTTGGTGTGGTTTTGGTTTACATTTCTCTAGTTACGAGAATGCTTGTATTGTCTAGGCAGAAGTCCCATGTCAGATAAATGACTTTTAAACACATTATTTCATTGTGTGGGATATCTTTTCATGTTTTCCATGTTATCTTTTGACACAAAAGTTACAAGATTTGATGAATCCCATTTCTTTTGTTGTGATTTTGGCATTGTATCTAAGAAGTGATCGCCTAAACATTCTTGAGTTGTCTAGCATTAGTTATAAACAGTTAGTACTCCCATGACCCTTTTTGTGTATGTGTCAATAATGAGGCTTAAACTTAGGGCTTCACATTCTTGCTTAGCTTTTCTTTCAGGGCTGGCATTCTACCAGTCTCTCAGATTGTCTGCCTGACCTAGCTTCATACCTCAGCCCTCAGATCTCAGCTTTAGTTATGATTACTGACATGAGCCACCAGATTCTTGCTCCTATGATCCCTTTTGAGTTTATTTCCACATATGGTTGGTGGTATGATCTTGTGTTTTTTTGCTTATGGAAATCCAGTTGTCACAAGTACTACTTCAGACTGTTCTTTTCCTTCTTGAACTACTTATACTCTTGTCAAAAATCAATTGATCATAAATGTAAGGACTTATTTATGTATTCTTAGTCCTATTTCACTGATCCATATGTCTGCTCTTATGTCTGTGCCATTCAAGGGCTTAGCTTCAAAGCTGAGAGCAGATACTGGATGTGCCTGCCTATAGATAGGTCCATGAACGAATTATACTCCTTATAGTAGGCACTTCCATGACTGCCAAACTCCAATTTAACCATTTAATTAGCATACATCAATAGCACAAGGGTGTGTCATTGTGACAATTATATGGATGAGTAGTGTATTTGTACAGGTTTACCCTAGTATGTTCTATTGTTTTCTCTATTCTTTTTGAGTAGTGCCATCCTTTTTCCAGTTGCCTATTTTAGTAACCTGGATTATCTTCAATGTTCTCCTTTCCCTTTTCTATTTTTAATTCATGGTCCCCTTTTCTTTTGTCTGCTCTTTCAAACAGTATTTTGTGGGTAACATATATGTATAATGCTCTTCAATCCTCTTTATCACCAACTATGTTTTCTTTTCCCTTTACTCCTTTCTACTGAGTCCCCTCTAAGAGTCTATCTTTTATATGGATGCATCATCATCATCACTCTGGTCTTTTCTTACTCAACATGATGATCTTTAGTTTCATTCATTTTCTTGCAAATGACATAAATTTCACTTATTTTTTGTTTAAGTAGTATTACAGGATGTATATATACCACATTTTCTTTCACTCATGAGTCATGGGGCCCCTTGACTAATTTCACAGCTTGGATATTATGAATAATGCTGACCATAAACATGGATGTACAGACTATCTCTTTTGTGCAATGATTACATTCCTTCAGATAAATGCTCAAGACATAGTCCAGGTTATACTTAAGTAAAATGATCCTTAAAATTGCAATAATTGATTGTCACACATGAATCTGAGATTTGAATCTTGTTCAGTTATACTGCTTTCATTCATAGTTTATGGTTATATAGTTTTCTTTCCTATAGTATATATGAGCTAGCACACATTGAATGCTTAATAAATATTTCTCAAATATTATTCAAATATATTCAAATAACACCATCATTTTTCCAGTTATCCATTCACAAAACCTGTAGTCATTTTCAAGTTCATCCTTTCCTTGTATCTTACTTACAATTTTTGATCAATTTCTACATATTCTAATTTCCTAATATCATCACGATCCAACATAATTTCTTCTCCAGTGCCAGAATCTTTATTGTACCATCCTTTACCCACATTTTGGTGACCTCTCAGTTGGTCTCTTCACCTTTAACAATTCTCAATTCTTTCCCCTTTAGAGAAGACACAATTAAAAATGATTCTTTAGCAAGCCCTTGATGCTCTATTTTTTCCTACTTCCCCATCTAGAAAGATGCATTAATTTTCTGTTCATTACTTTCCCATAGCTGTGACAGAATGTCTGACAAAAAACTTTAAAAGGAAGAAAGATTTTTTTTTTGTCTGTTGTGGGACTGGAACTTTGGGCCTGGGCGCTGTCCCACAGCTCTTCAGCTCATGGTGAGAGCTCTACCGCTTGAGCCACAGGCTACTTCCGGTTTTCTAGTGGTTTATTGGAGATAAAAGTCTCACGGACTTTCCTGCCCGGGCTGGCTTTGAACCGTGATCCTCAGATCTCAGCCTCCTGAGTAGCTAGGATTACAAGCATGAGCCATTGGCACCTGGCAGAGTTGTTTTTCTTAATGTTTTGCAGGCTCTTCTATCAGAGAGGCGAGGGTATGAGTATGCAGAGCTGCTCAGCTTATGGCAGAAAGAAAGCAGAGGGGTCAGGATTAGATACACTACTCAGAAAACTACTTTTCACACCAGGCCCAACTTCCAACAGCTTTACCACCTCCAAATTGTCCATTCAGAGTATGGATCAACAATAAATTAAACTATTGATTAGGTCAGAGTCCTCATGATCTAATGATCTATAGAAACATGTTCATGGACACTCAAAGGTATGCTTAACTAATCTACCTCATCATGTAACATGCTGGCAATTATATAAGAACACTGTCACAGGCACATTAAAAAAAGAGAGAGAGAGAAATCTCCAGCTATCTCTTTTCCCATTCTGATAGTTTGCTATTTGACTAGGCTTATGTCTATGCTGGGGAAACTTTTTGCCAGAAATCAGTGCAGCAGCTGTGAGGCTAATGTTCAATGCCAATTACATGAAATCACTGATGCTGACCCAGCTCTCCTGATTAGATTTCCTTTGAGGGTTGTGTACTTGAGCCATACAAAAGTACAGTGGTCCTCACACAGATCCTCTCTTCTTAATCTTTAATCACTTCCTCTACATGGCTATGCTTCAAAGAAGTTGGATCAAGTCACTGAAAGAGGAAGTTGTCCAATGGTCTCAAATATTAAGGTTGCAACAGAATCACTTTTGGTGTGGGGTAGTCAGATATTTTTTTCTGTTTTTTCCCTTGTTCCTTCCTTTCTTACCTTACCTTTCTTTTCTTTTCCTTTCATTTTCCTCCCTCCCCTCTTTCTCCCTTATCCCTCCTTCTTTTTCTCTTTCTTCCTTTCTTCCTTCCTCACTTCTTTCCTGCCTCCCTTTTATTATTTCTTTTTTTCTCTCCCCCTTTTGTTCTTTCTTTCTTTCACTCTTTCTTTCTTTCTTTCTTTCTTTCATTTTCTTTTCTTTCTTCATTTCTCCTTCCTTCTTTCTTTTCTTTCTTCCTTCCTTTCTCTCCTTCCTTCCTTCCTTCCTTTTTTCCTTTCTCTCCTTCTTTCCTTTTTGCCTTTCTGTCCTTTTTATCCTTCCTGCCTTCACTCATTCCTTTCTTTCTTTCTTTCTTTCTTTCTTTCTTTCTTTCTTTCTTTCTTTCTTTCTTTCTTTCTTTCTTTCTTCTTTCTTTCTTTCTTCCTTCCTTCCTTCCTTCCTTCCTTCTTTCTTTCTTTCTTTCTTTCTTTCTTTCTTTCTTTCTTTCTTTCTTTCTCTCTCTCTTCCTCTCTCTCTCTCTCCCCCCTCTCTCTCTGCAACTAAATATTGACCACTCTCCTGTGCAAGGTCCAGCTTTATTCATTCTATTTCAGAGTCCCTCTAATGAATGTTTGTGAAATTATTCTTCCACTGGTCCAACATACTATGGCAAATACAATCTCTTCTTCTCCATACACACTTGTAAAGACAGCTCAGTAGTTCACTTTCTAAACAACATTTGATGATCAGGATTCTGGGTAATAAGGTGGCTGTCTTCTCCCAGTGTCCAAGGTAGGTGGATTAACAAGGTGTTATGTCATAGAGAAGTAAACATGATTTAAGGCACTCTTGTTCTGCCATACTTTCCCTACCATGATGGACTGAAACCTCCAAAACAGTGAACCAAATAAATTCTTCCCCTCTTAAGTTGTTGGTATCAGGTATTTGTTGAATCCAGGAGAAACTCACTAATCCAATAGACAAATCCAAAATACTGATATCGTCAAGTGTTGACAAGCAGGTGGAGCAATAAGAGCTTCCATTTTTGTTGACAGGAATTCCAAATATTACTTTGGAAAACGGTTCAGTGGTTTCTTACAAAAACAGAATTGTTATGCATGGTATTCACTCAAAGGAGCTAGAGACTTGGATGTTCACAAAGCTGTTGAGCATTCGTGTTTACAGAAGATTTATTAATCATCTTGTCAAGTCATGAAAATGAGCAAAATGTCCTTTAGTGATAGAATGGCTAAAGAAGACTGTGGTACATTAGACAATGGAATAGTATTCACTGCTAAAAAAAAAACTAAACAAGCTATTTAGCCATGAAAGAGAAGGAGGAACCTAAATGCTTATTTATCATGCAAGAAGATGCACTGAAAGGGTTACACAGTATATTATACCAGATGCATGACATTCCAGGAAGACAAAGCTACATAAATGATAAACTCCATGGTTACCAAGGTCAGCAGGGAAAGAGTTAGATAGAACACAGAAAATGTTCAGGATATATGAATGTCTTCAATGTGTGCTAAGTACTCTATATGATAATCTAATGGTGGCTGCCTGTCACTGTGTACATGTCCAAAATCAGAGAATATACAGCACTAAGACTGAACCCAAATGCCAGCTATGGAAATGGAGTGATGATGTGTCAGGGTAGCGTCATCAAGTACAGTGAGTGGACTACTCTGGTGATGGGTATTGATGGACAACGATTTGCATGTGGGGAAGGGGCAGACACTGGGTATCTCTGTACCTTCACTTCATTTTGCTCTGACTCTAAAAACACTCTGAAAATAGTACTCAAGTATTTTCAATTTTTCATTTCACATCTTATTTCATAGTAAATGTTTGTTTCTAGACACAGCTTACCCAATAAATTTCAATTAAACATGTGGGTCCCTACTGGCAATTGCCCCAAGTATTATTTGATTAACATTTCTTTTATTGTGTTTTGTTTCTAGAGAGATGTGACCTTGAGAAACACAGGTAAATCAAGTTCCTACCTGTAAACATGGATGAGAAAAGTATGGCACTAGAGTAGCAACCTCAGTAACTTCTGACAAGCGGAGGGGATCAGAGCATGATGAGATATTTTGTTGCAGTTTTTCCTGTGAAGTTTTATATTACAAATAGAAATTTAATTTAAAAAGATGTCTATATGCTACATGTATGATTACAAATAAATTCATGAAGCCAGGGAATAAAACAATGGAAACTCATTACTTGATTAAAATGAAATTGAGAAACTAGAGAAATCTAAGAATAATAGAAACCACTTCAAATGGACAAAACAATGAGCATGTTTCAAGTTTTCATCTCTTTGTTTCTAAGGTGCATGCTCTCATATTTAAAAGAAAGATTCCACATAGTGTCACGTGATTATCATTGTTATATTTGTTCATCCTTGTTCTACCTTTTATGTGCCCTACATTACCCTCCCAAATACACACAAACTAACAAACAAAACAAAAGGAAAAAGAAACAAAAACAGCAACAATGGCAACTAAACAATGTCTCTCATTTTCTTTTCTTTTTTTTTAATTTTTATTTATTTTTTATTGTGAAAATACTGTACAGAGGGGTTACAATTACATGGGCAAGACAATGAGTACATTTCTTATCAAGCATTGTAGCCTCCTCCTTTGTTTCCCCTTCCGATCCCTTCCCAGCCTCCCCCCATCCCCCCAATCCTCCCCCCCACCAAAGTTGTAAATACAGGTGGACCCCGTTGCAGCAATGAGAAGTACAAGTTGTCATGTCGAAAACGAACTCTCATTTCCTTTTCTTGGAGTTCATTTCATAGAATATTATTTATAGAATCATCTGTACATAGCTATTGAGCCTTCATCCACTATTCCTATGTAAAGCCTCCTTTGGCCCCTGTATGTTAATGACTAGCGTCAAGGCAATTTACTTTCTCTTGTGCCTACATTTTGCTTGAAAAAAGTCTAAAGAGGATAGCTTATAAGTTATTTAGAGTGTATTACAATAAGAGAAAATGATTTATATTTTGTAAGTTTGGGTTTGATTTTTAGATAATTAAGGAAATTATAAAAATGACAGTTTTTCAAATGATTATATGTTATAATCAGAAGACACTCAGTTACAAATAGTTTTGTTCATGTTCATATAATGAGCTCTGCTACTCTGTATGCTTTTTCTTTCTCTTTTTTTAAAATTTACCTTTATTGTAAAGGTAATGTCCTCAGGAGTTACAGTTACATAAGTCAGGTAATAAGTACATTTCTTTTGAACATGGTCACCTCTTCCCTCATCTTCTCACAGTTTTCTCCTTCCTGGCAACCCCCCCTTGCCCACAAGTTGTATAGTTCATTTTCAACAGAGTGTATAGTGAGTGTCACTGCTGCATTAGTTCACCCTCTGTCCCACCATTTCTGTGCTTCCCTTTACCCTCCCCAAACAGATAAACTTACATACAAGACAAAAGGTACAGAAATCAATAACAGTGACAAGGCGGGAGGGTAAAAAATAACAAAAAAATCCTCTCTTTATTCCAGTTCTTGAAGTTCACATCCATAAAAATAATTTTCCATGATCATATACCCATAGCTATTGAGACTTTGTGATCCTCTCCTAAAAAATCCTCCTTTCGTATCACTGTGTGAATGTTTAGAGGCCTGTTTAATTTATTGTGTCCAAGTTGTATTTTTTTGTCTTTTACCATCTGTTGTATTTACTTCTAATTTTATAGGCACATTCTAATTCTTATAAATGAGGGAAAACGTGCAATTTATATTTCTTTGGGTCTCGCTTATTTCATTTAATGTAATTTTTTCCAAGTCTTTTCATTTCCTTATGAATGGGACATTCTCATTTTTTTCTGTTGGAAGCATGGATGCCTCTTCTATGTGCTTTTGATGGGATAAAGCAATGAAAATGGGAAATGCAAATCTGGTAGAGGGATTGTGACATTTCAAAATGGTTTTAGTGCAATATTTTAGCCTTTTTAAACATCCTGATTATTATGTGAAGATTTTAAGTATTTTATTTTATTTTAATTTATTTATTTATTTTTTTTGTCGGTCGTGGGGCTTGAACTCTGGGCCTGGGCGCTGTCCCTCAGCTCTTCAGCTCAAAGCGAGCGCTCTACCACTTGAGCTACAGCCTCCTGAGTAGCTAGGATTACAGGCGTGAGCCACCAGCGCCCGGCTTAAGTATTTTATTTTTATCTTACCATTTTATTTTGTCTTATATTATTTTAATTTGTCTTATATTCTAACCCACAAGAATTTGGAATCAATCTATATATCCCATATGTTTTGTCTTTTTTTCAGTTTTAATTTTGTCTTTATTTTTTTACTTTATTTTAGTTTTTCAAAGCAAATTTTCCATTTATTTATTTATCTATTTATTTAGCTCATCTTGGGGCTTGAACTCAGTCTGGTCACTGTCCCTGAAACTCTAGTCTGTACCACTCTAGTGGTACAGCAAGTGCTGTACCACTAGTGCTACAGTGCCACTTCAGCTCTTTTGCATAGTTTATTGGGGTTAGGAGTCTCACAGAGTTTCTTCTCTGGCCTGCAATCTTCAGATCTCAGTTTCTTGAGTAGCGAGGATTACAGAAGTAAGCCACTGATGCCCAGTTCTCTTTTGATTTTTATACTGGCCCTTAGTTGTAATTTTTGAAAATGATTTGGGTCATTTTCTGGAAGAAGATCTTCTAAGTTTGTTTTTGCTTTTATTCATGAATCAACAATCTAATGAACTTGAGTAGAAAATATGTTTAAGTAATTTTTTCAAATAGAATATAACAATCAATGAGGATGCCACATACAGACAGATGCTCTCAGAAATTGCTATATTATACAAAGATTAAAATTCCTCACACAGTGAGATATAATTGATCGCTGGTAAGCACCTTAAATTAATAGCAACAGAAATAATGTAATTAGTTATACCAAAACATATAAAACATGTTCAATACAATAAAATAAAGATTCTGGTTTAAAATGAAAGAGAATGTACTACTAATGAAGTTCAAGCATATAATTCAGTCATTAATTTTTATCTTGTTTCCAAATTTCAAGTTGATCATAAAATTGTTGATTAAATTATTCTAATATTAAGTAATTACAAAGACACAAAACTACATGTAGGCCGGGGGCTGGTGGCTCATGCCTGTAATTGTGGGTACTCAGGAGGATGAGATCTGAGGATCAAGGTTCAAAGGCAGTCCAGGCAGGAAAATCTATGAGACTCTTTTTTTTTTTTTTAATTTTATTTTATTTTATTTGAGAACATACTGTACAGAGGGGCTACAATTACATGGGCAGGATAATGCATACATTTCTTACCAAGCATTGCAGCCTCCTCCTTTGTTTACCCTTCACCTCCCTTCCCAGCCTCCCCCCTCCCCCCACCCAATTATACCCCCCCCCCCATGAGACTCTTATCTCCAGTAAACCACCAGAAAATTGGAAGTGGTGCTCTGGCTCAAGTGGTCGAGTACTCACCTTGAGCTGAAGAGCTGAGGGACAGCATCCAGGCCTAGAGTTCAAGCCCCATGCCTGATTTTTTTTAAAGCTATATGTGAAATTATTAAGCCATATAACAACTATTTTAAAGTCTGTGAAAAATATGATTGCTTTTTTTCTATCTTTTAAAAATTTACATATATTAGTTATACAAGGAGGATATATTTCCACATGTAGTATTTCCATATGTGGCATTTCCACATGTCATATTTCCACATGTGATATTTCCATGCATGTATACAGTACAGTCTAATCAATCTCACTCTTTGTATCATTCTCCCTTAACTTCCCTTCCCCCTTTCAAATGCAATTTCAACAGGACAAAAATTTATTTCAGCCATATTTATCCTTTTTCATGCTCATTATTCCACCCCTTTCACTTGTTCTCACCTAATCAACAAAGCTTGTTTCTCTTTCCTCTTCCCTAATCCCCTATTGATCAATAGCTTTCAGGGAGTGTCTTTAGGCTGGTTTCATATATAGTTACATGTGTCTCAAAATTATTCATATTCTTTCTTTTTCCCTTTTTGTTTCCCTTTCCCTTTCCCATTCTAATTATAAGTAGTTCTTTAGTTGGTCATGCCCTGTTCATTCACATATATAAATAATTATGTATATAGATGTACATATATCTTTATATCCTAGAATATACATATGTCTTTTAGCTCTAGCTTTTACATATAAGCAAAAATAAACTTTTTTTAAGCTTAGCTTTTCTCAACCAGTTTGATGTCCTCCAATTCCGTTCATTTTCTTCCAAATGACATGATTTTATTTTTCTTTATATCTGCATAATAGTCTCCATATGTGTGTCTATGTGTATATATTTATATCACATTTTAATCCATTAATATATATCCATTCATAAATACACAAATACATCTATGCATAGACATACATGTATATAGACATTTGTGTGCATATACATATATGCATGCATACATACATACATACTTCTCACATCTTCATTCATTTATCTGATTTGGGGCACCTCACCTGGTTTCAAACAATGTTAGTCTTTATGTATATATGTGTGATATTCTTTTATTTTCTTTACTTCTCAGTAAAGTAGCAGTTCCCCTTTTATAGTCACGTCTCATTACTATTATTGTTAGCATCATGATATTTTTTCCTGAGACAGAGTCTCTCCAAGTATCCCACTGGACACTAGACTTGATTATATATCTCTCATACTGGCCCTAAATCATTGTCTTCCTTCCTCACAAGATCTGGGATTACAGGTGGGTACCCTCCAATCTGGCTGTGTTTTCTGTTTCTATAAAAAAAAAAAAAAGTAGACTGATTAACCAGGCATGTGGAGGCTGAGTTCAGAAGTATTGCAGTACTAGGCCAGGCTGTGATCATGGCACAAGCTAACAATGTAGGGGTTGAACCAAAAATTCAAAAAGGGAAGAAAATTTTATAAAAACTCAAACTGCAATTGAAAAAATGAGAAGCTCAGTGAGTCAGAGAAAAGCTAAATAATTAAAAAATTAAAAAAAATTGAGTTGAGTAAGATGCAATGGCTCCCACTGGCAACCTTGCTGCGTGTTTTCGTTTACCTATGGCCACTTGTTTATTTCCTCGCAAGAGCACTTTTGTTTTATAATTAAGCACTAAGAGTTTGCAGATTTCACATACAAATTCTTTATCAGAGGTATTTATTACATTTTACTTCAATTTCTAGTTATGCATCATGTCATCTTAATAGTGAATTTTTGAAGAACAAAAGCTTCTAATTTTAATGAAGACCAATTCATCCATTTACTTTCTGGAAAGATTTGTGGGTATTCGCCCATCCTCTTTAAAGTACCCTTACCTGACCAATTTTACCAAGAATTTTCCATGTTTTAATGAAAATATTAAAAACTGTTGCATTTAAGTCTACAACCCAATTTCAATTTATTTTTGTATAAGCTGTATGTCCCTTGTGGAAACTTTAGTTTTTCCTTTTCAGTTAATTTGGCACATTTGTTGAGAACAAAATTTTATACAAACAGGTGTAAATCTAGAATGCACATTGTACAACTAATGGAATTTTCTATTGCCTAACCATACCCACATTTTTACATTAAAGAATTTGTCAAGCCTTTGTTATTTAAAAATTATTTTGTTTATTCTGTATCTTTTTTGTATCTTTTACATATACATTTCAATTTGAAAATTAATCTGATAATTTCTACAAAATATATTTTTGACATTTATTAAGACTGAACTATATGGATCCATTATAGAACTACTGATATCATAACATAAATATTGATTTTTTGTTCCACAAATACAGTATATGTTTCCAATTATTAGAATTTCTTTAAGAAATGTTTTTATAATTTCCAGAATGTAGGTCTGAGCCATATGACTGTGTGACTATAACGCATAGTGTTCTTTAAATTTTGAATGTTTTATTATTTTTATTTAAAATGTTGCCAAATTTTCAATACTTACCTATTGTTGTTGGCATTTCATGAATATATTTCTTAGTCATCAGAGCTTTTATATGTAGATTCATCAGGTTATGTATATAGAATAATAGCATCTTTAGTGATTTATTACTCGATTTTACTTCTTCCTTTTTCTATATTTTTAATTTTTTTCTTATAATGAAGGCCATTTCTTTTTCTTTTTCTTATTATGAAGGAAATCAAAGAGTTAAATATAAATCACTTTGCTTCACTCCCTAGAAGAAAAGTAGTTAGACTTTCTCCTGTCTGTGTTATGTTAGTGCAACATAAATCCTGGATTCCTTTATCAAGCTGAAAAAGTTTTCTTGTATTCCTATTTCGGAGAGTTATTGTATTGAATGGGATTTAAATTCTGTCAAATACTTATTTATTGAGATGCTTACATGGTTTTCTAGTGGTGATGTACCATGCGTTTAGAAAGACTATATGTGATTACAGTGTATTATTTATTTGAACAATGAATTATTACATTCGTCAATATGCTATGGAAGAACTTTTATGCTCATAAGATTGATCAGTTCTGCAGAAATTCTTTTGCAGAAAATAAAGGGAGACACATTACTCTTTATAAGATCATCTTTATCCTGATACTAAGATAAGAAAGACATTAAAAATAAAAGTAAAGCATAGATTAAAGAGAGACAATTAGTCTGAAAACAGAAATCATTTGATACTGGGATATTCAGAGAATTAGGAGGACACATACTACAATAGGATTTCTCAACAGCAAAATTACAGTTGCCAAATAAAATGTTTCTCTTAAGCATTATTTTGCCTCAGTAAAGGTAATTGCCTAGTAATGAATCTTATGGGAAAAAAAACTGGTGGCCACCCACAGCTCTGAACCCACCCCTTATACAGCCTGGAACTGGGGAGGGACTGGATTATTTCTTGATCTTAGGGAGTGGTCAGTTTTCAATAGGTACTTATGAGATTATCAGGGAGCACGGAGAGCAAATTCTCTCTGATACTGTAAGTGCTTTTGGATTAGCATCTCCATTGCATCTTTAAGTAGTATCTAGTAGGATAATGATTCAACTTTAAGGGGCAGGTTTGATCTTATTTTTATTACTTGCTCTGAAATCTCAAGACCTTGTCACTTATTTTTCTGATCATATATTAAACACGGATTCATATGATCAGATATTAAATACTGGGTTAAGTAGAATAAATATGGATTCTTAATTCTCATCTTATTTTCATCATCTCATGCTAAAAATGGATTTTTGAGGTATAGATATATCCAGAGATCAGCATCTACAATGCTACTCTCAGAGAATTTTTTTTTTCTTTATTAAAGTGCACAAGGAAAGCAAGATCTGTTTAATGCTGAAAAGACTGCTTAGGTAATTGGATACATTGTCAGTGGCTGTCAGGAAGAAGGTCATAGAATACCACAACTCAGTGGCTCTTTATCTGGGCTCAGTGATAAATGCCAGGTTCAGATCTCTCAGTCAGCTTGCCTCTCTGATGATATGCTGACACATTAAAATGCATTAATAATCTGATTTATTTAGAAAACTTTAACCTAGGAAGATTTCAACTGAATTTCATGTTATCATTTCTGAAGGCCTTACTTCTAGAGACGAGTACACATTGAGTTCCTTCCATGTATTGTACCTATATAACTAATCCTTACTCTTCCATGAGGAAGATATTTCTATCACAGATTTACAGGGACAAAATGGGGGCAGTAGAGAGATTATTTGATAACTGGTTTACATGAAATTCAGTGCCAGGTTATCTCACCCAAGGCTTCAGGCTGTACCCAGAATCTTCATGGTATAGCCACAAATTTTCAAAATTGAAAATTTATTTTAGTTATTGCTAATAGCCAGGTTTACGTATTATACCTTACTGATAAAAAAACATTTTTTCTAAGAATGAAATTAAAGTGGAAAAGAGTCACTCATTTTAGCATTTTGTATTGTTGACAAAGAAGAAATCTATGGAAAAAATTGATCATAAAATTCAGTATCTCTGATTCTAGCTATACTTCCTTAATTAAAAACAAACACTTGCCATATATATTTGGACACATAATTCAAGCATGATTTTAGTGGCATTTTATGCAATGGGAAAACTAGAACTAGTCTATATATTCAGCAACAATGGAATGGATGAATGATAGACTAGATAATCAATAAAAATAAACCAGTCTGTCTAAATCAACAAAAAGATCTCATAAAAACTTAATACTGAGATGAAAAAATAAGTTAGAAAAATATATAGTTCTCCCTTTCATACAGAGTACAAAATAAGAAAATAAGGCAAAACTAAACATATTTTATTCTTTAAAAAAATTTTTTTAGGGGCTGGGAAGGTGGCTCAGTGGTAGAGCGCTTGCCTTGCATGCCTGAAGCCCTGGGTTCGATTCCTCAGCACCACATAAGCAAAAAGAAAAAAGCCGGAAGTGGCGCTGTGGCTCAAGTAGTAGAGCGCTAGCCTTGAGCTGAAGAGCTGAGGGACAGCGCCCAGGCCCAGAGTTCAGGCCCCAGAATCGGATCCCTCTCCCCAAATTTTTTTTATTGTAAAGATACTGTAGAGAAGGGTTACAGTATCTTGAGTAAGGTAATGACTACATTTCCTATGGGGCATTGTTACCCTGTACTTTGTTTTCCCCCTATTATCCCTTCTCTTCCTACTTCCCCAACTCTTCCCTTTCCACCCTCCTCCCCCAGAAGTTGTAAAGTCTGTTTTCAGCATAGTGTCTTGTACATCTCATTGTTACAATAGGTCAACCTGTATCCTTGTTTCAGTATTTTGTTATTTCCCTTCCCCTCCCCAAAGCAGAAAAATGTATGTACAAGATGCAGGGCACCAGAAGCAAATACGGTGACAATACAGGGAAGAATATACAAAAAAATCACATAGTACATTAAAAACAACAGCAACAAAGAAAAAAACCTCTTGTGTCCATATGTTAGGGCTCATTTGGCTAAGCATCATCTTATATGGTCATTTGTACATAGTTTTTTTTTAATCCACTATCAGGTGATAGTATCTATGATAATAAATACAAACAAAGAATGATTAATATGATCATATTTCAGAGAAGTGGCATTCATTCATTCATTCAATATCAGTGCCTAGCTCTTTTGGCTCACAGTTGCTACTCTACCACTTAAGCCATTCTTCCAGCCCAGCTCTTTGCTGATTATTCAAAGACAGTGTTTTGTATACTTTTCTACCTTGGCTAGGTGGAACAATAATCATCAGCTCTCAGCCTCCTGAATAGCTAGGATTATATATATCTACTACCAGTGTTGGGCTTAATCTGCATTTTAAGGGAGACACTGGTTCCTAAAAGTATTAATTCTATAGATGGCTGTGACAAGTTACCACAAACTAGGTGACTTAACAAACATGTTTTCTTACAGTTCTGGACACTAGAAGTCTAAACTCAAGGTGTGGCAGGATTGTTTCCTTCCAAAGACTCTAAAAGCAATCCATGATCTCCTTCCTAGAGGTTGTTGGCAATTCTGGGCACTTCTCAACTTCTAGCTTCATCATTCTGATCTTGGGATGTCTGTCTTCTCCAACAGCCTAATAACAAGGGAGCCAGTTGTACAACTCTCAGACAATCACCAAAGGCCTAAAAGAGTTGAAGGAGCAAGAGAGTAGCACAGATAGAAGTCTTCTGACTCTAAAGCTGGAAAAGTTTTTTGTTCTGTTGGATACTTGAGGAGTTGGAAACACTTGCCCAGTTGGTAAGGGTGATCTTTTAATCCATACAGTTTTAAATACCAAATGCTAATGAAACATGCACACAGAATTACCTAAAATAATGTTTAACCAACTATCAAATAACTCCTAAGTGAGAGTAAAAATTAGCCATCCCAAATTATTCCAAGGAAAAAAAGAATAGTTAATAAACATCCTTTTATCTATACCTTAAGATTTGTTTCCTTATTACTATGAGAGAACATAAACACCTTTTAGAAGTCCAGAAAAGACAGACATTTTTTTCTATGTTGTCTATTGAGTAGTGTGATCTACTGAGGCAGATATTTATAAAAGATATACCATTTTTAGTTTCTATCATATCTTACTGGCTCAAGTTGCATGACTAATACTTCAAGTTTGTTACTCAAGAAAAAAATGATTTCAAAGTAATTTTTCTATTCATAACTTATGATTAAAAGTTCATTCTAACAGACCTGGTTTTCTTGTCATATACTAAGGGAGTAACATTTCTGTTGAGGAAGAGCAATAATAGTGCGTTGTGGTTAAAGGGCACTAAAATAAGCTACATATCCTTAAAAAGATAACAGCTGTATTTTAATGGTGTAATACTGCCCTTGGCAAAACTTTGACTGCTAAAGAGTGTAATTTTATAAAATTGGTATCTTTCCATTTTGGATATTTTGTCCTTTTAGATCTTAAAATCTTAAATACATCAAATCAGTTGATTATAAAACTAAGACATAGCAAGTCTTTAAATTTAAAATTTCAGACGGTGCTAGCATATATTTAGTAACTCACATAACTTTCCCTATACAATAGCATAACATTTCCAATATTAAGCAAAATGATTAGGACATACTTAGTTTTAGTTCTTCACTGTATTTATGTGTCTAAGTTGTCTATCAATTTTCATTATTTGTATTTTTAATGCTAGCCAGGTGCCAGTGGCTCACACCTGTAATCGTAGCTACTCAGGAGGCTGAAATCTGAGGATCATGGTTCAAAATCAGCCTGGGCAGGAAAGTCCATGAGACTTATTTCCAATAAACCACTCAGAAAATCGGAAGTGGAGCTGTGGCGCAAGTGGTAGAGCTCTAGCCTTAACCTGGGACAGTGCCCAGGCTCAGAGTTTAATCCCCATGACCAAAAAAAAAAATATTAATTCTAGTAAACTTTTAGTTCATATTTTACTTTTCTTATTAGCTTTGTTACATAAAATCTTACCTTTGTCCTAAGTAAATTTTAAAATCTTATGATTAGATCATATTCTAATATATTGATATTTCATGAAGTTCTAGACTATTTCTTTTTTTTTTTTTTATTTGGGTCCGGTCGTTGGGCCTGAACTCTGGGCCTGGGCACTGTCCCTTAGCTCTTCAGCTCAAGGATAGCATTCTACCACTTGAGCCACAGCGCCACTTCTGGCTTTTTTTTCTTTTTGCTTATGTGGTGCTGGGGAATCAAACCCAGGGCCTCATTCATGCAAGGCAAACACTCTACCACTGAGCCACCTTCCCAGCCCCTATAGACTATTTCTTTAATCATGACTCCATTTACCACTTTTATCTGTAAAATTTTACTTCCATAAATAAAAGTAATAAAAATGACTAAAACTTTAATTTCCAAACAATAGAATTATAAGAATGTAATACTTAATGTCATTAATTTTTTTATGTTAAGATATTTTTCTTCTTAGAATAGACTTTACATTTTTGTTGTTGTTGTAGTTGATTGTGGGGCCTGAACTCTGGGCCTGGGCATTGTCCCTCAGCTGTTTAGCGCAAGGCTAGTGCTCTACCACTTGAGCCACAGTGCCACTTCATGCATTTTATGCTTATGTGGTGCTGAGGAATTAAACCAGGGCCTCATCCATGCAGGGCAAGCACTCTACCACTGAGCCACCTTCCAAGCCCCAGGCTTTTCATTTTTGTCCTTTTTCTTCCTTTATTAGTCATTATTTGGGTGTTTTTCATTAATAACTTTTTTCATTTCTCCAATCCCTTTAGGCTGTAGATTTCCCTAAACACTTGTCACCATTTCCTTCTGTACTCAGCTAGTTTCTGTCACTGGTTTCTCTTCAAGTTTTATGTCATATGAACTTCAATTAGTTTCGATGCCCACAAAAATAAATCTATAAAAATGGTAACAGCTTGCATAAACTTTTCAAAACATGACATGTAAATACCCGTCAATCTTCAAAGAAGTTTCTGTGGAAGGCTTTCATTTGAGTTAAAATTTTCTACCATATATATTTTCCCTCTTTTGGAATTTCCTTAAAAATAAGCTATTTTTTTTTTATAATCACAAGCAAAACAATGTAATTTAGAATCACCCTCTCTGCATCCCAGTGTTTAACAATGTAATACCTTGAGTGGCTATTATTACAGGACAAAATGTAGCAGTGTTAAAAGGGTAAAAATTTCTATAATTTCTTTTTTACACTTTTCATCAAAAGTTAAACCTGAGTCTCCTCAGGAATTTGATTGAGCTTTGCAACTGCATTCACCAATACAATGACTACTTTCAAAATGGCAATAAGAAGCTGGCAGCTTTCATTGTTTCTTTCTTCTAGCATTGATGAACTTCAACTATTCTCATCCCACTACACTGTGAAAAAAACACCAACTAGCCACACAGATAAGCCATGTAGCAGAAAGGACAGATGCCCAGGCCAGTGTTGGGGTATTTTCTGGATTAGCCTTTTGGTTCATTCTCCTGAGGACCCAGACACTAAGGTATAATAATGCATTTTACTTTAAAACAACTTTTAAAGCAGTTTTCTACATGGCATTGGCTGACTGGAAACCAAAAATATTTTCAGCTTTATGCTCTATTAATGATTTTGGATTAGACAAAATGGTTTATAAATCTGTAGTAATATCTAATTATCTCTTTAATTTAAATTCCTGTGAATAGTTATCAGGATCAAGAGTATAAACACTTTTAAGGTTATTGGTATACATTTTATTCAGGAAACATTATGACAAATTATACAGCAATGTAAAAGGAATCTCTCTCTCTCTCTCTCTCTCTCTCTATATATATATATATATGTATTCATGTTCTTTCTAACATGGGTGATTAATATTCTTCAAAATAGCCATCAACATGATGGGCAGCAATGGCACCCTTCATAACTCAGATGAGGCAGGTTTTTTATTTCACTTCCATATGATTCTTCATCTTTTCTTTCCCTTTGTGAATTATTAAAAGTATTTGAAGAGATTACTTTTTAAGTACATGTACTTATCTACTCTCTCTACTCCTCTTCAATATAATTCTGGAATTCCTAGCCCAAGCAATAAGGCATGAAAAGGGCATAAAAAGGATAGGGGAAAAAGAAGTCAAACTATCATTATTTGGAGATGACATGGTATTATACCTATAGGACCCAAAAGATTCCACCCTCAAACTTCTAGAACTGGTCAGCCACTTTGGCAAAAGTGACAAGATACAAAATTAACCCACAAAATCAGTAGTCTTTCTGTATGCCAACAATATATAAGCAGAAAGGGAAATCAAGAAAACAACTTCATTTTCAGTAGTCTCAAAAACAAAAACAAAAGCACCTAGAAATAAGCCTAACCAAAGATGTGAAGAATTCGAAGACAGAAATCAAAGAGGGTATCAGGAAAATGGAAAGGCCTTCTATGTTCATGGATAGGTAGAATCAGAATTGTGAAAACAGCTAAACTGTCAAAGCTGATATAAAAATTCAATGCAATCCCCATTAAAATCAAAATAATGTTCTTTACTCAGATAAAGAAAACCATTAGAAAGTTATTAGAAAGAATAAAAATTTGTCATTTGCAGGGAAATGAATGGAACTAGAACAAATCACATTAAGTGAGGTAAGCCAAGCCCGGAGAGACAAATGGTGAATCTTCTCTCTGATATGCAGAAATTAGATCTAAAATACACTGGGATATGAAAATTATACAGCATTGTAGACACTCACACACACGGTGAGACCATGGGCACTCATACACAGTGAGACTACAAGAGTATACTCTTAGAGGGAAACACAGTCTTGATGCTTATGTGCCTCTTTATATTTATATAAAATTTGTATTTATGGAATATATACTTATATAAAATAATACATTCCAAAATGAGCTCCAAGATATAGAAACAGATCTCTTTTAAAAATTTCTATTTGTTGATGATTCTATCTTGTTTTCTTTATGTATGATGTATTCATGTGGGGGGAGTATAGAACTTGAAGAAAAAAGGGTAAAAAAGTTCAGCAGTGGAGCTCACTGGACACTGATGAAAGTGAACTATGCAACTCATGGGTGGAGACAGGGACTGGGAGAGAGTGAGGAAACAGAAGACACTGTACAACACACTGTACAAATAGACGACACTGTGCCTGACTCATGTAATTATAATCCCTCTGTAAATCAACTCTATAATAACAATAAAGTAAATGTGTTTCAAAAGCAATTTAGAATACTTAATTCTTTTCTCTTTGATCTCCAGATGATAGTTATTACAATTAGAACTAATCTCAAACTTAAAATCAAGTTTAATGCTTCCAGTAAAAAATACAAGAATCAAAAATTCAACTTCAATACACTTTTAGATTAGGCAGTGTTGAGAATATTTTAGATTAGCCAATGTTGCAAATATTCAATCTGCATAAAATATAAAAACAAAATTACTTTAACATAAAATACCAAGAACACACTTATTTTACTTTTTTGCTGGGGAGGGACAGACTTTTACTATGTAACTTGGGCTGGCCTGAAACTTGCTATTTAAACCAAGCTGGCCTTGAACTTGTGATCCTGTATCCAAGAATATAGGCATGTGATACAATATCTTTACATGGTTTACATACTTGTTTTCACTACACTGCATTTTCCCATTTAGACAAACATTAGTTGCTCTCTAAGGTACTTAATAATTTATAAACATGCTCATATAACTGGCATTTATGATGCACATTAACTTAGAAGTGGGCTTGTAGTTGAATGGATGGTAAAGAAGTGTTGAACTTGATGCTATTTACTTTAGTCAAGTTGTAGAGACAATCTAATCTTGAAATTGGCAGTAGAACCTTTTTACTTTATTTAATTTTTAAAGCATATTTATTGAAAATTGTATCATGTATCCAAAGGAATACATTTATAAGGGCTATGCATAGCCATTTAATAATGATAAGATGTATACCTATTGTACTGGATTGTTTAGTGAATCCCTAAAATGGTACATTCATCTGGAACTGGTCAATGTAATCTTGCAGATGTTACTAAATTAAAGATCGTGAGGTAGTATCATGGTATATTGGGTGAGTCTAAATACATTGACAGAAGAGGAGAACATGGAGACACACAGAGGGAAAGACCCTGTGAAGACAAAGTGGCTGTCCTTATTTCACAGCTTGAATGACAAGTCATGGAATCATTATGTTCTTATAATCACAGGAGCCAATGTCTATAATAAACCTCTTTTTAGGGTTGGGAAGGTGGCTCAGTAGTAGAGCGCTTGCCTTGTATGCACAAGGCCCTGGGTTCGATTCCTCAGCACCACATAATGCAAAAAGAAAAAAGCCGGAAGTGACACTTTGGCTCAAGTGGTAGAGTGTTAGCCTTGAGCTGAAGAGCTGAGGGACAGTGCCCAGGCCCAGAGTTCAGGCCCCACGACTGGACCCCCCCCATAAAATAAAACTCTTTTTATTATTTATCTATAGATATCCTACTAATTCTCCTTCTCTGGAGAACATTGACTAGTACACAATCCACATGGAACCATAAGGACTCAAAATTATTCAGTGGGTTCATGGCTTTGGGACAGTTCTTTCCTTTTGTCTTCTTTCCCTTCCTTCCTTCCTTCCTTCCTCCCTCCATCCCTCCCTCTCTCCCTCCCTTCCTTCTTTCCTTCCTTCCTTCCTTCCTTCCTTCCTTCCTTCCTTCCTTCCTTCCTTCCTTCCTTCCTTCCTTCCTTCTTTCCTTCCTTCCTCTTGACTTGTGCTTGATAGGCAGGTGCACTACCTCTTGAACCATACCTCAAGCCCCTTTCTGCATTGGTTTTTTTTTTTTTTTTGAAGTATGGTTCCACTTTATGCTTGGGCCACAAACATACACCCCTGAACTTAACTATTGTCCTTGCCTTGCAGCTAGGATAATAGTTATGTGCTATTGAGCCAAACCATTAGTTGAGGTAGTCTTGTGAACTTTTATGGAGGGCTGGACTCCAGCCAAGATTCCCCTAATCTCTGTCTCTAAAGGATCTAGGATTCCAGGTTTAGTCTACTCATCTAGCTTATAACCATCTCTTACATGTTACTTCAGATCGTCTCAGCTTTACTTTCTCTAGGGACTTTGGTTACTTTCTCTGCCTAGCCTCTTGCTGTAAAATTGTTATATTTTCTAACACAGTTATTTTAGAAACTTTTACATGAATCAAAATCATCTTAAGAGTTTGATAAAAATAGATTGCTGGACCCCATCATCAGGGTTTCCAATTGAGTAGATTTAAAGTAGGGCTAAGAATTTGCATTTCCTCTGATGACACTCATGCTGTCAGTTCAGCAACCTTACCTTAAGAAGCATGGGTATTGTACAACAATGTGTGTGTGTGTTTGTGTGTGTGCGTGCGCGCACCACTGTGTTTAAGTTGTATGTAGGGGCAATTATACTATAGGAATTAAGGGAGGTCCTAATTCCTCTGCTTTTTAAAAATCTGAATGCTTATTGAACTTATGACACCCACTCACAGGATGGCTGGTCAACCTTCACCTGGTGAAGTGGTACAGAGCTCACTTTGCTAACTGAGCTAATAAATTCTCCCATGACAGCCCACCACCTTTTCCGGTTAGGCTGAAAATTGCTCTCCTCAAGAGATTGTGTAGCCCAGTAGATTAGAAAATCCTTCACACAATGTCATGATCTAATGAGATTACTCTTTAACCTTCAATTTCCAGTAACATTCTAAATGCTAGGGAACTATTGTAACCACAGTACAATCATAAAATGAGCACTAATGATCTTTTAGTGAAAAAATATTTTTGAAGTAGAAACCATTAGATAGAATAAGGATTTTAGATACATTATACTGATTAATTCTAAGAATTTGTGGTTTATCCTTCCTATGTGTCTCTACATTTGTGTTTCCATATATCATTTTTAAATGAAAAATCAATATGACATCATTGGGGTTTTCAAAGAGTTCACAATTACAACCAGTAGTTAGATAATAATGTGTCTAATGTTTGAGAATAGTAGACATCAGTCAAAAGGGAAGGCAAGAACTGACACATCAGCCAAATAAGAGCTTCACCTGAATTATCCACATTATCTTTTTCAACTCTTGGCTTTGTTGTGAGATGAAGATGTAGCTCACAAAACCATTCTCTTGTAGCTATGTTGTAATGTATGATGTAAAAAGGCACATTGGAATGCCTGTTCTTTTAATGCCCCCCCCACCACACACATACAGACACACTCACAAAAACACACACATTATTCTCTCTCTCTCTCTCTCTCTCTCTCTCTCTCTCTCTCTCTCTCTCTCTCTCTCTCTCTCTCTCTCTCTCTCTCTCTCTCTCTCTCTCTCTTGAGTAAAGACACATAGCTGTGAGAAAAGTTATTAATGCAGTCTACCTGATCACATTCTTCCCCACTGTCTGGTTATTCTAAACAGGAGTCCAATTTGCTGATGATGACAATTAGGGGGAATGATCCATCACATTAACTTTAATGAGCTGCAGCAGGTCACTTGGTTATGGCTAGTACCATGCAAAGGTTGCCTTGCGGGGTGATATGAAATCCCTGATGGCATCTTCCTGACATTGGTGCAGTGGCTATAACAAAGGAAGAAACACTAGTTCATAGTACTAGGAATGCTCATTGAATGAAGTTCAGTCCATCTTCCCATTTGGACAGGCGTTAGTTGCTATCTAAGGTACTTAATAATTTATAAACATGGCTTATGTAACTGGCATTTATGATGCACAGCATTAACTTCGAAGTAGGCTTGTAGTTGAATGGATGATAAAGAGTTTCAACATTTATTGTATTTCCTCTCACTTGATTTTAAGGGAACATTTAAACTTCAGCCAGTAAATTCAGGAGCTCTGAAAACCAATTAATGATTTAGTTAAAAAAAAAAAAAAGGTATGTTGCTGCATATAGTACACTGACTTGTCTTTGAGCACAAGCAAAACATTTCTATGTGGAAATTTCCATTTTAAAATATAATGTTCCAAACAATAGAATATGTGTGTGTGTGTGTGTGTGTGTGTGTGTGTGTGTGTGTGTGTGTGTGTGTGTGTGTATATATATATGTATATCAGAAAGATGACCAGAAGGCAAAACATATTTTCTTTGTTTTACATTAGAAAGGCTAATAGTTCTCTATGAGAATTGGATTTGGCTCTGTTGTATTTTTCTAACTAAGCAAAAATTATTTATTAAATATAAAAGATCAGGCAATAAAGACTTACTTTTGTAAGATACAGCTTTTTGTCTCATAAGAATCAAGTAAAAAGGAGATTTCACCATTTTATGTCTTCTTTCTTCAAATCTAACCTAAGTTTGAACTTGTATGAGAAAAAGCTAGCCTTGCTTATGCCTAAAAGTAGAAAATACCTGTATTTGCAAAACATGAACAGGTGACATGTGTCCAAAGGGAAAATTCAGGGGTTAAAATAAATAAAATCAAAGTCTGGAAAAGCCGTCCATTCAGCTGTCACTCCACTCTAGGCATAAATCCCCAGTCACCTCCCCATTCAAAAGGATAAACATATCATAGGTGAAGAACACTCACCTAATGATTTCAAGCTCACTGCAATCTTCTCCACACCATTATCATAAATTGCTAGCTTGGCAAGGGAGACATAAGTAAGGAATTCATTGTTTGAAGCAACTCTTTTGACAGCATTTCTTTCCTGGTTGATGTTTATACATGTGCTGCTGCCCTTATTTGTATTGTTGTCAACACAGCTTCATTTTTCACTCAGTGTGGTTATTCTCATGTGTTTTATCACCGCATGCCCAATTATCTCCCCTCATTTCCGTCTATCTGCAAATGGAGAACAGAGAATGCAGAAATGCCTGGTCAAAAAGTTTGACTTGTTTGAACAGAATCTCCTTTAATGGGAGTACAAATGCTTTAGCCAAGACTAATTGTGGGCCAGTCACTTACATCCTCAAAATTAACTATCTAATTATTCCTACAATGGAATTAAGTGTCTAATTGTGGCTGCAATTAAGTGCAGGTGCAATGTTGGCACCTGCAGCTGTCCAGGGATGAAGCCACCCCAAATAAGTTGCCTAGGCAAAGACAGAGGCCATTGGCTTACACCTCCACAAACACTTGAAATTAAAGATGTCATTCCACAATCATGCTTTGTTATGGGTAAAACTGCCTAGTTTTCTTTGTACAATATGCTCTACCATGTAGATTTACACACAAGAAACGACATTGTTTATTATTTATTTATTGTTAGTACTGTGGCTGGAACTCAGAGCCAGGACACTGTCCCTTAACTTTTTCCCTCAAGGCTGGTGCCCTTCCACTTGAGCAAACACACAGCTCTCCTTCTGGGTCTTTGTTAATTACTTGCAGATGTGAATCTCATGGACTTTCCTATCCAATCTGGCTTTGACCTGCAATCCTCAGATCTCAGCCTCCAGAGTGGCTAGGATTACAGGTACGAGCCACCAGTACCTGGTTGTGTTCTTTTTCCTTAATCTGCACAAAGTCTTAATCAAGTAGTTCCTGAAAAGAGCTGATGTCACTCTGGAAACTCATTACAGAGCTTCCTATTGTTTTTTCTGGAGGGATACCCTCATTTCTGAAGAGAGGATGCAGAATAAAGAATAGGTTTTGTTTTATAGTAGAGCTGCCAATTCTTGGATCAAATATCACTTTCTTCTCACTGTTAATTTACATAAAATTTAGGGAGTGAAAATAAGTCTTACAGACTCATGTAGGTATCTGACTAACAACTACAATATTTGTGGCCTTATGATTATATATAATGATCTAGTCATTGTGTTTTCTAATATATGGTTCATTTGTTAGTCTTTAGCAAAGTTCTCTGTACCCTCCCGCGTCCCTCATCTACCTACTAAAATACTTTAAAAAAGAGAAAGTGGGGAGAAGGACCTTGCAGTAGCATGGTCTGCAGGCCATTGACAGGGGTTTAAGCAAATAACCTTTACTTTCTGTAACTTCAACTCTTCCCCTCTTTAATTTCCTTTACTTTGAAAAAAACTAATCATGTATTACCTCTTGGGAGATTCAGATGGGAGTTGGTGTTGACTTGGTAACTTTTCTGATGGAATAAACTAGTTAGCAAACTCTGGCAGCACCCAAAGGGGTACTGCATGAAGTCAAAGGGAAAGAGCCAGGGCTGCCTTCAGGACTAGTCTGTGCAGAACAGATTATCAAGACGTAGCCTGCTTATTAGCCAGCACTCCCTTTTCTGTTCATGGATCTATTTCATGACCACTGAAGCTTGTATCAATAGACTTTGAAAGAATGAAGACATGGATATTTCCCAATTGGTTGACTTCTGACCTTCCCGAATGACCTGCATTTCACTAACAGGCCACAGGCTAACAGGTCACAGCACAGCTTGGATAGGGCAGGACCAGTTAAGACTAGCTGTGGTCTCAGCCTTTTTTGGTGGGTCACAAATTAGTGAGTAAGGAAAGTGGATATAAGTCCAGGGGTTAGAGGGCAACAGTCAGGAATCTCGTTTACAACTTTATTAGTTAATTATCTGTTAAGGGTTTCATTAAGTGAACAAACATCTCTATAACAACTCTTAATCACCAATGAGAATGGCTGGCATGAAGAACTTCAACAGTAGTCTCATATTTGGGAGGAGCTGTAAGAAAGATTTTAGCTCCAAAAAAATATTAAAAGAACTTATATGACCACTTCTAAATCTTGAGAAAAAACAAATATCTTAAAAATATAATATTTAGATGGAAGGGATGACATTGATCAAGATAAACTGTCATAAACCGTCATAAGCTGACATTCTGGAATGAAACCCCTTATAACAGCTACTTAAATATAATAAAGATAAAAAATTATACTATACTATCTAGCTAAGATAGACATAGACAATGGTATAGATATAGACTATGATGTTTTTTATAAATAAAAATGTATTCATTTACTACCTGAAAAAAACAATGTGAATTCACTGAATTTGAAAATATGATAAGCTCAATCTAATAAAAGCCCATTTGTCTATTCTTACAACTCCCAATGTCTCCCGGGATATTATTCTACTTCCTACAGTTGGATGAATAATTTTTATCAAAGGACTTTTCCATCTACATTTATAAAAGAATATCATAGAAATTCTCTTTGTAATTTATGAAATGCAAACATCAAAACTCATCTTTTCTGAAGGAAAAGGAGGAGTTGTGAAACTTATTAGGTGCTTTTACAGTTCATTTACACATACTTTCATCAGCTTGAATGTATGTTGAAAAACTAGAGACAGTTTTTTGCTACTATTAAAATAATGATTAAAATTGCTGTTCTTAGCCAGGCGCTGATGGCTCACACCTATGATCCTGGCTATTCAGGAGGGTGAGATCTGAGAATCACAGTTTGAAGCTATCCCAGGAAGGAAAAGTTCCTGAGACTCTTATCACCAACTGAAAACACCAAAAAGCCAGAAGTGGAGCTTTGGCTCAAGTGGCAGAAAACTAGCCTTGAGCAAAAATAACCTCAGAGACAGTGCTTAGGCCCTGAGTTCAAGCCCCAGGAACAACACACACACACACACACACACACACGCACGCACGCACGCACGCACGCACGCACACACAGAGTTTTGTGCACAGGCACAAAACTTGTTTTTCTTAGCTGGGTGAAGTGGTACACACCTATAATCCTAGCATTCCAGAGGCTAAGTCTAGAAGATCATGAGTTTGAGGTCAGCCTACACTGCAAAGTGATAACCTTATCTCAAAAATATTGCTTTTGTTTTTCCAATGATAGGTTGATAGCTCATATTTAGTTTGGGATTCTCTGTTTAGGTAAAGACGTTTCCTTTTAAGCTCAAATCAATAGCTGTACCATCTCTAGGGTTTCCAATTTTCTTCTAAGAATGTCTCCTTAAATTATACTTCAGAAGAAAACGGTATGGTACTTAAAAACAAAGGGTATAGTTTTCAATGACCTATCATGTGTCCATATTTGTAACCTTAGATATGGCAGACTTAGTGGGCTCTGTGCCTGAATTCCCTTCTGGAACAAAGAAGATTCCAGGAATGTTGACTGCCAAAGGCTGTCTCTTCCCAGTACTTGCCCTCTGCCAAAGGGAGTTGTCATGCCCAGGATAACACCCTGTGCCATGGGGTAGCACACAGTCAGTGAGTGGTTGGTGCCGAGCCCAAATGCTTGACCCCTTGACTCAGTGAGGCACAAATCATATGGTCCATCAGTTTTTACAAAATCCCATGACTCTCGGGCAATAATTCTGACTTTCTGAGGTTGAGATCTGTTACAACTACTTTGCTCTTCCACTTGGCCCTCTTTCAAATTTTTTCTTCCTTTCTCTTTTGAAATTGAAGAGGATTCCCTAATAAAATTCTAGCACTTCCTTTCAATGATGATCCGAAGTTATTTTCAAGAAACCGAAGAACACTAGCATACAAAAGTTTAAGAGAGTGAACTAGACATTCAAAGCTCCCTGGAACTTCCTCTTTTTGCAAACACTGCTCTTTTATTCTGTGTGTGCATTTTAAAGCCTGCACATTCAGGCTCTGCAGATGGGCCATTTTAGTAAAACTTCTGTTAATATATTTCTAAATCTTTTAGTGCTAAGCCAAGCACCTAATACTAATTCTACCAGGCTATTGCTAGGCCATAAGATTATCACCCCAAACAGACTTGGAAAACAGCATGTGTTGAGAGCTGAGGAGTTAATGGGGAAGACCATCTTAGCGAGCACACATTAAACCATCTGCAAGACTTCACGTCTCAGAATGTAAGTGACCGGGTGACTGCACTCTCTAAACACAAAAGGAAATGTTTCAAAAGTCAGGCGCCAAGAATGATTTGTTTTGCACTTAGTAAATCCCTTACAAAGCAGTCAGATATATGGATTGATCTCCTGGAAGGATTGCTCCTCTGTCATGCATACATGGATATATAGTCCTGGGGGTTTTCTTCCATTTCCTGAGAAGGTAAATAGTATATAGTATAACCAAAGCTTAGCATTTACATGTTTTTGGATGATAATTTGGGGTTTTATATAGGCCAGCTTTATTTATGTTACAAAGGGGTTATGAGGTAGAAATAGTAAAAGAGATTGGCAGAGGGTAGCAAACAAAATAGGGAAGAACCATACCTTTGCTTTTAGTTCCACATTGGCTTTCTTCAGTATCTATCTATCTATCTATCTATCTATCTATCTATCTATCTATCTATCTATCTATCATCTATGTATCCATTTGTCCATGGAGTTATTCAACATATGCTTATCTATGCTAGAAATATTTGCTATAGTCACTGCCATTCATTTCTACTAGCATGTGCTGCAAGTGCATAATTTCATACTCTATCTAACAAAAGCCAAGCTGTCTATGTGACTTATTTCTAAAACTTCTACCATACTTCTATTATTAAATTATCAGGATGAGGGAAATTAAATATTAATTTTGTGCCCACTTGTGGGATGCCCTAGCAAGCTATCTCTCCATCAATACTTTCTTTAGAGTGGGCATTCAGTCAAGCAATTTGTCACAGCCAGGGAGCTGCAGGAGAGTAGCTCACTGTACAACCAAACTGATGTGCAAATGTATATTACACTCATGTGAAATAAGAAGACTCTGTGATATATTTCACAGGTCTTTTTAGATACATTTCCATGTCAGTACTGGTGCTTATAGAAGCACTGGAAATCTTAGAAACGTACTCATTGGTTGTACCTACAGGGCCTATAGTGCTGTAAACAATGTGTGTAGAGTAGTGAAAAAGTCAGAGAAATAAGGTTCCTTCTCTGAGATGGAAATGATGCTGCTTGTTAAGGAAATTTAGAGGAAGGAAGACCATAGAGCACTATAGAACTGTAGATACTTATGTCTGTAGAGTTTGTTCAGGCATGAATGTTTTATCTACTTAGACTAACATTTGGTAATGTGAAGGTCATGTGTTTTTGTGGTAGTGAAATGGCTTTACCATACACATGAGGTGAATGACTGATGTTCTTATTTTTCCATTCTGCTTAGAGAAAGAATGATGTATATGGATTCACTGAAATCAGTGAATGTAAGGGTCAGTACCTTACCTTTTTCCATGTGATAGCTGTTTCAGAAAGTGGGAAGGAGTACCATTAGATGGGAAGTCATTGAAAACCCTGAGGACATGAACTAAAAGCCATCATTGCTAACCACACTAGAAACTCTTGAGAGTAGGCTTTTTTACTTGGTGCTTTCTTGAAGAAGGCACATCCTCAGTAACGTCCTTGAGTGGTATTATTGCCAGAAATGTTTAAGGGTTAATGTTAATGAGGAAAGTCATTGATAACCTAAGGAGAGTCTTATCAAATGACCTGACCCTGTAGAACCCTGTAAGCCTTTTCGCAGAGGCACCTGCGAGGGCAAGAAAGACATTTTTCTTAGATTAGGGAAAAGTAATTTGATAATAAAAGACTAGCACTGTAGAAATGTTCCCAGACCAAGGTGATATTTTGAATGGCACTGTGAGGCTGTATACAACCATATCAAAAGCATTGTGACACGGGCACTTTAAGCATCATTTTCTTCTAAAAATTATGTTTAAATTTTCTCCATGTAGTAGTAGTACATTTATTCTACTCATCATTTGCCTATCACTTATACCTGTATTTTTTTCTATGAAAGTGGTACAGATTTATACATTTTTAAAAATAAGGTGTATTATTTATTTTAGAAAATAATCTCCAGGGAGGCCTTATTTATAAGCTTTTGAGCTACATGAGACAGTGAAGGCTACTTAAGCAGTCAATTTGTATTCTATGATGAGGATGACTTTTGACTTTGATGGTCTGGCATATAAATAGGAAGTGATATTATTATTATTAATTCTTTCCCCATAAGGATCCTTCTACCTGATTGCATTTGATAATGGGTCTATGAAGTTAACCCATCTTAGACCTTAAAGAAGCTTAAAGAAGCAGATGATGAAAAGACTGTCACATGTGAAGATGGTTACAGAGTTGTAACTCAAAATGAACACATCATATAAAATAGAAGAACATCTTGCACTTGCATTTCTAACAATAGTCATTTTTTTAGGGGAGAGGGGAGGGAGGAGTTTCTAAAATGAACTGATGAGTCAAGGATCTTGAAAATATATACTTAGTTTTTATTTTGATCAATGTTATGTTCTGGAAGCAAATAAGGGTATAGCACAAGTTAACAGTAGTAAAACTTAGTCATCTCAGGTAAATACAAGTAATATGTGTATATTGAGATTCCTTAGATTTTTAAGGGTTTTTAGAAACTAATCAGAGAATGATCAATAGAGGGTTACCAAGAGGATAGACCAAATTGAATTAAAGACTGAACATTGTCTGAAAGATCCTCACAAAAATTTCAGGTATTATTAAAGTTCTGTTTCCTTCCAGGTAATGCTGTCAATTTTAATGTCTATGAGTAATGGTTTGCATCAATTTACTTACATGCATCAATGTTCACAACCAAGGAAGCAGTAAAAAAAAATCATTTCTTTCATTTGGCCAGAGGAAAGTTTTGCAACTATTTCCTCCTGTTAAGACTGTGGGTCCCATAACATAGCAAATTCAGTGTTTGGATTCTGCATGTATGGGGTTTTATTTACACAGATACCTATGCTTCTTAGTAGGGTATATTCACCTGGTTTATTTAAACATTTTATCTATTTAGTGACTGAAATATCAGCTTTAGTAGAAGTGTATAATTCAGTGCTTAAGTGCATAAAATGTAACAGTTACACTAAGAAAAATATACATATGAATCTACATAAATCCATGACCCACCAAATGAGAGACTACAGGTTCTTTTCTTTATTTCCCTTTTCCTTCTTTCTGTCTTTCCTTCCTTCCTTGCTTGATTCTTTCTTTCTTTCTTTCTTTCTTTCTTTCTTTCTTTCTTTCTTTCTTTCTTTCTTTCTTTCTTTCTTTCTTTCTTTGTTTTTCTCTCTTCCTTCCTTCCTTTTTCCTTCCTTCCTTCCTGCCTGCCTTCCTTCCTTCCTTCCTTTCCTTCCTTCCCTTCCTTCATGCCTGCTGCCTGCCTTCCTGCCTTCCTGCCTGCCTGCTTGTTTGCTTGCTTTCTTTTTCTTTCTTTCTTTCTTTCTTTCTTTCTTTCTTTCTTTCTTTCTTTCTTTCTTCCTTCCTTCCTTCCTTCCTTCCTTTCTTCCTTCCTTTTTAAAATATATTTTATTGTTATTGTAGAGATGATATTCAGAGGGTTTATAGTTCATAAATCAGGTAATGAGTACATTTCTTTTTTTGCAAATTCTTTATTGTGATTAAGTGATTACATAATTTCACAAATTTCACAGTATTGTGGGATAGTGATACTTAGTTAAAGTCACAAGCATGTTCTAACTTTCATGGGGGCAAATCGTCTATTGTGGTCTATAAAGTTTATGAGTTCTTTGAGCTTTGACAGTACAGTTATTTCTTCCACATCGGGTGATATGTACTTTCTTTTCCTTTTGCATAGCATCAGTTGTTCCCTTTTCCCCACTCGTTACCTCCCTCCCATCGCTGCCATTGAGTTGCTTAGTTTGTTTTGATCAATGTCCAGTGCAGCTGACGGGTCCCACCTTTGGATGATTTTCCCTGATTCTCTCTAGTTCTGTGTCCTCCTCCTAATTTCCCTCCAGTGTGCACATATATACCATATATGTGATCAGCAGCAAGTACATTTCTTTTTGAACCATGTCTTCCCTTCTCTAAATCTTGCCCAGTTTTTCCCTCTCATTCCCACCCACAAGGCATATAGTTCATTTTCCACATAGTATCTAGTGAGTACCACTGTTGCATTTTTTTCACCCTTTGTTCCACTTTTTCTGTGCTATTTTTTCTCCCCCTCCCTTTGTCTCTGAGACAGCGTCTTAGTATATGCCCTAAGCTGGCCTTAATTTGTGATATTTCTGCCTTAGCTTCCTGTGGGGATTATAGTTATGTGTTATCTCACATTCATATTGCTGGCACCATGATCTCCACGTGGATTTTACTCTACCTTCTTGAAGTGGACTCCAAGGCATTTGCTAAAGTGGTATCTGTTGATCAGACCACAATCATGTGTCTGGAGAGATGGACATAGTATAGAGAAGAACCATGCAGTATGGACTTGCAGCTCTTCACTTTGGCAGATGGGTTTCAGCTACTGGGAGATTCACTAGCATATTCTAAACCTCACTGAAGGGTGAGGCTGACATAATTATAGAAATTATGGGATCACTATTTTTAGCATTCTCTCTAGCTTTGATAGACTGGTGAGGGTAACTTCAACTCTTTCCATGCTACCTTTCAGAAAGAAGACCCTGACACTGTATGTAGTCCAACCCCTCCACTTTCAGTATTCAACCAATGAAATGTCAGGCACTTTCTGCTGCAAGAATGTTTTCAAAACATTTCTCCAATCAAACAGCCAGAAGGACTTTGGACAAACTCTGAGGCCCAGGTAACTACTAGCAACTGATATAGTCTACAGGTGAACAGACCAGATTACTAATATTACTGATTAAAACACATTTAATCCAGAAGTCAGGATATACATTGATCAACAATGAATGTGAAACCTATTGAAATTAAAACAAACAAACAAAAAACAGCTGATCAAGGAGATTTTGAGAAGTTTCCTAGTTAGCTGCTTCACAAAGGTCTCCAGCCTGTTAATATAGCCTGTGATTTTTTTTAAAAGCAGCTTGGTTTAGTTTTGGCATGTCACTATTTGCTAGAAAATCATCCATTTCTTCCAGATTCTCAAATATATTAGCATAAAGTTTGAGAAGTATTCCCTTATAATGTTCTGAATCTTGGTTGTTTCTGTGGTGATGTTTCCATTCTCATCTCTGAGTTTGATTATTTGGGTGTGTTCTCTCTCTCTTTCTCCTTCCCTCCCTCTCCCTCTCCCTCTCCCTCTCCCTCTCCCTCTCCCTCTCCCTCTCCCTCTCCCTCTCTCTCTCTCTCTCTCTCTCTCTCTCTCTCTCTCTCTCTCTCTCTCTCTCTCTCTCTCTCTCTCTCTCTCTCTCTCTCTTATGTGCTAAGTCTAGGACAAGCAAAAAAGATCAAGAGCTATGTACATATGACTGTATAAGATGACGTTAAGTGAAATGAACCCCAAGTCAAGGACAAAACAGTTTTTTCTTTCTTGCTATTGTTTTTAACATATTTAAAATATACTATGTGATTTTTTTGCTTCTTTTGTATGTACTTCCCCCACGGTATAACCCTTGTTTTCACTATATTTGATGTCGGTATATACATTTTTCTAATTTGGGGAGGGGAAGGAAAATAACAAAGTGCTGAAATAAGGATACAAGTTTACCCATTGTAACAATGAGATGTTCAAGATACTATGTTGAAAATGAACTTTGCAACTTGGGGGGGGGAGGGAGTAGTTGGGGAGGTGGGGAGGGAAGGGATGGTAGGGGATAAACAAAGGAGGAGAAAATGTACTTATTACCTTACTCATGTAACTGTAACCCCTCTGTACACTATTTTTACAATTAAAAACATTTAAAAAGTAAAAAGTGGTAATTGCTTTAACTGCCATTTTCTGTGAATTCTCCTGAGTCCAATGCTTCATGCATAAGCATATCATAGAAACTTTAGTCTTTGACTCAAGAAAATGCCTGTAGGAGAATGTGTATAAATAGGATGAGATAATTTGTGAAAGGCTTCATAATTTTGAAATGCCTTAGAAGTGTATGTTATTTCCCTTCCCCTCCCCAATTTAGAAAAATGTATATACAAGATGCAGGGCACTGGAATAAAATACAGTGAAAATACAGGTTATACCATGAGGGAAGAACATACAAAAGAAATAAAAAAATCACACAGTACATTGTAAGTACATTAAAAACCAGCAAGAAAGATAAAACCTCTTGTGTCCCTAGGATACAGGATGACCAATTGTAACAATGAGATATACAAGACACTATGCTGAAAATGAACATTACACTTTTGGGGGGGAGGGAGAAGTTGGGGAGGGATGGTAGGGAAAAACAAAGGAGAGGTAACAATGCTCCATAGGAAGTGTACTTATTATCTTACGCATGTAACTGTAACCCCTCTGTACAGTATCTTTACAATAAAAATACATATTAAAAAAGAAATGCATATTATACTCACGTTGCTAGCTTCTGCTTGAAGGGATGTTAGGACGCAGTTGATGGAGGATTTCAGGGTGTGGGTCCTGATTCTTGCCTCCCTCACTTCCCATTGTGCTGTCCTGAGCAAGTGATTTATTTGAGCATCCTAGAACTCAATTTCCTTCTACAAAATGGAAAGAATAACAGACCCTAGCATCTGGGAACAGTCAGTAGTTTTAGACTAAAGCATAGATGAATACAGGCACAAATGAAGGGAGATGACATTTTCAGGTCCAAACAATCTCTCTAAAATTTGACAGAAATTGACAGTGACACTCAAACAAGTGTGAGAATTAAATGAGAGAATATATGCAAAACACTTAGCCCAGGACCTATAGTTGGTAAGCAAGTTATACTTGTTGTAATGATTATTTTAGCTACACCATTCTTTATTTGGTTTCTGGGGTCAGGGACATAAGACTTTTAAATATAAATGCACAGCATCGCTATTAAATATACATTAAAAAAAAGCCATTCTGTGTCAGAAGGATGGAAAAGAGTTTCCTAATGTTTAATCCAGTAGACTGAGGAGCTCCATTCTCTTCATTCTTTCTGGAAGGAATCATCAGACTCAGCGAGTGCTGATGTTGCTATTGTGATGTCAGTAGTTTTAGTAGGTAGTGCTGACAGGGACATGAGAAGTCAGCTTTCATGTCCTTTAAGGCCAACTATGGCCTCAAAAGTTGTAGGCCATAGTGCCTTTAGTTTGGTGCTGTGCTCCAAATGTTTGTGACCCACCACATTCATGTATCACATATCTGCTCTCTCTACTTCTCTTCAATTTAGTATTAGAATGTCTAGTTACAGCAATAAGACAAAATGCAAACATAAAGGGGATCCAAATAGGGAAAGCTGAAGTAAAACTCTCCCTCTTTGCAGATGATATGATCTTGTATTTAGAGAATCCCACAGACTCCACTCCCAAATTGTTAGATTTTTGATTCTGAAGGCTCCACCCTCATGAAAGAAATTGATGCTCTTATAAATGAAGCTTGGAAGAGTTGAGGCTTTCTTTTTTGTCTTTCCTCATCTACCATGTGAAAACTATAGATGGTACCATCTATGAAGACTAAACCCTCACCAAAGACCAAATGGGCTGGAACCTCCCTCTGGTACTTCTCAGCCTCCACTATAAATTTCTCCATTATATATTTCTTTATTTTTTAAATGAATTCTTCGATTTAAATCTTCTCCACTAGGTAGTCCTACAGGAGTAAAACCCTTGGAGAACAGCGTGAGATAGCTCTTTTCTAGATGCACACCAGGACTTCATGTTTGACAGTGGAAGTGTTAAAGTCCAGATGAGGACTCAAGCTTGGATTAACTTCCAAGCCTTCAGTGAGGTTTCTTTTTCTCCACTCTAGCCAATTATTTTATATAAAAACTGATTAAGACTTGACGAAGAATAAAACAGAAACTTAAGATTTCTGGAGCCACATTTTACCTACTTTCCCCCTATCCTTTTATCAAGATAGATAGACAAGGAAGGTATTCTCCATTATATATTCTCTGGAGGCTGATGTTTTGATGAAGACGTATTTTTTTGTTCCATGTGGGATGTTGATTGTAGCCTTTTTAACTCTATGGGCCTATAAGAGGACAAGTGGACCATGAGAGGACTCACTCAATAAATATTTATTCAATAAGGTGTATGGGCTGGGTTATGTTATAGGAACTGGGGATAGAGCAGTGACTATACAAAGAGAAATCCTCATCCTCTTAAAGCTTAGATTTTTACAGGGGAAGATATACTATGAACAAAGAAAATAAAACAAAACAGATGGCAAAACAGATTTTAAATGGTAGCCGTATTCTCATGGCACCCTCTCCCCCCCAAAAAAAAACCCAACGTGCACAGCAGTCCTATAGTAGTCCTATGTGTGCTTGATTGTGCAGAATCGTGATCAGGTTATCAAGAGGAAGCCACTGGAAGTGCTGGTCCCAGCAGTATGATCTTCCATTTATATAGGAATTCTACATTGCACATCAGATGACAAGGAGGCAAAGCTTCTTTACTGGGATTCTTTCTTTAAGATGTGTTTCTTGCTTATTGCTAAAAATGTTTTTCCTCTGGATCCTGTCTTAGCCCTCAAACTTGGACTCTCTCTTCACATGATGGCCTCTAAGCAGTGTCACCATTTTAGATAGTGTTGGAGGCAAACACATATCCATATTGTACAACTTCAATGTCTCTTTCCTTTATAAATACATCATATAATAACTGACAGTCAGGACTTCCCTTCCTTCTTTTCCTTTTCTTCATTTCTCTTTATTGTTCTTTTCTGTGTTCCTTCTCCCTCCCCTTTTGATCCTCCCATCCTTTTCCTTCCCCTCCCTTCTCCAATCTTCTTTCCTCTCCATTCCTTTCCTTTCCTCTTTCCTTTCCTTTCTTCTTCCCAACACCCCCTCACCCCAAATTGTTACTGGGGTTTAAATTCTTGACCTTCAGTCCTCTAGCTCTCACTAGGCTTTTTAAATCATGGCTGTTCCTCTTTACTGCCTACTTTTTACTGGCTCATTGGAGATAAGAATCTACAGGATTTGTTACCTGGACTGACTTTGAACTGTGGTTCTCAATTCTCAGCATTCTGAGTAGCTAGCATTAGGTGTGAGCCACCAGGGCTAGGTAGAACTTGATTTTGATGATGTGAGACAAAAGAAATCCCACTGTCACAGCCTTTTCATGAAAACTACTACCAGCTTTATTGATAGGAACATTTTGCTTCTTTTAGTTTTCCTTTTTCTCCACTAGGTGCTAGTAAGTAGTGAGGTAAGTAGGGTTTTTTTTCTTCTTTTAAATAAAAATAGAAGCCAACAGGGTCAGGCAAGTTTGCTGAAGAATTCTCATTTTTAAATCATAAAGACTTGACTGCTCTTTCTAACTTACCACTGACTCAATAATGTGGTTCATTGTATACAGTTCTTTCCTTTAACTGTCTGAATTTTATGAAGCTGATGTAATATTTGGTTCTAATTGCCAGTACCTCAAGAAAAGGTTGTTGATATAAGAGAATGTCATTTTTAAATTTTTTTCCTAACTGTACTTTATGCCCCATATTATATATACATATAACACAGAATAAAAATATACACTATGAACATTATGAAATGTTTCTCACTGAAAGAACGTGGCTATGTGTAGGTGTAAAAAATGCCCACACTCAAAATGGAAAAGATTTATAATCATGTGAGATTGGAGTTTTGGGTGGGCCACAGAGAATTTACTAATCCAAATAGTGTCCAGAAACTGTTCATACTTGAGTACATTATTGAGATTTTTTTCCATGCTCTTTTGCTAGTTTGTTGAAGAAATACTTCCTTCACTGAAGAAAATACAAACTAGAATTTGTTTAAATACATTGCATGCTTCACAAATTGCCTTCAAAGTAATAAAACATTCATTTTCTTGGCAAAATTCTTCAAGTTAATAGCTCAGTTTTAAAATTCACTTTATTTTCTCTGCCAATTGCTTTTCACTTATTTAAAAATAGCGTTCATTGTGTCATCTTTTACGAAATTTGGGATTTAGTAGTAAGTGCTTATAGTTTTGAAGTTGTTTCAATAAAAGACAAAAATCTACCTGATATTTTTCTAGTTTAGAGTAATTTCATATGAAATAAGAGAGGGTTAAATGCCTTTATAATTTCTGTGTTTTTTTCCTCATTGGTTAAGAATTGAATTTTATTTTATAGTAAAATAACCAGAAAAGGGCTGGGAATGTGGTTTAGTGGTAGAGTGTTTGCCTAGTATACATGAAGTCCTGGGTTCAATACCTCTGTATCAAATACACAGAAAAATCCGGAAGTGGTGCTGTGGCTCAAGTGGTAGATTGCTAGCCTTGAGCAAAAAGAAGCTCAGGGACATTGCCCAGGTCCTGAGTTCAAGCTCCAGGACTGGCAAAAAAAAAAAAAAAAAGTGGCAAGGAAAAATTTTAAGTTATCATTTGTTGATTGGCAGCAAAATTTAAATATTCAAATGTTTTTTTCATGCAATTGTTTCTAACATATTTATTTATTTTATTTATTTTTCTTTCTTTTTTTTTGTATTGTGAGAATACCATACAGAGGAGTTACAATTACATGGGCAAGATAACGAGCATTGTTGTCTCCTCCGTGTTTCCCCTTCCCATCCCTTCCCATACTCCTCCTTTCCCTCCACCTGATCGTCCCCCCACCCCTAACATATTTATAAGATGATTTCTATGTTGCTTTGTATGTCCCTCCCCCAAGATTTAAGCCCTGTTTTCACTGTATTTGATGTTGGTATAATTTGTAGAGGGAAGGGAAAAAACAAATCGTTTAACTAGGGATACAGGTGGACCCATTGCAACAATGAGACGTACAAGTCGTTATGTCGAAAAACGAACTTTACAACTTTGGTGGGGGGGGGGGGGTCGGGTGGGGGAAGGGAGAGAGTATGGGAAGGGATGGGAAGGGAAAACAAAGAGGAGGCAACAATGCTTGATAAGAAATGTACTCATTATCTTGCCCATGTAATTGTAACCCCTCTGTACAGTATTTTCACAATAAAAAAAAAAGAAAAAAAGAAAAATACTTTTAAAATATTATGTTTAAATATGATCTCAATATTGTTGTTATTGTTAAATACTTGGATATCAGCTGTTCTGGGTGGAGAAATATAGTTATTTAATATCTGTCAGTATCACCATTTTCTTTGTATGGTTCAATGAATGTGAGTAGAATTTGCCGAAATACTTCATCAACCTTACAGAACTGAGCGGCAAAGGTAAGCAAGCACGATTCAAGCTCAATTCAGAAGAGCCATGGATTGGATAAGAGTCAAGTTTGAAGATCTAGGTTCAAGTAAATAGAGTGCTGCTATTAATCAACTAGGTGACCTAAAATTAGTCAATTCAATTTCCTTCCAGCAGAATGAATATAATAATGATTACCTACTTCACAGATTTATTTTGAGAATCAAATGCAGTGAGGTGGATATGTATGTGCATAAACCATAAATATTATTTACGAATAAATTATCTATTGTTTTCCATGTGTTATAGAACTGGCTGTGCTACTAAGTCACTATGGGAATTCCACAAGTCATTTAACTGCTTTGAACTATAGACTCACTTGGAAAATGAAGATGTCATATTTATTTGATAAACTTCAAGGTCTTTTTAGGTAGGATTCTTTCAATTCCTTGTTCCAAATGACAAATATGATTAGCTCAGAAAACAATCTTTCCTTCTAAGTTAATAAGAATCCTTTAATAGAAGAAATGATTAGCAACTGCTTTACAAAGATCTTAAGTAGATATTTTTTAAGATCTATCCTTACTTGTTTTCTGAAGGTATCTGATATACTCTTAAAAGAACATTAAAACAAGTTTTGTTATTTTCTCTAGTGTTTTGGTATACACATTATTTATTATTTATTCTTATCTATTAAACTTAATCATGCATTCTGAATAATAAGGAAATATTGATGTATATCATTGTATAATTATAATCATTTATTTATCTGTGCATATAATTATGTACATTTTGAAACATATAATTTAAAAATTTGAGAAAATGCAGTGTGGATAGATGTACATAATATCTTAGGGTTCAATGTAAATTTAGTGCACAATTCCTGATTAGTAATATGGATTTATGGCTTATATTAAATAGTCCTTTCAACAATTTTAAATACCTATCTCTTTTCTTGTCAGGTCTAGTGTGATGGAGATTAGCTGTATCTCATTATGAAGTTAACGGTGACATCATGCTGAGGGTGGGGAGAATATTAAATATTCTCGTGTCTTGTTTTTAGTTATACTTGACAAATTACCAACTCTGTTAATTTCTTGTTTTTCCAGTATTTCTGGGAAAAGGTACTTGTACTTTTATGTAAAAACTTTTTTTCAATTAATTGAAGAAAATGACACATAAAAGCAAACTTATTTGTATATACTATGGCATATAGGATGTTTTGGAAACCAGTGTAGGCTTTCTATTTTGAAGAAATTTTGGATGGGCAATTTGGTCTTCTGAATCAAAGAACAAAACACAGTTATCAAGGGCGGGTTCTGAGGATTAAGAAAAATACAGTAAAACTTAGTTACTTCTTATTTGTAAATTTCTAAAACAGAATGCAAATAAGAGCTTTGAAATCTTTTCCTATGTGAAATATATTACAACTCCTTCCAAAACATTAGGCTTATGTATCAGATGTAACAATATACCTTGGAAACCTAGCCTAATATGCATTTAAAAGTTGGGGGAAAAATCACAAATTATGGTGGCAAATTATAGTAGTTTCCATTATTTGCATTCTAAGACTTTCAGTAGGGGCCAGCAGCTATGGACAAAATGTATATATTGCTGGGCTGGGAAGGTGGCTCAGTGGTAGAGTGCTTGCCTTGCATGCATGAGGCCCTGGGTTCGATTCCTCAGCACCACATAAGCAAAAAGAAAAAAAAGCCGGAAGTGGCCTTGTGGCTCAAGTGGTAGAGCGCTAGCCTTGAGCTGAAGAGCTGAGGGACAGTGCCCAGGCCCAGAGTTCAGGCCCCATGACCGGACCAAAAAAAAAAAAAAGTATATATTGCTGTTCATTATTGCCATGAATGCTAGCAACTGCAATATGCTATTTTTTCAACTTTTCTTATTAAGTTGAGAATTATCACTATTTCCTTCAAATGAAGCACTTTTGTACTTCTTATTTTCAACATAAGACCGTTAATTATATCTTAAATTTACTAAAATCACAATGAAAATTTTCATTTTGCTGAGTCTGTGCTTTGGGGGAAAGGAATTATAACCATAAGTATGTTTTACTTGAAAATTGTTTCAAACGATGTATACATTTTACAAAGAAATTTACATGTGGTAGAGAAATTATGAGATAATAATTTTCTTATTGTCAAAGTGATATACAGAAGGGTTATAGTTACATAATGTAATAAGTACATTTCTTGTCAAACTTTTTATCCCTTCCCTCATTTTTCTCCTACTTTCTCCCTCTCCCCACCCCTGAGTTGTACAGATCATTTCCAACATATTGTCTTATGTATATTGGTTACATTGGTTCTTTGTCCACCATTCTCTTTTTTGCCCTCCTTTTCCTAATTCAAATACACTCATATACAATAGCAGGGTACCAAAAAAACAGTGACAACAGGGGATATACTATAGGGGGAAGAACATACAAAAAATTTGTGCTTTTTTTGATGTATATAGATTGCCACCATCACTACTCTTGTGGCCCTTATTCAGTAACATTAGATTTACGTGGATATAAACACTGTGATGCTCAACAGTTGAGCTGGTGACTGTGAAGGCTGCAATGTGACTCACAGGTGAGTAGCATGTGCAGTGTGAACCGAGGGATGACTTACCTCCTGGGTGGGGGTAGAGTGGAACAGTGCAAGATTTCATCATAAGGTTCAGCCCAACCTGTGACTTAAAAATTTGTGAATTCTTTATTTTTGGAATGTTCCATTTAGCATTTTTGGACAGTAGTTAACTGTAGGTAACTGAAATCCAAGTAAGACGTTAGATAAGGAGAGATGATGTATAATTATACACAGACAAAGGAAATACTATCACATGCACACAAATAAATAAATGAAATATTTGAACTAAGAAGGACCAGATAAAATAAGAGGAGGTTTTATGGCTATATTTCTCTATCATTGAGGATTGCTTTGAACACTATGTTTTGTTTGCTTGTTTTGTTTGGGGATTGGGGATGGGGATTGGGGTAATGGGTACTCACGTATTCTAGGCAGGCATGATACCACTGAGCTATCCTCTAAACCCTGAACCCCCCTATTTTAGCACTTTTCCAGAGACTGAAGATCTATTGGTAGAAATTTTTGGGTTTAGGGAGGAGAGGAGAAATAGAAATAACTCAGCATAGCAGAAGTGAACACAATGGGTGGTGATATTTATGGCTTTCTTCTTCTTCAACCTTCCCAGGAGCAATCACAAAAATGTGGGTCAACCCCTCTGATTCTGTTGCCTTGAGTCCTTATCATCTGAATTCTAAAGCCCCCAGTGGATTCTTATCACACAGAATTTCAAGTTCGATAGACAAATGCTTTTTTTAAGGGAAAAAAAAAACCCTATTTTATCTTCAAATCTTTCACTTGAGTCCATGAGCTAAGGAATGGCGTCAGGGTTGGAGGGTGATATGGAAAACATGAGTCCTTCCTAACTGGTCAGTGACATTTTTTCCCTCTGTTTCTAAACTTTAAAAATACTGTGCTATAAATAGCATCTAAAGATCAATGTGTCAATTTAATAGTGAGCCATAGTTTATGTTGTATTTAACCTTCTAAATAAAACACCTATTCTTTTAATTCATAAATTTATTACAGTAATACCTGTATTTGCTAGAAGTGATTATGTTAATTCAAAAGCTGGAAATTATTTTCTTTACTCCGTAAATAAATGACTGAATACTTATGGCTTTTGGATAAGCATGGTCAAATGATAATTACACTTACATTTTTAGTATCAATTTTCTGTTCCTCTAATTTGTTCAAACACTTTTGTATGTGCAATAGTCTCTCATTAAATCAGGCATTCCTTAAATGGTATTAATTAGCATGTGTAAAATTCACCTTGAAAACTCATTTAATTTTACAAATTATACTACTCCAGAAGAGTATCCCTGGAGCTTCATCAAGTCTCTGATTTCTAAATAATTTTGAAGTGAAAAAAATTTTTCAGTAAAAAATACACTAAAATCTCATCTCAATTATAGTTAGCAGAAGACATTGGCCATAGACTTTCCATTGTCTCTTGAAGAATTTAACTATCTAAACTGTATTGTGCCTATTAAGTACTGCAACTATGTTGAGCCAGGTTAGTAAGATGAGGGCTTGGTTTTTGAGGAGGAGAGCCTTGGCAGGGTACAATAAAGTACAAGTAAGTTTAGTGTTATCAACGTGTGTGGGGAGAAATCCAGAGGGATGGAATCTTGGGCTATGAATAGAGAAAGATAGGAACGATTAACACAGAGTTGAGATATTCAGTTTCACCAAGGGCAAAAGGGTTGGATGGCATGTCTGACAGAAAAAAAATTCATAATAATTCCTGTGGAAACCAACAACCTGTTTCAGGAAGGGAAAGTTTATTCAGTGGGACTTAGAGGTGAGATCCAGTGAGGCAGAGAAAGAGTAACAAAAGCTAAAGCTAAAGGTAGTTTGGAATTGCAGTATACATTTGATAGTTGATATACATGTATATGTTAATGAGCCACCTACCTCTATTGTAGAAAACACACAGTTTGCATGGATGGGGAATGGCTGTTGGAAATAGTCAGATTGAGCCTTTCTTTGGACTCAGTAAGATAAATTGTACTTTGCGTCCATTATAAGAAAGATATGGAAATACTGAGTGTCCATGTGGACAGATTTATCTATGTTTCTAAGCAAAAAAATGAACATGGTCAAATGGTCAGATCTGTAATTTGTTTAGCAGAATGTCCAAAACACTATAATCTTATTGGCAATAAAGTCAATTCAGAGAAAGAAAGGAAAGTGTAGAAAGTCACTGTAACAACGCAGATATGAACAGTATGACTTAGAGGAGTGGGTGATGGAGGAGATGGAAAGGAAGGGGCACCTCAGAAACACATCAGCCCCATAAACATCTGACAATCACTTAGATTTGGGGAGTAAAAGAGAAAGAAGAGCAAGAAAACCAGCGTCTGGTTTGGAGATCTGACCAACTGTTGAGTCAATCATTTGTTGTTGTGTAATGCCCAACTCTAAAATTTGGTACCTTTCTAATCATTTAATAAATCATGAATTGATGAATCTGTTAAGTAGTCTTTTTCAGATGTCATATGGCTTATATAAGTGACTCTAGTTCAGGCTGGGGAAGATAAGGCTAAACATTCCATCACTATATGTTCATAAGGTAGCTGGGTAGTTCTATCTTATGTTAGTCATCATTATTGTATCATGCATCAGCCAGCCTATGGTTATCTCATGACAATGATAGGGTTGTAAGCATACTCTTATAGCTTCACAAGGGACAACACACGGCTTTAAACATCCTAGCTGTTGAATAGTAGTTTTCATTTCTTGCCTCATGCAACTAACTATTGGAATTCCCATGGCTAAGTACAAAGTTAAGGGCTAGAGAATTCACTCAGCTTGTAATGAGACCATGGTACACACATGGTTGCTAAGATAGCCAAGAATTGGGGACAAGAAGAGAACCAACAATGTGGTATGAAGATACTTTAAATAAAAAATAAAAATCTAGTTTGGGAAGTAAAACTTTTTTGGGGGGGTCGGTCATGGGGTTTGAACTTTGGGCCTGGGCACTGTCTCTCAGCTCTTCAGCTCAAGGCTAGCACTCACTCTATCTCTCAAGCCACAGCGCCAATTCCGTGGGAAGTAAATCTTTAAGACACAGAAATTGCTTAGCATTCTTGTACTACGTGTGTGGGAACTGATGAATGGATGTGTATGGAGCTCAGAGGATCAGCCAAAGGACAATCACAGTTAAACAGCACATTTTGAGTGAAGAATTGTAACGTTCTAGGTTATTTGCACTGGAATGCTTCCAGACAACATCTTTGAAAATTATTTTAAGCCACTAAAATCAGGAAAGGAAGCCTGGGAATTTAGGCTGGAGTAAAAAAAAGCCATCAAAAGAAAATTACCAAATTTTCCAACTAAAAATGTTATTTATTTGGTAAAATATCAGTAAAGTTTGGTTAATTTGGTCAAAGTAGTAAATTTCTACTGTCTTAAGTTTAGTGAAATTCCAAATGATTTTTAAAGAAACATCCAGAATATTTAGGACTCTAAAAATATAATGAACGATCATTTTAATAAATGAAAACACAATGACAATAATACAGGTCATTTATGTTGTGTCCCATCATATTGTATCATGACATTTCACCAGAGAAAAACTAGAGGAAGTATTTGAAAACTTTATACGGTCACTATGTTGCTAAATAATGTATTATATGGAAGAATTCCTACTATGGTTTGTTAATATGCTTCCTAAGAATCATGTAATACAGTGGCATACATGAGCATGTACTCAGATGAAAATGCTATTAAATTCTTTAATACTTGCCTGTCTATCATCAATCTATCTCTATCTTTCATCTATTTATCTATCCATCATCACTATCTATCAATAAAATGACAAGTATGTCTGGATTAATTTATAACTTCACTGAAATCTCTATGAAAATACCATCATGTTTGCTAAGGACTTCAAGTAAAAGCATTATATAATTTATTTGGAAAAGCATGGAATACAATATCCAAGAGATCCCTGAAAAACAGGAGCAATGAGGGGGTAGCAAAGTAACAGGTTAAATATAGATTAAATCTTGTGGACTTTGAAGCAGTGGTTGTTGTCTCATGGACAATTAGTATAATTTGTAAATCTCAGATAAATTAGTATAAAATGTTATAAAATTCAGAATAATCCCAACATTATATCTCAACATATAATGTTGGGATTAGTCAGGAAAAAATAGGGTTTTTAAATTAATTGAAGGTAACTAGTGAGCCAGGTCATAAAATGAGATTGGGCTTAATTTTTGTATCACCTGTTTTACAAATGGTTAAAAAATGTAAACAATTAAATCATAAATACTAGAACTAAACATGGAGATATCTTCTGCGATCTAAGAGTGAGATGAATTTTCATAAATCAAAATGCAATAGAAGAAAGAATGATTCATGTTGTTAAAAATGAAACAAAACTTTTGCAAAACATAAGGTTTTCATCCATTTGTTTATTTTGAAAAGACTCCTTGAGACTATTCTAAACAGTTTAGAATTAGCATTAGCACTGGTAGGAAGCTGGAAAAATGGAATATGTAACTGGGGGAAACCTATACTGTTGGAAAATTTCCATGAGGTATGTTCATCTCAAGATTTTATACACAATGGTAGGCTTCCAAAATCAAACTTTACAGTGTTGTAATGCACCTCCACCACTCTCTCCTCTTCTGCAGCCCTCTCTCCCTCTTTTTTTCTCTTTCCCCTTTCCTGACTCCTTTTCCCATTATCTCTTTGTTTCTTGCTGTGTTAGATTAAACTCGGAGCCTTTAATGCTAGGCAAGCATTCTGCCATTGAGCCACAACACCCTGTCACTCTTCTAATTAGGGAACACTGCACAATTTTCCAGTGCCTTGCTTTCCTTATGATATAACTTTAAAGAGGGAACACTTTGAAAGAGGCATCCCAGTGGGTGGGAAGAAAGGGAAATGGGAAGAAAGGGAAATGTGATGATGGTGGTCTGGGGATGTGTTAAACACCATAGATGTAAATTATGGACATGTAAGAGAATGTTAGAGGGGGTAGGGAAAGGAGAGAGGATGGTCAAGAAAAATGATATAGGCTTGTCAGTAATATAGCTACCTGTGAGGTAGAGATAGGAAGGTTAGCAGTTCAAGTCCATGAGACCCTTTCTCATCCAATCCCACCTATAGTAAGGTATGTAAATAGCATCATCATCATCCAGGCTGGTCTAGGTAAAAGGGAAACCTTATGTTAAGCCAGACTGAAAATGTCTGGGCTGGAAACTTGGCTTAAGTGGTAGAGCATTTGCCTATAAATTACTAACCTTTGAAATAAGATCTAGTTCTGACAAAAAAATGTAATATGCATTCGGATGGGACAAAAAATCATGTAAATTGGGATGGGGTAAATTTGACTGTGTGACTATCACCATGAAATCCCTTTTGTACAGCTCATTCATGCTAATAAAAAGTTCGTATTCAAGAGTCCATGGGATCAAAAAGGCATAGATTAATGTTTGCCTCACTCAAAGGACAGTTGTGAGGATGAGAGCAGATTATACACGTGACACATTTAGGACTACATCTGGTATATAGTGAGCTCTCAATATAGATATAAGTAATTGAAGAGTACTACTTGATTTCACCAGATTCATTAATCAGAGACCTGCCAATACTCTAAGCAGTTAAAACAAATCAACTTTAGAATGTGGAAGAACTGTAAGAAAAAGAGATTAATTGGTGGTTAGAATACTATATACCTCTGAAAGATGATTGTATTATGGTGGAGCAAGAAAACGTGTCTGTTCTCTACTATATCATAAGCCTCTGATGCTTGTGGCTTTGTCTTGTTATAAATGGACTCCTCCCTTCCTAGGGCAGTGTCTCGTTCCTAACTAGTTACTCAGAAGTGGCTAAACAAATAAGTGAAGGAATCTAACAGTTAATCTTAAGTGATTCACAACTTATATGGATTCTATTTTGAAGTTGTTTTTCTTTTATTATTCAAATGATAGACATGGAACCTACAAAATGTTCATATCTTAATATCTTAATATGTTAATATTTTAATAGAAAATAATGGAGGAACTTCCTGAGAATTAGAATTATTCTATACACCAATGAACTTCAAATTTTACTGCTCACACAAGTCACAAAATGATCTTGCTAAATTAGAATCTACCTCAGGTCTGGGAGGGCCTGAACTTCTGAATTTCTAAAACATTTCTTTGTGATGCTAATGTTTCTGTTACCCAGAGTACAGACTTGAATATCAAGGGTTGAAGATATTGTTGAAGAAATCTCTTAGATTCTGAAAAATGATTAATCAATGTGTTATGATACCTTACTATATGATTTCAAAGGAAAAATAGAGATTCCTGTCACTTAGACCATACATAACACACATAATTTTTATTTTCAGTTAAATTTGCAAATAATTTTCACTTGGTATTTCTTTATTTACTTTGCTTCCACCCTCTCTCCCCTCCCCCTCCCCCTTCCACTCCAGCATAGTCATCCTCATCGACTTCCTTCTCCTTCTCCTCCTCCTTTTGTGAGATTGGTTCTATTATATAGCTCAGGCTGACTTTGAACTTTCAATCTTTTTGCCTCAGACCCCTGAGTATTGAGATTAAAATGTGGGCTACTATGTCCAGCTTTACTTCATATTTCAATGATCCTTGTAGTAACATATAGACTCTTTTTTTTAAATATTACAAAAACTCAGAAAAAGCAGACATGGATTTTGAGTTCTATTTTGTAAAACAAGAGAAAGATTCACATGGGTAAGATTTCCTAGACAGTGGATAGCAGTTTTGAGGCTAGTAGCTAGGTCTTCTCACTTCAAGCACATCCCCTGCCCTTAAGTTTACAACACTATAAAATTACCATCCATTAAATATGTCACTGCTTACCAGGGCCTGAATTGTCAGGAAACCCCTAATGAGTAACTTCACCACATGTAATAAAGCCTATATAGAAACTACAAGTAGTTCCTTATTCACTCTTTTCAAGATTCAAAACCTTAGCTTGGAAACTCCCAATATAGGGTGAAAAAGGAACAGAATCAGCAGGCTCTGGTGTATGTTTCTCATAGAGAAAAGTATCCACTAAAATTCCAATATAACTTGGATCTATGCAACAGAGTTGATTTACAGTTCTTCCTCTATTCAGCCACACTAGGGCTCGGGTAGTTTGAAGAATTTGAAAATGTTTTGAAATTCACTATAATTTGCATTCACCATTCAAGAAGTTTTGTAAAAGGGACAGATACAACTATGAGAAAACTAACATTAACAATCTATTGCTGTATCATAAGTATTTAGTTATTAATTAATTTGTAATGAATACTATCTTGAAAGCCTTCTATTCACAGTTGATCTGTCTATGGACTTTAACAATGAGTAAAATGTAAATTCCTATTTTGATTTTTCCTCTCTGGTTTCAGGTAACTTTTTTTTTTTTTTTTTTTGTCGGTCATGGGTCTGAACTCTGGGCCTGGGCACTCTCCCTCAGCTTTTCAGCTCAAGGCTAGTGCTCTACCACTTGAGTCACAGCACCACTTCCAGCTTTTTCTGCTTATGTGGTGCTGAGGAATCAAACCCAGAGCCTCATGCATGCAAGGCAAGCACTGTACCACTGAGCCACCATCCCAGCCCCTCAGGTAACTTTTCTTAGAAAGCCAGAAATATTATATTCTCATCCATACAACAAACAATTCTCATGTTTTTTTCCTTATTTGTTATTTTGATTTTTGTATTTCTTATAGAAAGCATGTCTGAAAATAAAATATTCAGCAAGACCTATACACTAATAAGAGCCAGGGCAGTTCTAAAAGTGTTCATTCTTCAGTTAGTGGCTTGTGGCTTGTGACTGTCAGAAACACATATTTAATGCTAACTTCTAATTGTCTGATATTTTTCATTTGTACCAATTCCACTTTTGTGGGCTGGCATGTAAAGAAAAAAAAATCTGAGCAGCTTCTTCAGAAGTTGAGAAAAATCTTCTCTTCTTACAAATGCTCTCTCAAGCAACAGGGATGGTACCACAGGCTTTGAGACAGATGGTAGCCAATCCAAATTCAGTATGGTAAGCAGGCACCACTCAATAAAACTTTAATTGCTGCATATGGTATCTGCTAACTTGTTTAGAAAATGGATATGCAGCATTAGCTCAAAGCATTTAAATGGCCTGATAGCACTGGACAGCATGTTGGGCTGCCACCTGGAAGACCCAAATTTCATCGCAGATGTAACACTAGAAGAATAAAGCTGGTGGCTGATAGTCTTGGAATGGGGATGACATAGTCAGCACCCAGCTGTTCCCCCACCCGTGCTCACTGCTATTGTTTTGGTGCCACTTCGACCAAGTCCTGAAATCACTCATGTATTGTATTCTTCTCTCAAAGAGAGAGGGGAAAAATAAGCTGAAGTATACCATAAGGCTGGAATAGAGAGGAGTTTATGTCCCTACTATAGCTTAGGAAACGTGGAAGATGCTTTGAATGCAGCTCAGGGGAAGGAAAGAAAAAAAGGATAAAGATCTGGAAAGAGAATGCCTGACATATGTGCATACTTGTGCCAAAAGATGGGAGCCAAGAGAGAAGAGAAGGTTTCTTCTGAGCGTGCTGAAGACATCCTTGCAATTTATCATTTGCATTTGTCTTGCCCTGGCAATAACAATAACACACTCTATGTGTCTCGAGGAGGTCAACTTCTTAGTTAGCCCCATGGCTTCTCAGACTGATGAAGACTGAAACTTGTCATTTCTGAAAACAGACTATCTTTAACCCCCTCTTGTCAAGTTAGATGGCAGTGCAAGGAGTTAAAAGAGAAAACAGAATCTCAAGATCTGGGTCTAATTAAAGACAGAAGATATTAAAGGAAGGAACAAAATGAATTGTGTGTATGTGTGTGTGTGTGTGTGTGTGTGTGTGCACGCGCGCGTGCGTGTGTGTGCTTCAGAAGGATTGCTGAAGAATATTCACTTTTGAACATTAGTGCTCTGATCGACCCCACCCCAAGCTAAATTAAGAAAACCCACAAATGCACTTCCCAGACACACTATTGATTTCTGACCTGTAAATTACTCTCCATCAAAAAAGGTTCTGGTGCAGACTAGGGGTTTGGAGTAGCCTGGGTACTTCTCAGCTGCAATCTGCATAATGTTTAGTATTCAGTGAGTTAAAGCAGGCAATGAAAGGGAACTGTCAACGCAATCTAGAAGATATAAAGAAATGAAGGGGGGGGGGAGCCGTATGCTAATAATCCACTCAGTAATTAAGTGAAGATCGCTGCCAAGCGCCACTGCCACTTTCAAAGGGTAATTTGTACAGGAAATCATAGAGTCATTGTCAAATCATTTCAGGATAAAAGGAAAGTCATCAACTGAGATAAGATAAATGCTGGGTGTCTGGCAGCATGTGCCCTAGGAAATGCCTTTGCTTTTTAATTTTTTTTCTTAAAAAAAAAACTTGCAAAAGTGGGGCTAGAAAACCTTGACAGGTTGAAATGTACATTTACTATTAATAATAGGGGCACTCTATGCATGGATGCGTTTTTAAATAGGTTACTTGAACAAAAAATGGTAAAATAAATCAGTTAAGAGGACTTAACTCGTAACTAGTGCCCTGTATTTGATTTTTTTTTCTATTCCTGTCCCTTATCTTTTGAGGCACAGATAAATTGTTAATAATTTCCCATTTGCATCTCCATTTTAGTTAAATTATAGTATTTTAACAGTATTACTAAACATCTTCTCCTCTAAAGAAGAATGCTTCCATCTCTGGAGAATTAATTTAAAAAAATCTAAGGGAGAGGAAAATCATTTTCTATTACTCTTACCTTTAAAAGTCTGAACTTAGTCTCTTCATGTTGATTCTGTTTTATCTCACAGGAAATATTGTAAAATTAATGTGTGAAGTTCATGGGGAATAAATCTTTCTGTAAATGTGGTGACTCTAGTGCTTAAGGGAAAAAAATGTTACTCTTACTGAAAAAAAAAAGCTTCACAAAATAAGATGTGCAGTCTATATTTGTCATTCAAATCCACATGCTCCTCACTGACTTATTCTGCCGTATCCTGTGTTCGACAAATGTCTCAAAAAGCACAAATTGATGCATGCATTTGTGGGCCGCTATTTTTACACAGCCCAATTGATCCCTATGACAAAATATTTCATCCAAATATTTTTTCTGAAAGCACAAATGTCTTCTGTCATACTGGAAGAAAAGTGTGGTTGGTCGTGGGAGCAAAAATGTGACCATTTTTGAGATGCACTGTTAAAGGCCAGTCCTGTTACTGTCTTTGCTCCATACACAACAGCATGGGTGATGAAGAAGTCAGTGAGGGTATGTGAGCAAAGGAAATGTGCACTGTGTGTACAAAATATTTTTGGGCTAAAACCACCTATTTTATAATATATAACTTATGAAGTTGCTCACATAAGCAATATATAAATGCACCGGCTTTGTGAAGGTACTTTTCTGATATTGATCTTAATGTAAGACGTTATTTTGAATGACAGAAACAAATAAACAAGCAAATAATTAACTTACTCGAATATTTTCATTTTCTTTAGATATTGTTTAGATTCATATCAATTTTCCTTACAGGGTTGTTGGGTTTTTTTAAATTGGTTCTTATCATGACATTTAGCTCATTTAGAGTTGAGTTCTAGGGATTCTTTCAGAACAGTTATTAATTGATTTGTCCTACTTCTTGGCTTTTTCTTATCTCTTTTTCTTTCTTGTTTCCTTTCTTTGCTTATTCTTTGCTCCCATTCCTATTTCCATTTGATCCTTATTTCATGAATCTAACATGCATTCAAGCGATGATTTCTCTATTTGTTCAGTTCTGCAGAGCAACTGCCATGTAATAGATATAGTGATGCCAGAATATAAAACATTTTCACTTTTGAAATTACGGTTTAATGATGGAATGGTGGGGAGGAGAGTATACAAAGTCTTTTTTTAAAAAAAAAATAAAGCAAGCCTTATTCTAACAGGTTATATATACCCACCATTTGGGTAGCCTTTATAGGATTCATTTAGAGTATTAAATTAACAAATCGGTTAACTGATTCTCTTAGAATTCTTGGCTCTTTTGTTAACCTTCAGTAAGGTAGCAGTCAAAGAGGGAGTCCATAAAGTAAATATACTAAGAAGACTGACCGGACATGACAGATTAGAAAAAAAATAGTTTCAACTACAAAATTAGTAGTCTGGAACCTTTTTGTCAAAGGGGAAGCAGAAACAACTTGACACAATAAATTCAAGGTTATTAGGACAATACAGAAAGAGTTGACCTGCATAATGATACTGAATTATTATGTAAGGCTGTTGATTAAGCATTTTTAAAAAAGAAACCTTCCTATTTAAATATACAAATCTTTAGTAGGAAAGTAAGCAAAAGATCATAACAAAAAGAGTCCTCAATATGTATAAGCTACATTTTAGGTCATAACAAAAAGAGTCCTCAATATGTATAAGCTACATTTTAGGTTGACTGCTTTGAATTTTGTGATTTAGTTAGTCTCTCATATGCTTAGATTTTATCACAGCTTAAGGAATGCTACATTAAAGATATTCTTTCTTTTTCTCATAATATGTATGAACTTTTAATATACATTGTGATTTATTTGTAAAGAAATTAATAATGCATAATATTTACAAATACATTTGACCATTATACATTTCTTAAGAGGAATATTTTGGGAAACTACCAATCCATGAGAGCATTGCTTCTAATGAAAAAAAAATTAATCAAAGCCAACTTTATTGATCATTACCCATTTACATATTTGATATTCAAACCAATACTAAACTTGAAATTTTAATATTAAGATTTATCATTCTCCATTCTTTGGTTATGGTGTCTAGCATTGTAATGAAAATAATTGTGCTAGTAGCTTTACTGTATCCTGGCTTGTTATCTTTAGGGTAAATGCTCAAGAGTGCAATTGCTGTATTATAGAGTAGTTCTCTGATTATTTTTTTGAGAAACCTCTGAGATTCCACTTAATGTACAAATGGTTCAACAAAATGTGGTACATATACACAATGCAATTGTGTTCATCTATCAAAAAGAGTGATGTTGTACCATTTGTAAAACATATACTAAGTGAAGTAAGTCAGGCTCAGAGAGACAAAGGTTGCATATTTTCTTTCATATATGAAGGCTAGTATTAGCCTATAAACACATAAGTAAACAAGTTGGGTAGAATGCAAATGTACATAAATATATTAACCAAAATACAGTAGATTCAAGGTGAATTTTAATAGTGTAATTCTTTAGAAAGGCAAAGTTAAAATAAAGCCCAACAAACTAATCAGGAAATGCGTACTTGCAAGGATGGGGGTAGAGCCAAGGGGAAAGGGGTAGATAAATGAGGATGCAGTCATGAATTCAATGTATGTAGTACACAATTAAGAAAAGTTAGGGAAGGGGTGGGTTGAGATGGATGGTAAGAGTGTTGAAAGGGGTGACATTGATAAAGATGTATTGTTAAGGAACTCTTTTGTACAACTGCTTAAAGACACATGTACACACATATACATACATATGTATATATGCATATATGTGCATATATATGCATGTACACACATGAGTTATCATTCTCTGAGTGCAAAAGCCATTCCAAGACTGACCTAAAAATTCAGTTGTAGCACCTGATTTCCAATGGCCCTACATAATAAATGAATTTATTTCTATTCTAGAAATGAGTAGACAAAGGCTGACTGGTAAGTATATATGCTATTGAAAACAATCGACCCCATAAATAGTTGAAACAGAATGGTTAAACCCAAATCTCATGGCAATTAGGATTTCCTTCTTTTTGGGATGTATCAATACTTTTTTAAACTGAAAGTAAAAATAATCATTTGTGTATTTAGGAATAATTTGGAGCCAAATCTATAGAAAATTTTGAGATACCGTTGCAAAGATCTTATGCTACAAGTATATCATTTTAATGCCGGAGTTTTCAGTAAAGAGAACAAAATCAAATTTGTTATAAAACAAATGGACTCTGGTCTTACCAGCATCTATAATGAATAGTCTTAGACGATAATGTTTTTCACTACTTAATAAAGTTTCTCTAGATTCTCATTTGGAAAAGGCCAAAGGGAAGATGTTCTCAGCACTAGCTCTTTAGCTGGTTAGAAACACAAAGTAATCCTGCCAAAGACCAAGGCTAAACTAATTTTCAGAACATTAAAATCAATATTCTTTGTCCCAATTAACTCTCGTGGGAAAAATCATTAGAAAGCTTTCTGTAGCAATAGGTTTTACTTCTCTGTACAACACCTCGATAAAATGATATTTAAAGGAAGAGATAGATTTTACTTTATGTTTAAAAATATACAGATATTTGTAAAGTTGAGATTAAGAAAAATATACCCAAAACAATGTGATTGGTTGATATCATAAGGATGGTGCAACATTTGCTGTGTTAAGCAAATGTTGTTCTAGTTTTTCATTTTCTATAATGGTAACTAAAGACATTAAAGACTTCAATTACCTTTATTTGACTGAACTGTTTATTTTTTTTCAGTCTGTAAAGTAAGCACATGATTTCGGAATAGCTTCTAAAAATGGCTCCCATCAATTTCTCCTCTTCCTATGTCCACAGGACACGCCCCTCCTATCAGACATAGACTTGTTTTTTCTCTTAAATCAGGGTGATTTTTAGGCTTGTTTTAATTAGCAGCAAGCACAGATGGGGTATTGGGAAGTTTGAGGCCTCATATATAAAAGGCCTTGAAAGTTCTTCCTGGGGAGATCATTTACCATGAAGTGAAGACATTTTAGTGGGACGATTAAATGAATGAAGATAGAGAGAAAGAGAGAAAGAAAAAGGGAAGTGGAGGGCAAGTGTCATGTGAAGGAACATTGAAATGTCAAACATGTGGATGGAGCTTTGTTAGCCATTTCAGTTCAGGCTAGTGGAAACCAAAGCAAGTGGGGTGACTAACTTCTGATAATACCATACAAGGTGAAAAAGCCACCCAGTGCAGTCCTGTATAGGATCCACAGAAACAATCATCAGATTATAATACCACATTATTGTGGAAGGCCACTATGTTATGGTCTGGAGTAAAATGTAATCGATGATAAAGACAGAATGGAAAGAATTATTAAGCACAGAATGATTTACAGTTTTGAACTATATTCTATACATTTGTATGTGTATTCAAGGTCATCAGATCAAAATAAAATATAATTACTCAAAATTCAGGGCAGTAGGTTCTAGGCACACAGCTGTAATCCCTGTACACCTGAGGCAAGGAGGCAGGATGACCTAGATTTTGAGACAAGCATGGCCTATACATTAAGTACAAGATCAAAATGAGCCACATAGGGAGACCCTGTCTCTAAAATGAAACGTAAGGCTGGGTATGTAACTCAGTGGCTAGAGTGCTTTCTTAGTATATACAAGGCTAGCAACACACACACACACACACACACACACACACACACACACACACCCCACACACACACACACACATCTGTTTACTAAAAGTACTATAAGATTCCCCAACTTCTTTTTTTTTTGTACTTATTCCCAAAGAGGAGATTTTTAGATAAAAAAATTTAAAGACCTGAACAATATTAATTTAAATATTTCAAGCCCAAATGCCTACATAAATCAAACAAATAGCACCTCTGATTTGTAAATCTGAAAGAAAATAGGAAGAAAAAAAAGAATTTTGATAAAATATTAGGGGTGTTTTTCAAAATGTTTACCATTCTTGCACCATTAAAAAAAATAAACTTTGAGGGCTGGGAAGGAGGCTCAGTGGTTGAGTGCTTGCCTAGCATGCATGAGGCCCTGGGTTCGATTCCTCAACACCACATAAGCAAAAAGAAAAAAGCTGGAAGTGGTGCTGTGGTTCAAGTGGTAGAGCGCTAGCTTTGAGCTGAAGAGCTGAAGGACAGTGCCCAGGGCTAGAGTTCAGGCCCTATGACTGACAAAAAATAAAAAATAAAACTAAACTATTAAATTGTGTTCTCCCAACTGTCTTAAATATCTAGTATAAAATACCAATATTTAAATCTAGCAAGTATTATCCTTAGTATGAGTATGTGTAGTTTATAATTCATTAAGTGAATTTCCATTAGTTAAAAACAACCCTCAGGATTATATCAAAGCTTAACATTTTTCAAAGAGTTATAAAGAAAGACATTTAATTTGAATTAATTATGGCTGATTTGTTTATTCAATTTAATGTGTAAGCAGCTAGCTCTTTGAAGCATAGATGCATTTGGTAGACAATGAGTACATTTGAGAACAATAATTTTTAGGGAGCTAAAAATCATAAGCAACTGGATATTTAGAACTGATTTCCATAGTATTCCTGAATAACTGCCAGTTTTCCCAGCCGAGAAATTTTTTTAGTATGGGTTGTTTGCAATAGCTGGAAGGTCATTTGGCAATCTGACTTTGCCCTTCTTCATCAGCAGGTCATGACCCAAATCACTAAAGATGTAAGCTCTCTATTTTTCTGAACTTCCCTTAGAGTCATGGTCTTCTTAATCTGTGGAAATCACTCCTGCAGGCTGATGGTGCAAATGGTTCAATCATAGCCCTTCTTGTTGGCTCATAGGAAACTTAAAGTGATATTCTTAACCATTTTCTTGGCAATTCTAAGACTCCAGCGAGTGACAAACACATTAGAAAATATTAGTTAGCCCAGCACTTTCCTTTGTCTGAGTAGAAATTGATGGAAATTATTTGACCTAACTCTAATGTTAAACAGGAGTAGGTTGAAAATAGCACCTTTTATTCTTGAGGTATCTTGGAAGGGCTTTACAAAGTAATGAGTTAAGAGAGTGGGAGCAGCAGGACTAAGCTGGCAAATGGGTCAGACCTTATGTGCTCAACAATAGCTCACACATGTATAAGTAATTAATGTCCTTCAGATGTACTTTATCATACTCTGCACAGTGTTAAATTATACTCTGATTTTTATTCCTATGACTTTCCTATTTATCTGGTATCAAATTGTTTTATTGGAACTATTACCATTTATTAAAAAATTACTATCATTTCCATTACTCTTGAATGAGCTTTCTAGTTCATTGTCCTGCATGTACTTCCCGAGGCTACTTCTTAGGTATTATTTTTAAAGATACTAAAAATGAGAAAAGTTTGAAAATTAAAAACCCAATTTGTTACTTTATATCTATCTCTACACATTTCTACAATTCAAAACATATCTTTCTTTTCAAGTTTAAGGTAAATCCATTTTTGTGTGATGTTTTCTTATCTTCTCATTAAATGTAGCAGTCTATTTTGTCAAATATGAGACACATGGTATTTTATAAAATATATCTGAGTTGTAATTCTTTGCTTTGTTAAGGCACTTTTAGTGACTGGAAAAATTAGACTACTTGGAAGGTAAGTCCACAAACATTAATGATTTAACTTTCAAGACTGATCCAACAGTTTTATATAATCAACTATACATATAATCTCTGAATGCATGAACTTGATGCCCTAATACATAGGACAATAAATACTGTACCAACAGATAATTGTTCATCTTGCAAATGCTAATCATTTTAAGGTTTATCTTAATAGCCCTTAAATATATTCTTTGAATTCCTTTATCTGTAACAGTATTTAGATTCCACCCCCCCACCCCTCCTTTCCAGGCTTCTGTTGCTGATATTTTCCAAATCAAGCGAAGGAAAAGAAAACTCAGCCATTAGAAAACATAAAGCAATCTGCAGAATTATAAAGCTTTCTCCCTTCCTCTCCCCCACGCTCCTCCCCTACGTCAAATGTAGACCATATGCCAAGGCTACTCCTTAACTATAACTGACTGTTGTTACTGTAGTAATCAGTCTCTGTCAGAGCAATTACTTAAAATCATCCGTCCTGGTTGTTTTTCACAATCCATAGCACACTGAGCAGAACAATGCAGCTGACAATCCGAATAGTGCAGATGGAATTATCATACCTCACACCCCGCCTGACTGACAGTTACCTGCAGGAAGGGGGAAGGACCTTATCATCTGGAGGGGCAGCTTTCTTGTTGCCTAGGAGGGGGAGAGAGAGCCTTTGCTGCACCTTTGTCATCTGGGGAATCAGCAGACACTTCCTCTTGGCATGTGCAAAGTAAACAATGACATTATTCTTTGAGATAGGTGGGAGTTGGAGGGGGGCGCATTATCCATGGTGTAGCACTGATTTTAAGATATTAAACAGGTTAATCAATGGCTGTTCCAGCCTCTGCAAGACCCTCATTAGTAGGCAATATGGATTTAAATTTATTAGCCTCTCTTGTTCATCACATCAATAATTCCAGGAAGTTTCAAAGTACATTGTTTAGAAATGCTTGTTTCTTCTATTTCTTTGCCAGTGGGTGTTGGTGTATTTGATGCAATGTGATGTGATGTGTGTGTGTGTGTGTGTGTATGCGTGTGTGTGTGTGTGTGTGTGTGTGTTTGTGTAAATGGGTGAAAGAGATGTTGTGGGGTGCGAGTGTAAGAGGTTGATAGAATCTGACCCAATTGTATCAGTTGGTTTAACCACTATTGTCTATAGAGATGTATGTTTTAGGACACAAGTTTTTTAACTAAGCAAATATTATCCCTCTTCATGGTGCCTTTTTAAAAAGGGCAATCAAGCAGACAAGTAACCAAATAAACAAAATGATAAGGAAAGTTTTCAGGGGAGGAAGGATTTTACTAGGGTACAAAACACAATCAGACAAAACAGCATTCTCCCTGAAGGGCTGATTTTTCCAAAAAAGACCTGCCTTTCTCCAAGTGGTGCCGGCTTCAATCAGGTTGCTTGGAGCCTGCAGTGAAGCTGCTTGGGCCAGAGAGAGTGTCTGCTTTAATGAAAGTCACTGTGGGCCTTAGGAGCCACCATAATGCTCAAAGCTAGAAATGTTTCATATTCATTCTCAGTGAATTCAGCTCAAAAAATAATTAGAGAACAAACTGGGTGATCCCTTCTGGTTTCCATCTTTTTTGCTCTTGAAATGTCCCTATCAGATGAAGCACAGAGGTACATAGTTTAATGAGGCTAAATTGATAATGTACTAACACTTTATTGTGTAACCTACATAATATACTCTTCATAAGTTTCTTTGACAGACAAGACACCAACAAAAGAGAAATAATTTGTTTCAGTGGAGACTAAACTACAAGTTAAAAGGTCTCAATTTTTATGGCTTGCTTGTGATTAAAACTACATTAATCATAAACATCAATGAGTTACCAATAGGGCCTATTTAATCATCTTCCTCCCATTGAGTGATTGAGATACATCCTTCTGCTAGACTTCTTAAAAGTACTTCCTTATTTGGAGTTGAGATATTAAAGTTACAGGAAACTGCTAGGTACTCAGAATTTATTGCATAGCTGTTCCAAAAAAATGCCCCCAAACAGAAGTTACTAAAGTGGCACCAGTAAATATAGGTCTTCTGGTGTATTTGTTTCTTCCTATTAGGAGATGGTGATATGAAGGAAGAACAATTCAGTTATACTGAGGCAGTATAGCCTGGTAAGAGTGCCATATCTCAATTTCAGACAGTGATGGAAGATACTCTTCCTTGGATAAGAGGTATTCTCCATCTACAGGTTTGGCAGATGGCAGAATGGATTCCATTCCTTGAGTCAATGAACTATTTGGGACCTGAAAGAATGGATGTGTAGAATATATCTTATCTCTTTGTTTGTATCTGCTGTATCTAATACCTAGTGACTTGTCACTGTTGAACACTGAAAATGTAGTTGGGGTGTTTCTGAGACACACTGGACCTTATAACACAGATTTTGAAACCAAAGAACAGTAAAAAAAAAAAAAATGCAAATTGCCTCACTGATGCTTCATTTTAATTGGTTACAGGTTGAAGTGACAGAATTTTGAGCATACTGGGTTAAACACAATGTAAAAGTCATGTTTCTGTTTTTCTTTACCCCTTATTAATGTAACTAAGTAGATGGTTTAGAATTATATACGTGGTTCATGTTGTATTTTTACTGGATTGCAGCGGCCTACACAAACCATACTTTATATTCACTTTGCATGTCTTCTCTTTTAACTCTTTATAGAAGCTTAAAAAGGGAATGATTCCTATTTATTGGCACAAGTTAAGATTCAGAGCTATGAGAGTACTTGCTTAAGACACTTAACTATGAGACAGAAAAACTGGATTCAGAAATTGGTTGCATTGTAACAGTTCCTTTCTTTCCAGAGACTCTTGTTTGTAACTATGTCATATTGCAGATTCTTGTGAGCTGAAATGGGAATAAGAGTTTTATTTTTCATACATATATTGTTTGTGTTTGCCTAATTTAGTGTTTCTCAGTGGAGATGCTATTATCATTTAGGGTCAGAAGTTCTAGTTTAGATGAATCTGTCCCATGATCATTGCAGAATGTTTAGCATCCTTGCCAAGAATCAACTGACTGATCTCCCAGAGCTCCAATAATAATAGTAATTTCTTTCCAGGCAACTCTTAGGTGTAGGTATCATACTGTGCTTGGAAACATTAATTTGATATGGGTGGGAGTTCTGTAAATTTTGACTTTAGAGCCCCATCTTGTTTTTCTAAATTAGATTTTCTTGGAACATAGCTTTGCCCATTTATTTCCATATGTTCTTTCTTTTGCACTATGAAGATAGAGTTGAGTTGTTGAGATGGAGCTACTGTATGGGCTGTAAAGCAGGAAATATTTGATATATTACACTCTAAAATTGAGAGAGAAAACAATGTCCTAGACTGATTCTTTGTCCATATATCACTCTATCAATTAATTTCCTTGCTTTAGGCCTTGATTGTTTCTCTTTGATTTTGACATTTTGCATTTCATTCCTCTAGCTGTACTATTCCAAGTCCTTCCTGCATGGAAAGTTATAAACTTCTATTGGCTACTTCTAACTTCTGTGCTGGTATGGTCACATAGTTTAAGTTCCAGTTTTGACACTATTACTACTTGTGAGTCCTTGAGCACATGCTTGCTTATTTTCTAAGGGGCTCCCTCTGCTCATCTACTATGGAGGGCAAACATTTTTTACCTCAATAACTGTCATAATGATGAAGAGCTTGATGACTTTGATAATATTAAAATGTTTGATTAATACTTAGGGCATGACTAAATATCTTTTTCCTTTAAGATCAGTTCAGACTCAAGACTGTTCAATTTTCTTCATGCTCAAAAATGAACACTCCACAAATCTGTTTTTCATAGATTCCACTTATCAGTGTTTGTATTTCTTCTAGTGTTTCTAGATGATGCCGTGACGAGAATATTGCTAGAAGCATTTTTTACCCATCCATGGCCCATGACCAGTGATATGATATGAAGGGTTATGAAATTGGACTCTCAGGCAAAGAGGAGGGCATTGAATTCAATTTGCAGTTGACCAGATGCTTACAAATCAAAGAAGTGCCATGTTGTCTTATTGCTTAGAGCAAGTAAATAACCTTGCAAAGAAGTTCAGGATTAATTGGAGTTGAAATAATTATAGATGATGATAAGCCAGCCACCAGAGAAATGCAATAGTCAAGCTGTGTGGTAACAAATGCATTGATTAACATATGTCAGGACAGCACAGAATGTAGCCAAGAAACAGAATCATGAAGGTAAAAAAATTACCAGCTTTAATAGTGCAATAGTGATTCTTAGTTATAATTTAGTTCTCTGTTTCTGAGATGGAAGACACTTGTTCTGAACAAGAAAATGTCCTAGGTGAGAAGGAATGTTAGCCTGATAGGCTAACATAGCACAGACTAGCCACTGGTTTTGAATAAACAATATATTGAAGGAGATACACTATGACATTTTTTGATCAACTGATTAGTGGTATGTCCCCACCTCTCACTGTCGAATACTATTTATACTAAGGCCATTTCCCTGCGAATGAGGACCTCATAATATGAGGACCATATTATGAGGATCACATCATAATATCATAGTATCATGAGGGGTCCCCATAGTACAATCAATTGTCTTTAAAAATGCCTTCAGCTTTAAAACCTCAGGAAAATTACCTCACCTGAAATGAGTCTGGTGTGTACAAAAGGACTGGCATGTGGTCCACAGCTGAAAAAGAATCCTGGGATAATGTATAATTACATGGCACTAGAATTTACAGAGCCCTTTTCACTCGTATGTGAAACAACCAGGTCGATGGACTGACTGAGTGAGCCAAGATTACTTTCTGCAGAGCTAAACCTCCTCCCACCCTCCTGAGTTTTAACACAGAATTTAGGACATGACTCAGTTTCTTAACACATCGGGAGAAATTTTCTTCAAAGAAAAGAGTGATATGTGAAATTAAGAAACAGAAGGAGCATAAGGAAGACAATATGGTAACACACAGTTAAGTTTCCAAGACTTGAGAATATATCTCTTGCAAAATATCCCTGTGTGCTAAAGTGCATTCTGTTTATTCTAGCTTGGTGGCTCAGCTGGTCATGGAATATGTTAGCAAATGGCAGACTGCAAATGTAGAGCAAGGTTGGACTAACATGGATTTCATCAAGAGGAAATGCTGGGGTGTGGTGTTAGTTTGTACAGTTCTGAGGACATCAGGAAATGGCTTTTTTTTTTTTTTAAAAAAAAAAAAGGCCTGATAGTGAGAAGGGGAAATGAAAGAAAAAGCAGACTAGCTCTTTAGATTTAATCAATGGTTAGCATCTATAGCTCCTTACGGAACCTTCCATATTATTACAAAATAAATAAATTCTCTGCGAATTTTAGCTTAATTGGGATTCATTATCATAGCCATTGTGGGCTCACCTCAGAAGAAAAGTGTCACAGTAATTGAACACCCAGATTCTGCTGGTTGAAGAGAAGAAGCTGCTTAGTGTAAAATGTATTCGAGTAAGAGAATGCCACTTGGCCTGAGCAATTTCTAAAGAACAGAGAAAGCCACATAATTTTATAGCAAGTGAAGAGAAGTGATTATCAACATTTTGTATTTTGCAAAAAGCCTTATAAGCATTTAATGGAATGTGCCCTCATCACTCTCCTGCTGTTTTTACCTTCTTTTATAGATTAGGAAACCGAGTTTCAATGACTTGGAGAGACTTTCCAGGGTCAAAAAGAATTCAGCAGTAAAGCTTCATAATATCACAATAACAGGAGGATTTAAAAATAGCCTTCCGATACATTTGCAGAATGAATTATGCCCACAAGGTTTCTTTTTGGCCTGAAAAATAGACACGTCTCTCTACCTCCTTTATGCCAATCTTGTTATATTTTTAAGGTAATAGACCTTCCAGGGGGGAAAAACATTTCATGTTACTTACAAAAAGAAATTTTCATTCAAAAATCCTATAAAAACAAGCAGATCATTTTCATGCATTTTAATTTTAATTTTTTATGTCCATAATTACATTATTTTTTAAAAATTAGGAACATTAGCCAGTGTTTATTTTCACAGTTTTCTTAAAAGATCATATGTAACTACCAAATGCTCTGCTTTAGAAAAAGACAATTGATTACTATTTGTCTTATCAAGGTTTCCAGATATAAATGTTCTGTAGGCTGTATTCAAAACATCTCTCAATTGGTTGTGTTGTATGATCACGAGCCTGTTTTGAAATTTCTCAAGGACATCTGAAGTTCATACTCAAGCTCTCCAATCTTAGCACTGTGGGTCGGTCATCTGCTAATCAAATCAACTAAGTTTGTAAAAGAAACTAATATTTTTAGGCCTAAGAATTACTACACGTTCTAGACTTCATAGATTTGTTCTAAGGACTTCTGAACTATGAATGAGATTCTTTTCAGGTACTATAATTTCTCAAATTACAGTAATACTCAAATACTTAATTAGCATTTTTCTTAAATTATTCTTGGTCCCTGCTTGATTAAGGGTTATAGATCTGAATAACTTTAGAAAACATTTTCAGGTTCTACTAAATACAAGGCCAGATTTAACACCAAACTCAATTGAATAAGATGAAAAGGGATTTTCTTTCAACATTGTAGTTGACAACAACAACAACAAAAAGAACCAGCAGGGAATAAGATCTCTATCAGAATAAAATTTTCTAGTTGATGTTCTGGAATATTGTGACAGCTTCATAGGTTGATTTAAAACTTGTCTTCCTAATTATCTTACTCATGTAACTGTAACCCCTCTGTACAGCATCTTTACAATAAAATAAAAAATTGTCTTTAATATCTTTAAATTTGATAGGTCTTGAAAATTAAATGTTTTTCTAATTTCTTTCATGTTTGCTCTTCATCTGACAACATACAATTGCTTCCTTATGCTTGCAGTCAATCAGATTTCTAAATGGTATACTCCCAAAGACCCTTCACATTCTGGTTTAGAGTTTGTTCTAGAGTATATTGATAGCTCCTCTTGACATTTCCATAATCTACAAGGTACTTCTACTTTTATTATAAGTCTTTTCCACTTTTAAAGTGCTACCTCAGTTATACTTTCTCTGTGAGAAGCCAGCTGTAGAAAATTATTCTCCAATAATTGTTTTTTTAATAATTCTTCAATAATTGTTATGTGAGTCTTATAATTTCTTTTTTCTTATAATTCCCTGAATGCTTAATGCATGCTACACCATATTGTCACACAGCTTAACCTTTCTAAATCCATGTTCTGCATGTATTATGAGTGTCATGTAGCTGAGACCCTGCAGTTGATATTGTCTGGTGGCATTAATGAAGATTGTTAACAATGAATACTGTGCCAGGTACCAGGTGGTCTCAGCACCTTGCTAGCATTACCTCATTTACATCTCCCAGTAATTCTAAGAAGAAGATATCATTATCATCTCTGTTTTAAAGATGACAAAGCTGAGGCACAGAGACATAAAATGAATACTTGTGTTTCCCCACTGGTAAATGACAGAGTTGGGATTTAAGTCCAGTTGATTCAACCTGAGAATCCTTTCCAATTAACTAATGTACAATACTGAAGATTATTGAAGGAGAAGATATAACATTTTAGAATTATTAGCTAAAATTTTCATAATATGAGAAATAAATCTAGATTATACTATATTTAAGTTTAAAGATGTCTTTCCTTGAAAACTGAGGTTGTAGAAATTTAATTTTTAAATGGATAAGGATATATTTGTTTGTCCAGAATGGGATAACTATCCAGATGGCTCTGATTTCATAAGAGCCTTAGCAAACCTAACCAAAAGAGAGGAGAACATACCCAAATAAATATAATTAAAGATGAAAGTGAGAACTTCACTACAGAAACAAGCAACATTCAGGACATTATAAGGGAATACTTTGCAAACCTTTATGCTAACAAATTGAAAAATCTGGAAGGGAAGAATTCCCATTGATATTGATATACACAAACTACACCAAGAAGACTTAATCCAACTAAAGAGACCCATAACAATTGATGAAATAGAAATGGTAATAAAAACTTCTGATCCAAGAAAAGCTTGGAACCAGATGAATTCACAGCCAAATTCTATAAGGCCTTCAAAGTAGAAATCAATCCAATACTCCTCAAACTCTCCAATGAAATTGAAAGGGAAAGATCACTACCAAACTCATTCTATGTAGCCAGCATAACACTAAGCCCAAAGCCAGATACGGATGCATCAAACAAAGAGAGCTAGAGACTCATCTCTTTGATGAACATTGATACAAAATTTCTCAATAAAATTCTCAACTGAATTCAACAACTAATCAAAATAATCATACACTATGATCAAACAGGATTCATTCCAGGGTTGAAAATGTGATTCAATATATGCACATAAACTAATCCAAAGGAAGGACGAACCACATCATGATGTCAATACATGCACAAAAACATTTTACAAGATCCTACAATCCTTCATGATAAAAGCTCTGGAGAAGCTAGGAATCAATATAATAAAGGCTGTAAATGACAAACCTACAATCAGCATTACACTTAATGGTGAAAAGTTAAAAAACACTTCCTTTAAAATCAGGAATGAGACAAGATGTCTACATTCTCCATTCTTCTTCAATATAGTGCTGGAATTCCTACCAACAGCAATAAGACAAACATAAAGGGGATCCAAATAGGGAAACAGGTAAAACTATCCTCTTTGCACATGACATGATCTTGTATTTTAAGAACCCTATAGATTCCCCTCCCAAGCTACTTGAACTGACCCAACATTTTGGCAAGGTAGCAGAGTATAAAATTAACCCACAAAAATCAGTAGCTTTCCTGTATTCTAACAAGGAGAAGCATGAAGCTGAAATCAGGAAAGCAACTCCATTTGTAATAACTTCAAAAAAAAAAAACCCTAGGAATAAACTTAACCAAAGATGTGAAGGATATCTATGAAAATGAAAACTTTAAAAATGTGAAAAGGGAAATTAATATGCATATGGCAATATTGAACAAAGATTTCTACAAATTCAGTCCAATATCCATAAAAATTCCAACAACATTCTTTAATGATATAAAGGAAGCAATCCAAAAATACATCTGGAATAACAGAAAACCCCAAATATCAAAAACAATTGTTAGCAGGAGGAACAGTGCTGGAAGAATATCAATACCAAACTTTAAACTCTATTACAAAGTTGTAGTAATAAAAACACCTTGGTACTGAAGTTAGAATAGGCCTGAGGACCAATGGAATGGAATAGAAGACCCAGAAATGAAACCACTGACCTATAGACACCTAATATTTGAAAAGGGGGCCAAAAACAAAGGATAGAAGAAAAACAGCCTCTTCAACAAGTGGTGCTGGCAGAATTTTCTATACACATGCAGAAAACTGAAGCTAGATCCATATATATATATATTCCTGCACCAGAATCAATTCCAAATGGATCAAAGACCTAAATGTAAGACCAAATACCATGAAAATATTACAGGAAGAGGTAAGGGAAACACTAGGTCTCCTAGGCATGTGTTGAAAATTTCCTAAGATCCAGAATCACAACAAATCAAAGAAAGACTAAATAAATGGGGTTGCATGAAATGAAATAGTTTCTGCACACCAAAGGGCTTAGCCAACAAAATAAATAGAAAGTATACTGAATGAAAGTAGATCTTTACTAGCTATGCATTAGAGAAGGGGCTCATATGTAAAATATACTCAAGAGCTCAAAAAACTAACCACACCCCCCACCAAACAAAATCCTTAAAGACACAACAACTCAATTAATGAGTGAGCTAAAGACTTAGAGAGAAACTTCTTCGAAGAAGAAATAAGAATGGCCAATAGGCATGGAAGAAATGTTCAACATCTCTGGCCATAAAAGAAATACAAATAAAAGCAATATTGAGATTCCATTTCCCTCCAGTTAGAATTGCTATTTTCAAGAAAACTAACAATAGCAGATGCTGGCAGGGAAGTGGCCAAAAAGGAACATTACTACACTGTTGGTTGGAATGTAAACTCTGGAAATCAGTGTGGAAGTTCTTCAAAAGACATAGTGCTTCCCTATGACCCAGAAATTCTACTCCTAGGCAGTCTAATAGAACATAAACCAAACCACACTAAAGCCATCAGCACAGCCATGTTCATTGCAGCATTGTTTACTGTAGCCAAAATATGGAATCAGCCTATATTCCATTCAGTGGACAAATGGATCAAGAACATATATATATGATATATAAATATGTATATATCATATATATATATATGATGGCCTTTACAATGGCCTAGATGATTCTTTATATTTAAGTATATGTTATTTTGTGCAAATACCTGTATCAGAATTCTTTTATCTAAGATCAGAGATTAATACCTTTTATTTATTCAATAAATGTGAAATACAAGTAAAATATTAAAAGACATATCATAATTAGTGGAAGCTTTAATCAAATCAAAATTACCCAAAACAGAATGCAAACATTGGATGGATTTTGACTGTCAAACTAACTTATAATAGAAAACAGCCCTATAACAAACAAAAAAGGAGCACAATCCCAAGCTTAGGGTCTTTCTTTCCTCCCCCCTATATATATATATATATATATATATATATATATATATATATGTATGTATGTATATGTATACATAATATATATAATGGAATTCTATGCTTCCATCAAAAGGAATGATAATGCCCCATTTGTAAGGAAATGGAAAGACTTGGAAAAAATTATATCAAGTGAAGTAAGCAAGAGCCAAAGAAACAGGTTGCACATTTTCCCTCATTTGTAAGAATTAGTATGTGCCTATAAATCTGCAATTAAATCTAATGGATACCAAAAGACAAATATCTACACTTGGACATGATTAATCAAATAGCACTCTAAACATTCACACAGAGAGACTAAAGAAGGATATTCTAAACATTCACACAGAGAGACTAAAGAAGGATATTTTTAGGAGAGGATCACAAGGATTCAATAGGTATGTGCATATGATCTTATAAAATGATGCTTATCAAAAGGAACTTCAATAAATAGAAACAAGAGGTGTTTTTTTAATTTTACTTTTTGTGTTTTATTTTTCTGTTTTTTCCCTATGTCATTGTTGTTTTTTTTTTTTTTATGTACCTTTGTCTTGTGTAAGTTTATCTGATTTCAGGAGGTTAAGGGGAAGCACAGAAATGGTAGGACAAAGGGTGAACAAATGCATCGGTGATACTCACTAGACATTATGTTGAAAATGAACTATACAACTTCTGCTGGAGAGGAATCTGGAGGGAAAACAATGGGAGAAAAATGAGAGACATGACACTGTTCAAAAAGAAATGTGCTCAATACCTCACTTATGTAACTGCAACCCATCTGTATAACACTTCTACAATAAGAAATGTAATCAGGGGCTGGGAAGGTGGCTCAGTGGTAGAACGCTTGCCTTGCATGCATGAGGCCCTGGGTTCGATTCCTCAGCACCACTTAAGCAAAAAGAAAGAAGCCGGAAGTGGCACTGTAGCTCAAGTGGTAGAGTGCTAGCCTTGAGATGAAGGGCTGAGGGACAGCGCCCAGGCCCAGAGTTCAGGCCCTATGACCCGACCCCCCCCCCAAAAAAAGAAAGAAAGAAATGTAATCATACAAATTGTTTGAGGAACCTTAAAAACATTTGTAGCTTATGACCATTAACTTCACTTACAGAAATCTATCATTAGGAAATAATTAGAAATGTAAAATTATTGGAAGTAAGAATGTTTACTGCAGCATTACTTATGCAGTGAAAAATAAAATCTCTTTAAATATCCTGAATTAGAGGAAGTAAATTATGGTACAGTTGCACAATAGAATATTTATGTAGTAATTAAAAATGAAGAGTGCTTTAATGACATGAAAATGCTTTTAATAATCAGTAATGTTGAGCAAAAGGCAGCATGCAAAATTATATATGCAGTGTGATTACAAATATTAAATGAAGAATAGGTAGGAAAGAATTCAGAAGAATATAGACTGGCATATGAATAATAAAAGAAGAAATTTGTAGAAAAAGATAAGAAGTAATTATGAAACAATGTCTAAAATGATATTGTTACAGTGTGATTATGGGTGGCTTGTTATTTTCTTCTTTGTACATATCCTTGTTTTATAAATTCTCAATATGAGTTTATTACTTTTAGTGTCAGAAAAAAATTTGGTTCAAACACATTAGTAGTAACATTCAGTAATAAAGGTATAAGATATGAGTTCTGACATTTTATATATTTTGAAATAAATCTTCATTCTATTAATGGTCACAAATCTACAGGGATATGGTAAATCCAACCCCGGAAAGACTTTTCTATTGAATAGAAAAATGTGAGACTGTATGTTGATATCCACTGGATCTTTTTGGTGTTTTGCTCAAATCATTTATTATGTCAATTTACAGAGTATGTTTATTAATAACTAAGGATTATATGACTTTTTGCACAAAACACAAGCATGAGTTGTGCAATTGTTTTATGATTAAGTGTTGTATACAATGAAGAAGATGTCCATACTTATTTATAAAATGGTAATCAGTTCATATATATATATGTATATATATATATATATATATATATATATATATATATATAGCCTTTATTTTGCAGTTGTAGAATTGTAATACATTCTTGGTCAACAACTCTTATTTTTTTAATTTAATTTTATTTTATTTGTGAACATACTGTACAGAGGAGTTACAATTACATGGGCAGGATAATGCGTACATTTCTTACCAAGCATTGCAGCCTCCTGCTTTGTTTACCCTTCACATCCCTTCCCAGCCTCCCCCCTCCCCCCATCCCAATCCTTCTCCTTCCCCCCCCAGCCCCCCCGCCCCCCCCCCCCCCCCCGCACCGACGTTGTAAAGCTCGTTTTGGACATGACAACTTGTACTTCTCATTGTTGCAACAGGTCCACCTGTATCCTTAAACAACTGGCTTTTCCCCATCTCCTCCACAAGTTATACTGACATCAAATATAGTGAAAGCAGGGGTTATACTGTGGGGGAGGGACATACAAAGCAACAAAGAGATAATCTTATAAATGCATTAGAAACACATGCATGAAAGAAAAAAAAACATTAAAATACACATCTAAGGGTTCATTTTCCTGACATCACATTATCTGACCTTTTCCGCTTGACTCATACATATACTAGATATTACAAATAAGGGAAACCATGGGACCTATGTTTCTTTGGGCCTGGCTTACTTCACTTAATATAATTTTTTCCAAGTTTTTCCATTTCCTAACAAATGAGGCAATGTCATTCTTTCTGATGGAGGCATAGAATTCCATTGTGTATATATACCACATTTTCTTGATCCATTCATCTACTGAGGGGCATCTGGGTTGGTTCCATATCTTAGCTATGGTGAATAATGCTGCAATAAACATAGTTGTGCTGGTAGCTTTAGTGTGGTCTTGTTTGTAAACATTTGGGTAAATGCCCAAAAGTGAGATTGCTGGGTCATAGGGGAGTTCTATGTGAAGTCTTTTGAGGAACCTCCATACTGCTTTCCAAAGTGGTTGAACAAGTTTACATTCCCACCAACAATGAAGTAAGGTTCCTTTCTGTCCACATCCCCTCCAGCATCTGTTGTTGTTAGAGTTCGTGATTTTTGCCGCTTGGTCAACAACTCTTAAAGAAGAATTAACTGAAAAATTTTGTTTGAACCAAGACATTTATCTTTGAAATTTCATAGGAAAATAGAATTAATATGGAGATAGACTTGGTTTTATCTTCTGAGCATCCAAGATAATACAAAAATATGTGGTCAAAATCATGATAGTTCTACTACTGAATAATTTTTTTTTCTCTTTTTTTTTTTTTTTAAATTGTATTTTATTTTATTTGAGAACATACTGTACAGAGGGGCTACAATTACATGGGCAGGATAATGCATACATTTCTTACCAAGCATTGCAGCCTCCTCCTTTGTTTACCCTTCACTTCCCTTCCCCGCCTCCCCCCTCCCCCCACCCAATTTTACCCCCCTCCCCCCACCCAATTATACCCCCCTCCCCCCCCACACCGACATTGTAAAGCTGGTTTTGACATGACATTTTGTACTTCTCATTGTTGCAACAGGTCCACCTGAATCCTTAAACGACTTGTTTGTCCCCATCTCCTCCACATGTTATACTGACATCAAATATAGTGAAAGCGGGGGTTACACTGTGGGGGAGGGACATACAAAGCAACAAAGAAATAATCTTATAAATGCGTTAGAAACACATGCATGAAAGAAACGAAAACATTAAAATACATATTTAAGGGTTCATTTTCCTTACATCACATTATCTGACCTTTTCCGCTTGACTCATACATATACTAGATATTGCAAATAAGGGAAACCATGGGACCTATGCTTCTTTGGGCCTGGCTTACTTCACTTAATATAATTTTTTCCAAACCTTTCCATTTCCTAACAAATGGGGAAATGTCATTCTTTCTGATGGAGGCATAGAATTCCATTGTGTATATATACCACATTTTCTTGATCCATTCATCTACTGAGGGGCATCTGGGTTGGTTCCATGTCTTAGCTATGGTAAATAATGCTGCAATAAACATAGTTGTGCTGGTAGCTTTAGTGTGGTCTTGTTTGTAAACATTTGGGTAAATGCCCAAAAGTGGGATTGCTGGATCATAGGGGAGATCTATGTGAAGTCTTTTGAGGAACCTCCATACTGCTTTCCAAAGTGGTTGAACAAGTTTACATTCCCACCAACAATGAAGTAAGGTTCCTTTCTGTCCACATCTCCTCCAGCATCTGTTGTTGTTAGAGTTCTTGATTTTTGCTGTTCTAACTGGAGTGAGGTGATATCTCAATGTTGTTTTGATTTGCATTTCTTTTATGGCTAGGGATGTTGAACATTTCTTCATGTGTCTATTGGCCATCCTTCTTTCTTCTTCAGAGAAGCTTCTCTTTAAGTCTTTCGCCCACTTATTTATTGGGCAGTTGTCTTTGAGGATTTGTTGTTGGGTGGTTTAATTTTTTGAGTTCCAAGTATATTTTAGATATGAGACCCTTGTCCGTTGTATGGCTAGTAAAGATCTTCTCCCAATCGGTGGGCTTTCTATTGATCTTGCTAGCTATGTCATTTGCCCTGCAGAAGCTCTGCAATCTTATGCAATCCCATTTGTCCAACCTTTCTTTGATTTGTTGTGCTTCCGGGTCTCTATTCAGAAAATTTCGACCTGAGCCAAGGAGACCTAGGGTTTCTCCTATTCCATCCTGTAATGTTTTCAGAGTGTCTGCTTTGAGTTCAAGGTCTTTGATCCATTTGGAGTTGATTCTGGTGCAGGGTGATATATAAGGATCTTACTACTGAATAATTTTTGTACTAAAAGAATCTCTTTGAATAGAATCTGCCTTTGAAGCATATCTTTCTATGGAAACATAGAAGTGCAAATAAGAATTTGTGGGCAAGTTATTCTAAACTTGTTTATACAATTACAAAAGATAAACCATTTGTTTTGTTTGTTGATTTTGAGAGAGTCCTGTTCCATATCCCAGACTGGCCTACAGCTGGTGGTCTTCTGCTTTATCCTCTAGAATACTGGAGTTACAAACGAGCAGCACTACCATACCTCACAAAGGTGAAGCATTCTAAATTACCAGAGTTGAACAAAGTAAAGCCCATAGAGATTTTGTCAGTAATAAAAATATTTTTGAGTTTTCTTCAAATGGGAAAATGATTTTAATTAAAAGGAATATAACCCAAATAAGCACATAAAATCATTGGCAATACTCAATTACCAAGTCAATTCTCAGACAGTATAATTACTGAATTATCTTTGTTTAAAGGAGCTCAGCTCATTGATAGAAGTCTTTCATCGTGTCAACCTATAGATTTCATTAATAAATGACCTAACTGAAAAGAATTGTGGCAGATAAAATAATAAGCTAAGTAGAAATGTATTTTTAGGGGCTGGGAAGGTGGCTCAGTGGTAGAGTGCTTGCCTTGCATGCCTGAGGCCCTGGGTTCGATTCCTCAGCACCACATTAAGCAAAAAGAAAAAAGCCGGAAGTGGCGCTGTGGCTCAAGTGGTAGAGCGCTAGCCTTAAGCTGAAGAGCTGAGGGACAGTGCCCAGGCCCAGAGTTCAGGCCCCACGACGGGACCCCCCAAAAAAAAAAAAGAAAAAAAAGAAATGTATTTTTAAAACTCTTTATATACACTCATGTCCCATAGACAGTAGAGGAATAATTGTGGTTTGTAATGTAATTCATTTTACAGAAAAGGAAACAATTCCAACTATTTAGAGAAGGATCTGAAAAGACAAACTGATGGGCTGATCTTCTCTTATTGATCAGGGCTCATTTACTAAGATAAAGTCAGACACTCAGTGCAATCTGTGTAAAATGTTCTCCAGCTGAGAAGTTAATGCTTTAAAGTCCACTGTTCTTTCAAGGCTGATTTAAAAATAAAGCAAAACGGAACCCCACACAATACACAAAGTGATTTTACAAATGTAGCATTCAATTATTTTGATTTACTTTTAATTATTCTTTCTAGCTTTGTCTTAATTGGACAAAACTGTATCAACTTTTTCTGCACAATTAAGAGTAGTTATGTGTGAAGAAAATGGAGTTCAGTTTTAAATCTTACTTGAACTGACTCATAGTTCAGTATGTTACATGTATAAAACAAGTAAAATACTTAAAAACTTAATGAGTTTTAGTAAAATATCCCTAACAAATATAGTGCTGAGAAATTTTATGCATTTGAATTGTAGTCTGTTAATGTGGAATTAATTTTTTCCTACATATAAAACAGAATTTGGGGAAAGTGTAGAGTGTTTTGAATTCAATATTCTTTGAACTGTCATCTCTAAGACTTACTTTAAAAAAATCTGTGGCAGAAATGTGTGGAGCTTTTCTTAGAAGGAACTAAAAGCATATTAGAACTACAGCTATGGCAAATTTCTGGAACCTAACATAATTCAGGTCATGTATCATGACCCAAGACCTCACCCTAAATGGAATTATTGTGGCTCTCTTTTATTTTGTTGGTGATGGTGGTGGTACTGGAGATTGAATTCAAGGCCTCTCACTTGCTAGGCAGGTGCTCTACCATTTGAGCCATGACATCTAGCCCCTTCCTTCATTGATTATTTTCTTGACTGGGTCTTGCTTTCTATCCAGGCTTGTCTGAGCTGAAAATCTTCTACTTATATTTCCACATGCAGCTGGAGATGACAAGTACATGCTACTACTCCTAGCAATTGTGCTTTCCCCACATTGCTTAGGACAACAGGAGCATGGCAGCGTGCCTAGCTACTGATTGACATAGAGTCTTGCAAGCTGTAGGTTTGGTTATACTTCTACCATGATTCCCTGATCACCATCTCAGAAGTAACTAGGATTACAAGCTTGAGCCACCACAAGACCCAGCCCCAGCTTCTTTTTTTTATTCAAATTTTAGTTTTATTCTCTTTGATTTAAATATATATTATTGTAAAGATACTGTACAGAGTGATTATAGTTACATGCGTAAGGTACTGAGTCCATTTTCTATCGAGCATTGTTACCTCCTCCTTTATTTTCCCCTACCATCCCTTCCCTCCCTACCTCCCCAACTCCTCCCTCCTGTCCCAAGTTGTAAAGCTTGTTTTCAACGTAGAATATTGTACATCTCATTGTTACAGTGGGTCAACCTATGTCCTTATTTCAGCATTTTGTTATTTCCTTTCCCCTCCCCAAATTAGAAAAGCATATATACAAGATGCAGGGTACCAGAATCAAATATACTGACAACAGGGGTTATACCATGGGAGAAGAACATACAAAAGAAACAAAACAATCATATAGTACATTACAAACGACAGCAACAAAGATAAAACCTCTGTGTCCCTATCTTGGGGTTCATTTCGCTTAGCATTATCTTATATGGTCATATGTACATAGTTTTTGAGCTTTGCTGCTCATCTGGTAAGATTATCCTAGATGTATACTAGTTATTGCAAATAAGGGAAACCATGGGACCTTTGTTTCTTTGGGCCTGGGTTACTTCACTTAATATAATTTTTTCCAAGTCTTTCCATTTCTTAACAAATGGAGCCATGTCATTCTTTCTGATGGAGGCATAGAATTCCATTGTGTATAGATACCACATTTTCTTGATCCATTCATCTACTGAGGGGCTTCTGGGTTGGTTCCATATCTTAGCTACGGTGAATAATGCTGCAATAAACATAGTTGTGCTGGTAGCTTTAGTATGGCCTTGTTTGTGATTGTTTGGGTAAATGCACAGAAGTGGGATTGCTGGGTCATAGGGAAACTCTATGTGGAGTCTTTTAAGGAACCTCCATACTACTTTCCAAAGTGGTTGAACAAGTTTACACTCCCACCAACAATGCAGTAGGGTTGCCTTCTGGCCATATCCCCTCCAACATCTGTTGTTATTAGATTTTTTGAATAACCATTCTAACTGGAGTGAGGTGGAATCTCAATGAAGTTTTGATTTGCATTTCTCAACTTCAGAGAAATTGAGCATTTCTTCATATGTCTATTGGTTATTCTTATTTTCTCTTCAGAGAAGTCTCTCTTTAACTCTTTAGCTCACTTATTAATGAGACAATTGTTTCTTTGAGGATTTGTTTTGGGGGGGATTTAATTTTTGAGTTCTAAGCATATTTTAGATATGAGACCCTTGTCTAATGTATGGCTAGTGAAGATCTTCTCCCAATCCCTGGGCTTTCTATTGATCTTGCTAGGTATGACCTTTGCCATGCAGAAGTCCTGCAGTTTCATGCAATCCCATTTATCCAATCTTTCTTTGATTTTTGGGTTTCTTTGTCTTTATTAAGAACATTTTGACCTGTGCCAAGGAGCACAGGTCCTTTCCTGTAATGTTTTCAGGGTGTCTGCTTTTATTTTGAGGCCCTTGATTCATTTGGAGTTGATTCTGGTACAGGGTGATATAAAAAGATCTAACTTTAATTTTCTACAGGTGTTTAACCAGTTTTGCCAGCACCATTTACTGAAGAGGCTGTCTTTCTTCCATTCTATTTTTTTAGCTCCATTATTGAAGATTAGGTGGCTATAGGTCTGTGGGTTCATTTCTGGGTCTTCAGTTCTATTCCATTGGTTCCCAGGTCTTTTCTCATGTTATTACCAAGCTGTTTTAATTACTCTGGCTTTGTAGTAGAGTTTGAAATTTGGTATTGATATTCCTCCAGCACAGTTCTTTCTGCTAAGGATTGTTTTTTTGCTATTCGTACACCCAGACTCTTATTTAGTTTTTGTGGGAATCACAATCTGTCAACTTTCTCTGAGTGTATTTCTGACAATTCAGTTCTCTAATCCAACCAACATTATGATCCAAAGTAAATATAATGTAAAAGAAACAAAGAGGCTTAAGTTCCTATTCATGGACCCTTGTCATCATGCTGGGTTTATATATTATCTCACTTACTATAAAGAGATGTGGGCCATTCGGGTAGGGAGGAGTTTTCCTGGGAAACTGACTGGTTCCCAAGAGAATCCTGCTTTCAAATTCATCAAAGACTGTGACCTAGCTGAGGGCATCTCAAGGTTGTAGGATCTCACAATACATCTGAGCCACACAGACTGGGCTGTGGTGCCCAAACATTTCAAATATTACAGAGGACCAGGTGGAGGATACTGTTGGGGGATCCAGAATTAGGCATTGTTTGGGCCCTGGTGTTGGATATAAGTGAAATTTCTGAGACTAGTGGCCTACTTAGGTGCATTCTTAGATTCTCACAGAAGGTCATGGCCACTCTGGAATACCAAGCTCTCCCAAGGGCACCATCGGGGTCCCTGTGGATCACTGTCCCTGACTGGGAAGGAGACAAAATCTCAGAATGAGTTTAGGGAGGTAATCACATGGGAGAAGGCCAGGGCATGCTAAGGTAGTGACATACTGAACTGTGAGCCCACCAACCCACATTCTGCCTGAGTGCCTCAGAAAATATCAAGCAGGACCTGAACATCTGAGTCCCAAGGAATGCCTTGTTTCCAAGAAGTGTATACTCCACAGATTTCAGAAGATTAGCGACATGCCTCAGACAGACATTGGCTTCTCATTATCTAGGGTGGGTTTGAAAGTCACATGCCACTGGCATAGCTCCTCAGTGTCTCTGGTCCAGGTCGGTCAGGGGCAGGTTACACATTGAGAGTAACCAGCCTCACTTTCCTCCAGAAGGAAGCTAACATGGCTTCACTGTATCCCAATACAATCCTGACCTCGTATTTTCCTTTCCTCTTTTCTTTCTTTTTTTCCATTCTTCTTTCTACCCTTTTTCTTTCTTCTTTCTCTTTCCTTTCCCTTCCTTCCCCCTTCCTCCCCCTCCTCTCTCTGTCTCTCTGTCTCTCTGTCTCTGTCTCTCTGTCTCTGTCTCTGTCTCTCTCTGTCTCTCTCTCTGTCTCTCTCTGTCTCTCTGTCTCTCTGTCTCTCTGTCTCTGTCTCTGTCTCTGTCTCTGTCTCTGTCTCTCTCTCTCTCTCTCTGTCTCTCTCTCTCTCTCTCTCTCTCTCTCTCTTGTTTTCTTTCTTTCCAGTCCTAGGGCTTGAACTGGGCACAGTCCATGAGCGTTTTTTGCCCAAGGCTAGTACTCTATCATTTGCGCCACCACCGTACTTCCAACTTTTTGGTAGTTTATTGAGAAGAGTCTCATGGATTTTCCTGTTCCGGCTAGCTTGAACTATGGCCTGCTTCACTAAGACTACAGGCCTAGCACCTAACACATTTTCATTTTTCAATTAATGTACATAAGCATAAGGATATCTCAAAGATCCCTTAACTAATTTTCTTTGCCGAGTTCATGTTAGTCTCTCAAGATTTCTAATATATATTTTAGTGAACACACAAGATTTCTTTTTTCTTCTCAAAATTCTAAATTTTTAAAGAAATTCTAACTTATGGGGAGCAAGGTAAACCTCTCTAATTACAAGAAAATGTCACAAGCATGGGATGGGTTTTCTCTTTTACTGAATCAAAATAATGAATGAGGGCAAGTGATGCTTACCACTAGTCTGAAACTTTTTAGCATATATCTTCCCTGCAGTAAACACTTAAAACAAAGATCCATTTTCTGGCTGACTGATTTGTTTGTTTGTTTTGAAAATCTTTGCTTCTCTCGAAAGAATGTTTATCCTAGAATGTGGTATGCATATATATCTTTATTTTTATTTCTGCCAAAGTCCCACACTGAGGATTGCTCCTCAGGATGGCCTTGTACAGAATGTGTGAATTTCCATCATCAGCTAAAATGTGAACTTGAACAATAGACAGTTGGCTCCCCTCCAGTCCTAAATAAAGCTGTGTAAGAGCCATATAAAATTCTCCCAGGAACCACAGGGGAAGGAGGCTGAAAGCTTGCAATTCTGGTGTGTTTAGAGAATCTCTCTTTATGAAATTCACCCTTTTCACCTGTTCCAGAGAACTGGGGGGTCCTCCTCTTTTTTTTCAAGGTGACCTCTACTTCCATTGTACTTGTAGGACCTGTGTGGCATGGGTGGCATGTTTTCTTGCCCGCTCTGTTGTAGCCTCCGTGTTTTTCAGCTTTGCATTTCTACCAAGGATTTTTATTCCCTTGGTTTTTTTCTAAAATGAGCTTCGCATAATTTCACGAAACTTCAAGACTATTTTGCAATTGCTCCTTTTAGAAAGGAACGTCTCTTCTACAAGACACCATCACATTTCAAACTTCAGTACTCTACTGGACTTTTTCCTCTCTTAGGGAATGTAACTTTAAAAGAGTGACTTCTCTCCTCTCCCCTCCCCTCCTCTCCTCTCTTCTCCTCTCCCCTCCCCTTCCCTTTCCTTTTCTTGATTTCTTGCCTTTCTTTTTTTTCTTGGTAGTACTAGAGTTTGAACTCAGGATCTCTTACTTGCTAGGCAAGTGCTCTATACCACTTGAACCATGTCTGCTTTCTTTTCATTTATGTAATAATAATTCACTATATAGTTTCAGCTACTATTCTTGGGATGGGAACTATTCAACGTGAATCAGACTAGAACATTATCTCAAAGAATCTTTTCATCCTTAACTTTCTCCTCAATTTCCATTCACTTGCTTTGGCTGTCCATCGGATGTCTTCACCTGATCTTCTATAATTTTTTCACATGTCTAAGCACTCCATATTCTGATCTCTGTTTATACTCCATATATCTTCACCTATTTAATTTCCAACTACTCTTTTCACTCACTCCCTAAACTATGCTTTCCCTATAGATTTTCTGGTTTCAGTCAATGGTGTCATCAGCCTCTCAGTGGTCCTTCCATATTGCGAAGCTACCAATTTTTAGTCATTGTCCCTTCATATCATTTGTGGATGCTTTTATACTTATATAGCAAGGACCTCAGTCATGCAAGTGGCTTTATCAGCTCAGCATCTAGATTACTATAATTATTACTTTTCTTTTACATGAAATTATCCTTTCATTGGTCCATTTTACACATTCTTTTTGCCTTTTTGGTGGTCATTTTGCTGTTTTGGATGGTCTACAATTGGAGTTCTGAAGTTTTGTCTAGAATTCCAATTGAAAGAAAGCTCTGCCTTACAGAGAACGTATATTAATTAGATTAGCTTCATTGAGTCATGAGTGATACTGACCTTCTTATCTATCAATCATCTATCCACTAATTTCAATCATTACCTGTCTATCTCTCATTTATTGGTCATATGTTTAACTAGTGAGCTATCACCTACCTAATAAGGTGTCTTCAAGTAGAAACACATGTAAGACTTGATTATGCACTTAGTTGATGAAAATGTAGTGACAAGAGGTTCACAGAAACTTAACCATGTCTTTCTCACAGAAGTGTTAGTATTTGCTAACTTAACAGTGAATTTGTACAGCATAATCATAACAAATAGTGGCAATCAACTTCAATTTCTTTCTTTATTTGACTATGACTCCCAAAGCCCTAAGTACAGTCAGAATGGTTTTCTATGTGCCCCACTTAGATTTATACTTGCCTCTGCCTCCTCATGCCTACCTTCTCGATTCCTTTTATTCTGCTCATCCTGGCATTGGGTTACAGCTCAGAAAAGATGCATCTGGTCATGGATGTCACTGTTCGGCTTTCATCCTCCTGTATTCTTCCACTCTCCCTAAATGTAATTGTCATGTCATAGAACATAGCCTTCAATAATCATCTCTGTCTCATTTCCAGGAATCCTCAAACATCTTTGCTCCTACCAGACCTCTCTCATCCAGACTGACATGCTGACATTTCTATATCCTTGTACCTTTATGCATTCTGTTTGTTATCTTGTGTCTCTGTGTGTGTGTATACGCATGTGTGTGTGCATGTGTGTGTGTGTATGTGTATGTAAAACTCTTTGTTACCCATCAAGAGGTAGAGTATCATCTCCATATGAAACTTTCCAGATTGCTTAGGCAGATGGCTCCTTTCCACACCTGGCCTCTGATTACCTTCTTGTAGGATCTGCTTTATGTGTAGCCTAATTTTTTCCTATATCTGTGTTTTCTACTGGAATTCAACAAATTCCTGTATAGGCTGCCAAATGATTCTTATTTCCATATGACCATTCAACACTGGCCACAGACACTAGTGAAGAACTTGGCATCATATATTGAATGAACTAAAAGCAAGAATACTTCTGAGTAGCACTGGCTTGTATATCTGCCTCAATAAGACATTTTCTTGAAACTGGATAAGAAAATTCTGTTTCTGAATTGTCATTAAAGGAGTCAATTACTATTATTTGTCCTCTTTCCAGAAGTTGTTTGTGCATAAAATGCTCTGAGATTTCAGCTGATCAAGCCCCTATCATCAAAAGTCTTACTATAATGTTTGATTCTAATAACCAAGTACATGGACTGTAACACATACTCTAGATGCATAGATGAGTGAATAAATGAAGACAAAAACTCAATGGAGGTGTAGAGATGGGAGGGAAGGGATGGTAGGGGAAAACCAAAGGAGGAGGCAACAATGCTTGATAACTCATTATCTTGCCCATGTGATTATAACCCCTCTGTACAGTATTTTCACAATAAAAAAAATTAAAAACTTGACTTAAGAATATTGGAATGTAACCTTACATTGAAAACTGTTTATATATAGAAACATATACTGTAACCTTGCTGAGCCTTGAATCTTTAAACACTAACTGTAATAGTACTATTCCAGTCTGAGGGTTAGGATGAGAAAATGAGGATGGTACTTAAGAATTATTTTTTGTGAAAAAGAAGCACAACAAATAACAACCACATACAATAAATGTGGGCATAAACTTCTTGGTACTTAAACTTTGGAAAGGAACATGTCTGCCTATGATGCGATCAAGAAACTCATCTCTTTTATTATAATACCATTGCACTTGCTCCATAACTTGGCTTAAAGAAATATTTCCACCTAAAAGACATAGCCTGTGTTTTGTTTTTCAGAAGTCTCTATGAGAAGAACACTTCATAGATATCCTACGCAACGACAAACCATTATTCACAGGCAGATGCTGGCCATGTGTTTTTCCAAGATCAATGAAAAATACCAGCACACGGAAAACTGAAAGAAGGGAGGAAATATGTTTCCCACAACAGAACACCTCCCCTTGGAAGCCCTGGGATATCTATGTCTCTCTAGCAGCACAGTAGAACACAACAGGATGTGGGTGCGGCTCTGTTGCAGCTGACTGCAGCATAACTCAATTAGCAAATTCTCAATGGTGGGCATCTGGGTTCTAAAAGGGTTGTTTATGTTCTCCAGATGGCCAAGAACAGTAGAAAAGACACATTTAGAGGGAAGGAATAGAGAGGGGAGGGGCAAGAAGAGTCAGATAAAAGGAGTAACTATTCCAGGGAAATATGCTTTACACTAATCTAAGCATTCTAGAACATTCTTAATTGCTTCCTCTCTGTCAAAAAAACACTGCTTGCTTAGACATGTGTGGTCTAAAGGGAATATCAGAAGAGCAATTTCTCTCTGGGTGACCAAAAATTGCACAAAATGCTTAGTTTACAGAAGTATATCCTAATATTGATGGTATTTTTTCCTAATCAAAAAGAGAGTGATCAATGATCATGAAGGTATTTCCTTTACAGATTAAATAAAAATTAATGAATCAACACCAGGCTATCAGGGTATATTGGGAAATGTTAAGGAAAGATACTGTGACTCCTTCACTGCATCCTCTACACCTGTCATAATGAAAATCAGAGACTATCGAAATCTGAGCAGTGTCTGTCTGAGGTAACACAAGCTATAATTGAACAGGTATTTTTCTAGAGATAACCATTGTCATTCTTTGAGGAAATTGATTCCCAGAAAACTGTCTATGTAAGATACTCTAGTAAATGTATCAAAGCTGAGCTTTATACCCTGAAGAAGCCAGTCCCCAAATAAAACGCTTTTCCTTTTGAAATGATCACTGGTTGATTTATTCACTCATCAAATAGTCCTCAGCTGTTTCCCATGTGTCGGGCAGTGTTTCAGTTTCTGGCAAGTTTCCCAGTCTCAGGAATTTGTTCTTTGCTTTTAGTACCAGTCCTGGGGTTTGAACTCAGGGCCTGTGCTGTCCCTGTGCTTCTTTTGCTCAAGGGTGTCACTTTACAACTTGAGCTACAACTCCAATTCCCATGAGTATGCATGTACACAAGCATGAGTGCGCGTGTGTGTGCGTGTGTGAGTGCACATACACGTGCACTCATGCCTAATTGGCAATAATAATCTCACAGTCTCTCCTGCCCATGGCAGCTTTGAACCACTCTCCTCAGATGTCAATCTCCTTAATAGCTAGAATAACAGTCCCTAGCCACTGGTACCTGGCTCAGGAAACTTTTATTGTAGACTAACTACAAAAATAATAGTTCTCTATTTTGTATTGGATGTTCACTCTAAGGTTTTAAAACATGTTTTCTCGTATTCTTTTAGAAACTCAGCACTATTATTTTCACTCTAAAGGTGAATAAACAAGCAGAGAGAGGTGAAATTATTTTCTAAGATAAATAAGAACAAGAATTGTTTTTTGCATTCAAGTTTGTCTTTAAGCTATATTTTTTTCTCCTGTGTAGTATAGCAATTGAGATTATTTCTGCAGATTGGCTGTTTCTTTTTTTTTTTTTTTTTTTGGTCCAGTCGTGGGGCCTGAACTCTGGGCCTGGGCGCTGTCCCTCAGCTCTTCAGCTCAAGGCTAGCGCTCTACCACTTGAGTCACAGCACCACTTCCGGCTTTTTTTTCTTTTTGCTTATGTGGTGCTGAGGAATCGAACCCAGGGCCTCAGGCATGCAAGGCAAGCGCTCTACCACTGAGCCAACTTCCCAGCCCAGATTGGCTGTTTCTTAAGATGTGTAGATCATATAGTACTGGTTTTTATGAAGATGATGTGCCTTGTTTCTGCTACTACAATTGTCATGACTTCTTCCTCCATGCTGCTGAGTTATCTGGGGAGAGTGGAGAAATGGTTTAACTCAGTTCAGCAGGTCCTTTTACTCCAGGAGGAGGTCACCATGACTGAGGACAAGCTTGTCTGTGACATTTCCTCTACATGTGCCATGTGTTTCACAGAAGGCTCCTCTTTAACATGGCCATGACCTTTATGCAAGTTCAGTGGCTGCTTACCAAAGTCTGCTGCTGCTAGGCACTGGGCTGTTGCTGCTAGAGAACCACTGCTGACTCTGATAGACAGGTAAGAAAATGACTGAACATCTCAATTAAAAAGCCAATAATATACAAGTCCCTACCCTTGCCCTTCATTCCTAATGAGAGTCTTCTGTCAACCCATTTTGACTTTTTAAGCTGTTTCTTTGAACATTCACATATTGTTATATTTCAGGATTGCATGTGTATGCTACTCTTCTCACTTTCGCATCATTTCTAGTGAGTGTCTAGACTTAGCTTTTTCAGACTAATCACCTTGCCTTCTCTATCTTCCCAATAAACTTGGATTACAATTTTGATTAAATCATTATTCTGTATTTATGATTCATTATTATTCCTATGCAAATATGACAAATGAGCATTGTGGTATGATTATGTTCCCTTTCATATTTTTTCTTATTAAACTTAATAATTTTTCTGCTTACAATTATTCTCACATTTAAAAAATTAGATTTCAGCATCATATTCTTTAATATTAGGAAACTTTTAGTTGTAATCTTTTTCTTAGAGAAATTCTTTGGATAATTGTGTGATTTATAATCTTTGCTAAAAACCCATAGAGTCACTCTCATTATTACGTATTTTTTCTTTCTCTCTTCATGATGTATTCTCATGCTCCCTCTTTACGATTTCAAATAAAAAACCTTTTTAAGTAAGTCATATAAATACCTTAATTTTTCTGAGTCACATAGCTTTCTCATATATGGAAGGAACCTCTGGAATGATAGTGCTAGTGTCTAAACAACTACGGGTTTTTTGTTTGTTTGTTTTTGTTGTTGTTTTTGAGTTGTGGGGATTGAACTGAGGACCTGGGCACTGTCCCTGAGCTCTTTTGCTCAAGGCTAGTGTTGTACTGCTTTGAGCAACAGCACCACTTCCAGTTTTCTGGTAGTTAATAGGAGATAAGTCTCACAGACTTTTCTCTCCCTGCTGGCTTTTTTAAAAAAATTATTATTACTAAGGATTTTTTATTGTGAAAATACTGTACAGAGGGGTTACAATTACATGAGCAAGGTAATGAGTACATTTCTTATCAAGCATTGTTGCCTCCTCCTTTGTTTCCCCTTACCATCCCTTACCATCTCCTCCCTCCCACACCCTCCTCTGCTGGCTTTGAACCACAGTCCTCAGATCTCAGCCTCCTGAATAGCTGGGATTACAGGTGTGAGCCACCAGTTTCTGGCAACAACTAGTATTTGATCTATATAAATTTTACCTGTTCAATAAAACCACATGCATGCACATACACACAAGCTTTATTTCTTTTGTATTTATGGCCTGAAACTTAGCCACCTGTACCGATCATTTGAGACATGGAATACAAGCCTTGGGATATTAGTTAAAATTCTGAATTTTCATTTTGGGTCTATACTCATATTACTTGGTTTACTTCTATTTCAAAATAAAATTAGCCCCCAGTATTTATTGGCTATTTCAAAAGAGAAGAAGTTTTGGACTTTTTAAACTTATTAACTAGTTATCAGGTTGGAAATCAAACCCAGAACCTCGAGCATACACTTCATCACTGTGCTGCATCCCCAGCCTTTGACTTTTGGAGACGGGTCTCCCTTACACCCCAGACTAGCCTTAAATTCACTATGTTGCCCAGACTGCCCTCCAACTCACCATCCTCCTGCTTTAACCTTCAGGGTGCTTTACAGGTGTGGTTCTGCACTCAGCAGAAGAAAAGTTTTTGAATTCCTTCACCACAAAGAAATGCTAAATGTATGAAGTGACAGATATTCTAATTACCCTGATTTGATGATTACACAATGTACACGTGTATTTAAACACTGCATTGTACTTCATCAGTATGCACCACTCTGTGTCAAGAAAATTTAAAGCAGAATTAAATAAAATAAAGCTAGTCCTAAATCAAATTGTATTTGAAGATAATTCATGGTTATTCACAAGGCTTCTTAGCATACTAGGAAACGAGGGAAAGGAGAACCGGAAGTCCACTAACCCCAATACTATCAAATAAACACACATGTGCTCCCATATGGAGAGACTGTGGGTTTCTGGAGCCTCGCAAAAAGGCACAGTGCTCAGGTGAGGAAAGCAGGCTGCATGGTGAATCCACGGAAAAGTGTCTCTCTCCCCCTCCCCCGTTTCCAACGCCTTCCTCCCCCAGGGCGGCTGCATTAGCATCCCTGCTTAGGATCCCAGGTGAATAGTGTGGATGTAATTACATTTCGTGTAATCTTAGCAAAACTGAACAGAGCAATGTAGTCAATTCACAGGCAATGGGGAAATGCTATGCTTTATGGAAGCACGGATCTTTGTTCCTGCTCAGAGCTGCTTTCATCCCTTGCATTAGAAGAGGAGGTGCCATTTCAGCAGCTTACATCTGCGGCTCTGAGCGGTATTTGAGAAGGGGTCACGCTCTCCCTGTAATGGGTCCCTCTTCAAACCCCAAGCACACAGGTACCTCGAAGCTTCCTCCTTAAACCATTCCTAAATTACCCTGCTCAGGTTGAGCGGGATGGATAGATTGTTGTGTAGCTTCTGCAAGATCAAAAGGATGCTCAGACCAACCCAAGCAGGTTGCCTCTGCCCTTTAATATGTAAAAAGCAAAACTCAACAAAACAGGTGCCTGTGTTAATTGCTACTCTCAAGGGGTTGAACTGGGGGCCAGAAAATGAGCAAGCTTTATAATTGTAGTCAGAGCAAAGACCTTGAGCGACAAGGTTAGCCAAGAAAGATTAAAAAGAAAATCATCTAGTTAAAAACCTCACCAGTTGAATGGGATGACAGCTGAATGATGGATGCAGGTGGGAAAATGGGATTCCCTTCAAAGAGAGGCGTGTGATGTGCACGGCAAACGAGGAAGCTGGAGGTCCTGGTGCGTGGAGCAGGAGCAGATAATGCCTGTCTGTGGGCTCATTGTATTGTCAGAAGCTGCTCAAAGAAATCCTCCAGGGAGCTGCTATGAAAGAAGGCACAACCGCAGCTTCCCATTTTGGTATCAATTTAGAAGAATTGTAATTGTCATTGTGCTACTCCTTAAGGTCAAGTTTGTATGAAAAGAGGAACAAAGTAAGTAAAACTCTGAAGAATGTAGGCTTTCCAGCCAGTTATGTTAAGGCTCTACTCCACCATGAAGTAGTCAAGAAGCTATTTTAAGCCTCATTGAGACTTGTTTTTCCCCCCCTTAATCTGTAAAATGGGAATAGCAATAATCCCTTTTCCCATTTCAGGAAGAAGTAGTGATGATGGGATTTGAGTCTCCAGAATCATGCTATGAGCTGGAGCGCTGCTCCAAGAATGTTAGGGACCATCCAGGTGCTAGAAGTGCTCATAGGAATAAAGCCACGAATGAAAGACATGTTTAAAATAGGTCTTATTGCAGACAGCCAGTAAATTCTATGGGTCATTAGAATGAAGGAGTGAGTATCTATGTACAAAGAAGAGTAGCTATTACTGATCAGACTTCAAAAACACATTACTCAGTAATGAATCAAAACAGATAAAGACGAACTTGAACACAACTCTTCCAACATAGTTTGAGGAGATGTCACACTTGCTCTGATTTGACAGGCAAATGTATACATGTATCACATCATCTCATGCTACCCCAGAAACCTGTGTAAATTGTATGTACCAATTAACAATGTTAACAGTTTTTTTAAAAAATGATAATAGAAAGCTTTTTCTGTTTGTAGGAGTTAGGAAGATATGAAGATATGAGAGCCACTATTCAATTCAAGTCCTTACTCTTTCAAACTGCATTACTTAAACAGGATCCTAATTAAATATTGAACAAAGTACCTGGCAGTCTGTATTGGTGAATATATGCATGGAATGATAAATGATAAATGAATGGACTCCATCAAATCTTTATACTACCTGATTAACTTGCCTAAATCATCAATAACACAGGGTCATGACCTTACTCCACAACTAAACATTGTCTTGTCCCAGGGTTGTACAAAAGTCCACCCAGAGAGCAACAATGGAGCACTTGGAACAGTGGGGAAAAATCCCCTAAATATAGTGAGCTGCCGTTACCTTCCTTTCATCAGTAGAACATACTCTCAAACCATTTCTCAGGAAAGACAGCAAATTGCACCATTGTCATCATTTTTAAGAAATACATTATCTTCCTACTTAAATCAAGTTATTTTTAAGTGCACAGCGATGTCTTCAGAACCACAGAGTGCTAGCATCAGTTTCCCCTCCTCCATCAGGGATTGGTCTCCCCCTTCCTTCACGTACAAACTTGACTGTCAGTAACACTGGCTGAATGTAAAGCTGTCAGGAATTTCCACAAATAATTAAAGCAGAAAAAATAAATAATAAATGACGGCTGTGAGAAAATGCTCCTTTTCTCTCCATAAAATACGTAGTGAAGGAACCTTGGAGATCCAAGATAACCGACCCCAAACCGCCACTGGTTTGCTCTCTCATAAGCAAGAACATGGCTTCTCTATTTTCCTGCTAGAGTATATCATCTTAAAAACAGTAACATTTTCATTTCACTGGCATATCTGTAGAGACATTGTACTTTGACTTCTTTCTCTTAAAAGGAAGAAGGAGGTATATACATGAAAGCAATAAATATTCTGTTTTAAATTTTTTAAAAAAATCTATAACATAAATATTCTGGCTCAGTTTTAGACAGCTTGTCTTTCTCCCTTCTTCCTCTGCTTCAGAAACATCTTCCTTCCGTATTTCTCTTCTACTTTCTCTCTGTCTCCCTCTCCCTCTGTCTGTCTGTCTCTGTCTCTATCTCTTTTTTTGTATGTGGGGTGTGTGTGTGTGTGTGTGTGTGTGTGTGTGTGTGTGTGTGTGTGTGTGTGTCTGTGTTTCAGAATAGTAAAGAATAAATAGGATGGAAAAGGAGGTTGGCAGCGGAGAATGGTGCAGCATTAGCTTAGCTACCAAAGAAAACTTGGAAGCCATTTGTTGCTTTTATTGTTGCTATCAGAAGTTCCAGCTAGAGACAATGATGTCTTTTGGAATCACCTGTAGTTATTAAACATTTTCTAGGAGGTGTGGAGGGAAAGGCATCATAAGTTTAAAAAAAACTCATCAGCTTCTTATTTAAAACCGAAAACAATAGCAATTTATTCAGAAATACATTTTGTTTGCTAGTTTGCCTGGTTCTTTTGTCCAAAAGCTACATGAGAGCAATGATCATATTTGTCATATTCATGTTATTATATTCCTCATGAGATTTTCTTTTGTTTGCCTCTTACTGAAGCTTAAACTTGGGTCTTCTCTCTCATGCTTGGCTTCTTTGCTCAGGCTGGCACATCTTCACACATCTTCACTTTAGTTTTTTTGCTGATTAATTTGAGATAAGAGTCTCACAGACTCTCCTGCCTAAGCTGGCTTTGAACATAAATCCTGAGATTTCTGTTTCCTGAGTAGCTACGATTACAGTGCCCAGCTTGCCATTTGTTTTAAATAGGAGGCACTTAGTATGTACTTGCTGAGTGCTGGATGAATGATTATAGCTTATATTTAAGGATCAGTGTTTCTATGTCATTCTGTGTCATTCACAGTAGTGAGAACAGACTCATTCAATCTTTGTGTGACCACTGCAGGTTCTCACAGACTCAGTGATAAAAAGGGTGCAGAGATGAGGCACAACCATGTAACTTAACCAAAGTCACAGGCAGAGCTGATTCAGACTCAAGCTGGCTAGCTCCAGAGTCCATCAGTAAACACCTGTTGGCTGACTAGAAGATAGATAGATAGATAGATAGATAGATAGATAGATAGATAGATAGATTCAAAACATGAGAATGATGTCTACTCTCTATTCTCACAAGGTCACTGAACACTAACACCAGATGTGTGTAGACTTTCTCTATAGCCCAAGCAATTCTCTGGCAAACTATCTAATTCAGTTTAGTTTTGCCACTCTCTACCTGGAGATAACATTAAATCTCATAGAGTCTTGTAGGATAAGTCCGATTCCTCTGCCTTGACGAAATACAAATTGTAGCTTGTGCTTCTGGCTGACTGTAAATAAGGGTTCCCACAACCTGCTCTTGATATTAATTAATTTGCTAGAATAGCTCATAAGATTCAGGGAAAACACTTGACTTACGTTTACCAGTTGTATTACAAAGGATATTAATACTCAAGCTATGGATGAAAAGCTAGATGGAAGAGATGCATAACACTGTATAAAGGGGAAAGCGTTTGGGGGTTCCATATCCTCTCAGAGTTTAATGGTCCAAGTATTGTGTCCTTTTATTTGCTGAGGGTTGGTTCCCAACCATGAGGATGCCAAATTTATTATCAATGGACTAATTCATGGAAGAGCTCATCAATGAATGGGTATTTGGGGTGGGTCTAGATGGAGGAAGTAGGCCATGTAGCATGTGTCTCTGAAGGGTATATCCTGTCCCCAGATCCCTCACCTCCTGCTTCCTGGCCACAAACTGAGGAGATTGCTCTACTGCATGGTCCTGATGCCATTATATTCTGCCTTGCCTCAGGCCCAAAGTAGTAGAGCCAACTGACCTTGGACTGTGAACCCAAATAAAGCTTGCTCTTTTTAAATGGCATTGTTTCATTCAAGTATTATTTCATAGAAGCATAAAGTAAGTAAGACACTGAGGGAGTCCCTCTGTTGGAACATTGAATTATTTAGCTATGAAGAAAACCCTCTGGACCTAGTCTTTTGGAATTTTTTTAATTGTGTACAAAACACTTAGGTTATACTCTCCTAACAAATTTATGTACATGATGAGCTTTGAAACGATTGTATTTCTGCTGTTTTTATTTAAATGACTTTCCTTTCTCTTGGCTCATTGCTCCAAGTGGGACTTCTGTGTTGAAGAGAAGTTATGAGAACAAATGTTTTCTCCTAGTTCACAACCATACAAGAAGCAAAGCTTGTTCACAAATCTGTGAACAACAGAGCTCACAGATTTTCACCGCTGAGTATAAGGCTATCTGTGGTCTTGATACACATAATTTTTTTTATTATATGCTACTTCTAATTTCTTGAAAGTTTATTTTTATCATTAAAAGAAGTTAAATTTAGTTTAGTCATTTTCTGCCATTTCTGAGACAATCATATGTTTCTAATTATTCAGCCAGTTAATATGATTTATCAAGTTGATTGAATTGTCTATGACGAAAGAAAGATAGCTTGCATTCCAGTATCAAAAGACCATTCTTTAACCTGGTTCTCTTCATGTTGTTTTCTGTTTGGTTTTCATTATTTTATTGAGAATTTTTTCATCTATGTTCAGCAGAGATCTCAGCCTGCATGGAAATGTCTACAAGACTCCATCTCCAATAATAAGTAGCAAAATTCTAGGGTAGGGATACCAGCTGAGCAGGCATACCAACCTAGTGAGAGGCCTTGAATTCAAATGCTAGTACTACCAAAAAATAGTGGAGACAGGTAGAGAGATTTAAACAAACAGGAAACAATCTAAGAGACAGGAAATAGGCAGTCTAAGAGATTGGGAATAGCAGAAATGATGGATGGCTTATGACTTTCTTTTCTTCTGGTGTCCTTGTCTTTGTTATCAGTGTTTAAGTGGCCACATAAATGAGTTTGGAAGTTTTTCTTCCATATAGTTGTACAAAGGAGTTGTTATTCAACTAAACAATTTATGAATACTATGTGTCTTGATCATCCCTTTCAACATTATCATCCATCCCTTCCAACCTTCCTCTTCCTCTATGACTGCAGTCTCCTTACCGCTTCTCTTCATTCATCAATTTTTGAATGGATTTATTTGAAGATTAGTGATTTTTCTTTTGTAAACCTCTCATAGAGATCAGCAATGAAACCACTTGGCTATACCTTGTCTTTCTTGTGAAGTTCTTCCAACCTCTCAGTACTGGAGGATAAATTCATGGCCTTATAGCTGGTGGGTAGATACTCTAATACTTATTTAAGCCCCCATTATTTTACTTTGCTAGTTTTTCAAACCAAAAACAAAAGTATTACACTAAATTTGTCTTTGCCCTGTAACTGAGATTTTCCTGCTCTGTCATTACAGGTAAAGCATTTTCAAGACACAGTCTCAATAAAATAAGACAAGCATGGTGGTTAATCTGTAATCCCAGCTACCAAAAGATTGACAGCCTTTCCAAAAATAACTAAAATCAAAAAGGGCTGATGAAATGGTTCAAATGGTAGAATACCTGCTTTGCAATTACAAGGCCCTGAGTTCAAACTCTAGTAACTCTAATAAACAAACACAAACCAAAAATGGATAAATAAACACTATCTTGGACTTTTAATAATTTTATTTATATATGTCTTATTGAAATCTTGTTTGCTCTGTTTGGAGCCCTTTGTGCTTATATACTTGCAGGCATACAGCTCTTCTACAGTTAGAAGGGCTTTGGCCATTGTTTCTTTAAATTAGCTTTCTAACATTTTCTTTTTGTCTTCTGGGAGTTCTTACCCATATCTCTTGATATTGTCCTACAGTCATATAAATTTCCTTAATATTTTCTCACTCATTGTCATCTTCCTTTTTTAAATTAGATAATCTAAATTTCCTATCCCTTATCTCTTAGCTTGTTTCCTCTGTTCAAATCTCTAATCTGTCTACACTATGTTTTTGGTAGTGTTCGTGTTTGAATTCAAGACCTCACATTAGCTTGGTATGCCTACTCATCTGGCATCCCTAGCCTAGGTTTTGCTAGTTATTGTTGGAGATAGAGTCTTGTAGACATTTCCATACAGCCTGGCTTCAAATCAAAATCCTCTGGAATTTAGCCTCCCAAGTAGCTAGGATTACAGGTGTTGTCTCCATTTTTGTGGAATCCGTTGCTGAAATATTATTTGTTTGCATCATGTTTTCTTGCTTTGTTATGTTCCTTGATTCCTTTACTTGGTATGTTCACATTTGAAAAAAATAGTCACCTTTCTCTGGCTTTTCCTGATTGCCTCTTGAAAAGAGACACCTTCTCTCAGACATATGTATAGATGTATTGTTTACAAATTACTTTTTCACTCTTGTGAATGGGGGATTCTTCAGATTCTATGTCTTCCTTTTGACTTACAGAGCCAAGCCTGGTACTGCGGGTTTCCTATTTGTTTTCTCTGAAATAGGGAATTTCCCCAGAAATGCTCATGTTTGTTTCAATCCTATGGAGTCAAGCTGGATGACTATGCATGCTTGCATGCTACCTACAATGCTCACTCATTCTGATGGAGGCGTGTAACTGGGAAGACAGTCATAATGTATACCATGTCAGGAATGTCTATATGTTAGCTGCAAGGAGAGGGTCTGTAGGTAAGGCACTTATTATAAGCTTGTAGACAGGCTTGCTGACCATGAGGCGGTTTCTTTCTTGAATTTTGTTTTCTGACTCTGAGAGTCCCCACTTATTTTCCTTGCTGATCTTCAGGAGGATCTGCTACAAAGATCTGAAGAAAAGGTGGATCTCTTGGTCCTTGTTCTCAGCAATTGGAATAGTCAGGCTATGTTTTCATTTTGCCCCAGGGAAAGAATCATGGGCTGAGATGCTGGGCTCTGCCTCCTTGAAGGAGGGTGACAGGAAAAGTAAACTTACTTCTTTGATGCATCTAGTCCTAGGCTTTTTGTGATTTTTGTTTGTTTGTTTTTGTTTTGGTGTGTGTGTGTGTGTGTGTGTGTGTGTGTGTGTGTGTGTGTGTGTGTGTGTATGCACACTTTGTTTTTCTCTTCACTGGTATGCTAGATCTTTTCTGATGGCCTCCTGGCCCTCTACCAAGTTGCTCTCATCCATGAAAGGCTATGAAAAATCAATGTGCTGCAGAGATATGATGCTGCAAAATTCTTATTTCACAATCTTGCTGATGTCACTTCCTTTGGGAAGATGGTACGTTCTCATAGGTCATTGTAAACCTTGCAGAAACACATGGTAAAAGGAAGTTGTTCGCCCATCCATAGGCTAGAAGATCAACTGGATGGATCACTGCGTTGATCATCTGTTCTCCCTTTCCTCTCCCAAGGGTTTGTGACAGATTGTTCCTTCAGCCTAATGGTTGCCTGATTACACTTGTAACCAAGACAGAGAGGAAAACCCTCAATCCTTCCTGAGAGAGATCTGAATGTTCTTGTACAGTTAACAAACAGCTTGTCAACTTACAAAACAAAAACAAACAAATAATGTGTTAGGATTTCTTTTGGATTGTACATTATTGATTAACGAGAATGGCCATGTTTTACTCCTTGAGCCATCTAGTGTCTAACTAAGATTTCTTTTCATTAGCCTCAATAATGTTTTATTTTTTCCCACATATTTTGATGGATTTATTTATTGATTTTTTTGTATTTTCAACTATAATTTAAAAAATTCTCATATTCTGATATTTCATGGTTAGTATGTAGCAATAATACTTTTAAAAATATTAACGTTATAGCCGGGCACTGGTGGCTCATGCCTGTAATCCTAGCTACTCAGGAGGCTGAGATTTGAGGATCGCGGTTCAAAGCCAGCCAGGTCAGGAGAGACCGTGAGACTCCTATCTCCAATAAAACCACCAGAAAACCGGAAGTGGCACTGCAGCTCAAGTGGTAGAGCGCTCGCCTTGAGCAATTAACGTTATAGTACTTACTTTTGTTACATTCTTGCTCTTTTTAGTAATCTAGTTCTAAATTGTTTTATGTTTTTCATGCATACAATCTGCCCTTCTTTTTCTTGCCCTACTACACATACAAGATCCTGTACAGTGTACTATATGCCATGATGTTATATACCTATGCTAAGTAGAATTAAACCCCCAAACTGTTTTGTTTTGTTTTAATAAAGGCTGAGGATAGTTTTCAAAATAACCAGGCTTGTATCCCATCTGCTATGGTAGGTTTAGCCTAGGGTCTGAGCATCTATTCTGAAAAGTCTCCGAAATGATTCTGAAGTAAAAATCTGACTGCCAATTACTGTTCTTTATCAATAAAATAATGTAGATTATAAATCAATGTTTGGTTTTAATTTGAGAATTAAATATATTTTTAACTTTCAACTATCTAAGTAGATGAGGCAAACACATTCATTGTTTGGGACATATTTGTTTGAATTTTCCTATTATCCCTGATTTGATACACATAGATGTTAAAAGCAACCAATAGAACTTTAGCTATTAGATGTGCTTGTAAGAAGCAAAAGGGATTGAAAGGTAAGATTCTTGAGATCTTTTACAGAAGATTGTGGCAGAGCAAGCTCAGAAATGGATGTCTGGGGAAGAGGTGGCTGAGTGATTTCTCTTTTGGCTGAAACCTCCACAAAACAACAAGCTACAATGAGTAAATCATTTTTAAATGGATGAGACTAGAAATCCAGATGTTTGGAAGCAAGATACTAGCTGGTAATGTGCTATAGCCCATCATCCAGTCCCTTCCTGAGGGAAATGATAGCAAGCCATATTCTTTGCTTTCTAAATATCCTCTAGAAACCAATCTTGTTGTCACCAGCATCACAACTTTGTTTCAGCTGGCAACTTCCCAGCATCTGCTTGGCAAGGACTTTTTTTCCCTCGACTCTCAGATATTTTCCCATCTCGAAGCACTGAACCCACACACAGCAAAAAAAAAAATTGGAATCAATCAGCTATATTCCAATCTATTTGGAGGTAAACCTACACTCTTCTTATTTAAAATATTATTTTTACCTTCAAAATTTGTCAGCATGAATTATCAGCGTGTTTATATCACTGTTCAGAGTGAAAACTATAGTCATAAAGAGCTACTTAGGTAGCCCTGCTAGCTGGCTGTTTTTTGGGGGAGGGTTGTACAAAGAAAATACATCATATAAAGCAGTTTTAAAACATAGAATATTAAAAATACCATCTTATTGGCATTTCAATTCAAAGGTCTTCTAAATGTTAAAATTAAAATGAAATGTTTGGACTATTTACAATTTTTAAACATAAAACTCATCAGTAAAATCTTTTATGTTTGAGTTAGATCAAGGTCAAACACATTTTGTGGGTTCTTTGACCGGTCCTGTAATTATCAGACTTGTGCAATCATTTATCGAGTACAAAAATTGTATTTATTAGGAAGAAGACAGAATGTTTCTTTTCTGGCCTGTAGTCTAAGTAGGACTGATAAATCACTCCAACATTTCATAAGCCAGCTGAGAGATAATTAAGTCATTTGATTGTGAGGTTTCTTGGCTTTTCTGTGTTATTTTTTTCCTATATTTTTTTCTTGGAATCAAAGACCATGGATCTTGTCCCATGTCCTTCTTCATACTCCTTAAATTTCCACCCTAATCCCTGACAACAGCACATATCTTCCTGAGAAAAATATGTGGAGAAGAATTACTAGATGTATTTATAAAAAGAAGCCTTAAATTCCCAATAAAGATCTGTAAATCTGTCTCTTTTGACCTCACATTATCTCTAACTGATTGATATATTACTTCTCCTTTAGGCTATAAATTCCTCTGCAATAGAAATGCATCTTATTCATCTGTTCACTCCTTTCAACTCATATTATAGGTGATGAGAGAAGGCCCTTGAACAAAACTGAACTGAAGATCCTCTTGTAATATCTGTGCATTTGATGGATAAGGAAACAGATTCAGAAGGTGAAGTGATTGCCACAGATTTCAAAGATAGTCTTTGATGATGGCCTTCTACTTTGCTGAAGAGTTTTACAAGCTAGCTTATTAAAAACTTCATCCAACCATTCACTATCCACTATTTGCTTATACTGTGCTGTGTAGACTCAGCCAGAAAGGAACACATTAAGCATATGAGGCCACTTAGAGACATAAGATATTTGGGCAGTGCAGTGGGACCATCATTTGTAGTCCTTGGCTCTTCCTCCACATTTTGTACTCATATTCCCAGATGGTAGCATAATTTCCTATGCCCAGTGCCCGGCTAAATGATTTTGTCAAAACTCAAAAGAACATAAAGTGATGAATTTGGTTGGGACCCATAATTTACAAGTATGACATTAATGACTTGTGCTCCTTTACTTGATGAAATACATTTGTATCTTGCTGTATACAAGGTAAATATAGATCAGATCTATATTTTATATCCTCAAATCTAAGTAACTTAAAAAATGTTTAAACTTCTTGGCATTTAAGGGTATTTGACATCTGTCTTTGTCATTAAGTCATGTGTCATTCTATCTATGTATCCAAAAAATAATTGTGTTAACACTGTTAAATGCCTTAAAATTAATATAATTTAGATGTTAACCATATATTGGAAAGTCCATATTCATTACTCTTAGTCATAGAGGTAAAACTATCTTGTAAGAAATTGTTTTGGGATATTTCATTACAAGTTAATAACCTTTAACTATTTTTAATGGTCTTCCTGCATAACTAAGGTTTGGCTTACTTTCTATAAAAATAGCATGTATTATTTGAAATGAAAGACATTGGTGTTTTCCTAAAACTTGGCATTGGCTATTTAGTTCACATCCAAGTTACAATATACCATTGTTCTTGTTTTGACTGCTGTTTTGACTTAAACAGAATCATTCCCTATGTAATCACCAACAAATGTTAAATTTGGAGATAGAATTACATACAGTGGATGAAATGTGGTATACAAATAAATACAGTATGCTGCTGTTTCAAGACTGCTGGTGCAGTCTGCTGCCAATTCTTGAAACATTAAATCTCACAGTTCCTCTACTAAATAATACAGGCTTGAGGTGTGTTGGGGAACACGGTAAGAGGAAGGAGCTATTGAAATCAACAGAATCAAGCATCCAGTCACCAATTCAAACTGGAAACATGCCAAGGTAGATTTTTTAAAATTTAGTTTACTGTTATTAAAGATGAAAGAATTAAGATGTACAGATACAGATACATGCATACTCCCCAAACGAAGATACATGTTACTCTGGGGTCAGGAACTTTTGCATTCCATTTTCTTCTCATAAAGTCTAACTTAAATCTCTCTTTGGACCATATCCTTGTTTGAAGTATAGAAAATTTATAGCAATAAGAAGTCATAAAATCATAACCATCTCTTTCTTATTAGTAAGAAGTGTATAATCAATTTGAAATGCGTGCCACTTTGGTGTTTTGTGGTATTTAATAGAACTTAACCAGAAGAGAAATTCTTGGCATTTCCATGAGATTTCATTTCTATTATCTCCAATACTTTCATATTCCAAAGAACAGTTTTGGTGCTAATTATCAGATTTTGACTTTTATGAAAACCCCACACCACATGTCCTGATTTTATACCCAGTTGCATGTGGAATCTGAAATGTGGTTTTATCAAAATAAGCTCACACTTTGGTGTGTGGAATTTCACTTGTAATATAGAGATCATAATTTCAAAAACAAACACAATTTGCACTTGGTTTTACTTGAAAAAAATAAAATGTTTGGCTGTGATCAGATGAAAAATGTTTTACTCAAGTACTGGATTTTCTCTGAAAAGCGTCTTTGGTTGGATCCAAGTGGTCTTGGATAGCATCTTCCTCCACACAAGCATATCCTTATTCAATGGATGCATTTTAGAAGAGAAGGTTTCTAAGTTTTTTTCTTAAAATTATTTAAATTTTCTTTAGAAATCTTAGCATCCATTATATCTTTTTTCACTTGTTTAATTAAAGACCAACACAAGAAGATTCTTAAGTTCCTAATTAACTCTAAAAAAATAAAGAAGAGGAGGTGGCTATGTTGTCAAATGCAAAAATATCTAGATCACCAGGTCTTTCCTTAGGTGGTAGTTGATGTACACAGAGACAGAACCATCACATATGAATTCTTACCCTTTCTGACCTTGAGCAAGTTATAATGCCTCAAATTTTAAGCTTCTTCATAATTTACAGAATAATTTTTAAAATGAACTGAGCAATGTAAAGCCTCCATGTTAAATACCTGAAAAGATACTTAGGATGATATTCTGGTGCTTAATGATGAGTCCAATCCATGGAAAAGCATCACACAGACACAGACACAGACTCATACACACCACACATGCGCGCATGCACACACACACACACACACACACACACACACACACACACACACACACACACACCTCATCAGAACACTTAAATTACTTAGACTTTTGAATAGTGAAATTGAGAACACAGATTGAGCTAGCACTACAGAAATTCTAAATTCTGACTCCCATGATTAAACGGGTACATTGCTCATGGAAAGAAGAAGGCAAGAAAAGGTTTCTTCAGAAAGGGACACTCAGTGGTGATCTTTTTTTTGTCTGTCGTGGGACTTGAACTCTGGGCCTGGGCGTTGTTGCTTAGCAGTTCAGCTCGAGGTTACCACTCCACCATTTGAGTCACTGCCTCACTTCCAATTTTCTGAGTGGTTTCTTGCCCTGGCTGGCTTTGAACTGCGATCCTCAGATCTCAGCCTCCTGAGTAGCTAGAATTACAGGCATGAGACACTGGCACCCGACTCTTCTTTATAATTTACAAGGTAAATAAAGCCTTGTTGGAGGCTTGTAGGGATGGTGTAGTAGGAAGAGAACTAAGGAGTGTGTCCTGTTGTCAACGGGGCTTGGTTGAGAGCCACTTCTGCCACTTACTGTTGAAAATCTTTCAGCAGGTCAATTAAGCTCCTCAAGATGGATGAGTATTTATCTCAAAGAGTTATTTTGGGAATCAAGTGAGATAATACACCAGTCTTAACAAGGTCTCTGGCACATAATAAACATTCCAGAGATGGTTTGGTTTAGTTCTCAACAAGATTATCAGTCCTTCTTTCCTTTATGGACTCCTTTTTAGAGGGATCTACTTAGTCTTCTGGAAGGAGAAACAGAATGGAATAGAATATGCAATTTTGCTTTTAAAATGTCTCTTGCTATCTACGATTTCTAACATTATATTTTAGCCTCGTAGTTCTCATGTGTATGTAGTAAGAGCTGCCTTCTATTTTGAGAGGAATCAGCCATCTTAATTTATGGCGATTTTGAGCAGTGTAATCAAATTCCAGTTTCTTTCTTTCTTTTTTTTTTTTTTTCTACATCTTGGGCATCCTATAATAAGGTGGACATAAGTAGCCTTAGGTCTCTGCATTTCATCATGAAGATCTTCATGAGCCCAGTGTTAAATCTTTATGAGATTCATCAAAGTGAATACCATTGTTAATCTAGTAAGAATCTCTTACCCCATGAATGATTTATAACCAACTGTTGCTTCTTTATTGAAAGGTTCTTGTACTCCAGAGGCTCTTGTCAGCTCAAAGACTTAAGAGTTCCCATAATTATATTCAAATAAATAAATGTTTATTCATGAGAAATAATGAAACTATGGGATGTTTGTCAACGGATTGGGTTCTCTTTTTTTCTTTTAATTTTCCATCATTTTTGATGTTGTTATTTTCACCTTCATCTAATAAATATTGTCACAATGTTGTAGGCTCTGCCTAAGAGATAGGTTTGTGGAATCTCTGTCCTCAAAAAGTTCCTAATGGTGCTCAACATGGATTGTACATTTATAAACACTAGGGGCTTGTTTCAGAAGGACCTATATACAATGTTTATATCATAGTCTCTGGGTATGAGGAAAGACCTGAATGAAGATGGAAAGATCTGGAAAGGAGGCTGGAGGGGTACACTATAGTCATCAAGAGATAAAGTGAGGGAAATATATATTAGGAAGACCAATGGCCAGTCTCCTCACTTTCAAACACAGTTACTTAAAAATACAAAACAGGACAAAAACTGGATTTCTTTTCACAAGGTATTTATTCTGATTGTCAATTTCAACCCCCTTTTAAATTTCAAATAAATGTGAGATATTCAGAAGAAATTTTTAAAGAACCCATTTCACATTTCAGATATATGCTACTATTTCTAATCTGCTTAATGTGATCCTCCCATTGAGTTTTTAAAGCCAGGCAGAGAAACCTCCAATGTTTATCATGAAATTATCTGCATCACTTCAACTACACATGACAATTCCCTTCTCATCCTTCCTTTGCTACACTTTACTAGTAGAATGTCTCCTCAGTCATAATATCATTGAGGGTTAGGAACAGATATTTCCTGTTTACTTGGCTCACTTAGCACAGTTTTCCAAATTCCTTGTGCCCTCAGTGTCACCCCCTCCTTGCTACCAAGATGGAATATTAGAGTGCAATCACCTGAAAGTGGTAGAAGTTGGGACTTTGGGAATTTGTTAGTATCATTTTTGTATGTAGACTCCTGAAACTTATTTAAAATTATATTGGTAAAATCATCAATTGTGATGCTTTTAATCTGCAGTCATAATATGGATCTGGCTTCCTTTGATTGCATGTTCAGAAGGATGAATAGTTGCATGAAAAGCCCTCTAATCGTCTACTAGAGCATTGGTTTGTTTGATTCATTAATACATAATGAAATCTGTGTTGTAAGAAACTACTGAAACATATTTCTTTGGCTATAATTCAAGAATGCTTACATGACTGAAGAGAATCATTTTTCCAGGAGAATAAAATTTAATAGTAATCAGATGTTCATTCTGGAAGCATAAGGATAGTAATAAAAGTGCTGCAAATGATATTCAAATGTTTCTTTATGCATAGCCTATTGTAGAGTACAATAATGTCCATTCTGGACATTATTGGAAAAATTTTGTTTTCATATGTGTTTTTTAAACACTCTACAGCAGTGCTGTAGCAACCAGACCCTAAGTGGAAGGCTGGTGTGTTCATCTCCATGTAACTGTATTCTAACCTGATCCTCCTTCAGAAAACACAGCAGAATTAACTAAGAAAGCATCTTGTTTCTTTTGCATAATCAAACCTGTGTTTTTAATGCACTTTTAAATATTGGTCCATAGATACATTTGGAAGCCATAGTCATCCATTTTTACCTGGAGCAAAGCAAGGAAAGAGATATGCTTGATAATAGAGACATTAGTAGGTTTGTAGAAAAGTAAATGGCAGATAAACTTAAGGGAACAGAATACCTGTGCTTGAAACTGACAAAGAAGAATAAATTAAGCCTCTTTATCTCCTTAAGTCTCTCAATTCTGCTTCAGCTATATTTTCTTGCTGGCGCCACTCTAACTTTAACCTTCACCATTTCTTTTTTTTTTTTTTCAGGCCCCCGGTCATGGGGCCTGAACTCTGGGCCTGGGCGCTGTCCCTCAGCTCTTCAGCTCAAGGCTAGCGCTCTACCACTTGAGCCACAGCACCACTTCTGGCTTTTTTTCTTTTTGCTTAAGTGGTGCTGAGGAATCAAACCCAGGGCCTCAGGCATGCAAGGCAAGTGCTCTTCCACTGAGCCACGCCCAACCTTCACCATTTCTGGAATTGTTCTTACACCATCTAGTCTGATCTAATGTTACTATAATCTGCTTCTAGAGTGACTTTTAGGTCTAAAACTCAAAATAGATTAGTGGTACCTTCAATATCTTTTAGACAGACTTACTTACCTTTCCAACTTTAATTGCTCTTGGAATCTAGGTTTCAAGCATAGTTATCTGGACATATTTTTTTTAACACTAATTCTCTTCCTTCCCCACCTATGCTTTGCTCCTCACAAACTCCCTAGTGTTAGATAATACAGCTAGGGCTTTCAAACTTGGCATTGGCACTGTTTCTTCAGAAAGTGACTCCTGATGCATCCTATTGTAGCCCACACCAAAGGCATTTTGATAAACTGATGGTTTGTGAGCTTCACCTTACCAGATTCAATCTCTTTAAGACTGGATTTGTGTTTTTATCTCTTATAATGCTAGGACTTTACACAATGCTTGATACCTATTAATTTTTAAAAACTAATTTGTAGGTGAATGATTTAATAATTAAAAAGTGATTGAAAAAGCCAGACAGAATAGGAACATTTAGGTAAGAGACATATCAAAATATAGTTTTAATTATTAAGTTATCATTTTCAATTTTTTAGTTTAGAATTTCTTAAGAATTTTACTCTGTAATGCCAATTTCAATATTTTTCTCTTATCTTCACTAATAGGTAGAATGCAGAACACAAACATAACACAATAATATATGTGTGTGTTTTTCAGAAATAATTTATCATACTAGTAATTGCATTGGCATATCATAAACATATCTATATCTATATCTATATTCTAGTAATGCTATTGGCTTTCTTGCTACCTTCAGAAATAATACATTTCTAACTTAATATTCTAAGATAATTATTAACTCAGTCAGAAGTCTGATGCCAGTGGCCTATAGACAAAAAATGACCTCCAAATCTCAGAAGACATTAGTGTACCACAACGCTGCACTGGTAAGAGGCTGTGATTTATACAAAAATATCAAACTATCATTGGTTCAGATCAGAAAGCAGGAATCAACATCTCTCCTTTTGTCTTGTCCTATTTATCGTATATATTAAAACATATCATTCTATATATAATCCTATAATATTATTTACATATCATTTTGTCTACATGAAACAATGTAGAATTGCTCATCCAGAAGACCATAACTAGTTAAATTATATCATGAGGCTGAAAGCCTAAGAAGAGATGAGGTAGATAATTTGGTAGAAAACATTCCTAGGATGTAAGCCATAGTCCTAGCTACATTTTCATTAAAGATGTCCTTTAAAAAAATAGGACTCTTGAAAAAGTAACATCATGAAAGACCTGCTGAAAGACTCATTTATTGAAAGGAATACAAATTTTAAAAAAAATTTTACTATCAAGGTGATGCAAGAGGGCTTACAGTTACACAAGTAAGGTAGTAAGTACATTTCTTGTCATACTTGTTACCCCTTCCCCACATTTTTCTCCTATTTTCCTTCTCCCCACCCCCAGGTATACAATTTTAATAGTCTTATATTAATTATACTATGAAGTTTTCTCAAATGGCAGATTTGTGTAATGGATTGATCCATGGCCTTGGATTTTATCTTCTGAGCGTCAACTGGTTTAGTCTACAGCATTTTCTGTGTGCTGAGGCAAGCAAACTATAAAAGATAGACCGAATATAAAGGCTGACAGAAAGTGACTCAAATCAACATGGCTTTCACTTTACTATCCAACTAGTAGGAAAGCGGCATAAAATACCCACAAAAAATACACAAGAATGGACATAGCTTTATAATGGCTCTCTAGTTTTTCCCTGAGGAGCATCTAAAATTCAAGGATCAATATAGGTGACACAAACAGATTAACTTGCTATGGAGATTTAGGTAAATGATGGTGGATTAAGCTTTCTATAGGCTAATGGTAAAGCCATGATGGCACAGAAGGGTTCAACATGTTAGTCTACAAGGCAATTCCTACTGTCTTGTGATGATGCAATTCAACAATTTAATTCTTGATATGTCCTCAAACCCGGGTAGGGCATGGAGGAGGGGTTGATCAGGACTCATACCTGCCTATGTATTTCATTAAAGTAACATTTCTTTACCAACAATTGCTCCCAGGCTAATGGAAAAGACAGGGAAATAGAAATTAACCTCATTTCCTAAAAAAAAAAATTAAAAGCAAAGAGAATTGATAACTGTACTCTTTCTTTCACTTTTACTGGCTTTGATTTTCTTTGTTTTATGTTGACCACCTACTGTCTATCCTTTTGAATTTTTGTGTACCTTGTTCTTTCTTTCCAGACTTACATCTGGATATGGATAGTAGTCTGTGACTCAGTTTGGCTGATAGAATATCAAGACTCACTCTCAGAATTTTCAGTCATGTCCTCATCCATTCATTCTTAACTAATTTGTCACCAGGGTGACAATGAGCCTTTTATTGAGAAGGAAGCCTGCATGCTGGAAAGAAAGTCTAATGGCAGAGCCAATAAACCAGTAACCTGTGGCAACACTGGGATCTCTCCAAGTTTCCCTTTGTACTTGAGCTTTTGTATTTTGGGGTTTCTTTTCCCTTGAACCTTGCGGAGTCCTAAGCAGTACCAGGTGAAGGAGAATCAGTGGGTCCACTTCATGTAGAAATGCACATTGAATTAAGTATTCTTGATATTGCCCATCACCTTCTTCTTGTCCTTCCACCTAGCTCTAACCATACCTTGCTGCCATCATAGTGCTGTATATGCACTTCCCAGGTGTACTTGTCTCTTACACTTTGTGACTCACTGGTCTTTCCAGTCTACTTCCTGAAAGATTTCAGAGTTTCCAGCCGCTCTACTTCCTAATATTGCAGCTGTGGCCAGTGGTCAAGGCCTCAGATACCCCCCACTGTAGCTGCAACCCAAGCGCTTGTGTGTGGAGAGCCCAGCAATCGTATTCTGTGAGAGTCAGGGATGATCCAAGTCATCTGAACAGTCCTCCAGTGCATCTGCCTCATATGCTGCATGCAATTTGTGAGAAGTATCCCTCCAGTTTTCCTATAAAACTAACATCAGTGTTTACCTATAAACAGACACAGAAGTCACTGCTGACTGTACTCTGCTTTGTATACAATCCTATTATATAAAGAGCTCAAGCAGCATGTCTGTCTGCCTAGATGTGTGTGTTCTCCTTCTCCAGCTGCCAACCACCTAAATTATTCAGCAAGCTCTGATCATGCCAATTTTTTAGTCAACAATGGAGATCCTGCCAAAGAGCTAATAATGTAAAAAAAAAAAAAAAAAGCAATGTTTGTGACAATTAACAGAGCCTGCAGCCTGCAACACGCATTGGACTCATTTGTAAAGGAAAATTTAAATGATATGCTTCATTATAAATGGTCCCATGCAGCACATTGCTAATCAACCAAAGCAGCTTCTTCATCTCCTTCGCTATCCCTCCCCCCACCTTCTTCCTTTCTGATAAACCCAAATGGCAGCCCTGTGTCAAGGCTCTTGGCCACTGCTTGCTGCTCTTATCAACATAGTATGGTTATCTATCAGTATTATAATCAGCTTAGATCCAAATTGAATAATTAGTTCAAACATGGATGAATAGAACACCAGGCTCTTATCTTGTCTATTAATAAGCACAAGTATAACTTCACAGCCAAATCAAGAGGTATGTTACTGTTCCCCTGAGAGCCTGTTTGGGTAAACCCCCCCTGTGACCACACCAATCTAAGCAGTACAGCTGGGACAGCGAGTCCATAATGATGGGCTGACAGCTGCCAAGCCCAGAGAGCCCTCCCCCACTTTTGGCAGACAGACAGGGAGAAAAGAGATTGATTGGGAAAGAGGCACTGAGTCTCTGAGCTAAATAACTATCATTTCTCAAATAACTGCATGGGATAAAGGGAGAAGGAAAAGGAGGAAGAGGACAGAGACATGCTGGCTCTTCAAATTCCTTACTCAGGGAAGTGGAATTCCACAAACCTGCCTAGCCTGAGGACACTTACCTGATGAACAGCACATACGCACCATAGTCCTCCAAAGCCAGTGGTTGTTTCTGTGATGACATATCACACAACTTAATGTCAAGGCCAGTAAAAAAAAAAATGTCTCATGTGTAGAAGTAATTCATCTGAAAGTTTGTCTTTTCTTTTTTTAACATGAAGGTTGAAATAATTTTTTAAGCAATGACACAAGCTAAGCTCATGCCTATAACTCTAGCGACTTAGGAGGCTGAGAAGGAAGGGCCCCCAGCCAGTCCAGGAAAGTCAGAGAGACTCCATGGAGGGAAGCTGGACATGGTAGTATGCACTTATAATCCTAGAAATTACAGGAAGTCCAATGTAGCTGGAGCAGGTGCATGACAGGGTTGTTGAAAGCAAGATTCTATCCTGAAAAATAACCTCTGAGGAAAATGGCTGGAAATATGGCACAGTGATAGAATTACAGTTACAGTCTATCAAGTGTGCGAACCTGAGTTCAAACCTCAGATTGCAAAATAGTATCTCTAGGTGACCTTTGTGTTTATAATGTATCTTATTTAAGGAAAGTAGATAACACTGAACTTTGTTTAAGGTAGAGTTTATGTTTCTACTCTTACTCTCAGAGAACTATAACCTTAGCATGGTCAATAACTTTAGCTCCCAGGTTATTTTTTTTAATTTTTATTTATTTTTTTATTGTGAAAATACTGTACAGAGGGGTTACAAATACATGGGCAAGATAATGAGTACATTTCTTATCAAGCATTGTAGCCTCCTCCTTTGTTTCCCTTCCCATCCCTTCCCATCCTTCCCCGACCCCCCTCCAATCCTCCCGGCCCCGCCCCCACCAAAGTTGTAAAGTTCGTTTTCGCCATAACGACTTGTACATCTCATTGTTGCAATGGGTCCACCTGTATCAAGCAAGTCCCAGGTTATTTTTAATCTAAAAAATTATTTTATACATACAAGCAGAGCAACTACTTTTTAGTAAGTGTACAAGAGGAAAGTAAGACACAGACATAATTCCTCTGAAATCCGCAAATTAAATATAGGAAAGCTTTTCATAATAATTTTTGCTACATCTTGTTTAAATTTGAATTGAAATATCAAAGTTTCCAGTACCAAAACAAACTTATGAGAGAGGACTTTGAGCCATAACACTTTCAAATTTTGTTAATTGACATCTGAAAGACTTCTAATTATATTAATTCACCTGTCAGTTGTATTGATCAGAATTTTTTTGTTTCTTTTTTTATAATTAATAAGTTTTTTTATTGTGATAATACCGTACAGAGGGGTTACAATTACATGAGCAAGGTAATGAATACATTTCTTATCAAGCATTGTTGCCTCCTCCTTAGTTTTCCCTTACCATCCCTGCCCTCCCAGCTCCCTTCCCCTCCACCCCACTCCCATCAAAGTTGTAAAGTTCATTTTTAGACATAATGTCTTGTACATCTCATTGTTGCAATGGGTTCACCTGTATCCCTATTTAAACAATTTGTTTTTTCCTCCCCTCTCCAAATTATACCAACATCAAATCAAGACATCAGATCAGGATTGTTTTTTTCTGAAAAAGACATCTGAGTCAAAATATATAAGCAAAAATGAGGGATTTGTTATCTCACATGACCTGATTACTAGACATTCAGAAGTAAATCTGGCTTTGTATAAAAGTGGAACTAGAAACTTCACTGCCACCCAGCTGGCTTTGGCTTCATCTCTCATCTCTTTTTGTCTCTGTGTTGGTGTCAATTGCCTAGACAGGCTGAAATCACTTCAGGGGATTCAGTGATTGGTCATTAAACCTGCCTTTTTATAGTATCCTGAATGTTCAAGAAAAGACTACCTTTCTCTGTCAGCACCAGTGTGAGAGACCCCAGGGGAACAATTTTGATCCATTTCTGATACTATTGGTACCAGTCCCTTAGAGCACTCATAGTGGCCAGGCTTTACCTTGTCTGTGTCCAGCCCATGTCCAAGAGAAGCAGTGTCTACTGTTGGAAGTTCAGAGAGGAAGGTCTGAGGAAACCATAAGCAGTAGCCATTGCACAAATCTAATTGTGTTTGCAAGGGAGTGTTAAGTTGTCTTCATGTTGTTTTACCAAGGGTTCTGGGGTAATACTTGTAATATAGCAAAGCTTCTTCTGTGTATATACAAAAAATACTTGCAGAAGCATACTTTATGCTTGTCTCACACAAATATGACACTGAAATTTTATTTTGAGCTGATAGAAAGGCCTAAACATATAAATATGTAGTCATTTGATTACTTCTTTAATCTTCATAAAAATAGTTAAGACAAGATGTGTTTTATCTGGATCGGCTATTAATTGGCACAAATGCTAAAGAGATTCCCTTTGTGAAAAGGCTACTTTGTCTTTGCAAATTTAGGAAGATTGCTATTAAGTACATAGACTTTACTTGATTTTTCTCAGTAGATTAGAATTAAATAGCAATAAATGATTATCCCATCGGAATTGAATAAGAGGAGGGTAAAACAGTAACAAAATCCCTACACTGTTAGCTACCCCACATAATTTCATTTCATAAAAAAAAAAACATGTATCTTGACTTCTGTATTATAAAGACAAAGGATGATATATGGAGTTTTCAAAGTTAAGATAAATGTAAAAGTTAAGTATTCTACTATTGAGATATGATAGATCAGCTGTTCAAAGAAGGCAAGATTCTTGCTCTAAGAAGAAATAATTATTTGATTAAAAAAAATTTAAATAGCAATGTAACTTGTTCCTAACAAGTCATGGCATAGTGTCATTCTATTTATCAGGATAATGGAGGTTTCCAAATGTCTTAGTTCAGAGAAGAGCAGCTGGAACATAAGCAATATTTTCTTATTCTTTTGTGAATTTTATGGAGATAGTAACTTGACACAGACCTATGTTTCCAACGTTTTACCCCTAAGGAGCTAGTTAGTGAGAGAGAGAGAAAGAGAGGAGGGGGGAGAGACACAGAGTAGAAAAAGAAAAAAAATCCACTTGGGCAAATGTGAGCACCAATTCCCTCTCTGAAAAACAAGAAAAGGAAAAAATAATCCATTTTTTATGGTATATTACCTACAAGTGCAGACATGACTTTGGTAATCACGCTTTTGTTGCACACAGACTGTAAAATATTTATGGAGACAATGTGATTTGGGTCAAGACATTAAATAAAGTAAAAGTTGCTTTATTCAATATGTGATGAACAGTATCCATATTAAAAACCATTGGGAAAAGTGTTCAAATAAAAAATATGCCTAAAACAAATTCATCTGTTCAATGTTCATAAATGTTTTAAGAAATGCAGACAAACAAGTCTTGAAATCCATATTTACTGTACACAGTTGAAAAACTAATAGTATTTATTTAACCCAGAGGGGGGAAGTGACTCAAAATTTGGCTTTTAATGATCAACAGGAAATACTTTTCCTGAGAAATTACCAAAGTGTTTGTTGTCAACCAAGCTACAATGGGGTTATCACTCTTCTCTTGGCAAATTGCTAATGCTATTAGACTACCATTGATTTACAAAGGAAAGCTTTCTTCAGACCTGCAGAAAATCTTAAATTCTGATTCAAAAGTGCTGCCGAGGTTGAAAGGACATGTGTGGGAAGAATGCAAAGTGATGTTTACTTGAGAGCAGGGTGCAGCTCCATAGCTGTTACACAGCAAATTAAGTAACGGATTTACTCAGGGATACTATATAGTGCTGATTAGGGTCAAACTGTGGGGTCTCATCTGGATGGGCCATTTTCTTATGTATGTTTAGAATGAATAAAAAATAAGCTTCATAGTTTCAACAGAGAATCAAAATACAACTACGAAGTGCTCTCATCTGTATGAAATCTGCCCCCTAGAACCTGCATTCAGGGTTAGCGGTGAAGTTGAAGGTCAAGTTGATTGTGACAGTTTTATTCGTTCACTTACTCACTCACTCAGTGCTAATTATTTATAAATTCCTTCCTTTGAGAGGGAGAAGACTGATCTGTTTTCACCAAAGCCAACTTCAAATGTGTCAATCCAAATTCAGCCTTAAGCATTATGCAAATTGTGAATGCTTTGCTTTCTTGACTGTGTAAATAAATGAAAGTTGTAGAAAGTCATGACTTGGTTCAGGTAAATTTGGGTCAAAGTTAAAAATTCATAATAGAGCTAATATTTACTGGGTCCCTATCATGTATGAACCAGTCTTTTTTGGTTTCAAGTGGTTCAACTGATCTCTGGCTTCAGAGGGAGTTATGACATGTAGTATAGAATAATAATACAGCAAAGAAAGAAGATTCACATTTTTTATTCCTCTTTTTTTTTGGTGTGCCAAAAAAAAGGTAGGTCAGGCTCTGAATACTGTCTCCGAGCTTTTCTACTCAAGGCTAGTGCTCTTCCACTAGCTCTACTTCTGGTCTTTTTTGGTGATTAATTGAAGACAAGAGTCTCATGGTCTTTCGTGCCTGGGCTGGCTTCAAACCTTCATCCTTAGATTTCAACCTCCTGTTTACCTAGGATTATAGGTGTGAACCTTCCCTTTATGGGCACAAAGTTTTATTTTATTCTACGTTTATGGGCACAAAGTTTTATGGGGTATTACAAACACATCACAAATATTGTGTACTTGAGGAGAATGTTCATGGAAGACTTAGGTAAAGTGAGGCCCAAAGAACGTATTTATTTATTTATTTATTTTTAAATACTTTTTTATTGTAAAAATAATGTACAGAGGGGATACATGAGTAAGGTAATGAGTACATTTCCTACTGAGCATTGTTACCATCTCCTTTGTTTTCCCTACCATCCCTTCCCTCCCACCTCCACACCTACACTCCCAACTCCCCACAAGTTGCAAAGTTGTTTTTCAACATAGTGTCTTGTACATCTCATTGTTACAATGGGTCAACTTGTATCCTTATTTAAGCATTTTGCTTTTTCCCTCCCCCCCCCCATCGCCCATTTGTTAGGAAATACAAAGACTTGGAAAAAAGTATATTAAGTGAAGTAAACCAGGCAAAAAGAAACATAGGTCCCATGGTTTCCCTTATTTGCAATAACTAGTATACATCTAGGACAAGCAGAAAAGGTCAAAAGCTATGTCCATATGACCATATAAATGATGTTAAGTGAAATGAACCTGAAGACAGGGAAACAAGTGGTTTTTTTCTTTCTTGCTATTGTTTTTAACGTACTTATAATGTACTATGTGATCTTTTGTTTTTTTTGTTATGTTCCTCCCCCATGGTATAACCCGTTTTCACTGTAAAAGAATGTATATAAAAATGATTAAAATTCTTACAGCTCACCTGAAGTCAAAATGTGTTAGTATATATTCCTTTAGTGATATATTTCCTTAACATTCATGTACACTTCAGACACCTAATTATAATAGGGGCAACTGATCAAGCATCACCTAAGGTATAGGAACTGTAAGACTCAGCCACAGGATCAGAAAGTAATAAGTAGAAGTGACAGAGAGACACAGGGACAACTGCCTGATGAAGAAAGGATGGATGACTGGTGGAGAGAGCACACAAAGAATGGACAGAGCAGCCTGCAAGCTAGTCTAATGGATTTTCTGTCTGACTGGTAAGTACTACTAGTCCAACTAATTGTTTGAGATCCTCTTCAGTAAGCTCCATCTTATTGTAAAGAAAAATAGGTGGAACTGGCCATTGACTCATGCTTGTAAACCTAGCTATTCAAGAGGTCAAGATCTAAGGATCACAGTTCAAAACCAGCCTGGGAATTAAAGTCAATGACACTTTTAATTAAAGCTACAGGGTGAGACCAAAGAAATATAATGAAACTGTTTAGTAATAGTTAAGACTCTCACAGATTTTCCTGCCCAGGCTGGCTTTGAACTACTATCCTTAGATTTCAGCCTCCTGAGTAGCTAGGATTACAATCCTGAGCCACCTGTGCCTGGCTAGGAACATTTTCTTTTGACCAGCATTTTCTCTGTGGCTTCTGGCTACTTAAAGTAAATAAGATAATATATCTTCATATCACTCATGAATAATGTCTATACAGAAAGCTTATTGTTTAAAAATGTTAGTTATATTTTATTTTTATTTCTCTCTTTGTATTTGTAAAAAACAGAAAATGTTAAGAACTAAAGTTGCCCGAAGTGAAATAACTGGTGATGCAAATACTTTTGTTGTCTTATCAGTGTTACTTTGGGGAAGGAAGTTTTAAGATGCTTTCAGTCACAAAGCATTTTAAGCTATGCTGAATTATGTTTCTTTGATCACGTTGGTGACTATTCAGAAGAGTTTCTACCATCACTCTCAAGAAATACAGACCTAAGAACAGCTTCCAATTAGTTCTTTGTCACACTGGAGGTGAGTGGTGAAAAGTACAGTCTGGGACTCCCCCTGACAGGGTCCAACTAGGGTAGTGAGTCATTGCTATTGTTTTTAATTTTGAAGTTGCCGAATGTCAGTTCAACATAGATCCATCATGCCTTTTGTGCTCATTTGAATTTGTGGTACCATTTTGCAGTTATATATTTACTTCTGCCAACCCCTAGCAATTCTGTTCTTGTTTGAGTGACATATAACAGACAAGTGACTAAGGTACAAAGGGTCTCACTTGCCAAAAGAGAGAGGTTACACTGTCAGCATCCCTAACTTCTCCATTTTCACAACATTACCTAGTCAGGTGGTTTTGCTTTATTTTGATTTTCATTTGTGTTTAAGTACTACACATTCACATAGAAAACAAAAGAGGATAAACACTGGTAGAGGAATCGACACTAGTAACTTTTGACGTATGGGAAATTGAACTCTCCGAATGAATCTCATTGTCTTACTAAAAATCATGTTATTAATTTCAATTTAAGTATGTTCTAGTTTTTGTTTTTAGCTTTACATTGTGAATTCTAGTGTGATTAAAAACTATTAAGAGCTCCCAGGATCTGCTGCTATTCTTGATTATAGCCATTCTTACTCGAGTGAGGTGGAATCTCAATGTTGTTTTGTTTTGCATATACACTTAGAACCCAAAAAATTAAATCCCCTCAAAATAAATCCTCAGTGCAAAGTGCATCCTAATAAGTTTCATTTTTATTCTTTGGAACATTTTCTACATTGAATATTCATTATCCTTTTAATAAGATGTTATTTCAAAATTTTTAGAAAAATATTGTAATGAGTAGTCATTAAGGAATAAAGAGAAAGAAAGAAGAATGGTTTTCATTCATTATAGTAGTCTGAGTGGTCAACATTCTATCCTGATCTTATCCTACATTCTTCATAGTCTGATAAGTCAACTTCTATCCTGAATTTATCTATATTCTTTAGGTGTCAGATAAAGTTACTGTAGGTAGGAACTGCTTTACTATGTCAGTTCTTTTTCTTCCTAATACTTATTCAACCCATTCTTTCTCTGTGGAATAGGAAAAGCCCTTTGCATGCCTTGTTTTATCTTTTACCTCTTTTGCAGAATCATGAGTTTTAAGTCATGCTACTTTTAGATTTGCATATACTATAGTTACTCTGAATGGCTACAACATGGATGATCTTAACATATAATTTCCTTATTTTTAATTTGCTTATTATATTGTTTTAAAATTCTTCTGTACTTCACCAATTAGTGTCTAGAAGAGGGTATGTTCCTGGACTGGAAGAATGGTAATAGATAATGAGACAAGTACGGTTTTGAAAGTGAGAAAGTCTGTGCTTGAACCATGTAATTGACATTACGTTCATAGGACTTCAGGTTCCTTATTTTGGAAACGACAAATAATAATACCATCTACATATAGTTATTCAGAGATACAAGTAGGATATGTGAAAAGATTCTTAAATTTTAATGCTTTCAAAACTCTTCAGACTTTTGGTTGAACTATTTTATAAAATGAACACAGACCATTTTTGTTGACCTCTTTAAAAAGTCTAGTCTCTCTAAGAGGAATGTGATCATGTGACCAACAGTCCTACATAACAATGAAATCTTTGTTATCAAAAAAGGGGAAAGGAACTATAACATCTTGAGTTCAAAAGTAGAGAAGAGATTTACACTCAAATCTGAAAGCAGCAAGACTTGAGGTCCATATGATTGTGCTAGGAGAAGAGGCAAAGATGCTGATGCTAATTTGTCCTGCTTATGTTTACCCAAGGCTGACCTCCATTTTCTTCATCAAAAACGTTGAGTGTTAGTAAGAACACATTTATTATATGAGGTCAATTAAGTTATTTCTATAAACCTTGCTCTAGTTAAGGTTGTCTTACTTTGTGGTTGAAAAATATATAAATGTCAGTGGGTTTAGCAACAAATAAATAATCTTTATAAAATAAGTGCCAATAAGACTGTAATAAAAATAGGTGACAGGGCTGATGTTTGATCTGCTCCAACAGAAGTATCATGAGACATAGAGCCACATTAAAATATTTGAAGGGAGGTAAGTAAGCCAAACATAAACATTTAATATTGTGACCTTGTTCAGGTATAATGAAAACTCCAGGAACTCACAATTCCCCCAATAGTTCGAATGAAAAGATTGATTTCAAATGAAATGGAGGCGTGTTTTAATTATTTTTAAGATTGTCCAGACATCACTTTCAAGCTGTCAGGGAAAACAGAACTGTGATGAGAAAAATAATATTTCATTCAGTTTTCTTTTCTGTTGTATGAGAGCACATGTGCTTTTGCTGTCATGGGAACAAAGGGAGGACAGTCATACTGGTGCTCTAACATGTGAATGGCTGATGTAGACCTAAATTGGAATCTTTCTGTAAGGTTGTAAGAAGGTTGACCTTTAGCAGAAATTAAATCTCCATGTGAGGATTTCACTTTTTAAAATCCATTGCCCCAAGCAAACAAGATCAACACATCTTTCCTGGTCACTCTTATAGACTGAAATCCTCTATCGGCCTTTTTATTAACTGGCTTTGTGACATGTCAAGTATAAAAACTCTGACAAAGTCAGTTTTCATTTTTGCAAAACCTACTTCATGATATGAAAATATACATTACTCTGGTAAGTTATGCCATCTCACAGCTGTCCTATGAGTACTGAAACAGACAAAATACAAAATAAACATCTTGATCATGATCATATGGCTAAACTGAATCTGTCTTTTTTTAATTTTAATTTTGTTGTTAAGGTGATGTGGAAGGATTACATTTACATAAGTAAGGTAGTGAGTACATTTCTTGTCGAACTTGATACCCCTTCCCTCATTTTTCTCCCTCTTTTCCTCTACCCCCCACCAAGTTGTACAGATCATTTCCAACATAGTGTCTTGTATCACTGATGCATTGGTTCCATCTTTGTCCTTTGTCTCACCATTTTGTGGTTCCCTTCCCTTCCCTTCCCTAATTCAGATACACACACACACACACACACACACACACACACACACACACACACACACACACACACACACACAATACCTAGGATATCAAAATCAAATACAGTGACAACAGGAGATAAACTATAAGGGGAATAACACAAAAAGAAAAAATGAAATCATACAGTACATTAAGAATAACAACAAAGAAAAAACCCTTGTATCCATGTCTTGGAGTACATTTTATTTAGCATCATCTTATATGGTTATATGTTCATAGCTATTGAACTATTTTACTCATCTGCTAAGATTATCCTAGCTGAATCCTTAGATAGGTATTTTAATGTTTTTTTTCTTTCATGCATGTGTTTCTAATGCATTTATAAGTTCATTTCTTTGTTGCTTTGTATGTCCCTCCCCCACAGTATAACCCCTGCTTTCAATATATTTGATGTCAGTACAACTTATGGAGGAGATGGGGAAAGACAAGTCATGTAAGGATTCAGGTGGACCTGTTGCAAAAATGAGAAGTACAAATTGTCATGTCAAAAAGGAGCTTTACAATGTTGGTGGGGGGAGAGTGGGGGGGGAAGGATTGGGTGGGGGGGGGGAGGAGGGAGGCTGGGAAGGGAGGTGAAGGGTAAACAAAGGAGGAGGCTGCAATGCTTGGTAAGAAATGTACGCATTATCCTGCCCATGTAATTGTAACTCCTCTGTACAGTATGTTCACAAATAAAATAAAATTAAATTAAACAAAATAAATAAAATTTGAATTATCAATAAAAAAAGAAATGTATGCATTATCTTGCCCATGTAATTGTAACCCCTCTGTACAGTATGTTCACAAATAAAATAAAATTTAAAAAAAGGGACCCTTACTGCATTGTTGGTGGGTGTGTAAACTTGTTCAACCACTTTGGAAAGCAGTATGGAGGTTCCTCAAAAGACTCCACATAGAACTCCCCTATGACCCAGCAATTCTACTTTTGGGCATTTACCCAAATGTTTACGAACAAGACCACACTAAAGCTACCAGCACAACTATGTTTATTGCAGCATTATTCACCATAGCTAAGATATGGAACCAACCCAGATGCCCCTCAGTAGATGAATGGATCAAGAAAATGTGGTATATATACACAATGGAATTCTATGCCTCCATCAGAAAGAATGACATTGCCCCATTTGTTAGGAAATGGAAAGACTTGGAAAAAATTATATTAAGTGAAGTAAGCCAGGCCCAAAGAAACATAGGCCCCATGGTTTCCCTTATTTGTAATATCTAGTATATGTATGAGTCAAGCGGAAAAGATCAGATAATGTGATGTTAGGAAAATGAACCCTTAGATATGTATTTTAATGTTTTTTTCTTTCATGCATGTGTCTCTAAGGCATTTATAAGATTATTTCTTTGTTGCTTTGTATGTCCCTCCCCCACAGTATAACCCCTGCTTTCACTATATTTGATGTCAGTATAACTTGTGGAGGAGATGGGGAAAAACAAGTCATTTAAGGATACAGGTGGACCTGTTGCAACAATGAGAAGTACAAGTTGTCATGTCCATAACGAGCTTTACAATGTCTGTGCAGGGGGGGGGGGAGAAGGATTGGGACTGGGGGGAGAGGGGGGAGGCTGGGAAGGGATATGAAGGATAAACAAAGGAGGAGGCTGCAATGCTTGGTAAGAAATGTACGCATTATCCTGCCCATGTAATTGTAACCCCTCTGTACAGTATGTTCACAAATAAAATAAAATAAATTAAAAAAAGATTATCCTAGATGTATACTAATTATTACAAATAAGGGAAACCATGGAACCTATGTTTCTTTGGGTCTGGCTTATTTCACTTAATATGATTTATTCCAAGTCCTTCCAGTTCCTTCCAAATGGGATGGTGCCATTCTTTCTGATGGAAGCATAGAATTATATTTTTATGTAGTATATATAGCATAGAATTATATATATGTATATATATGTATATATATATTACATTTTCTTGATCCATTCATCTACTGAGGGGCATCTGGGTTGGTTCCATATCTTAGCTATGGTAAATAATGCTGCAATAAACATAGTTGTGCTGGTAGCTTTAGTATGATCTTGTTTGTGGTCTTTTGGGTAAATGCCCAAAAGTGGGATTGCTGGGTCATAGGGGAGCTCTATGTTTAGTCTTTTGAGGAACCTCCATACCGCTTTCCAGAGTGATTGAACAAGTTTGCTCTCCCACCAACAATGCAATAGTGTTTCCTTTTGGTCACATCTCCTCCAGCATCTGTTGTTATAAGATTTCTTGATTATAGCCATTCTAACTAGAGTGAGGTAGAATCTCAATGTTGTTTTGATTTACAAAGAAAAGACAACATGAGGACTTTGAGGTATGGGAAGACATTAAAAAAGGAAAAGAAGTTTTAGTAGGAGTTTTGAATTTGAAACTGGCAAAAGAGAGATGGTTGTCTAAAGAAAAAATGTACTAATTCTTCCATGTGAATAACCGTATGCAAACATATCTCCTCTTTTCGGAAACTCTACAAAGAAGATCTACTTTATTGTCAGAGATTGAAGATTTGAATTGCTGTTTTATTGTTTCCTTCTTTAAATGGAATGTTTTGTAGACACTTGGCAATACTGCTAATATAACCTTCCTGCCTCATTAGTGGTTATTACTTGGGCTTAGTACCCTAAGAGAATAATCCAGAAAGAATTGTGGTGTAGGGAGCAATGAGCAAAAGCAAAAGCAAAGGTCAAGCCCCTGGGATGTAATTGCTACCCTTAACTAGCACACTCCTTTGTAATTGGGGATAACAGCATTGATCCCAAAGACATGCAAAACTTGGGTGAGACTTGCAATGACTTCTCCAAAACTGCAAATTATGACTAGCATGAAGCTAGCTCCAAGATGGACAAGACCGTCTTACTCAGAGGCATATTTGAGTTACCTATTTCTTGCAAGTTAGTGATTTTCTACAAATTGCCAAGGATTGTGTGTTTTTATTCTACATGAGGCTTGGAGAGGTAAGGATATGGAGAATTACCCTTTTAGGCGTATGTTTTGATGATAAATGAGATAGTAATGAACCACAGTTTAGGATCTAAAATTATATTTAAAGGGAAATGTTTGAATTAAGATATATCTGCAAAATCTATGGATTCTTGGTCATCAGAACTATAAACTGACATTGCCAGCAAGGACTCTAAAACCTTTTCTTTTTCAAGGTCTTAGCTGGAGGGCAGAATTCCAAGTTTATGAAGGAGTGCACCACAGGCTTTCAATTTCTCCCTCTTCACCAAGGGGGACAAATAATTATTGCTTCATGTTCTAAAGAGGAGAACAGAGTCCAGAAATTCTCCTATCAATGCTTGCTTACTGGAAAAAGACATGGTTGTGCTAGGCATCACTAAGGATTATAACAGATTAGTGACTAAATTTGTGTTAATTAAAAATAATCAACTATAATAAGAAGAGAGTTTCCAGAAAATTACCATATTGATCAAGTTGCTGTCTAAACAACTTGAAAAATACAGAATGAAATTTGGAGGCCCAATGCCAAGTATCTAAAGAGGCTCATTAAAAATTACTGTAAAAAGTGACACTGTTCAATTAATTGTGTTAATAAGGATCATAAAAATAGCAGTTAACAAATAAATAATTATTGGGGACATCTAAATGTTGAAATCTAGAAAACTGTGAGAAAGTCGAAACATAAAATGTAACAGGATATTTTAAGAAGTTAAGACTAAATGTCAAAGTTGTTATTTAATTTTTAAAAAAGGAAAATATTTGACAATAAATAAAATTGTCTGAAGTGAGATGCATGAATAACTGACCTATATTTTGAAACACACTATACTGCTTTTGAAAAATAGATTTATACTCTCTTAAATTTGGAGTATAGCCATACAATTAGTTTGTTTAGATGAAAACCATAAAATAGGCATTTAGTGTCTTGTGTAGCTGTGTATGGGTTTGGTTTAGATGTAAAGATCACTTTCCAACACTTCTCTGAAGTTGCTATAATTACAATAGTCACCCGAGAAGCTCCTCCTAATTTTTTCTGGTGAATAGGTTTTTGAGGGACTGTGCTTATGTGAGACTTCCAAGGTGTTCAGATGAATGAGAAGCCAATTTGGTGCAGTAGAGTACCAGAAATCATTTCCATAATTGTTATAGATAATATTCAAGGACACAAACTAACCAAACTTAAAATCTTCCTTTCAGGGTAGAATTTATTAATGTGTGTTTCTTTAGTTAGCTATCATGATGTTCACTTCTTTTACAAAAGGATTTGTCATATTGCTTATTTCCTTTGCAGGTTTTGTTTTGTTTCTGCTTTTGTTTTTTAATGAATGTTGTCTTGTTTCCTGTGTGACGCCCAGTTGGTGACCACAGTTCTCTTGCTCAATAAAAACATGGGGAAAGGTGAGTGAGAAAGGCTGAGCCTGTCCAGGAGAGAAAGACAAAAATCTCAGTTTGGAAGATCAGCTGTGCCAAAAGTCATAAGCAAACTTCTTTTACCCTGGTGGCTCCAAGCTCACTCATAACCCGTAAAGTGAAGATATCCATCACTCAGCCAGGTAGTGCCCGCACCAGTGGGAGGGTGAGAGTTAGTGATTGCTATGCTGGCTGCTGAGATCTCACAATAAACTCATAACTATAATGGGAGTTAGGTGCCCAAAGGAGGAAAAGACAAATACAGACCCAGGGCTCCTTCGTAAGTTATTTCAGAAATAGGATGAAGAGTGATACAGAAATTAGAACCCAATATCATGAACAGATAAACAGTTCTCATTCTTTCCGAGTTGTCTAGGTGATTTGCAGAAGACTGGGGAATTACTTGATTCCCCTTTACTTGCAGAAATAGATGAAGTAATTAAAAATCTTCCCCAAGAGAAAGTTCTTGGCCCTGGCGGAGCTACAGGAGATTTCTATAAAACCTTTGGCTTAGCTCTTTCTGTACATTTACTTGATGAGCTCAATCACGTGAGGGACTCCGGTGAATTCATCCCTGCCAGCCCCTATATCCAGATTATCTTAATTGCTGAGAAGGATAAAGAGGCAGAACACTGTACCACATCTAGGTTGAGACCTCTGATTAAAGAAGATAGCAAATTTTGGAATCAATTCTGACCATTCTGATCATCATTTGGAATCTCTGGAAGAATTATCTGGCTGTTGTTTGAGAATAAGCATTTTTTTAAAGCCTGGACTCCAGCACTGGTAAAATGACAAGACACTAAAGCTTATTTAGGGGTTTTCTTTACTATTTAACTTTTTCTTTTTTCTTTCTTTCTTTCTTTCTTTCTTTTTTGTTTTTTTACAGTTTTTTATTTTTGCAGAGACCTAAATAAAAGGAATGTACCATATTTTGTAATCCAAGATCTTCCTTATGCTGGTGTTCCAAGAATGCAGGATAAGATAAACTTTTATACAGTATCTCTGTGTAAATCTTCATTTCTCTATTCTTCAGTGTCCCAAATGGTAAAATAGAAAGTCCGTTTTGTGTTAAAGCATTAGCTTTGAAAATACTTCACAAGTGGAAAAAGGTTCAATTAAATATATATAATCATTACATGTCAATTACAAAAGCAAACAGGGAAAAAGGTGACCCAGAAAAACAAAGGCAACTTTCTGGATCATAAACACAAAACATGTGCTTGCCAACACTATCCATATGGTTAAGGCAAAAACTTTCTTTACATGAAATTTCTACCTAGTTCTATTATGTTTTGGTTAGTATATGCTCTTGCTAAGATTTCTATATCAATGTTTGGCTAAGTTTTTAGGTACTGTTGCACCAACAGGCCATTTTAAGATGATCTTCTTGAGGGAAACTATGCTAGTCAATTCTATATGCATGGCCTTCTACCTTCTTCTACATTTTTAAGGAAAAGTCTTTGCTACATAATGTACATGGGCTCAAAATTTTCATCTTCTTGCTTTTTTTCAAAAAAGGATTACACATGTGTACTATCATGCCCAGCACTGAGTGTTGCCACTTCTAGAGTAGTTATAAAAGAAAAAGTTCTGAATATCACATTAGGACAAGGATTTTGGAAGGCTAAGAAAGTTTCATTTATTAATTTATTCCACCATCACTTATCAGCATTGGCTCTCCCTATTTGCACTCTACCAGAGAGCATATAAAGATAAATAAGGTTTGTGCCTGCCAGATATATTTCTTCTTGGCTGATAGAGAGGTCCATTGCTGTCATGCATATATCTTATCTCTTGAATTAAATGTTTTCCACCAGCTTTTATTCAGGTGCTCTCAGTTTCTACCCTAAAGCTTTACCTATATTAAGACTAATCCTTGGTTTGCAGTGTCCAGTAGATGTCCATCAAATGACTGCAAAGGACCGAATGTACATACTATTTGCTAATCACTTTTAAGTGAATGAGAAACTTGGTTCTATAGTACAGAGAGGCTATATCCAAATAGGCAGATACATATCTATCTTCCTGAAGGAAAAAGAATATTAAATCTATAGTTGGTATGAGGAGACCCTAAATTAAAAGTGTTGACATAATAGAATAAGCCACATAAGAAAAAAACACCCCAAATCTTGTAGTTTATGAAGTAAAAGTGTGTGCAGAGGTTCAGGGACATATAGAAAAACAAACATGGTAGATATGGAAAGTAGATAATCACCAGGGAGAGGACAAGGGAAACAGAGAAATGACTGAATAGTGAAGAATTTTCTTAACTGGACACTTGTCCAAGGCTATTCATATAAGACACTTATCTCTGCATCAAAACCATTGTGCCTGACATTCCTACAAACTCCCCCTGCCTTTCATGTGAGTTCCCTTGTCATACTACTGTCTGCTTCTATTACGGAGTGATATAGAAAAATTTTGTAAAAGAACAATTGTTTAATTTCCATGAATCTTGATCAACACAGTATGCTCCTAGTTTCATGATTTACAGTGCTTGAAGTTTGCATGTTCTATATTAATATGGAAATATGAAAAATTTCACATGTCTATCGGACTATTCTTGAGATGAGAGAAAGTTGAGTTATGGCTTTGGTGTTAGGGTGGAAGTGAAGATTCAAATGAACTTGGCCTATATAATGGTATAGGTGCCCTCAGGTTCACTCAGTCAAACATAATTTCCTATTGCTCTCACTGTGGTTAGAACAAGCTGTTAATCTATGGAATATTGTTAATGGTATATATGTAGACAGATGGACCTGAAATGTAAATTCCTGCAGGTGCTTATGAGTGGAACCTCTTTGTATACAGCTGTCTTCCTTGTTGTTGAGTCTTTCGTTAGGCAAAAGGTTTCTGTATGGTTTTTTATCAATGTCACTGGGACTCTTAATAACTTTTTAAGGATGACTTGCTTCTATGCCCCAGATCTTATTTCCTCATGCTAGAATCCAGCAGTGAGTATTCTATTAATGACTGTTCTGCATGTTGAATGGGAAGTGTTTTGTGAGAAGGATCTATTTTTCTTTCAAACCACTAAGGATATCATGTGCCAGATGGTTAATTCCCATGGGTTAATGAGTGTACCCACACACTTCATGATTTAAAATATCCTGCGGACATTTCCTTTGGTGAAAGGATTGCTAGATTTTTCATTTACATTTGTATGAAGTACATATTTATTGTTTTCTGCTGATACCTTGGAAAAGAGATTTTTTTAACCACAATGTGTAAAATATATGACATTTTAATTTTACAGGTGTCATATTTGAGACTTACAGAGATATTAGCTCTGGTAGACCCTACAGATTACCTTTTAATTATCTGTTTTCAATGGATAGCAAAAAGTTACCTTTCTTACATCTGCAGAGAATAAATATTTAAATAAATCATTCTCTGTCCCTATTTCAACTAGAGTGCTATTTTTAAATAATGGGAGATCTTTGTTTGTCATCTCCAATTGTTAAACTAATAACATATAGGCACTTAAGAAGAAGCAGATTCTTGTCAAACAGTAATGCCAAACTGTCCAAAGATTAACATAGATAGAAAATTAGATTTGAACCAGCTTTAATTAAAAAATCAAAATAAAGGCTATATAAATTTTAAACATTTTCAAGAGGTTGGGTAATGATCATTTAATCCATGTTTGAGTGATAGTTTATTTTCAATGTTTTTAAGTAAATAAAGTAAGCACAAAAGCCAGAAAAACTGGTAATCAAAAGTATGCCAAGGAGCAATGTATTTATATGTTTCTAAATGTAAATAACACAATGGAATTTTTACTGTGCCCTATAAGTGACTGGCATTTATATATGCAACAAAACTTTATGGGCCATGACCTTTCTAGCTGAGCAGATGACAAGGAAGACCAATCTCTAGATGCTAGGGTCATTTCAGGTTTCACCCAAGTCACAGTAATGTGTACTGGTATTATGCCTAGTTTTGATGGATGAAAAGTGGGAAGGTTTCATCTTCTCACTGGGAGGGCAACAATCTAACTTTGTTTATGATACTGATTAAAAAACTATTAGTTCACATAGTAGCTGGTATGACTTCAGGAAACAACCTGGTAATGGGTAACAACCATTACATTCATCTTATCAAAGGATGAAAAGAGATAACAGACCACATCAAACTTTGTGTCTTTCATGTGTAAATAGCTGGGATTTGAATTTCCTTTGTCATTTTGCTTATATTGAATAAGGTTAACTCAAAATGCTTAAACACAATAAAACTCATTGTTGCCTCAGAAAGTAAAACACAAGAATGACTTGGAGGATGGAGTCTGAGTGAGAAAATACTGGTAGGAATACATTTTTGGTTTTGATCATAACTTTTTTTTAAATTATCTTTAAGTAGTGTCACAAGAGCAGCCATTTAACGAAGTTTAGAAATACACTGCATCTTGATCAATGTCACTCTTTTCAACATTTGCAACCATCCCTACCCTATCCCACCCTTCCCTCACTCTCGTAATTTTGTAGGATATGCAATGAATTCCTGACTGCATTCTCTGCCATTTCTCCTCATTGTCTATTCCTTTTCCCTTGACCTCACTCACTCCTTTCAAGTACCCCCTGCTTGGTGTTTATGTTGTTGAGTTTTGGAATTTGAGTTCTTCCTTGAGTTTATTGGTGTACAATTGCATACTACTCCAATGTGTTTACTTATATATTCATTTATTAATTCTAGCTTCCACATGTAAGAGAAAACATGCATCCTTTCTTTTTCTGGGCCCGACTTACTTAACCTGATTTTTCCCCCACATACTTGCATTTCTTTGCAAATGATCCAATATCCTTCTCTCTAATGGGTGAGTATATATATACTCCATGGTGTATATATACCACATGTTTTGATCCACGTGTCCATTGAGGGGCATCCGGGCTGATTCCATACCATGGCAATAGTGAATAGTGCTGCAATCAACATGATTGTGTGGGTGGCCATGATGTATCTTAGTTTGTAATCTTTTGGATAAATTTCCAAGATTGGAAATTGCTTGCTCATAGGAGAGCTCTATGTTTATTTTCCAGAGAGATTGAACACGATTATATTCCCACCAACAGTGTACCAGGGTTCCTTTGTGCATTCATTCTTGCCAGCATCTGCTCTAGTTTGTTTTCTTGATGAGAGCCATTCTAACTGGGGTGAGATGAATCTCAATGTTTTAATTAGCATTCCCTTTGTGGCCTAAGATGTTGAACATTTCTTCATCTGTCTATTGGCCATTTTACTTCCTCTGAGAAGACTCTCTTAGCTCATTATAATGAGCTAATAATGAGAACAGTTTGGTATGGACACAAAAACAAGGCCTGAGAACCAACTTCACATGCAGAAAACCAAAACTGGGCCTGGTCTATCACTTTGCACCAGCATCTGTTCAAAATGGATCAAAGACTTCAATGTAAGACCTGAAACCATGGAACTATTACAGGAAAGAGTGGGAGAAACATTAGGACTCCTTGGCCTAGGAAAGAATCTCATGAGTAAAGATCCAAAAGTACAGCAAGTCAAAGAAAGGTTTGATAAATGGGATTGCATCACACTAAAAATTTTCTGCATGGCAAAAGACATAGCCAAGAAACACAGAAAGTCAACTTACAGAATGGGAAAAGATTTTCTTTTTTTTGCCAGTTACACATCAGACAATGGCCTACTATCCAGAATATACAGAGAATTTAACAAATTAACCCTTAAAAACTAGCAACCTGTTTAATCAATTGTATTTTTTTTTCATCCATAGAGCTTGAACTCAGGGACTGTTCCCTGATCCAGGCTAGTGTTATACTACTTTGAGCCACAGTTCTACTTCTGGATTTTTGGTGGTTGGTTAGAGATAAGAGTATCAGAAACTTTTCCAAGATGCCTTTGAATCATGATCTTCAGATCTCAGACACCTGAGTATTTAGGATTACAGATGTGAGCTATCAATGCCCACCTTAATTGGTTTTTTCTTGAAACAAGAATAGCTTAATGAAGAAAATTCAGTGATTTTCCTAAGCATTTTAACAGACACATTCAAAAGCCCACTAAAAGTATTTTGTAAGATAAAGCAAAATCTAACAATGTTTAGATTAACATACAGGAAAAATTCTTTTGAGTTTAAGAACTTTAAAGTTATAAACTGTCATTTTAGAGAAAAGCAAATGAAAGTAAATTTTATTGGCATCCATTTAATGTTGGATGTTGAGAAGATAAAGCTAGAAGCTTAGTCATTTATCTTATATCATGTAAAATCACTCACTTATCTGTAGAGAGAACATATTATGATGTTAATGCTTTTATTCATATTTTTTACTTCGCATTTAATATCTAAGTCAGGTTGTGGATATATCATATTAAAGAATTCATCTCCCACTGGAGTCTGGCTATTTCACCCACTCTTCATATTTTTAATCATTTTATTCCTCCTGTGTTACATTTTACTTTTCATACATCGTTTAATTTTTCTTTCATCGATTTATTACTTTTGTATTTCATCCAGTTCAATTTACTCTCCTAATGTTTAGAAAGAATATTATAACTCAATGTTCATGTAATGGCTTATAACCTCCTGATTTTGTGATCTTTTTAAGGGCTGTTATATTGACAAGTAAATTATACTTACTTCATCCAATTGTATGTACTTATGTCACTTTAAATTTAACTTTATCACTAGTTGTCAAATACTCCCCTGTGGCCTTTTTAATGTTCTGATGTATTTGGCAATATATTTTTTTATTGACATTTCAATTTTGTTTTGCAGTGTGCTAAAGTTACAAAAAACAAATGACTAAAAGTTAAACCTGAGCCAATCTAAGCTAATTTTAAGCTTTAGGAGTCCTTAGGGAAGGTGTTACTCTTGAATGCTCAAACTTCTGAACCTACTGGGATTCCTAGTCATTCAATGACGACTGGGTTTTATGATAGGATGTAAGACCAGAGAAGAGGTTATCTGCAGATATAACCAAGATGCATATTTCCTTATTAAACTAAATTACTATTATAATTTCATTAGCTTTGTGGTCAGTGAAAGAAAAGTCTTAGCTTGGAAGTACTTAATGTTTTCACTTAAGTTGTTAATTACTATTATTGTCAGGTGTTTGTTTATTTCTAATTCCATGATCAATTGCCCCAGATGCTATAAATTACTTTTCACAATTTGTCTGTGTTATTTTGGTGCCTACCAGATAATTTTTGGTGATCTACAGTGCCATGTCTCTCACATAGCTAACTCACACAAAAATATTATCCTCAAAAGACTCCACATAGAGCTCCCCTATGACCCAGCAATCCCACTTTTGGGCATTTACTCAAATGATCACAAACAAGACCATAATAAAACAACCAGCACAACTATGTTTATTGCAGCATTATTTACCATAGCTAAGATATGGAACCAACCCAGATGCCCCTCAGTAGATGAATGGATCAAGAAAATGTGGCATATATACACAATGGAATTCTATGCCTCCATCAGAAAGAATGATATTGCCCCATTTGTTAGGAAATGGAAAGGCTTGGAAAAAATTATATTAAATGAAGTAAGCCAGGCCCAAAGAAACATAGGTCCCATGGTTTCCCTTATTTGCAATAACTAGTATATGTCTGAGACAAGCAAAAAAGGTCAGATAAGTTGATGTTAGGTGAAATGAACCCCAAGATAAGTATTCAAATGTTTTTTACTTTCATGCTATTGTTTCTAACATATTTATAAGATGATTTCTTTGTTGCTTTGTATGTCCCTCCCCCATGGTATAACCCCTGCTTTCACTGTATTTGATGTTGGTATAATTTGTGGAGGGGAAGGGAAAAAACAAATCATTTAAATAGAGATACAGGTGGACCCATTGCAACAATGAGATGTACAAGTTGTTATGTCGAAAATGAACTTTACAACTTTGGACAGGGTTGGGGGGGCCGGAGGGGAGCAGGAGAGATGGGAAGGGATGGGAAGAGGAAACAAAGGAGGAGGCAACAATGCTTGATAAGAAATGCACTCATTACATTGCCCATGTAATTGTAACCCCTCTGTATGGTATTTTCACAATTAAAAAAAAGAAGAAACAGAAGTGGGAGCAAATGAGGGAGAGGGTAACATTGTTTTATATATATATATATATATATATATATACACATATATATATATATATACTTTACTTATGTAACTGTAAACCTCTGTACATCACCTTTTACAATATAGTTCAAATATTTTTTAAAAAGAAAAAAACAGGTCAATGAAACATAAATATGTTATCTGTGGACAATATTGTGTTAGAAGAACATCCGAGTAGATTGTTATAAAATGATAACAGCTATTTCCTTGACGATCTCAGATTGCTTTAGCAAATTTCTGCTCAGACAGTCACAAAAATGTAGGGGGACCATTCTTGGTGCTAAGTGGCTAAAGATAATGTTAAATTACCACCAAAAATCAGACCAAAATTAAGGTGACAACAGCTATTTCTATCACATGACTTTATAGTTGTTGCCATATTTCCTTCTGCTACATTTTAATTTAGTCTCTATAAGGACTTGCTGTTGGGTAATGGAGAACTTCACACATAAAATCTTGTTTTTCAGCCATTCTATCTTCAAACAAAGACAAAACTAAGAGCTTTGGGAATGTACCACTCTCTTCCTTGCTCTGTGCAGAAGGAGCTGTCCTAAGGAGAGATCAGTTCTCCAGGTTAGATCCATATCAGGAAGTTATGCTTCCTGCCAAAAGGGAATTTAAGAACTCTATCCTTTCTGCTTCACAAATAGAAAACAGATCACCAAGGACTAAACCCAGGCGGCTAGATAACAAGCAGATCACTCTAATTAGAGAACAAGAGATGCTGCACACAACAGAGACTAAGCACCGCTGGGCAGTGAAAAAGAGTGAGCCTGTGAGAGGCCCGTTGTTGGTGCCTGAAAACTGAGCTTCTTTTTAAAGTTTTATTCATTTATAACAGAAGGAGGCTTCATTGTAATTTTTATATGCATGGATACAGTTCAATTTTGATAGGTCAATTGCATCAAGAAAATATATCCAGGGACTGGGAAGGTGGCTCAGTGGTAGAGCGCTTGCCTTGCATGCATGAGTCTCTGGGTTCGATTTCCCCAGCACCACATAAGCAAAAAGAAAAAAAGCCAGAAGTGGCGCTGTGGCTCAAGTGGTAGAGCGCTAGCCTTGAGCTGAAGAGCTGAGGGACAGCGCCCAGGCCCAGAGTTCAGGCCCCACGACCGGACCCCCCCCCCCAAAAAAAAAAAGAAAATATATCCATTCCCTCCACCTTTTCTGATGTGTTTGTATGTACATTTTCAAGGTGGCCCTTCATGACCCTCTGGAGTTCAATGGTGTTTGTTGTGATAAGCCATTTTCATCTCTAATTTCATTAATTTATGTCTTAATTTTCACCTTGTTTAGTTACATTGGCTAAGGGGTTTGCCAAACTTATATATCCTTTCCGAGACTATTTTTTTGTTTCATTGATTCATTGCATAGTTTTGTAGTCTGTAATTTATTAATTTCTGCAGTTTATTATTTCTTTCAGTGTAAGCATTTTAAGTTTCACTTGCTTTTATAGGAGTTTGAGGTTCATCATACAGCAATTTATTTGAAAGTTGTCTCCTGTTTTTTTCTTTTTTCTTTTCTTTTTCTTTTTTTGGATGTATGTTCTTATAGCTATAAACTTTCCTCTTACCATTGCCTTTGTTATTTCCTAAAAGTTCTGATAGGATGTTTCCATTTTCATTAGATTCCAGGAACTTTTAGATTGTCTTCTTATTTCTTCGATGATACACTTGTCATCCAACAAAGTGTTATTCAGTCTCCATTTGAGTATATGATACTATTTCTTTTGCTGTTAAGTTCTAGTTTTATTCAATTTATTCAGAGAGCTATTTCAATTTTCTTGTATTTGCTGAGACTTGCTTCATGTTCTAAAATTTAATCTATGTTGAAGAAAGTCCCAGGGGCTGTATTTGTATTGTCTAGCTGCTGGATGAATTATCCAGTAGTAGTCTTCTAAATTCAATTGGTTAATGGTGTCATTTAATTATGAGGTTCCTTTGCTCAGTCTTTTTTCTTTCTTTCTTTCTTTCTTTCTTTCTTTCTTTCTTTCTTTCTTTCTTTCTTTCTTTCTCCTTTCTTTCTTTCTCCTTTCTTTCTTTCTTTCTTTCTTTCTTTCTTTCTTTCTTTCTTTCTTTCTTTCTTTCTTTCTTTCTTTCTTTCTGCTTTCTTTCTTTCTTTTCTTTCTTTCTTTCTCTTTTTACCTCCCTTTTTCCTCCCTCTCTCCCTCCCTCCCTCCCTTTCTTTCTTTCTTTTCTTTGTTTTTTCTCTCTCCTTTCATCTCTCACCCTCCTTCCCTCTCTCCCTCCCTCCCTTCCTTTCTTTCTTCCTTCCTTCTTTTCCTGCTCTCTTTGCTTCTTTCTTACTTTTTTTTTGTCTAGATGACCTATCTGCTGTTGACAATGGGTTTCTGAAGTCTCCCACTATTATTGTGTAAGTCTCTATTTGTGCTTCTTAAATCCACCTGTGCGGTAGTGTTTGTTTAATGAAGTTGGGCATAGTGACACTTGCCATACACATGTTAACAACTGCTATTTCCGCTAGATGCATTGTTCTCTCTATTCGTAAGAAGCAAACTTCTTTGTCTCTTTTGATTGTTTCTGGCTTGAAGATACCAGATACAATATAGTTACTGGCTTGCTTTCAGCATCCATTTGCTTGGTAAATATTTTTCCCACTCTACCACCCTAAGTCAATGTTTGTTTGGTTTTGGTCAATGAAATGTATTCATTGTTGACAACAATGTTTGGGGCTTGCACACTGCTTTCCAAACTCCAAACCTCCCATCCCTTTAGGATTATGGCTAATTCCCACAATCTATCTGGCTGTAAAGTGCTTGTAAGTAGCCTCTGTAAAGTGAACACTGAATAATTTGAATAATTCGTTACCCATGTCCTGTACTAGTCTTGTTACTTTTAACCCATCTTTTATATTGTTGCCCCTGAATCTTCATTCTTTTGTTAAAAATTGGCATCAGTTCGTTTTACTAGGGGTTTCATTTTAATAAGTCTATTTGTGTATATAGAATATTCTTTCTAAAATGCAAACCCAGGGAAATCATTCCTCTGTATCAACCACTCAGGACCTCTCCACAGCGCTGTTAATATACTTACAAGGAACTACTGTCTTCCGTGATTTATCTTTTTTTTTAATTCCATGCTTTGTATTGTTTTGGCTTCCTTTATCTTTTCTTTCATTGGGAGGGGTGTGAAGTACTGGAATGTGAACTTGGGTTTGAATTCAGATGAACTTACCTTTACTGACTGGGGCTCAGTAGGCTCTATCACTGAGAAATTCCCCCATCCTTTTTAGCATTAGTTTTATTTTCGGTGGGGTCTGATGTCCCAGTTCTCTCAGGACTGCCGTCTTCCTTATCTATACTTCCAGTGCAGCTGGAATCCTAAGCACATACCACTTGTACCTAGTTTCTTGCGTTAGTTGGGGCTCACTAATACTTTACCCAGGCTGACTTCAAATTGCAGTCCTTCCCATCCCTTCGTCCTGGGGAGCTGAGGGTATTAGGTATGAGCCACAGTGTCTGTCTCTTTTTTCTATATAGACTCACTATGGCCATCTTAAGTTCCTAGTGCACTGTCCATTTTTTGTACTTGAAATTTGTTCAGTATTTCACCATTTCCACAGGAGAAACTGCTTTCCTTCCTTTGTATAATATGCAAAAACATGCATGAGCAACTCCTTACTGGTTTGTTCAGCCCCACCTTCCTCCAAGCTTCCAAACACTTGGTGTTAGATCAGGCTTCCATGACCTGTTCAAGCTAGTTTTGCTTCTTGGCACAGACTCCCTCTTGCCTGTCTGCTTCATTACACAGAATTCTTTATGACTTCCTTACTTTGTTACCATGCCACATTTCCTAACTTATTTGAGGCAAGCTAAAGTATAAGTTTCCTTTATATAACAGCTAGAGCTCTAGTAAAGTGTAGAGCTTTTATGTTTATTTATTTTAAAATCTTTTTTGTGTAATCTTTAATCTTTTAATTCTTTCTCACAAATATGATTTCACACGAAGTAGCATATTTTGGAGGGCAGTACTGAGATTGGAACTCAGGTCCTCATACATGGTAGGCAGGCACTCTTAACACTTGAGCCATCCCTATAGCTCCACAACGTGCATTGCTTATAACAAAGAAGGAATGAAAGAATGGATGTATACACTAATCAGCTACTCATCATAATGCAAGTATTTGTGCAAATAAGGTATCTTCTTCCTGTCCATCAAATTATCTAAAAGAACTATGGTTCTTATGTTCATTGAAGACATACACAGTAATGAAGACATGGAAACAACTTTAGTAGTCCTTCAATGGATGAATGTAGAAAAAAAGTGTGAATTATATCCACATAAAAAAAGGAATATTATTCAGTGATAAAAAGAAGAAACTCCAAGCTGAGTGCCAGTGGCTTTTATCTGTAACTGTACCTACTCAGGAGGCTGAGAGCAAAGGAGCATCTCATCTTACAGTGAGCTTTACCAAAACAGTCCAGTGAGGAAAGTCCTTCAGAGTTCAAATCAATTAACCAACCAAATGTAAGACTGGAGGGGTGGCTCAAGTGATAAAGTGCTAACAGAGCAAGCAAGCCAAGCAAGAGCACAAGGAAGCCACACATAGAAAGTCCAATACTGCATGATGGAATCTTAAAAAGTTGAATTCACAGAGGCAAAGAACATAATACAATTACTGTTACCAAGGGCTGAAGAAGATGGGAAGATCATGTACAAAGGATACAAGGGTTCAATTACCCAGAATAAATATAATCTGGAAACTAAAATTAAAATACAGTGATTCCAGCAAGTAACTTCATGTTTGCTACTACATTGGATCCCATATGTAATCATCATAGAAGAACCATATTAGATTATAGATATATTAAGTAGTTTGGTAATGGTATATTGCAGGTATACTAGATTAGTAAATACCCTAAATAAATATATCAATTATACCTCAATAAAACTGGAAAAGAAAATTAATCCTTTCTATCATTCCTCCACCCCAGTGTGCTAAGGATCCATTGCAGAGCGTCCTGTAAACTAAATATCCCATTGAGCCAGCCTATCCTGATCCCTTGAGAATAATGTTTGAAGTATATATATGCATTAATTTCTGAGTCTTTTACAACCTTCCATAATTTGTTCCAAAAGGACTCAGTGCCATTTGAATGTCCTTTCATTGGGTTAGTTTTATTTCAGCAATAAATAGCTTCTAAAAAAAAATCAGTGCAACTGGAAAACATGCCACCATCCATTGACATGTATGTGTTTCATTTTTACTCTAAATCTGAAGGAGAGCATGCCCACCTTCAACTTTCCTGACTAGCTTGTTCATATAGGTTTCCCTTTTGGTTATCCTAATTGGAAATGTTGGTCTTTTAGAGCTACTCAATCTCTTCCCCTGTTCCCATTGGACATTGGTCTCAGCTGGCCTCTCACTTTATTTTCTCTTGATGACCTTCATCTCTGATACTAACCACGCTCCTACCTTCTCCCTATTGTTTTTATCTTTCATTCTCCCTATTGTCATTATCCTTTCCTTAGAGTTTCCCATCTTACAGTATCTTAGTCTTAACAGGACATTCTTTTCTCAGTAATTGGTGCTTGTTTAGCCTTTGTGAATCCTAGAACCAGCAGTTAAGACTCTGGCTACCTATATTGCATCAGAACTAGAGTAGCAGCAGCGCAAGCCCATGAGGAAAGACAATAGCGATGTTTCTCAATGCTGGCTTCTCACCACAGTCTTCATGGGGAAACTTGCTGAGCATTCAGATGCTTGGACCCAGCTAATTCTGAATTGTAATTGACCCATCAGTCCATGAGATTCTTAAGCAGGCAGAAATGTGAGAAGATGTCCTCACACTACAGTTTTAAAGTGTTATATAGCAAGAATTTTAATTTAACACAACTTAAAAATATGCAGAATTTATAAAACAATAAGCATGAGGAAGGCACTTATAAACCTGCAGGTTAATGAATTTCATTCGATTGCAAAAACAAAAATCTTAATACCAACTCAGCTCAACATCTTGAAAAAAAATACTGAGTTTGTTAGAGTAGCTTGGAAAATAGCACTGAATTAAATTGTATTTTTATTTAGTAATTTTTACAAAGTGGAAAGCTTGACCGAAGTTGTTCAATTCACACATCAGGTTTTTATTCTCAACCAAAAGACAATCTTTATAATCAATTACCTTTGTCTAAAAACATAGAAATGCTATCAAGTCTGCCTTAAGATTAATTGCATGTGGGTTTAGCCAATTTTCTAGCTTGAGGTTTACATCTCTCAAATGGGAAATATTATTTCAGAAATTGCTATTTCTGGGGTTGAATGTAAGCAGAAATTTCTATGTGATGTGGAATAAACAGAAAAAATAGTCTTTAGAAGTTGATGGCAAGGTTATGGTCATACAGTTACTGCATTAATGCATGAGTGTAGATACAAGTTTTTATTTTTCAGGTTTTGTTTCTAACATTTTATTTCCCATGAGTGTTTGTTTTATTATTGTCCTTCTCCCTTGTGTTCCTGACATTTTTCCTATGATAAAGCTGAAGACATTAAGTCACACTTAACAAAAAAATCACAGTATTTTCTGTTTTGGATCTGGACATATCGTCTCCTCTTTGCTATGGGGATGGAAAACAAGTGGGGAAAGGGCTGCATGTGGGGGCAGGTGGAAATACACCTGCAGCTTCCAGAAAAGTGTCCTGCTCAGATTGTGCTGTAGATCCAATGATCCTACCTTCTCAACTTTTGTTGTTAAGAACATTTCCATTCCTGCCGGCAACTGGGAAAACCTACCAGTAGAAAGCATGCAATTAGGCATTGAACTCCATTTTCTGTTTGGTCACTGAAGCAATTTGATCAGTGGGAAATGCCAGAGCACTAGAGCCAGGTACCTGCCCTACCTCTAACCTACTCTTGGCTGAGAGGAAGGAAGGAAAACTTACTTATTCAATTTGTGTTACAGAACAAGTACTCCACTCAGGAGTTTATGTATTTCTGCTACAGTGAAATGACTATGTTATTTCTTCATTGGTTAAGAAATAATTTAAGTTCAGAATTTAATCAGTTTGCCTAAGTCACATAGCTACTAAAGTGGAACTCTAATTAAGCTAAATTTAAGAACAAGATTAAACTCAGTGTTGTAACTTAATATCCCTATATCCCCAAACTTCTCTAAATGATTCAAATAAGCCAGTGTTTAGAATTGGGCATAGATTGTTAACAAAGTATTCACCAAGGGCCCAGAGACCTCTCTTAATTCAAAGCTTTCAGGCACGTGGACTTCAGATGATTGAATACATTTTTTTCTTCAGGGTAGGCCATCTCTCAAATAGTATTCTCCCATTTGTCTTAAATACACACATATTACTCAGCCAAGCTTTACCCTGCCTTGTAAATATTGCAGAATATACTTACTTAATACTCCCTACACCTCCAGAAATTCTCCATTCATTGTAAAACTAGGGATGATTTCAGTTGCATGGGAAAAAACTAACAAAAAACCTGTTCAGTGTATGTGCTTCCTTTGTTTCCAGTCTCCAGGTTCCTCTACTCATCAGGCCTGCAGTTAGGGAAATGGACACTGTGATGAAGGTAAAGCAGGAATATCATGTATACATTAGAAAAATATTTTATGTGTATTTAAGTCTTCTACAAATGAAATTAGTACTATGTAATATAGACTATGCTTGGGACTGAACCTTGGGAAAATGAGGGCATGAAACTAGCCTTTCAATTCCCTCAGTTCTCACTGTCTGAATTCTTTGTAGCATTCTGTACCATATACTGACCTTGTTAATGACCAAGGTTTTTGTTTTTGCTTGTTTGTTGTTTGCTTGTTTTGTGTCAATACTGGGGCTTGAACTCGGTTTGGGCACTCTTTCAGATTTTTAATTTTTTTTAAATTTTATTGTAAAGATGCTGTACAGAGGGGTTATAGTTACATGAGTATGGTAATGAATACATTTGTTGTTGAACATTGTTAACCCTTCTTTTTTTTTCTACTATCCCTTCCCTACCTCAGCTCACTTAAAATTTGTGCTCTACCCCTTGAGCCACACCTCTATTTCTAGCTTTTTAAAAAATGATTGGTTGTAGATAAGAGTCTCACAGACTTTCCTGCCTGGGCAGGCAGATCTCAGCCTCCTGTGTAGTTAGGGGTACTGGTTGGTTTCTATAGTATTTATGAGGAAGGGTGGTGGCACACCTCATACAGCCCTACAAATAAGGTCCCACAATTCAATGACAGACAAATGGAATCTCAGTAATAAAATGATTGTTTCCTACTTCCAGCATAGTAGATAGCTGTAGACAAAGATCCCTTCCACCTTTCTGGTGATGGACAAGGCATACTGACTGGCCATTTTATAGTGCAAGTTAGTCATGCTAGCAGAAATGCACAAGAACAAACTCTGCTTTGCTCCAGGGTTTTTTTTTTCCACTCTCTGCCAAGATAAGAACTGAAATCTTATTAGTTCAAGGTCTTCTATTAATATTCTGGAATAAGCAGTCAGAATTGTGAAAGGTTCTATAAACCTTTAAATTGCCATTAGCTAATCAGAATCATTGTTCAGTGATCATTATCTTTTATTAAATGACCACTGAATCAGAATGTTCATACTGCTTTTCAATTAAAATGTAGAATAGCCAGAAATGGCTCAGTAGCATACAGAGCAGCAGCCATAAGACCCAGCGAAGCAGCCATTACCTAGAGGTAATTGACCACTTAAGAACTTAAGTTAACTTCTTGATGCAGCCATTTATGCCGCCTAATGTCTCTTCCAAAGGCTTTTCCTACAAAAAGAGCAAGCATATAAACAATATGCCTTGTAATAGGGTATTCAAGGTAAAAACTGTCCACGATTTTTGAAATTCCATCAAGGAGTAATGCTATTTTATGCCTGTCCTTTCTTATGGACTCACACAATAACCAAGAGAATTAAATGAAGAAGGGTAAGAGCAACAGAAAGGGAACGTGGATACTTCAGGACAGAATTGCTGAGTGATTTTATTTTTAAGTTAAAATGTATTTACATAGCTGTATGCTCAGGGACACCCAACTGTCTGAAAAAATCAAAGCAGTTGATAATAAAACATTCAAAAAAGTAATTGCACCAATTAATGCATACTAACAGTAGATAATGTTTGGTTGCCCTTTGTCTTTCACAAACATGATGGAATGTTCTTATGAATTTTTCAACTGTAGCTATTGTCTATGCAGAAAGAGCTGAAATATGGTGACAGGATGGACTAGCTACCAAAGAGTTAAGTTTTCCATAAGAAAGAGAAACACAGTTAAATACTACATCACAAATTACCATTTTTATGTCACCACCCCACCATGACTTTAGCACTAAGCCTGCTACATCTTCACACTCTCATTAGGATATAATGCATATTCATGGTCCTGATTATATAGCCACTTTCTTGACTTGTTTTAATTGTGCATAAAGACACTGTGACAGGAGACCTGACCTTTTCAAGATCATTTTCTCTCCATTGCTTTTCACAAAGCTATTAACTTGTCTCCTTCCCAAAGATTGCAATAATTTATTTCCCATTAATAAAAAATTCCTGGTGCCATGCAAATTAAAATTTATTCAGCAAATAGAATTCTTTGGATTATTTTCTAATGGCTTTAAATACTTCCAGCTTAGGAAGAAAAATAATATTAATGGTTACAGACTGAGTGGATAATTGCATACATTGGAGAAAAATGAATATACAATCGATGCTGCAGCTTACCTCACATCAATTACCCAGAAGAGTTGCTTTACTTCTTTTTTCAAAAAATATATTAAATAATTTATTTCAGGGGTATCATTATAGCCTTGAAATTATCCCCATTATATGAAAAGCTGAATAACTTACATGTATAAACAACACATGTTGGTGTAACAGAGCCAGACCAAGTTAAAAAAATCAGTGTGTAGGTGTAAATGAGATTATTGAAGGGGGTCACTGAGCTAAAGTGGAGACTGCATTGTACAATATAGATAAGAGAATATATAAAGTACAGCCTTTTTGTACTAAGCAGCATCTGTCTTCCCTTTCCTAATCAAGTATATCCCAAGAGAGAGCAAAAGTACTTTCTTGAGAGAGCTTTAGTATAGCTTCTTTATGCTATATTTGTCTTGTTTTTGACTTTCTTTATTTTATGTTAATGTGAGAAAATTAGGGCATCATAGGTTTAAATATAAGATGTTGCAGACTTAAGGTGATGTGAGTAGCACATAATTACTGCCAACCTATTTACTCCACATATAAATAATATCAGGGTCCAAAAGATGACATTTCAACATTGAGCCATCATAAGTATAACTTTTTCTGCTCTTGACATAATAACTGAATTGGGCAAGAAAGGCATAGAGAACATTGGTGGGAGGTGAAAGTTTTTCAAAGGAAACAAAAGCTCTCTGAGTGTTTTCTTCAAAGTTTAGGGCATTAGAAAAGGAGAATAGGCAAACAATCTAGTTAACCTGCCACATGGGGCAGTTTTTACTCCTAAAAAGGAAGCTTTGTTGTCTGATCTAATCCAACTTTAATGACATTTTGTGTTCCCTTTTATAACCCAAAAGGAAAAAGGAAATTTGAAGAAAGACTGCTATTTTGGTGCTATACATTTTGTAATGGTGTTTTAATTATTTGTTTTTGATCCATCAAAATCATTCTTCAGACAAATAATTGTTGACATTCTATCCTATAGTTAAGGAAACCAAAGGCCTACAAGAGATGAATTTCTATGGTCATGTTTATAAGCTAATAGAAGACTGGCCTTTCTTGAGCGCCTGAAAACTTATTTTTATTCAGCTAACTTATCAGCTTTTGTAGCAATTGTTCCTACCTGGGCAAGACTACCTTCTGGTGGAATATTTGACAATGTTTAAAGTCATGTTTTTGGTTGTCATTACTTGTGTGTGTTTGGGTTGGCATGGGGAATGCTAGTGATACCCAGTGAATAGACACCGCTGGTGCTGCCTAAGGTTTTCCAATACAGAGGGCAGTCCTTCATAGTTAGGGATCATTGGTCTAAAACATCACTCGTGTCATTATTGAAAGATCCTTTTCTATACATATAAGGTTCAAAAGAAGAAGATGAAAACCACTTTCTGAATAAAATATGTTGAGGACACTTGACTTTTCAGATTGATTTGGAAAATGTTTATCATGAGGTTCTTCAGGGCAATAAAGATAGAAGTAAGAGGGAAAAAAATCCAAAGCAATTAAACTGAGACGGAATATACAACAAAAGCAGTCCTGAGCACATAATGAACCCTTAGTCTAGAAAATAAAAAAAAGTAAAAAGAAAATGTTTTGATAGCACCTATATTATGAAACTAAAAATAGTTCTAAAATGTGTCCAGATGATAATGTGAATCATTGAACATGTAGAAAATTATGGATTTTTGTTGGACGTGGGGCCTGAATTCTGGGCCTGGGCACTGTCCCTCAGCTCTTCAGCTAGCGCTCTACCACTTGAACCACAGCACCACTTCTGGCTTTTTCTGCATATGTGGTGCTGAGGAATCCAACCCAGTGCCTCATGCATGCAAAGCAAGCACTCTACCACTGAGCCACCTTCCCAGCCCTATTCTTAAAAAAAAAAAAAAAAGATGAATGGAAAAATACAGCCTCAGAATAGGATAGTAACAAGAAGTAGTACTAGGTAAACTGATGTGAGATACTAAGGAGAAGAAAAACAACAAATACGAGATATAGTAATATTAGTAAAAATATTCAAGACTGGGACAGAGAGGAAGAGAACTTATTGTGATCTCAGTATAGGGAAGGGTAGAAAGTCAGCTCAAACAGGCTAAACTAAGTATAGAGAATTCTTAGAGTTTATCTTTGCCACTCAGCAATATTATACTATGCATTATAACCAAATTAGCCAGACAGATATATTTTACTGTTTAACAATTTTAATAAAGTTAAATAGCACAGAACATTCTGTTTTATGAAACTTGAAGCTGTTCTAGGATTTCCAACCTTACTAGGAAATTAGAATTAACAAAGCCTAATCAAATTATCGTGTGTGTGTGTGTGTGTGTGTGTGTGTGTGTGTGTGTGTGTGTGTTAAACAATTTAGATCCAGACTTGCTGAAAGAAAAACTCAAAAGAATATATTTTCAATTTAGTTTCTTACCTATCATGTAGAATCCTAGATGGAAAGGCTAATGAAATTCTAGCAGTTGAGGAGTCAGGCCTGAGTAGAGGATATGAATCTGATTTTCATCCCTTATTCCCAAAGATTTCCAAGCATCCTTTTGCTATTTGATAAATGAGGGTCACATTAAAAGTAATAAACAGCCAGTATAATATGGATTCTGATCACATGGAACGGGTGCACTAATACATCAAAACACCTACAATTCAAGTCTTGTGATAGAGTTTAACCATGTACGTGTGCATATTTGTGAGGACACATTAATACCAAGCTTTGCTCCATCATTAGTCACATTTGGGTTCCACACTCAATCAAGTTTCCACACTTACCTTTTCCTTGGAGTTTTATCCTTCTATATTCAACATTTTTGCTGGACATTTCAACTCTTTGCTAGCTAGTTGCAGGTACCTTCCACAAAACTAAATTTACTACTTTCTCTGTAAAATCAATTTATAGCACTGTGTTTTTCAGAATGACACACTTACTAGTTTTTGTTGCCCTTGACTAGAACTGTGAAGTCATAATTATATCTCCTATCTTACTCCAGTCTTGCAATTAATTCCTAGGCAGGTGGACTTTCCCTATTCTCTTCAAAATACTGCATTAATTTAAACCTTACTCTTTCCTACCTTGGTCCCCCAAGATCTACTATGTCTCCTTAAAGTATCTTAATGTCTTCCTCAGCACGTTTCTAGATAACTTGTTTAGAAGCACAGCTCATTGGTCAACCATTCTTGTTTAGTAAAGTCTGAATTCATTACTTCCTATGTCTCCATCCTGGATACCCAGCTAGCCTGTTAGTCCTATTACCAGCCTTCCATCCTAAATCACACATCCATCAAGCATCAGTCATACTATGCTGTACTTCCAGTCAGGCATCTATCTTTTTGAGACTCAGCTTTGTTCAACTTCTATATTTATTCTACCCTTCAAGATTCATTTATTCTATTTTAAAATATTATCACCTGATAAAATTGAATTGTCCACCTAATTTTCTGTCTGGCTCTAAGTCTCTTTGCCTCCCTTAGCTCCTACTCCTGGCTTTAAGCTATATAAAAGTAAAACTAAATCTGCCTTTAATCGAGGGACAAATAAATGTTCCCTCTTAAACTTTCAGGTAAATTTTTTTTTATTTCCACACATTTTTTTCATGTATTTATCCTCTCAAGCTCAGTTCTGGATCCTCAGCTTTCTGCCCTTTACACCTCAGAAATCATCTCTTCCAAAATCAGTCAAAAACCACACCCATATAGATCTCCTGATAAATTATAATCAAGCTAATCTGATGTGACCATGCTTTTTTTAAAATACATTGCTGCTTAACCAAAACTATGACTTATTAAAAAGTATAGCTTTTGCATTAAAAAAGAAATCTTAACATTAGCCATTAGCACAAAAACTCATTTTCTTCTGCACCTAGATGAAAGTAAATTAAAGAACAAAGATTAAAACTGAAGTATGTATATCCTGCTGTTTCTCATTTGCTTTCTTAATCAGGGTTGCAGGATGAAGTTTCTGCCTCAATTAGCCTATATTTTCATTTTGTTTCTCTCTATCTCATTCTCTCACTCCTTGTATTCTATGCCACACAACTGAGTCTTTGCTACTTTTCTTCCATGATAGGAATTCATCCTATTCAATCAAAAAACATTTCTGTTAATTGCTCCATAATAAGAGAGTCATGGTTAGGACACACAGATTAACCTGTTTTATTTTTATTAAAATATTTTATTTTTATTATTTCCTGAATAAAATATACATATTGATTATAAGAAATTTTCATATTACGAATGGTGAACTTTGACAGGGAACTAGATGGCACATGCTAAGTGGCAAATTAGTAGTGCTGACAATGAGCCAGTCAGTGGTACTCTAATGATTGATTTCCAGATATATCAGGCATGAGTTACTGCTGTAAGGTTCAGAGAAAAAGAACTATGACCTGTATTATTCTGAAGGAGACCCTTCTTCCATCACAAATATCTAACTTAGCTATAATTTTAGCATATTTTACAACCCTTTCTTACTCTTTCCTTGTTGCAGCATTTAACACATTGATAAATTTTATGTAAGCACTAAACAAAATGTTTCTCATTATTGAAATTGATGCAATGGCTTAGAAGACATGGCTGGGGATTTTCTTTCAGCAACACTGGACTATCAAGATGCAGTTTTGCTGAAAGTGATTTTACTATACTCTTCACATTCAGAAAATAGCCATGAGCTAACTTTTCCCCGGGAAGACTCTTGTTGGTGTCCTAATTTATGTGGCCATTTAAAAATATTGATTATTGCCTGGTGTCACTAGAGATAGGGACACTGAAATCAAGACTGGATTATGGATTAGTTGAATTTTTGTACAATGGAGCATTATCTGTTTAATTAAATAGAAGTCAAATACTCAAGTCAGAAACTTTCAGCTTTTCTTGTCAAAATAAATAGCCAAGATGACTGCTTATGTGAAGTAAATGCAATATAATGAACAAATCTTCAATTATTGGTCAGCCTGAAGTGCAGAAACACCCCATGCAATTTGGTGTACCCAACCAAATGCTATCATTTGAGTTCCACTTTTACCTCTTCTGGAGAGTGTCTTAGCACTAGCTGATGTACCTAAATAATGAGATTGTTGACCCTGTGACATAATCATCACACAACCTCCCGCCACCCATGGGATGCTCAGGACAGCAGATGTTCCAACCCCTAGTCTACTGGTGGGCTGGCCTCCTCCTTACAGCTTCTCTGAGTTTTTCTATTCTTCAGTGCAAACATACTATTTAATCAAAAGAAGACTCACTTGGCAAATAGCGTCAAATTCATCTGCACCTTCTTCAAATCAAATTGCAAATTTCCTCATCTCCAACTTTCTGTTGACAATATGAAGTGAGTATTAAAAGGCCAAGTTCATGGATACTACAGATGCTCCAAAGAGGTTTTTCACATATACACATGAAAGAAATAGCAGTATTTCACATTCACAAGGTATTTTTAGTATAAAATTGTAGTATATGCAACTAAGTTTAATTTTCTGAAAAATCCACTTCTATCCATATAAGATATCCATGATTAATATGGCAATCTGAGAATCAAGTATCTGGATACTTTCTTCTTTTTTTCTTTTCCTTCTCTTCTTTATGTTCTTTACTTTTTGCCTCTTTTCCATACTGGGGATTGAATTCAGGGCAAGCTTTCTACTATGTGAAGAAAATCTCTAATCCTGTTGCTAGCCTCTAATCCTTTTGCTAACTTTGTTCAGGCTAACCTTAGGCCATGATCTTTCTACCTCTGTTTCCCAAGTAATGGATATTGCTGGCACCATGGCTGGTTTAAGAGCATCTTTCTTTTGCACTCTTACAATTAGGCTTCTGGTTGAAAGTCAGTGTCTACCCATTACACTCAATACACATTTAGAAAACAGACTCACACACATTTGACCCACAAGATTTTATGGTAGAGATAGTTCAGGCATTGGACTTCCAGTAGATTTCTTTGTTTTTGATTTTGTTTTTGATCTTGTTTGTAGCTTAGAATATTTCAGAAAGTGCAAATTATTTATCATTTCAATAGTTATTATCAACTTTGATTATAAATATGAAAGACATTTTTACTATGAAAGTATAACCAATCAAGTCATTTTAGCTCATGATCCTGTAAATGACATTTTCCTTTGAAAATTTTTGTCTAATTTTTAATAGTTTTATTCACTGAAGTCAAGAACATAATGTAAATATTTTAAACTTTGCACTTACAAATGTAAAAAAATGTATCATGGAACCAGAACTTTGAGACTTAGAAAAGATCTTTCAAAAGATCTATTTCAACATTCTTTTTCAGAAACTTTAACAGGTAACAACTAATTTATGCAAAGGGATATCCATGACTCTTGTTTTCCAGCTGCTTCCCTCATATTCCCACCCTATATACTATCTTCCCAACTATTATCCACAGGAGTGCCTGTCAAAGTATGGGGCCTTTAATGGTTATTTTAATAAATAAACAGTTGTGTAGACACTGTTTCTCTTTGTTTCTGTGGTAAGGCACTTGAAGGCAGGGAATACGCTTTATTTTATTTTATGTTTTTATATTTTCCGCAACTAGGCCATATTTCAACCTCAAATCAAATATTCCAAAAGGCTGATGGGATTGGTTTTTAAAGGAAGATGACACCCATAGTATTTGTGGTGCAAGTAAAATAGTATACCATTTTCTCTTTTTTACCCTTAAGACACCTTCTTTTTAATAGATTCCCTTTTTATAAGCAATTTCAGTTGTCTTCAAAAAGACACAACTAAAGGTGGACTATCTCCAAAGTGCTTTCATGCATATGAGTTCATTTGATTCTGTCACAACCATGTGAAATTTCTAATATTCAAGAGACTAATGAATTTGTTCAAAGGTATACAGGAAATATATATGTAGATCCAAAGATTTGGATCTAGACTTTGTTCCACAGGTTATGCTCTTCTCAGGTCCTGTTTGAACTACAAGATCACATTGAAGATCACCTATTAGAACAACAAATGAAGAAACAAGAAATTACATTCAAAGCATAGTCTACCAAACAGCTGCCAGAATCCTAGGTAATCTTTGAAATTCTTAACCAACAATGGAAAAATTCCATTTAAGACAATTCCAAGAAAAAAAAAAGGATATGCAATAGATAACTTTTTCTTTTTTATGTAGTAAATACTTTCTTTTGCTCCTAAAGACTGTCATACCCACAGCAAACTCCAAGTTCCTTTAAGTATCCTGACATTTCAAGTTGTCACTGAATATAGATATTCAATTCAATTTGAGACAGGTGATAATATTTTATGTATTACATTCCAGCCAGGTAACTTTATTTTCTTTGCACAATAAAAACATGAGCATACTTGTTCACAGTTTGTGTGTTGCAAGAATATTGCTTTCATTTCTTCCAGAAAATACATAGGTGTCCATCCAAGTTCCATCTACTATGCTGTTAGCACTTTATTTGCAGTATATAATAAAGCTCAAGGAGACATCTCTTTTGTTCCTAGTGTGACTCTCTGCTAAAAAAGAAAAAAAGAAAAGAAAAAGAGAGAACCTATCTCTTGGCCAGTCTGATACTCCAATAAAGAAGGGCTGTCATTAAAATCTTGCATACTATCAAGTGGGAAAGCAGACTTATATTGTAATTACTTTCCTATTAGCTGCTGCCCATTGCTCCTGACAGGTATAAATTAGATCTCGCTAGGTTGCCTACAGATTAATGAGTTCCAAAATTGGCATTCAATTGTTTGGGAGTGAAAGGCAGAAAAGGGAGGTAGATGCAAAATCTTTATACACCTGTGATTAGAGGATTTTTTTTTTTTCATTTCATATTTTTCCTCTCTCCTCGGTATTGCTTGGGTGATAACTGACACTTCTATCCAAGGATTCCTTTTTCGCACAGCAGAAACTTGCAGCTGAGGCGAGGCCAGAATTAATAATTTGCGTGAGCAAACACACAGCTGCTGTTTGTGGAGAGAGATTCTATTAACGAACAGTGAATTCTCATAATTAGCAGAGCGGTTTCTGCAGCTGCCCGCCTGACCCCCAGACTACACAAATTGTGAGTGGTGTTCGGCCTCGAAATCCATCTTACCTAATTACTATAAGCATGTTCCTCCAGTCCTAATGACTGCAAAAAAAATTTTTTAGACATTTCTTACACATTCAAATGTTCTTCGTACTAGATTTTTCCATTGTACCTGCATTTATATTTGTCTATGAGCATTTCTAAGAGTGTTCAGGTGTAGTTACCAATCAGACACAGAGGACTAGAATACATGTTTCTGCAAGGATGAACCCACAAATGTCTGCTCTGCACACAGGAGCAGGATCCATACCCTCAGGATGCATCATTTCTCAAACAACATTTACAGAACGCAGTGCAGGTCAGTAGTAAAAGCCCTCTTGTCTCTCATTCCCTTAGGTCCTTTTTTGTCCATTGACTGACCTCTGCTCTTCTACCACCCAACTCCCACAAAGTGTATTCAATTAAAAAAGAAAAAAAATATGTATGACATAGGAGCTCTACCTCATGGGAGCCAGGTTTTTGTTTGTCATTCTGTCACTCTGAAATCAAACCAACTTGTTTGACATTGATTTGCCTGATAGCACTGAGGCCTAATGACCATTTTTAGCACTGCCTATTTATACTGCACCAATAGATAACCCTTGCACAGTACTAGTGTGTCCAGGTAACTCACTGTATTTTCTTTGCAGAAGCGAACAAAATCTTTATGCAGCCAGGAATACTTCAAGTATTTAATCCACAAGGACTGGACTTTGGGATTTATGATTGCTGTTTATAATGTGCTTGGAATCTAGGTCTAGTTCAGCCATAGTATTTCTCACTAAATCATAAATGCTTATGTTGAGGTGGTATTATTACACATAGGAAAGACAGTCTATAGTTTGAGCTGCATTTTCCAATCTGACCTTTGGTATTTCCCGGTGTGAGTATTATCATTTGTGTCTGGTGTGAAGCTAATGAGAGTTTAACTAAAACCCTGCCCACTTTTTTATTTTAGGTATTATGAGACCATTCACTGTTAACTTAGCTGCCATTCCTTTCCTTCTTGCTGTCTGTCTGTCTTTACTTAATGTCTATTATCTGCCAAACATTTTACTAGGTAGGAGAGACGCATTAATAAGTAGAAACAATATGGTCCCCCAGTAAACAAATAGATTTTATAATGCATATGTAATTTCTAATTGCAAGAGACAGTTGAGTGTTATTTAAAGAAGATAAGACCTGGAATTGGACTTTGTGAGTCAAAATTTTGGCTTAGATTTATTTGCTGCTTATAAAAACTGTTAACTTTTTATGACTCAGTTTCTTTGTTTTAACATGAAGATAATTTTAAAAACCCACTATACTCATCTGATCATAATAACTACTTGAAATTACAAATCTTGGGACATGGTCTTCAATAGTCACAAAGCAAACATAGAAAATAAAAACTAAAAAAAAAAATCCAAATGACAAATAAAACCCAAGCTTTTGTAAGAAGTAAGGGGGAAAACTTGCTTTGCACTGGCTCGCAAAGATATTCCTCTATTCTTACAGCTAATATAAATGACAAGCCTAAAGATTGCCTCTTGAAGTTGATTGATTTGCCCAAAAAGAAATTAAAACAATTTTCCCATGTCTTACCATTTCTTTACAAATGGAACAATATCGTTCTTCCTAATGGATGAGTGTAATTCCATTGTGTATTTATTCCCTATTTTCTTGATCTAGTCATCCACTGAGGGGTATCTTGGCTATGGTAACTAGCACTTGCATAAATACGGTTGTGCTGGTAGCTTTACCATATCCTTGTTTGTGATCCTTTGGGTAAAAGCACAGGGGTTACATTTCTGGATCATATGATAGTTTTATATTTAATTTTTTTTCAGCCACCTCCATACGGCTTTCCAGAATGGTTGAACAAGTTTATATTACCAGGCATAGAGAGACAAAGAATGTATGTCTGCTCTTTAACAGCTAGATATATCTTACAAATTCATAAGTAAATACATTGGGTGATAGGTAAACATGTACATATCTGTTAACTGAAATATGGTAGATTCAAGGGAGATACCAAATTGCAAAATTCCTTAGAAAGCCCAAAATCAAATTTCAGCCAAATGAAACATTAGGAAACAGGGACTCAAAATGGGTGGGATTGGATCAAGGATAAAGGGCTAGTGGAATGAAGAAGAGAAGAAGGGGGAAATAAGGATAAGACTCCAATATACTACAAAATTAACAAGAGTAAGAAAGTGAGTGGATAAGGGAGAATGTTGAAAGGGGACATTGACAAACATATATTGTATTCATTTGGTAATTTGTACAATCCCTTAAATATTATAATAATAAAAATTTTAAAAAGAAATCAACATAATTTTCTCAGCAGTAGGACAGTTTATACAAAGGCTGTGTGGTAGGACATACTTTGTGTGTTCCAATGACTAAATAAATCGCTGTGTACAAAAAGATCCAACACAGCTATGAATCAGAAAAGTTGAATGATTAAATTCTCCAAAAAACAACATGAGGAACACTTTTAAATATTTTTTGAAGAACTAATATAAAATTATTGGTTATTATAAATTTTATTAGAATATTTTGGTCTACAGACAAGTGATAATAAAACCATCTTAAATAGTGCCCTAACGGGAAATACAGCTGTAATAAATATACAGAATCAGTTAATCAGATTTGCCTTTTTCCTTTTGTTCCTTGCATCAAGCTCCAAGCCCATTTTTCTTAGTGGGAGCACCACTGTGGAATACTTCATTGTGGAAGTGGAAGTATGGCTTAAGTGGTAGTGTGGCAAACTTGAATGAAAAAAAAATCAAGCAAGAACACAAGAAGAGCACAAGTACCTGAATTCAAGCCCCACTATCAGGAAAGAAAGAAGGAAAGGAAGGAAGGAAGGAAGGAAGAAAGGAAGGAAGGAAAGAAAGAAGAAAGAAAAGAAAAGAAAGAAAGGAAGAAAAGAGCAAGCAAAACATACCTCATCAGAACTCTAAATGAGGTACAGCAAAGACTGCAAATCAGAACTACTGCTCTCCAGGCTACAAAAAATAAAACATCTCCTATTCTTCCTCCATTCAAGTCATAGCGAGTACTTTTGAGTTTACGACCTTGAGTCATCTTGGTTTAACTAAAAAGGATCGGATGAAAAGGGGTTAGCTTACGCATTGAGCTAAGGGAAAGGAGTTTTATATATCATATGGAAGCACCAAAAATGAGAGTCCCAAACTGATGAGTGGCTAACAGATAGAAAGACGTAATGGCTTTGCAGGGGAAAGGAAGGCTTTGGTGAGATTATAACCTGTGGTTCTATGAGGACAATGCAGTGTATCTTTATAAAACCAGTGAAAGCCATTCATTCAAAGTAATTAATTTAGCATGAAATGTATGGGCACTATTATTTAATGTTTTAAAGTATAAGTTCATTCCAAAACTGTCAATTCATATTTGGTCAGAAGCCAAGACTAGCTCTTTAAAGCAGAATTTAATTAACATTTCAGTAAACAGTGGTAAGATAAGCAAAATTAGTCTAGAGACTTCCTCTGAAGGAGATAGTCTGAGTCTAGCTCCTGTTTTCCAAGAAGGCTGGACACGAAGCAATTTGAATAAGGACTGGATCCTAGCCTATATGCTTATGTTAGAGAAGCCATTACATATTTTATGTGCTAGCTATTATGCATAAAATTTACTGCTAGCAACCAAGTTCCACTAGTGATATTTAAACGTTCCCTTTCTACTTGCATTGTAATCATTTGAATTGTATTCAGTTAATAATGAAGATTCATAGCCCCCTTTCTGTCTACCTCCCACACCCCACTATTGTCTGAACCATAACCTGATTGGAGCAGGACAGAAGGTTCATGACTTCTCTGCTAGTACAATTGTCACTAAAGTAAAGATACTGCTTAAAATTAAAAGGTTGTGTTTATAAGACTTATTCCAACCACAAAGGAAAATTCATCACTAATTTAAGGGATGCTGTGTATAAGAATTTTGTTTTTATTAAACATATATTTCAGTGTATAATTTTCCATATTCACATTTTAAGCTTACATAAGTTCACTGTCTAGATAGTAATTACTCAGCACTCAGAAACACTTGTTGGGCTTTTGGTACTTGTAGTACTGGGTTAGATGCTGACAATTCCTCAGTCACCCTCCTTGTGGCCATTCTGATGCCACGGTTTGTACTCAGCAGTCCCCAGAAATCATTAGCAAAATTGATACTGAATGATCAGGTCTATGATCCTTGACGTCTGAGTTAGAATCTAAGTATTTTACAGCTTTGTTTATTTTATAACTTGTGAGCAACCACGCACTTGGTCATCTCACTCACTTTATCTTGTGCCTGAATTTGTTCAGTTAAAGATGAGGATAACCTGAACATGGGCTGAGAGCAAAATAATACAATAATTTAAAGAATTTGCTTGAACATACATGAACACATCTAATATATAGTTGATAAACATTAAACATATTTTATGGTTGATTACTGTATATGAAGTACCAGTTGGATTTTATTGGGAGCGGTAAGATATGTATGAGCTCTTAATAGTTCCTCAAAATATTAACTTATGGATAAGAACTTGGGAAAGATGGTTCATCTTTCTTGTACCTGAAAATTGAGGGGTATCTTAAACCCTTTAAGGTTGTTTCCATGTAGTATTTTTTTAAATTTAATTTAATTTTATTTGTGAACATACTGTACAGAGGAGTTATAATTACATAGGCAGGATAATGCGTACATTTCTTACCAAGCATTGCAGCCTCCTCCTTTGTTTACCCTTCACATCCCTTCCCAGCCTCCCTCCTCCCCCCCAATCCCAATCCCAATCCTTCTCCCCCTTCCCCCCCCCCCCGCACCGACGTTGTAAAGCTCGTTTTGGACATGACAACTTGTACTTCTCATTGTTGCAACAGGTCCACCTGTATCCTTAAACAACTGGTTTTTCCCCATCTCCTCCACAAGTTATACTGACATCAAATATAGTGAAAGCAGGGGTTATACTGTGGGGGAGGGACATACAAAGCAACAAAGAGATAATCTTATAAATGCGTTAGAAACACATGCATGAAAGAAAAAAACATTAAAATACATATCTAAGGGTTCATTTTCCTGACATCACATTATCTGACCTTTTCCGCTTGACTCATACATATACTAGATATTACAAATAAGGGAAACCATGGGACCTATGTTTCTTTGGGCCTGGCTTACTTCACTTAATATAATTTTTTCCAAGTTTTTCCATTTTCTAACAAATGGGGCAATGTCATTCTTTCTGATGGAGGCATAGAATTCCATTGTGTATATATACCACATTTTCTTGATCCATTCATCTACTGAGGGGCATCTGGGTTGGTTCCATATCTTAGCTATGGTAAATAATGCTGCAATAAACATAGTTGTGCTGGTAGCATTAGTGTGGTCTTGTTTGTAAACATTTGGGTAAATGCCCAAAAGTGGGATTGCTGGGTTATAGGGGAGTTCTATGTGAAGTCTTTTGAGGAACCGCCATACTGCTTTCCAAAGTGGTTGAACAAGTTTACATTCCCACCAACAATGAAGTAAGGTTCCTTTCTGTCCACATCCCCTCCAGCATCTGTTGTTGTTAGAGTTCTTGATTTTTGCCGTTCTAACTGGAGTGAGGTGATATCTCAATGTTGTTTTGATTAGCATTTCTTTTATGGCTAAGGATGTTAAACATTTCTTCATGTGTCTATTGGCCATCCTTCTTTCTTCTTCAGAGAAGTTTCTCTTTAAGTCTTTCGCCCACTTATTTATTGGGCAGTTGTTTCTTTGAGGATTTGTTGTTGGGGGGTTTAATTTTTTGAGTTCCAAGTATATTTTAGATATGAGACCCTTGTCCATTGTATGGCTAATAAAGATCTTCTCCCAATCCATGGGCTTTCTATTGATCTTGCTAGCTATGTCATTTGCCCTGCAGAAGCTCTGCAACTTTATGCAATCCCATTTGTCCAACCTTTCTTTGATTTGTTGTGTTTCCGGGTCTCTATTCAGAAAGTTTTGGCCTGAGCCAAGGAGACCTAGGGTTTCTCCTATTCCATCCTGTAATGTTTTCAGAGTGTCTGCTTTGACTTCAAGGTCTTTGATCCATTTGGAGTTTATTCTGGTGCAGGGTGATATATAAGGATCTAGCTTTAGTTTTCTACATGTAGTTAACCAATTTTGCCAGCACCATTTACTGAAGAGGCTGTCTTTCTTCCATTCTATTGTTTTAGCTCCCTTATCGAAGATTAGATGGCTATAGATCTGTAGGTTCATTTCTGGGTTTTCAATTCTATTCCATTGGTCCTGAGGTCTGTTCTTATGCCAATACCAAGCTGTTTTGATTACTATGGCTTTATAGTAGAGTTTGAAATTTGGTATTGATATTCCTCCAGCGGTGTTCTTTCCGTTGAGGAGTGTTTTTGCTATTCGGGGTCTTTTATTATTCCATATGAATTTTTGGATTGCCTCTTCTATTTCCTTGAAGAATGAGGTTGGAATTTTGATAGGTATTGTGTTGAATTTGTAGATAGCCTTGGGAAGTATTGCCATTTTCATGATGTTAATCTTGCCAATCCAGGAGCATGGGAGGCTTTGCCATTTTTTTAGTTCTGTGTTGATTTCCTTTTTCAAGATTTTAGAGTTTTCATCATAGAGGTCCTTCACTTCTTTAGTTAAGTTAATTCCTAGGTATTTTATTTTTTGTGGGGCTATTACAAATGGAGTTGCTTTCCTAATTTCAGCCACACTTTTCTCATTGTTTCCATACAGAAAAATCCATTGATTTTGTGGGGTTAATTTTATAACCTGCTACTTTGCCAAAGTTTTGAATCAGCTTGAGTTTATTGCGAGTGGAATCTATGGGATTCTTTAAATACAAGATCATGTCATCAGCAAAGAGGGAGAGTTTTATTTCTTCTTTCCCTATTTGGATCCCCTTTATGCCTGCATCTTGTCTTATTGCTGTAGCTAGGCATTCTAATACTAGATTGAAGAGAAGTGGAGAGAGTGGGCATCCTTGTCTTGTTCCTGAGTTGAGAGGAAATGGCTTTAGTTTTTAGCCATTGAGTATAATGCTGGCTGTAGGTTTGTCATATACAGCCTTTATTGTATTGAGGAATGTTCCATGGATTCCTAATTTTTCCAAAACCTTCATCATAAAGGGGTGTTGGATCTTGTCGAATGCTTTTTCTGCATCTATTGAGATAACCATGTGGTTCTTATTCTTGCTTCTGTTGATGTGATGAATAATATTAATTGATTTGCGTATATTGAACCAGCTTTGCATCCCTGAAATGAATCCTGTTTGATCGTGGTGTATGATTTTTTGGATGAGTTGTTGAAGTCGATTGGCCAAAATTTTGTTGAGAAGTTTTGCATCAATGTTCATCAAAGAAATGGGTCTATAGTTCTCTTTCTTTGATGAGTCCCTGCCTGGTTTTGGGATGAGGGTTATGATGGCTTCATAGAATGTGTTTGGTAGTGAGCTTTCTCTTTCAATTTCATTGAAGAGTTGGAGGAGTATTGGTGTGAGCTCTGCTTTGAAGGCCTTGTAAAATTCCGCTGTAAAACCATCTGGTCCTGGACTTTTCTTAGCTGGGAGGTCTCTTTTTGCTGTTTCTATTTCAATGCTTGATATGGGCCTGTTAAGATAGTTTAACTCATCTTGGTTTAGTTTTGTCATGCCAATATTTGCTAGGAAAAGGTCCATTTCTGTCAAGTTTTCAAACTTATTAGCATAAAGTTTTGAGAAGTATTCCCTTATAATGTTCTGAATCTTGGTTGTTTCCGTGGTGATGTTTCCATTCTCATCTCTGAGTTTATTAATTTGGGTGTGTTCTCTTCTTTTTCTGATAAGATTTGCTAAGGGTGTGTCAATTTTGTTAAGTTTTTCGAAGAACCAACTCTTTGTTTTGTTGATTCTTTCTATAGTTTTTTTGGATTCTAATTCATTTAATTCTGATTTAATTTTGATTATTTCTTTCCATCTACTGGATTGGGGTTTATCTTGCTGCTCTTTTTCAAGGAGGTTTAGATGTGTCACTAAATTGCTAGTTTCAGATCTCTCCAATTTGTTGATGTAGGAGCTCAGAGCTATAAACTTGCTTCTGAGTACTGCCTTTGCTGTGTCCCAGAGGAGCTGGTAATTTGTGTGTTCATTTTTGTTGAATAGCATGAACATTTGAATTTCCTTTCTAATCTCTTCCATGACCCACTCATGATTCAGCACCTTGTAGTATTTTTTAATGATTAAAGAGAAAGAAAAAAAAATTCTTGTAGACCATGAATATTTTTCTTAAGAATTACATGTGTATATTTTGGATAGTATATTTATTAATTTCTCCCTTGAAGTCCACACATGGAACCTAGGTGAGTGCATTTATATTTAAATTTAATTATAGTTAATGAGTGCTTTATTTATCAGACTATTTATTCATTCAATCAACCTCTAGCACTGAGAATACTAAGTTCCTAAAAGACATTAAAACATAGTTTTATGATCTGGAAGTTTAGAATATATATATATATATATATATATATATACGCACGCACACATGCACGCGCGCGCACACACACACACACACATGCACACAGTGGTGATATGGTGATGATATCACTCTAGATAGATGAAAAGTGCTGTGAGGACAATATCCTGATGACCAGAGAATCCTTCTCTAAGGGTATTTTGATGTACACACAGAAGTTGCTCAGAGTGATAGGAATAAGTTTGTGGTGAAATTAAGAAGAAGGAAATTCTCAGGACAGGAAGATATTACAGGCAGAGACCCTAGTCCCAGATCAGGGCTCCAGTGGGGGTTGGAACAAAAGGGAGAAATCAGATTGTAGAGGTTAGTTGAGGACAATTTTTTAAATTTAATTTTGAAGAACAAATTATTAAGGAGGATGAAAAATCATGCAGTGTATCTAGAAAGTTTTAAGTATACACCAAGGAAGATTTTTTTAAGAAAGAAGCATCAAACTCAGGATTGCATTTTTAATATATTAGGCATCATTCTTGTGAAATATAGATGGAAATAAACAAGATAAGTCTCCTAAGACCTAAGTGAACTATTGTTTTAGATATAACAAGAAAATCAGAATAACAAAATCACCCAGAAAGGTAGTGAATTCATCAATTTTATTCTGTCATACTATCAGTCACTGTATTAATGAAAACATCCTGGCACATGATTTAAGTTTTTCCTTTGAGTTAGGAAACTTGATTTTAAAATTATATTTTTGGTTGTACATCTCAGAGAGAGAGAGAGAGGAGAGAGAGAGAGAGAGAGAGGAGAGAGAGAGAGAGAGAGAGAGAGAGAGAGAGAGAGAGAGAGAGAGAGAGAGAGAGGGAGAGGGAGAGGGAGAGGAGAGAGGAGAGAGGAGAGAGGAGAGAGGAGGGGGGGATATGATTGTTTACACATAGGAGCTGTTGCTACTCTGGAATCCTGTTCTGTTCCACTTTTCCAGTTCCTGACTTTTCCCTCTCTCAGTCTGTTGCATCAAATGTATAGGAAGTTATCTGAGAGAAAATTCTTAATGCCAACTAGATTATGACAAATAGTTGGGAATGTTTTAAAAAATACCTGGGCACCAACTGTATACATGCTGTCTGAGGCATAGATGGAGCAGCGACTTTTTGTAAAGCTCTCTTAGTGGCTCTAGTATACCGTCATGATGACCTACCACAGTAGATGTTTCCTGCTCTGGTGCTCAAAGGGATGACTTTGCCTCCACAGTGAGTCAGTGGTTCGAGCTCTGGACGATGCTGTCTTCCTACCATGTTCAGTTTGGATTACTGTAGCAGTTATGCACTTTATTTTCATTTTGGTGATTTTCAATACCAAGATATCAGATAGGAAAAGACAGGGTACCTAAATGAACTTTGCCCTCACTGAAAAAAAAAGAAATCATTAGTGTCAACTAATCAAAAATCTTGACAATGAGAGTTCTTGTTCAACACTGAAATGCTGCTGTGTGTGTGTGTGTGTGAGAGAGAGAGAGAGAGAGAGAGAGAGAGAGAGAGAGAGAGAGAGAGAGAGAGAGAGAGAGAGAGAGAGAGAGCGAGAGCGCACGCGAGCGAGCGAGAAACAGAGAGACAGAGAGACAGAGATAGAGAGGGAAAGAGAGGGAAGAAGGGAAAGAGGAAGGAAGGGAGAGGGAGAGAGAGGGAAAGAGAGGTGTAGCATTTTTGTGTGTGTGGTATGTGTATCTAGAAGACCATTATACTGCAAAATTTCCTGGTATTGTTTTCAGCAAGGAGATATGGAATGTGAATTTAAAACTAATGGGACAGCATTAATCTACTCTTTTATTACTAGAATGATACATCTAGATTTTAAAATTTACTCTCAAGATAACATATTTACCAAAGGAAAAAGAAATAACCAAATGAAAGTTAACAGTGTCTGTTTGAAAAGAAGAGGGGAGAAATAACTATTGTTCTTTGGTTGCTCTTTATCTAAGTTATTATTATTAATTATTATATATCAATTGTGAAAAAGTTTTTCATTATGATATTTACATGTATATTACACTTTCATCATATTCACCCCCACTTTTGCTGTCTTCTCCTCCCTTTTTAAACAATCTTAATGTTATACTGTTTTATTTTCATGCATACATTTAACATTCTTTGATCATATTCACCCTATCAACTCTCTCCTTTCACACCTCTTCTCCCATTTGTCACCTACTTCCTCAAATAGTCTCCTGTTACATTCATGTTATTTTTTTTAGAAAGGTCCAGATTCTACATATGAGAGAAAATATGTGATATTTGTCTTAGTGAGTCTGGCTTCTTTTGCCTAACAAGAGAATCTTCAGCACTGAGCAGGAAGAATTTTGATCATCCTTCTCCTTGCCAAAATTTTCTCATACTAGGAATGAGTTTTACTTCCTTCTGAGCCAGGGGGACAGCTTCTCCAGGAACAGCAGCCAGGGACTCCTCTGGAAGTCCTGTATCTTTATTTTTCAGAGTTAACCAAAGCACCAGAATATTCTGACTTCTTCTATTTGAGGCTGTGTTTCTCATATTGCAGGGACCCTTTAGGGGCTCCAATATAAGGGTGTTGTATTCACAGTAAAAAAAAAAAAAAACAACTCTAATACAAACAGCAACCAGCTAACATAAGTGCAATTTCTTGGGCTGGATGTGGATGTTTGTGTTGCAGATTTTTACACGGGGCAGATGTTTGTGCATGAAATCAGTTCGCTGTGATGTTTCATGACAAGAAAAGAGCATATTTTCCTGACCATGCAAAGATGGATGTTAGCTTTTATGAACACACTGCTTTAGGCTTCAGGGCAGTCTAGGATTTCACAAGATCTGTGAAATCCTTTTTTCTTCACCCTCTTTCTCTATTCATGGGAAATAACACATCGGGACCTCATCTGATAGCCTTTATCATCAGGGACAGTTAAAAACTGTGTCATTTGATGCTGGAACATATGCCCTGGACTAGAGGTTTATTATTTTTATTATTATTAATTCTGTGGTAGTCCAATACTAACCGTTCATTTCTTTCCTATCCAATTCCACAAAATTAAAGCAAACAAAGCTGGTAGATTTCCCCATGTATTCCCCATCTCTATAACTGGTTTCCTTCATTTTCCAAATTACAAAACAAGCCTTATAAATGTTCATTTAAGCCTTCAAATGAAAATTTATGATTCAATCATGGTTTTGGGATCATTCAGTCAGCTATATCATCGTCACCATCATCATCATCATCATCATCAGCAGCAGCAGCAGCAGCAGCATCAATCATCAGTATTATTATTATTTGGTGGTATTTGGGGTTAAACCAGGACTTTTGTTTGGAAGGCAGACACTCAGCTACTTGAGACACAACTTTAGTCCTTTATACCTTAGGTTACCTATTAGATAGGTATATTTTTGCCCTGGACTGGCCAGAGCCCCATTCCTTTTACTTATGCCTCTTATCTAGCTGAGACCCTAACATGCAATACCACATCTGGCATAGTCATTGAAATGGTGTCATGTAAGTTTTTGTCCAGATTGTCTCCAAACTTGATCCTCTAGATTTCTGCCTCCCGAGTAGCTGGGATTACAGGTATGAGATGCGACACCTACCCTGGATTGTTATTAGTAAAGCAGCAATGCCCATAACTTTCTCTTCCTTTTTAATGTGGGCATATATTTGCACATGACCAAATTTCAAAGATCCATTGTTGATTTCATCTCTAGCCTAAATAAAAACATACGTAATTTAGCTATTTTTAGATTTCGTGAAGTATATCTATAGCGTGACTCAAAAGAAAGTCATATAAATAAAAATCAATGTGAGCTTTCTAATCTATGATAGTTGTCAGGCTTCCCTCTGGGCAAAAGGAATAACTTTGAATGAGCTAGCACCCACTCAAATCCCTGCTACATGGAGCATGAATCTTTAAGATCCAATGTTTGTTTACTTATGACAAAAACAAAATACTATTTCTGAAGGGGAAAAAATCACCACCATCAAAAACTGTTTGGACATCAAATGGATCTTAAAAATCAAAATTCTGATGAGTTAACTTAAAATGAATCAGAAACATATGGATTAAATTTCTCTTACCAAACACTTGAGTTTAAAAGGAAAAGAGAACTTAGCAATCTGTTTTGAGTTTCTTCAAATCCAAAATGTTTGAAAAATGATTTGAAGCCATCAGTAGACTCAAAATGTTGCTTTAGGTCTCTCAGTTTGAGTAGGTTCATTTACTGAGCCTGTAGTGATATTTTGCTTTTCTTTTTTTGGGGTGGGGGGAGAGGGTCGGTCTTGGGGCTTGAATTCTGGGCTTGGGCGCTGTCCCTGTGCTCTTCAGCTCAAGGCAAGAGCTCTACCACTTGAGCCACAACGCCACTTCCAGATTATTTTGCCTTTTAAGTGAGCAAATACTAAACAAGATCAAATTCTTCTTAGACATGCCGACCCAACTGTACAATGAAGTTGGAAATATGCAGGAAGTAATTTTCTACATTAATCAGGAATTATTTTGAAATATCATAGCTATAACACAAAGTTAGTCTTCTGAGGACTTTTATTTTCTAATGATAATTGGCATAAAAGGAGGAATTATGTTTTGATAATGGTGTACATGCTCAGATTATCACTTTATACTTTTAATCTATAAAATGGGAATACTAAGAATATAGTTCTCACGGGGGTTGTTTCAGCAAATGCTATAATGCATAGAGAATGCTTGTAACAAGAAGAGGTTAATTTTAAAAAACATCAGTAATGAAAAGAGCAGGTTGTAGGAATCAAATGAGCTAAAGCACAAGAAATTAGATATAAGTTCTGAATTTCTATACAAATAGAATACATATTTCAATACAACTAGCAGCAAGCATAGTCTCATGCTTGGGGACAGCTTGAAGAGAAAAAAAAATGAACAAATAACAGCTTTTTGGTGTTACCAAGCTAGTGGGTGCAGTTCTTCTAGAGCACTTAATACAAGATAGTTATCTGTTGAAAGGGTAATAGAATTCTGGTGTAAATTTTAATAATGGCAGCAGTGATTATCTTTAGATTCAGCGAGTCCATTATTGGCTGAACAATTCTAGAGACTCACGTTAAATGGTCCATGGAATGAATCAGGCATGGAATTAACCTATCTTTACTTCCCTAAACCTTATGTCCCATGAAAGAGTATTCATATTACTTTGTAACAACACCTTGATCATTTTTTGGGGAAAAAATCATTTAAAGGAGTTCATCCCAGAATTCTAACTGAACTGACCCTTAAGTAATTAAAACTGAAAAAAAAGCAGAAAACTCCAGCAGCAAAATTATCACCTTTTCCTAGCAGCTTCAAAGGCAGGTTATTATTGGCTAGGTCCTGTGGTTTGGATGACAATTGAAAAGCAGCTGCCCTATCTGAGCCTGGGAATTGTCTGCTGGGGATTCTTCGGGGGGAAAAGAGACATTTTGTGCCATGGAAGGATAAGTACTGGGTTAATAACCACTAAATATATCTTTTTCCAAAGCGCCAGTGAAATTCAAATAGTGTTTTAATTGCTTAACGTGTTGCTCTCTAAATGGGGACACTGAATTGGATCTGCTGAATTTGTGAGAATATTCCTTTGCCATATAATTTTATTTTTCACCATGGAAAAAAGTGGGCATTACTACTTTAGTAGGGTTGTCTTGGAAACCTCTCTGTATAATTTCCCTTTTTACAAGACTTGCCAGTTATACATTCTGGAATATTCTTCATCGTTCGCTGAAGTCTTTTGAAGATGATCATTGAATCTGAGAGTTTTCAGGTCATCTTATATACCTTCCTATTCTATGTATGAAATTCTTACCAAATAATATTATAATCTGTTTTTGGGTGCTATATAATGCATTCTTAGCTATGCTTGTTAGTAAGCTCATATGTTCAGGTGAAGTTGATTCCTTTATACTAGTTGCCAAACTGGTTTGATGACATTAATTAGTACCAGATGGTACTGATCAAATCCCCCTTCTACAATGGAGTACCAATTCTTAATCCACTTTAAATCACTTATTGAACACTTACTATGTGCTGTCATCCAACCTTTGAGAAACTCTCAGTGCTCTTGTTATCTTGGCTTCCTCTTGGATGGTCTGTGTTCAGCTCTGTCCTTTCTAAAGGGAATGATATTGTAGGATTAAGACATTCCATAAGCCTGGCTATCACCGACTTTGGACAAGCCTCTGTGTGGTTCCATGAAAAATAAAGTTACAGTAGGCTTTATCTTAGCTTGTACAGAGTTGACTCCTAATAACTTGCAGCCTATGAAAGTCTGTTTCTTTCATTCATGTTAGGGTTAAATTACATTCTAACTCTATATATTATTATAGTTGGTTGTTCAATTGTCTACTGACTGAACTCTTTATTCTATCTGTGGTCTCAAAATACAGAAGTAATTAATTGCTAGAGGTGAAAAATTATTTTTGTCATTTATATCTGTCCTACATAGACTGACCTAGTTAGTTACCATAGAAATTTGTACATGCAGCCAAAGGGCTTCTCTTAATTCCCTCAACTACTTGCTAGATTATAGAGCATTTCCTGTTTATTTTAATTTTATTGCAGGATAAAGCAGAGAAGGAAAGAATAGACCTGCTGCCACTAACCTGTATCTCCAATGTTCATGTTACCATTAACCTAGGTCATAGACACAAAGTATATTTAAAGGGTAGAATGAATGCAGTGATCCCAAACATGATTGAGAGGTCATCTTTTGCCATTTACTTTCTTTGGCTATTATTAAACTTAACCTATTTTCCTATTTCTCAATATAATTTTCCTCAAGAAATCAAATGTCAAATTGTGCTATTGCAATGCCATTTCATTAGATTTAGGCTATGATCTACTTATCAGAAACTTTGGGAAACTATTATATAATGCTTTTGTTATATTTCTCAGATATATATTTTTTTCTTTCACCAATTTGATCTGTATTATTAATTAGAAAACATGGTTGTATGTATCCAACCGAATAATACTGAAGAACTGGTTTCTGTTTCAGGAACTTGATCTGCTTGATGATTTCACAAAGAATAACAAGATATTAAGATAATTAGTCCAGCTCTTACAATTCTTGAAACAGTCTCCAGAAGATGTCAACAATTGCTTTAAAAATACTTCTTTTAAGTGGGATTGCTGGGTCATAGGGAAGCTCTATGTGTAGTCTTTTTTTGTATGTTTTTGATTGTAAAAATATTGTACAGAGGGGTTACAGTTAAATGAGTAAGGTAATAAGTACACTTCCTATGAAGCATTGTTACCCCTTCCTTTGTTTTTCCCCCACCATCCTTTCCCTCCCAACCTTCCCAAATTCTCTCTCCTCCATCCTGAATTTGTAAAGATTGTTTTCAACATAGTGTCTTGTACATCTCATTGTTACAATGGGTCAACCTATATCCTTATTTCAGCATTTTGTTATTTCCCTTCCCCTCCCCAAATTAGAAAAATGTATATACAAGATGCAGGGCACTGGAATCAAATACAGTGAAAATAGGGGTTATACCATGGGGTATAGTGTATTCATACTATATTTGTATATATATACATACTACCTTTTCTGAGGGGCATCTGGGTTGGTTCCATATCTTAGCTATGGTAAATAATGCTGCAATAAACATAGTTGTGCTGGTAGCTTTAGTATGGCCTTGTTTGTGATTATTTGGGTAAATGCCCAAAAGTGGGATTTTGCTGGGTTATAGGGAAGCTCTATGTGGAGTCTTTTGAGGAACCTCCATACTGCTTTCCAAAGTGGTTGAACAAGTTTACATTCCCACCAACATTGCAGTAGGGTTTCCTTTTGGCCACATCCCCTCCAACAACTGTTAATAGATTTCTTGATAATATCCATTTTATCTGGGGTGAGGTGGTATCTCAATGTTGTTTCAATTTGCAATTCTTTTATAGCCAGAGAAGTAGAGCATTTCTTCATGTGTCTATTGGCCATTCTTGTTTCCTTTTCAGAGAAGTTTCTCTTTAAGTCTTTACCCCACTTATTAATTGGGCAGTTGTTTCTTTGAGGATGTGTAGTCTTTTGAGGAACCTTCATATGGCTTTCCAGAGTTGAAGAAGTTTACACTCCTAACAACAATGCAGTAGGGTTCCCTTCTGGCCACGTCCCCTCCAGCATCTGTTGTTATTAGATTTCCTGATTATAGTCATTCTAACTTGAGTGAGATGGAATTTCAATGTTGTTTTGATTTGATATACTTAAAAAAATATGTTGGAAATGATCTATACAACTTGGGGGAAGGGAGAAGTGTTAACAAGTTTGACAAGAAACGTACTTATTACCTTACTTATGAAACTGTAACCCTGTTGTACATTGCTTTGACAATTAAAAAAATATTTGAAAAAATTTACGTTGAAAACGAACTTTACAACTTTGGTGGAGGGGGGGAGGAGGTTTGGGTGGGGGGGCAGGGGGAGGATGGGACGGGAGGGGAAACAAAGGAGGAGGCTACAATGCTTGATAAGAAATGTACTCATTATCTTGCCCATGTAATTGTAACCCCGCTGTACAGTATTTTCACAATAAAAATATGTATATGAGGTTTCAACATGTTCAAGATTAAAAATATTCTTATTATCTTTAAGTAATTGTACAAAGGAGTTGCCATTTAACAAAGCAGTTTCTGAATAAAGTACATCTTGATTAATATCATCTCTTTCAACATTTTCACCCATGCCAATCAACTTGCTCCTTTCCATACTTAATTTTGTAGTGTAAACATTGAATTCTTGACTGAATTATGCCCCTCCTCTCTTTTTTATTCATCTGCTTCTCTTCTCATGACCCTACCTCAACCCTTTCAAGTACCCATTTCCTAGAGTCTATTTTGTGAAACCTTGATGTTGACTTTCTTTAAAAAATATGTTATTTGAGTTCTCCTTTGAATCTACTATATTTCACTTAATACATTTGTATGAACTTGCGTAACACTTAATATATTTAAGTTTGTAATTCTACTTCTGTATTTCAGGACTTGAATTACTTCACAACATAATGTTTTCCAAGTCTTTCCATTTCTTTACCAGTGTTACATTGGTACATTTTTTTTCAAATGGATGAATAAAATGCCATTGCATCTATATACCTGGGTTTTTTGATCCATTGCCCCTTTCAGGGCATCTGGGATGATCCCATAACTTGGACTACAGTGAATATTGTTGCAATGAACATGATTGTGCTGATGAATTCATTGTAATCTGGTTGTCTTTTAAGAATGGAAATTTTCTCATTTTGTGCCTCATGTTTCTGGATCCTATTAAATCAAAATTATTTCACAGGAAAAAATAAAAATACTTCTTATAAATCACTTGATGACTTTACTGTCAAGAAAAGCTACCATAAAACAAACACACAGCCTACCAATGGCAAACAAAACACCTCTTTCCCTCACATGGAAGATTTACCAAGGTATTCTTTATTTTATTTGTAACAATTGTTTTGTTTGAAGCTTTAAATAGGTAAAGTAAGAAAACAAATTATCTCGTAGTTTGAAAGACCTCATGTGTGATCTCTTAATTGAGTTTTATGGAGGACAAGTAAGAAACATAATATCAATATAATTTATCTTCTTTGTGAAACAGGATTAAATAAATGAATGGAATTTAAAAAACCTTAAAGACTTTAGAGAATTGATTCAAATTTCCCAAACCTTATATGGTGGGAGAGCTATTGAATCCCCCAAAACTCATCCACCCACTCATCACTAGTCTTCTCTAGGCATTGATTTATTGGATTCCTTCTACCAGCTGTTTAGAGGTTACAGAAAACACATCAGGCTTTGCTGGTGACCCCCAAGTGCTTTAATTCCTATGCATGCATATTTTAACATTATTACAGAAAGGTTTCATTTGCAATTTACAGGCTGAGTAGCAACCAGTCCGTTTCAAAGAGGTCAGTACTTTCACCAAGCCTCCTAGTGATGGAATTATAGTTTAAACAGCTGGAGCACTGTCCCAGGAGGGACACTGGGATATGGCTCCTTAACGGCAGAATAAATCCATCAGACATATTTCATGTGTCTGATAACATTAATAGATACCAGGGCTGTTTAAATATTTAATGAACTCACTCAGAGGCTGTTTACCAAGAGGGGGAGAGAGCTATCAGAAAGCATGATCACATTCTTTTGATCTACAATGACAACAAAACTGAAATCCCGGCCAATGATTTTCCTTTCTTGCAGCTAACTCCATCAGGGGGAACCTGTTTGCTACATGACATGTTTCATTCCCACCGTGTGCAAGAGAGTGTTTTCAGTGTTGCAGTTCAAAAGTTAATTATTTCCATGCGGCTTGCTACTTAATAGAGATGCCAGAAGTCATAGAAATGCTTTCAGTTGGGATAGAGAAAACAGAAGAGGAAAGACAATCCAGAGACCCCCAAGAGCAGACAAATGGTGTGCAGGGCACACAGCTGCAGAGGGCTTAAGCGTGTTCTTGAGCAAGGTATCAATGAGGAAAGAGCAAGTAGAAAGCAAGCCAAGATGTCTTTGATAATCATGTTTCTGAAGATTGCTTGGTAGACTGGCAATGGATGGTAATCATTAGAAAAAGACATGATCTGATATTTGGCATGCATTTATTTCAATAGGAGGACAATTTAATTCTTATTTACAAAATTTTACTAAAAAGCATTTTGGCTAGGCAAAATAAAATGGTTTATTCTGTGGTTTCAGATGCCTGTTTGGCCATGCACAAAAAAATGATACAAAAGCTAAATTTTAAATGATGGAAAATTGTTGGCACAGGTTTTTACTGTCTGTTGGCACCAACACATATTCATGTTGGAAAGTGGTCTATTTACACTTTCCAGAGCATTTTTCTGTTATGTTGATTATAGCCATAATCCAGTTCCCTTTATGGAATTAAAGCAATTGGATTGGTCTGGTGTGAACTATCTTGGTGTTGTAAATTCAGCCTAGATTAGAATGAATTAAGGGCACTTCCTAGACCAGGTTGAAAATATATGGCCATTTGGCAAGTTAACTCTCAAACCCAAATGTAGATAGCAATAAAGTTGAACAATTTTCTTTGGGGACTAAAATCATATCTTGACTTAATTAAAAATGGATACATTTTGAACATCTCAAATGAATACCATTAGCATTATTTATGCTGTGTTTTCTCTCAATTCTGTTTTGCTATAGGTTTTAATTTGTTATAAGAGCATAAGAAAGCAGATGGTGAATTTCCTGAGTGCATGGTGTTGCTCTGCTTTTTGAAGGGCTGTCATTCTCAGAAATGTAAGACGCACACTAGACCATACCTTTCCAAACAAATCATTTTCAAATATATAAATAGCATAATTAATCACAATGGAAATATAAAATGTTTAATCAGTAGCAGATGGACTGAAACAAAGAAATCTTATATATAAAGCTGTTGGAAGTGTTCAATGTTATATATTTTAATGTGTTGGTAAAAATGGATTTGAGAAGGTTGTGATTTTATATACAGTTAATTATATGTGTGTACATATATACATATATACAAATGTACATATATACATATATTCACAGTGTTTGTGAATACATATATATACACACATGTATACACATAGTATGTAATTATGTAAAAAAATATTTAGCAGTTCATCTAGCTGTTGTAGGAAAGTAATTGAGTCACTACTTAGCATAAGAGAAACGTTTATTTAAAAGACAATAGGTGAGCCATTGTTGGTGGTTCAAACCTATAATCCTAGCTACTAAGAAGGCTGAGATCTGAGGATCGCTGTTCAAAGCCAGCGCAGACAGGAAAGTCCTTGAGACTTTTATCTCCAATAAACTACTCAGAAAACCAGAAATGGCTCTGTGGCTCAAGTGGTAGAGCACTTGAATTGAGTTGAAGAGCTGAAGGACAGTGCCCAAGCCCATAGTTCAAGCCTCACAGCGGACAAAAAAAAGAAAAAAGAAAAAAAAAGACAATAGGTTAACATACATTATACACATAAACTGACATGTTGAGTTGAAACTGTTTTGTACAGCAACTTAATGATAAAAAAGACAATTTTCCAAATTTCTCTTTTTGTAATAAATGATGATAGACCTGTTTCATCTCCACGAAAAGGAGCAAGGTGGTATAAACACTATATGGAAACAATGTAGTGGTGTAACACAGCCAAAGATATTTTGTGGTGATTATTATTTAAATTATTCAAATGAATGTACTTTATGAACAAGAAAGTTCTGACAGTAAAGGAGCAAGGACCTCCTTTTGGAAATTTGGGTCTGGACTAAAATCTGCAGCAATAAAAGCTAAAACTAATTTCCAGATGGAATACATTGGTTCCAGGGTTTCTGAAATGTTGGCCAGCATGTTGCACAGCTGAAGTTGATCCTTTCTCAGTGCTATTACCAAAGGGAGTGGGAAGGGATCAGAAAATGCTCAATGGAGAAGCATTTCCCGAGAGAGCATAGGGTTCGGTGTTGAGTGGGGTTTTGCTTGCTTCAGCTTTCCCTTTCTTTGATTTTCAAAGGTCAGCAATTCAGATTATGTCTCCAAATCTTTGTGAACCCTACCCTTATCCTGGCAGAGGAAGGCAATAGGTGAAGTTAATTCTCCTAGTATTGGAAAGTCTAATGATATATATATATATATATATATATATATATATATATATATATGTGTATATATATATATATATATATATATATATATATATATATGTATATATACCCACCATACTTTTGTTACACATTGAATGAACTGAACTGGGGCAGTGAGGTATGGGAGCCTGAAAACTGATGAATTTTTCCTCCCCAAAAAGAAAAAAAGAATTATATTGCTAGACAAGTCAGAGTATAATTTTGAAATATTCTTAACTATAGATTGTATTTCCTAGTTGTTCTATCCTCCTCACAATACCATCATGGTGAAAGTCTTTGAAGAGCATCTGATGATTACAGTTACAACCTGGCCACAGAGAGAGGGTGCCATATTGCACTATGGTCAATCTCACGTCCTGGAAATGTCAACATCAATCGTGAATGAAGCAGAGCAGTGTCTTTTACTTTCCATTCAAATAAGGCTCTTCAAAGTGAAATGCTGATTTATCAAACAGTAGCGATTTCCATTTGGAATCCCCAATGTAGGTAATCCATGATTTTTTTGAACATTTTAAGTATTCTTACATAGTTCTCTACAGTTTGTTTCAATTCTCTACCTTTTCTTCCTGTCTAGTTGTATGGTTTGGGGTGTGCAACATTTCTTCTTTTCCTTTTCCTCTCCAACTACTTTGCAAACTCCTGAAATCTAAGTTCTATTGCTTCTTCTCACCTGGAATTTTGTAACATTGCTCTCTGCCATATTGAAAAATGTGGCAGAGCCTGTTACCCAACTGATTTTTGCTGTTCTTGGGCTTTGTTGTTAGGTTAGACCCCCATCCCTCCCTTCTGAACCACATATCTAGTTGGTCTAGCCCACCAAACCAGAGTTGGAGTTCTTACTAAAGAGTTTGGTTATTTTCTCTTTCTGACCTGTCACCTTTTGAAAATATTCCTAATTTTGTGAGGTAGGTAGAATGGTGTCTTGTTTTATGTTTGTGTTGTTTGTATGAGTTGTATCTAGTTTTTTGCCAACCATGTCATATATAGCAGGCACTCAAGTACATGTTTATGGAACGAATAAATTATAGTCTTGTTAAGGCCTATCTTCATCTACCCATGTCCTTGTCATGACCTCTTTCTACTCCTTCATCACATCTTGCTCCTTCTTACCTCTCTTTCTTAACTTATACTTTCAGTAAATGAGCAATCTTTATATCTACCCAATCTTGCCCAGAAATATACATCTATGGATACCTAGCTACAAGACGGAAATGCTCAAACTCTTTCCCACCTTATAGCTTTCTCTGACTAAGACCTTGGTGCCCCTGCCTACCAAACAATGGCTCATTACCAGCTGGCACTTGATCACATCACAGATGAAGAAGGACCTCAGGTGCAGAAAGTTGAATGAATGGACTTTAGTATTCACCACTCAACAAAATGGCAAGATTGTTAAGAGTGAGGATTCTGATTATTTTGATTATTCACAGTGCCTTGTACAATGTTAGGAACATAGGAGGTACATATTTATTTATGAGTGATGTAATTTTGGTTATATATCTATCAAAAATTATTATATCATAGGCAAGTCACTGGAAAGAAGTTTTCATAAAATAAACAAAAGTGATTAAACTCTCACTGGTTGATAGCACAAGGCTTGATGTAAGTTGCAGGTAGTGGCTATGCTGTAGTTGAAACCAAATGACCTATATGTTTAGATGTTCTACTCTAGATGTTCTTTGCATGGAAAGAGGGCATTAAACTCTTTGAAACTACTGAAGTGCCAAAGCCAAAAATTTGCTACACAAGGTTAAAACACACTGAATTGTATACATTGTTAGATAATTCACATTAAGTGTGATTTATTAAAGCAAATAAGTAAATTATTCCCCTGAATGATACAAAATTATGTAATAGGCTTTCTCTTTTCCATCCTCTATCCTTTCACACTTAGAAAAAGATATGCTTGTCTATATAGCTAAACATACCTACATTTGTCTACACAGACATATGCTTACCTACATTGCCCAGTGGCTTAATGATAAAGTTGACTTTCTATCCCATAAATAAAAATGGAAAATGCTGTTTAGCTCTTCCTTTACCCACATATAAATCAATCATATCTAATATATTATTTGATATAATTCTAGAAAAAAATTAATAGGTAATGGAAATATTTTGAGATTGAGTTAGTTTTTGAGTAATCTGGAAAGATAAAAGCTATAATATTAGTTTTATCTAAATTTTCTCCTAATTCCATAACTAGATCTTGCATTGCAGATTTAATTTGTGAAGTCAACCAACATTCACTAATTGTCTAATAACAACATTATCTAATGCCAAATTTCTTTAGTGTTTGAGGCCAAGTCTTAACGAGAAGGAGCAATGACCCTAAAAAGATAGCCATAGCAGGTTTCCATTGCAAACACAGAAGTCAGAAGTTGAGAGGCTTCTGTTAATGTTCATCTCAACTGGGAAAAAACAAGACAGAAGAAGGAGTAAGCCTGCCTTTTTAAATTACATTTTTCTTATGTCCAAGTCGTAGTATAAAGGAGTTACCATTCAACAAATCAGTTTGTAAGTACAATGACCCTTGATTGATGTTACCCTTTTTTATTATTCTCCCCCATCCTTCCTGACCAATTACCTCCCCTCAATTTTCTCAGTTTCATGAGATATTCATTGAGTAGTATGACTGCTCCTCCCCGCTCCATTGCTCTCCTGACTCCTTTGTACCCTCCCTTTGACCGCCTCCTCACACCTTTCCTGCGCCAGTTTCCTGGTATTCATTTTGTTGGACTGGGGGTTCGTTTTTCTAAGGAATTACACCATCTGAGGGAGTAATTTTTAATGATCTGCCTGACCACATACACACAGTACCATTAGGAAGAAAAATAAAAGACTCAGCCAAGAGACTGCCCTTGGTAAAGCATTGAAATCAAGTCCATAGGCGCTTGAGTCACTTTGATTGCCTTGGATACTTCTGTCACCTATTAATATCTAACTTAAATGTTAGTTGTTAATTGTTAATGTCTAACTTAATTATATTTGTATCGTAACTGCATTTGTAAAATAGACCTAATGTTGAACTTAACTCACAGAGTTGTGATGTGTAGATGAATTAATACTTTCTTTTACAGAATATGACTCATTACATTTTATGAACCAAATAAACTATGCTTAAATGAAGAATGACTTTCCACAGATTTTCAGACATGTTTAGAGATATGAACAGTATCTGTCAAATTTCATGTGCATATTAAGTACTACCAGCTATTATTTATGATGTTCAGGTAATAAATATGTATCTGGAAGATTTTATTTGCATATATTAAATATGAGCAATTTTTATTTATAATGTTCAGGTAATAAATATACTAAGAATGATCAGTCAAATGAACTTACCTTGCTTCCAATTTTCAGCTTCTGTTGGAAGAATAATTGTGTTCTTCAACAAAACATAATCACAGAAAGAGACATATTTTTTTCCTGGTAATATACCAGGTTTTTCACAGATGTATTGGGCAGCTCAAGAACAGTGCTAGTTTGGAGGGGCCAGGTTCATTCAATGGGCTACAGTCATTCTTCCCAAAGCCATCCTTAGCTGGAGGACAGAACTTTCCTGGGTGAAAAGTGAAATTGTCGCATTGCCTTAGTTAAATGAAATAAAGCCCTGTCCCTCTGCATAGATAGCACAACTGAATCAGAAGGATAAAACTTTAAAAAAATACAGAGAGGTTACAGTTACATCTGTACAGCATCTTTACAAGAAAATAAAAGTTAATACAGAGAAAAAGCTTGGCTCCCTGATATAAGCAACTTATTCTTTCTTTTTTTAAATTTTATTTTATTGTAAGAATGCTGTACAGAGGTGTTACAGTTAGGAGTAAAGTAAATGAGTACATTTCTTGTCGAGCATTGTTACCCCCTCCTTTGTCGTTCTCCCACTATCCCTTCCCTCCCCCACCTTCCCACTCCTCTCACCATCCTCCCTGAAGTTGTAAAGTTCATTTCCAACATAGTGTCTTGTGAGTATCATTGTTGCAATGGGTCATCCTGTGTCCTTGTTTCAGCATTTTGTTATTCCCCTTCCCCTCCCCAAATTAGATAAATGTATATACAAGATGCAGGGTACCAAAATCAAACACAGTGACAAAAAGGATATATCACAGGGGGAAGAACATACAAAAGAAACAAAAAAAAATCCCGTAGTTCATTAAAAACAACAACAACAACAAAGAAAAACCCCTTGTGTCCATATTTTGGGGTTCATTTCGTTTAACATCTTCCTATATGGTCATACGTACAAAGCTTTTGAGCTTTACTGCTCATCTAAGAGTAACCTAGACCTGTGTGTGTATGTGTGTGTGTGTGTGTACGCACACATGCATGTGTGTGTGATACACACTGTAAATGTATAGGTGTTCACTCATAAGACTATGTGTATCATTGTATCATCATTAATATAGTCTCAGAATAAGAAATGGTGACTTTAATAAACAATTGGGTAAGTGTCAAAACACCAAAACTTCTTAAGTCCCCTTATGGAGGAATCAGTTGTTTAGTGAATGAATCAATGGAGAAATGAGTCAGAAAGTTAAGTGAATGAATTTAAATAAATAAATAAGCTCCAATGAGATTTTTTTTTTACAAAAAAGGATGCCTTTCAACCAAAGTGATGGCTCTGTCATCTCATCCAGAAACAGAATTTTAGACAAGAAAGTATCTTGTTAAACAGGTGAACTCAGAAAGAAAGAAAGAGGTCCACTAAGTCACTAGAGCACAAAATGAAGAGCACACACTAAAAGGAAGAGATTTGTTTCCCCAACTCATGGCAGCAAGGTCAAGTGCTTCCATTGCTAATAGCCAGTGAAGCAATGAATGACAGACCATTAATGGGCATCTTAAGTTATGGGAAGGAAACAAGCTTCCCAAATGAATGTTCTTCCAAAGTACTAAAAGGAAACGATCAGCGACCTAGACCTAGAAGAGATCTGGCATAAAAGAGCTTCTTTAACATCTCAAAATGTATAACCCTGGTTTAGTTAAAAGAATAACCAGAGACCTGTGGGATAAGAGAGCTCCATGTTCTTGGTGACTAGTTAGTGTCCATATTCTCAATTCTGGAAACCTATAGATTTCTAAAGTAAAAAAATAATAACAAAATAGAAGTACTGTTACTATTAAGAAACAGGCAAATGAGAAGTAGGTGGAGTTCACTTGCATAAGCTCAGTAACTTCTTATTTCTGTGTCTCAAACTTATTGAGATTTGTCAAAGGGAATGGCAAAATTTGATTTTTAGGGCTTCCATGTGTATAGTATCACCACACAGCTAGACAAAAAGATAAAGCTGTAAAAACTCTCAGGGCCTGGAAAGGAATTGCAACCTTCACATAGGATTTTTTGGTTCACTGGATCTGTGATATTATTGTGGGATTTTCTTTTAACCCTTAAGCACCTATGTCTTTTGCTGTCACAATAAAACTCAGGAGAGTTATAAGTGGGTACACAAAGCCCCATTTTGTCATACCATTTAATCACAACAGGGTTCTCATTGTAGAACATCAAGTTCCAATTCTTTTGCCAATTCCCTTAGCAGATAGAAAGGGAAGGGTACCTTTGAGAAGACTATTTATTGCATTATCAGCAAATGGTACTTGTCCTTCTTTGATAAAGAACTGCTTGCTTTCTGGGGTCACTGTTTCATCTTTCTCCGTGTCCTATACTGCTGATTCAAGTATAGTGATGCTTACTGACTTCAAAGGCAGCTTAATAGTGCATGGAGAGAGACAGGGAACATAGTGGGAATATTTCAGTTAGCACTTTACGAGGTCAGGATTCTTTTCTGTGATCTTTCTATGTACATTTCCACTTTTGTCTTACTGTTGGCATGAACCATTGGGTCCCTTTTCAAACCACAACCCCCATTAAAGTCATTAAAATGTTTCATCCAAATCTTACAGACTATATAGTGAATACTTGAATCTTCTACTCTGTGGATGTGATTCATATTGTTTTGCTTGGAAACTCTCTCATCATTGACCTGTGGGTGAAATCAGAATTTTGACATCCATTTTGTAATACCTTCCTTGGATATAAGTATATTTGTGGCAATCATGAAGATGATAAATTAGAATGCAAAATTTCTTGCAATAAAACCAAATCCAATGACATCCATGGTGCTTCTTGCAGTAAGCTCCTCCCCTCCAAATTTGATAATGTGATCATGTTGATGGCAAAAGAAAGAATGGACTTGTTTTCATTTTCTTTCCAGCCTCAGTATCCAGTGGTTCCAAAAGCATATTCAATTTATTTAAAAAATTGATACATGCACAATCTCTATGCCTAGCCATTTTCTTTATTATAATGAGATGCATCTTTCTGGATTTTCTGCACAATCAGATTGTAATTAAGCAGAGCAAGATGCAGGTAAGTGCATGAGATGCATGTTCAATTAAAAAAAGAAAATGCTGGTTAAGTATCAATTTGTATGACATTCAGTTTACAAGGGGATTTTGAAAGCAACTCCTTCTTTTTCATATATTTCCTTTTATATGTGTGCATTTGCACCCATGTAGGTTTTCACACTGAAATCATATTCTCATTTCATATGCAGGAGTTGCTGCCACATGTATTGCCCCCATCCAAGAAAATGTTGATATATGTTGAAAAATCTCCATAAAAAATAAAATGCTTGCATAAATTCATGTAGGGAAAATTAAAAAAAAATAAAAAGCAAGCAAGACCCAGCAGGCTGAGTCAATGTATAGCTTGCATATGGAAACAATGACATGATTATTTACTCACTGGTTTAATGATATTCACTTTCTCCTAATGGTAATGTGGAAAATGTGAGTACCAGATGCTGCACCCAGAGCAGAGAACAGAGGAAGATCTAGAGTAGGGAATTTATCCTGACACCAGAATGTGGTGTAACTCTTCAGTTTATTAACGCCGTGTTTTTTTTTTCAGGAAAAAAAATACTTTGATGTCTGCAGCTTGAATTTCCATATTTTTATAACGGTTCAGCAACAAATTTACATATTTCCTGGAATCTGCAGATATAAAAGCGGTAAAACACTCCAGGCATTATTAGACAGTAGATTATAACCCATTACTATTGTTTCAATTAGCAATGTAAAAGTGACCTGCAGTGTTCAGATGACCCACTAATGGATTTAAACGCTTTCAAATATTAATGCAGGTTTTCTAAAGATGAATCCCAAACCCATTATTCCTGGAACAACTATGAGCTGAAAAGCTGGCAATGATTGTGCATTATGTGGAAAGGCTCATGGTTAATTAAATGAATACCTAGCATTACACTATTCACTTTAGTGCTACAAAATTATTTCTCATTGATTTTTACATTCTGAGTCCATGATTCAATTTACTTCTGCAATTTGTGTTGCTGTGTCAATAAAAGAGGACGGCTTGAGGATGGAAGCATTAGAGACTGATAAATACATTAAGATCCAATGAAAACTGCTGTTTTCCCATTGTTTTCCTCTATTGAAATATCATTTGTAGCAGTACTTTGTTATGTATTATTAATACAATTTTTGTTTGCTTCCATCTGCTCTCTCCTCCTCCTTTCTATTCAGGAACTGGAATGTTAGCAATTGCTCGAGGGTGAGTAGCTAATTTTTCAGTAACAAGTTCTCTCACTATCAAGAACAAAAGCACCATCAATACAAATCTGTTATTTCATGTTAAATGAACTAGAAGGGTAGGCTGTTCATCAAAGACAGTGTATGGAGTGTGTGTTTGTATGTGTATGTATATGTGTATGTGTATGTGCTATAATTTCAAGTAAATGCCAATCCTGTTTGTTAAACCATGAAGTTCAAAAGCAACAACAAACAGGTCTAATCCCACTGTACAATGAATGTAATATAAATACAGTTTGATATATTTATGAAGTGTATATTTTATTTAAGAATCCTATTTTAAATCTTACTACTAAATTTGCACATGCCTTTGCTCTTTTCAAACTCATTTACTCAGTTGTCTTAAAGCTTTTTAAAATAATTTTTATTGAGATTAATTGATTACATAAATTTCACAAATTTCACAGTACTGTGAGATAGTGATACTTAGTTTAAGGTCACAAATACATTTTAATTTTCACAAGGCAAATTGTCATTCATGGTCAATAATGTTTGCAAATTCTATGAGCTTTGACAATACAAGTCTTTCTTCCACAGCGGATGATATGTACATTTCTTTCCTTTTGCATAGTGTAAGCTGTTCCCTCCTTCCTTCTCGCTCCCTCCCTTCCATCGCTGCCCTTGAGTTGCTTAGTTCATTTTCATCAATGTCCAGTTCAGCTGATGGGCCCCTCTGTTGTGTTTTCCTGTTTCCCTCTGATTCTGTGTCCTCTTCCTCTCTTCCCTCAGATGTACACACATACACACACACACACACACACACACACACACACACTCACACACGCACACACCATATATGTGGTTAAGAACATGGAGTTATTTAGAAATGATATGTCAAATTGAGTGGAGGTCCTTTGTTTCTCGAGTCCTGTTTACTTTGTCATATCTCCTTGCATTTTGGATTTAACATCCACATATCAGGGAGACCATGTGCTGTTTGTCTCTCTGCTCTTGGCATACCTTGCTCAAAATAATTTGTTCTAGTTCCATCCATTTCTATGTGAATGACAGTATTTTGTCCTTTCAAATGGTTGCATAATATCTTATTGTATATAGGTACTACAGTTTTTGGATCCATTCATCTGTGGTGAGGCATCTGGGTTGTTTCCATACCCTGGCTATTGTGAACATGGAGATGCATGTGTCCTTGTATCCTGGTTCCTGTTGCTCAGGGTAGATGCCTAGGAGTGGTATGACTGGTTCACAGGGGAGATCTACCTTTCTGAGGTACCCAATACTGCTTTCCAAAGTGGTTGTATTAGTGTTCATTCCCACCAAAGCTTAAAGTTGTGTGTTGAAATTTGTTTTAATGTTTTGATTTACTTCCTAGTCATGTGTTATTTTCACATGACTTAGGAAATGTTAGGTGTGCATTGTAAATATAACTTTTCCTAAGAAAAGTAGGCAAATGAAACTATTACCATCTTGTACCTAAGATTACCCCCTTGGCATTGATGGTGTGGAAATCAATTATTTCCATGAAGATTGTCACTAGATCATATCTCATCCACGTGTAGATTTGTACTCTGCATTAATCATGATAGATAATACAACCTCAAGGGAAGTAGTGTACTCATCCTTCAAGCAGTCATAATTAATTGTCTTTCTTTTTTCATAAAATCCTCTACAAGTATTTCTTTTCAGATTGAGCTGAGTTACTGGCTAAAATTTGAGTTTGGCCATCATGAATTAATGATCATTTCAGAAGTGCTCTTTTCTTCGCTTTATGTACAATTTTATTTATCTTTCAAGGTTAGTGGTATGATTAATACCTTCTTTTTATTCTTATTTATTTTATTATGTCTAAGTAGTTGTACAAAGATACTTCAATTAAACATGTCAATTCATGAGTAGATTCATCTTAATCAATGTCATATCTTTCATGGAAATGATCTTTTTTGTTGTTTGTTGCGACAAGTTCTAACTACATAGCCCAGGCTAACCTTAAACTTGGCATTCTCCTTCTTCCCAAGTGCTGACTATAACTTTGAACTACCATATATAACATCATTATTAATTGATGGAGGCTGATTTAAACTAATAACTCCTTTTTTCGACTATAATATGAACAGTAAACTATGAAATATTGCTGATGAAAATTTTCATGGCTGTATTTGTGCCACTGGTAGGATATACAATGATGCCATTTCTCTAAAATTGGTTTGGCCATAAGTGGTCCTAAACTTAAAATATTTTGTATAACCTTGAACAAAATTGAAATTCTATTTTTGATTAGGTATAGCAAATAACTATGAGTCAGGTGCTAGTGGCTTATGCCTACAGTCCTAACTATTCAGGAGGTTAAGATCTGAGGACCCTGGTTTGAAATCAGACTAGGTAGAGAGTACTTGAGATGCCATCTTTATTCAATAATCAAAAATGTTGTGTTAGAGGTATGGCTCAAGTGATAGAGCAACAGCACTGAGCAAGATAGACTGAGAAAGAAATAATTGCTAGCTTAGGAAAACATTTAACTATGTAAACTGTTCATTCAGAACTCAAAGTGTCATTTATGAGAATGAAAATTTGGAAACATCCTGAATGTTTAAAATAAAAATAATCAACTAATAATTTTGGTATGCAAGTATAATTACACATACACATAACTAATCAAAAGGTATGTAGTATGTCTTATGACTTCCAATTTGTTATTTAATGTTAGGGTTATTTTGAGGATATCTCTATGGTTTTTATTTTATATAAACAACTTGTGTTCATTAAAGAATTACAAAAATCTAAATATTTATAAATCTACATGTATGTAGATACATAGAAAGAGGGGGTAGAATGAGGGCATAAATGCTATAGGGTTAAGAGAGACTATTTGGTGATGTGCTATGAAATATTCTTTCCTTTTTATTGTTTTGGGGCCAGTCTGGATCTTGAACTCAAGGCCTAGACATGGTTTCTGATCTTATTTGTTCTAGGCTAGAACAAGTGGTCAGCAAAGTAGACAGCAAAGCCATAAGTCATGGTCATTATATTTTTATCCTTCCCCCCACCCCCCCCCTCCCCGCCCCCAGTGAGTACAATATTACCTTTGGAGTTGTAGCTTTTACCTGGTTTACTCACTACTAAACCTTCTGCATATGTGGTAAAAAAAAAAAAAAGTAGAGCTGTAGGCTCTAATTTCTGGCTTTGGGGTGGTTAATTGGAGATAAGAATCTCACAGACTTTCCTGCTGACTGTCTTTGAGTTACAATCCTTAGATTTTAGCCTACTGAGCAGCTAGAATTATAGACAAGAATCATTGGTGCCCAATATTTTTCCTTTTGTAATTTTAATTTGTGTTTTAAAATACTTCCACAAACAACATGGGTAACATAATTTTGTTAGTTAAAATATGATGAAAGATTGAATTTTAATTATGCTACATAGAAACTAAGTGAAGAAAATATCTTGGTAATTTTAGGAAGTGAAAGATAGAACAATTATATTAAAATAGAGTTCTGTTTTGCCTGTCAAACAACTTGATTAGAATACTAGCTTGTCAGTTTACTACCTCTCTTATCTGACCTTTAGTTTCCTCAGTGGGGATGGTAAGTGAGCAAAGAGAATACTTGGCTCAGATGCATGTGAATATTGAGATATAGCAACTGGAGAGAGCTGCAGAAACTCTTAAATATCAATAATTTCTTACCACTGTTTCCATTCACTGTTTAATTTACTCTCCTACCCAACAGAATTTTCTGTTCTAAAAAATGTCTTTTTTTTAAAGTTAATTTATTCAATAAACCAAGATGGGAAGAAATAGCTAAAGCATAACTATAAGGAAAATGAACCCTTAAATATGTATTTTAATGTTTTCGTTTCTTTCATGCATATGTTTCTAACGCATTTATAAGATTATTTCTTTGTTGCTTTGTATGTCCCTCCCCCACAGTGTAACCCCCCCCGCTTTCACTATATTTGATGTCAGTATAACATGTGGAGGAGATGGGGGCAAACAAGTCGTTTAAGGATTCAGGTGGACCTGTTGCAACAATGAGAAGTACAAAATGTCATGTCAAAACCAGCTTTACAATGTCGGTGGGGGGATGGGAGGGGGGTATAATTGGGTGGGGGGAGGGGGGAGGCTGGGAAGGGAGGTGAAGGGTAAACAAAGGAGGAGGCTGCAATGCTTGGTAAGAAATATATGCATTATCCTGCCCATGTAATTGTAGCCCCTCTGTACAGTATGTTCTCAAATAAAATAAAATAATATTAAAAAAAATTTGTTGATTATTTGGCTCTGAAATAAAAACTTTTCATAGATGGAGGCATCACATTAGGTATAGAACCCAAAGTGAGAAGGAAGGGCTTCCAACCAGGAAGTAGTTCTTTCCTTTGAGGAAGCTCCTATCGACCCCTGTCCTTACTCATTACACATGTTCTACAGCTTAGAATTAGCACCTGGCTTGGGTGCCTGTGGCTGTACACCTGACTGGTGAACATAGGAAGGACTAGACTCTAAGCCTCACCCCTATACTTCAGCAATCACTATGGCTGAAGATAAATTCTGAGAAAATACTCTTCTTCATTCAATCTTGGGATTATCCTCACGCTTCAACAGATGTACAGAGGGGACCTTAGGCTCTCAGCACAACAGTGTGTTCTTCAAACAGGAGCTATTCACAATATAAAATCATAGGCCATGGGGCTGGGAAGGTGGCTCAGTGGTAGAGCACTTGCTTTGCATACATGAGGCCCTGGGTTTGATTCCTCAGCACCACATAAGCAAAAAGAAAAAAGCCGGAAGTGGCACTGTGGCTCAAGTGGTAGAGTGCTAACCTTGAGCTGAAGAGCTGAAGGACAGCGCCCAGGCCCAGAGTTCAGTCCCCACGACCGGAACCACCCCCCCCCCCAAATCATAGGCTGTTATGAAGATGAAAAGAACTTCTCTACACCACAGACTTAAAACAGAGGAAAACAGAGAGTAATTCCTAAATGTTTCTTCCTATTGCTATTACTATGGTTTTGCCTTCCCTATGGAAGAACAAAATGACAATTTCAAGAAGCCTGGCCTGAGTTGAGCAGAAACATGGAATGTTGGAGCTGGGAAGGTAGCTCAGTGGTAGAATGCTTGCCTCGCATACATGAGGCCCTGGGTTCAATTCCTCACAGAAAATGCCAGAAGTGGGTACTGTGGCTCAAGTGATAGAGCACTAGCCTTGAGCTGAAGAGCTGAGGACAGCGCCCAGGCCCAGAGTTCAAGCCCCACAACCGATGAAAGAGAGAAAGAAAGAACTTCTATAAAGTAGAAAAAGAATTTTTTTATTGTGAAAATATCGTACAGAGGGGTTACAATTACATGGGCAAGGTAATGTAACAAATTGTACATGCTATTGTTGCAATGGGTCCGCCTGTATCCCTATTTAAACGATTTGTTTTTTCCCTTCCCCTCCACAAATTATACCAACATCAAATACAGTGAAAACAGGGGTTATACTGTGGGGGAGGGACATACAAAGCAACAAAGAAATCATCTTATAAATATGTTGGAAACAGTTGCGAGAAAGAAAAAACATTTGAATCCTTATCTTGGGGTTCATTTCGCCTAACATCAACTCATCTGACCATTTCTGCTTGACTCAGACATATACTAGTTATTGCAAATAAGGGAAACCATGGGACCTATGTTTCTTTGGGCCTGGCTTACTTCACTTAATATAATTTTTTCCAAGTCTTTCCTCCTAACAAGTGGGGCAATGTCATTCTAATAACAACAGATGCTGGAGGGGATGTGGACAGAAAGGAACCTTTCTGCATTGTTGGTGGGAGTGTAAACTTGTTCAACCACTTTCGAGAGTAGTATGGAGGTTTCTCAAAAGACTCCACATAGAGCTCCCCTATGACCCAGCAATCCCACTTTTGGGCATTTACCCAAATGATCAGAAACAAGACCACACAAAAGCTAGCAGTACAACTATGTTTATTGCAGCATTATTACCATAGTAGAAAAAAATTTTAAATAAGTTTTTTATTGTGAAAATACTGTACAGAAGGGTTACAGTTACATGAGCAAGGTAATGAGTACATTTCTTATCCAGCATTATTGCCTGCTCCTTTAGTATGGATTATTAAGGCCAAGAAATTTCTTGACTAAAACTCCTCTACAAGTTCTTGCATTATTTCTTTGATAGGCACAAACAGGCCTATAAGTATTCAGAAAGTGTAGTTTTTTGTAACTCAATGAAACCTTAAGACTATGTGGCACAATCACCTTAACTTATTCTTCCTTCAGAGGGACCAGGATGAATTGCTGAGTGCTGCCTTCCCAGATGCCAGGATTAAACCTACTTTTCTTGTCTCATGGTTCTGGGCTCTCTCTAGCAAATCGATTTTTCTCTATCATCTATAGTACCTTTAAATTAACTCCTTCTCCCCTGCCCCACAAAAAGAAACCCTGCTGTACTGATAAGTCATGGGACATTAAAAAACACATATTTCTTGCAGTATTATATTAGATAAATGCCCTTACATATTAAACTACACACGGATGCACACATACACACTTAATTTTTAGCCAATAGGCTGCTAGATCCAGAGCTTACATGCACATTTTTACAGGAAAATTCAAGCTCCCATGTGTGACTGCTTTCTCAGTAATGCTTTGCCGAGGAATGACTGGAATGATAATTCAGCAGCTAGGCCCATACAAGGGCAGGTGTGTTGCTCATTGGGTCTAGGGAACATTGATGGAGAGTCTCATTGTCTGCTGCAATATAAAAGGAATACTTGATCTGAGTGTGTCATTCATTCATTTAGAGCGAATGGTCACAGTTAAATGGACACAGGCTGAAGCATTTAGCTCTCAGTACAGCAGACTGGAGTACTGTCAGTAGATGAATCTTTATTCGGAAATGACAACTGAGGACAGTGTCATGAACTGTACTTTGCCCAAGTTCACTTAGCAGGGAATATAGTACTCTTTGTATATGACCAAAATGAAGATGGTATTAATTTTGTTTTTGTTTTGTACCTTGATTATCTTTCCTTTTACCATTACTTTAATGGAATCACAGCAGACAATAAGATATAAACATCATGATAAGTGGCACATAAGTAACAAGGGGAGTCAGGTAGAGAGAAATAAAGTGGAATGAAAAAGAGCATTCAATCATGACACAGTCAAGATGTACATTGTCAACATGCATTTTCTTCTAAATGTTTTCACAAATTTGAGAGTAATGTTCTCTTTATTTAAAGTTATCTAAGATTAATTTACATCAACAGAAAAACGTATAGCCTCCATACTATACTAGAAAAGCTATAAAAATCTAACTGGCAGAAATTCAATAGAAATTATTATAGCTGTAAAGCATTAGAACATAATAAATGGTATAGATTTTTAGGAATTTATTGTCTAAGGTAGATAGTGCATACAATATTAAAGCTATGTGGAATTCATCTCAAGAAATATTTATTCAGAAGTTAACTAAATAAGGCTACTGGAGATTATTAAGGTCACCATAAAGACACTAAGCCTTCTCACCACCAGTGGAGAGAAAGATTCTGAAAATAGAATCTTTGCTATGCTTAGTGTCAGAACTCCACAAAGAAAAGAATATGTGTGTGTCAAGACTCATTGCATAAAATACCTTTTTGAATAATTACATAAATAGCATGATTTTCTAAAAGCAATAGGAAATTTTACATAATATGATCAGAAGAGGGAAACTGCAGTTGTGCAAGCCTCCATGCATTTGTGCAAGAAAAATGTTGTGAATTCATTTTCTTTGTTATGGCTTTAACTAACCCAGCTTCTCACCTCTAATCATCACACGCTTTTCCCCCCCTACTTTAATTATGCTTCAAGTTCTAAAAATGAGTTAACCACTTACATAGGGAATTGGATTTGCCTTGAGGAGAAAATGAAGATAAATAAAAGCAAAGGGAAGACATCACTGACCACTACCTTAGTACCTATTTCAGGCACTGGAATGAAGCACCCAACTTATTCATAGAATCATAAAGACCCATTCCAATTGCACAGAACAACTGAAAATAGTGCTATAAATTAGTTCTTCATTTAATTCACAGCAGAGAGCCTGAGAACTGAAACAGAGAGGGCTCTCAGTCTACTGAAGGAAATTGTAGCTTTAAAGACAATGGGGAAGAAAATTGCTAGAAAGAGAGGAACAATTTAACTGGAAACTTGGCTGTGCATCATATCCTTTCATCCAGCTTAAAAAAAAATCAATTCTTCAGCTTACCCTTACAACTTTAATTGCAAGGCTGATTATATCACAGAAGAGCAAACATGAGATTAGATCTGAAAATATGTAATTTACTTTGGCAATCAAATAACAACAAAGCTATCGAAAATATAACATCTTTTTCATTTATATACCAAGCATATGTTTTAAACTCTAAAATACATGTTCACTATACATTTAGATAGGATGGCTTGTATCAGAAGGTATTTGAGAAGTCAAGCCTTTATTTGGTCTCAATATCCAGGATCTGGGCAGGGTCTACTGAATCTCATGTTGTGTTGTGACTTTTTTCTGCTATAAGGTTGGAGGAAAGCAGATGTGGTGTTCAACAACACTTTTCTTAGATTCTAGATATTAAGCTAAAAGCAATGATGCATCAGCATGTAAGAGCTTCTTACTGGATCATCATTTTCCAGAACTGTACATTCTGGTGTTAGTTTGAATTAGCTCAATGGAATTAGCTGGTGTCTATTTTTAATGATGATTCTCCAGAATATGATTTCATGGGTTTGGATATTCAAAATTCCTAAATTTGTGATGTTCTGTAAGAATATTCCAATATTTCTGACATTAACATGGTTTGTCTTTAAAAATCCACATAACTCGCTCATTTTTCAGATGAAGAAGATGAGAGACTGAGGGTTTGGAAACAGGAAGAAGCAGAGAGTCAGTGGCTTGTGCTTGCAATCCTAAGTACCTAGGAGGCTAAGATCTGAAGATCATTTTTCAAAGCCAGCCTAGATAAACATGTTTATGAGTTTCTTATCTCTAATTAACCACCAAAAGTGGAGCTATGACTCAAGTGGTGGAGTGCCAGCCTTGAATGATATATTTAAGGCATAGTGCCCGGGCCCTGAGTTCAAATCTTACTACCAGCAAACAGTAAAGTAAGATAAATAAAATAAAGTAATAAATGAAACAAAATGAATAATAAAACAGAAAAGGAAAACTAAATAGTACAACATATTCCTTAAAGGAACCATTTCATGCTTAAAATTGACATTGAGCTGAACTGTATTATTGATTAAAAAGAAGAAAAAGAAAAAGAAGAAAAAAAAACCTGAAAGTGTTAGGTTCTACTTGACATTGCCTTCACTGGAGCTTAGTGTATCTGATGTAATAAATTCACACTTTTCAAAATGTTCAATTCTTTCATACAATAGCAGCTTATAAAAAAGAATATAGACTAAAGAGTAAGTTGCATAATGAGATTTAATCTATGTAAAATATGTCCCAGAAGAAATGTCCTTTACTTTGATCATATCCCTTGAAACAAGGTCCCCTGCTGGAAACCACAGTAAAATGAGAGCTTGGGAAAAAACTTGTCTGGCAAGCAAGGTTGCTTTTTAAAATAGAAGTTCACCAAGTGCATGATCCTGGGGTGGGCTTAATTAATGTCAATGAAATTTTGAAGGTTCCCTGAGGCTTAAAGGGGAAATAAATCTCTCTGGATTTTCCTTGCCTTCCTCTCTGAGGTACTCAAGATTAGACACACACATACACACACACACACACATACACACACACACACACACACACACACACACACACACACACCCCACAGGCACACCTGGGCTCTATCATACCCATGCACATGTGTGTGTGCACACACAATAGGTATTTGTTTCATTATGAAATATTTCTTTTATTATTTTCTCTATTAGAGTAGGCTCACATATCACTTTAGCCATCACACTCCACATGGCTCTGAATGTCAGCACAATCTTGTTTTTCTTTTAAAATGACTGATCCCAGTTCTGTAAGTAGACATAGCTTCTGCAACGAACTCTTTTTTATATATATATTGAATGCAGTTCTGACAAGTTCAACTGAAAAAGCATCCCTGGATAGATTCTTCAGTTATTTTTTATTAAAATTTAATTCCATGTTAAATAGTTCCTCATCAAATTGAAAGAGTTTGTTTTTTTCCAAGTGTACACTCCATTTCTTTTCATTCAGAGTCAATGAGATTCTGGGCTTGATTGCATAGCCTTCTCCCAGAAACAAATTAATACAAATGCCAATGAAATGTTCAATTTTATTTTAGATTGGTTGCATATAAAAAGACTTACCAAGAACAAGTTCACAAATTACAGTAAACCATTTTTCTGGAAAAGTGAAAGAGGAGGCTAGAGATCAACTTTTATTAATAACTAATGCATAGAAGATAGGAGTCTAATCTGTGAATATATCGGATTTCTCAGTGTAACCCCCCCTCACATACACATTTCAAAATCACCCATCCACTGAGCCACACCTAGGGAAACAATCATATTCACTTCCTTGGAACAGCCTGAAAAAAAAAGATTATTTTTATGCGAATTCTCTTCCAGTAGTTCTCCTGCTCTTCCATGAATTCAGCTATATCATTTTGAGCCTCTGAGTCACCTTTCAAGTCTTGTTTTGAAGACCTCAATTTTTCTAAAGATTTCAGAAATCTCAGAAATATTCAAGTGGTCAGTCAAATAAATATGGTGTTACCACCTGTGTGGTTTCGGGGTTTGCTTTTGTAATTTCTAAGACATTCTAACATTATTTAATTAGCTAAAATTTCCCCTCTCTTGAGAAATGGAAACTCAACGGAATGTCAACAATTGCTGTCAGTCTGCTGCAGGCTAAACTCATTACACAAAAACTAAAGGTAAAAATAGTCCAAGGCTGAATTCTTTGTCAGAATTTTGAGGCCCACACCTTATGTCAAGGAAATCCATTTACGATTCTAGGAAAATGACAAATTGGGAAGCCTAGCTAATAAATTATCTCAATGGAGACAATAATTGATCAGTCCTTGCACAGAAATTTATCTAATTAGCCAAATAGCATATCAAGTTGTGTCAGGGATTATCTGAGTAGCACATTTATGACTTGATGAATCTTTTTTTCCTATCTTGGTTTGGCCAACAACAACAACAAAAGACTCTGCTGCTTTGTATTCCTAAAACAAATCTTTTTACCTCTCAAGAAAGAAAAAGAAATCATTATCTTTTAAGCAAAGCATAGCCAAGAACTGAAGAGAAATACCTTACTTTATCTCAATTATCACAGAGGGTTTGGGATTCATAGGCTCATTACTAAGGATAATAAAATTTGGCATTTTCTATTGTCTGAGGTTTTATAAAGGCTAAATTTCTTTATTTATTTAAATAGATGATAGCAAAGAGCAAACTACAAAAACAAGTGCTATATACTGAAGGCATGTGAATTACCTCCTTCCGTAGGATAATGCAAATTAGAAGTATGTAAAGCTTTGTCTGCACCTGGGATCTTTAATGAGGATAAAGAAAAATCAGACAGAGATTCTCCTGGGGAAAGAGAGGATCGTTATTTGAATAACCTGCAGTGAATTCTAATCAATGTGACGTGACTTTGAAAATGAATGTGGTCTTTCAACCCGCTGTACTTGAGCTGTAATATTAATCATAACTTCATGGTACAGTAAAGCTTATGACAAATGCTCATCCAGTAGACTCAGAAAAAGACTGGCTTAGATGTTCCATGCCGAGGAGGCATGGAACTACGGAAATACCAAGATTCTTTCCTTTTCCTCCTTGCTAGTCTATTTATTGGCTACTGTATTCTGATATCTTTCCTTTATTATCACAAAATGGTCTGGTGCACATTGCATGTCATAACTGTAATTGTTTTCTTTTTTTGTAAAGGTGACATTTTACATGTAGCTTATTTCCTGACACACTCTTAGGAGTGTTATTTAACATTAAATTATACCAGGAAACTGGTGTGCCAATCTGCTAAGGATGCATTAAGCAGTCCAGCAAACCTCTGAGACACAGGAGGGAATTTTAGCTCTGCCCCATTAAAGCCCTGAATTCTTTATAAGTACATCCTGGACCTGAAGAAGGTTGAGTATAAACATAGCAGATTTCCTGGTAGGCTAGATAGAAAAGTGATGCTGACTTAAATAATAATTTTCAAAAAAAAATCAGTTATCAAGTGTTTCCTGGCTTAAAAGGAAATGTAATTAGTTTTTGACAAGTTGACATTAAAAGGCTTATTACTGAACACAATACGTTAAAGCTAAATTTTCAAGAATCACATAAGGAAGAAAGAAGATAAAATAAACATCTTACAATAATTTAAATAATCTTTTGTCTGGAAGTAATTCCAGAGAAGGAAGAGGAGCGCATATGTGACTCGGCCTGATGGAAAGAGTGTTTAGGAATCAGAACTGTCATCCTGATCCTGTGGTTGTTATAATTTTCTGGGATGAACTGAAAATGATGCCCTCCCCCACCATAATACTGTTAGCACAAGCCCTTGCTTTGTCGGCAAGAAAACAGAAATTAATTTTATAAATGAACAGTTTCACGTGATATTTTAGGTAAGAAAATAATAAAAAAATTGTAGCTGGCTTTTTCTAGTTTGAGGACAGTCAAAATGGATATATCCATTTCAAACTTACCTATGTTTCATAGAATTAAAGAACTAAAGTTTTCATGAGACATTACTTTCTTGCTTTAATGTTGTCAAACATCATGAATGCCTAGATGAAACATATATTGAATGTAAATACAATGTTTTTTGTGCCCATATTCATTAATATAAGCCTGTAGCTATATACAACAAATATCAAATATTGATGGAAGGCTGATATGGATAGATATGGAATATATGAATTCATATCCATCTATGTAAATATAATTTAGGTAAATACATGGATAGCTAAAGTCTTGATCCATCATACATCATGGTAGTCCTTATCTATCGTCCTTAGCATATATTATACATGTTATTTTAATAATTTTATTACTACTAAAAGTATTATTTATGAATCACTATGACTTTTTCATGCATGACTTTAATATTCTCACCTCAACATTGACAATATCCAACACATTTTGACCTTTGTAATACACGAAGAATGTAGATTTTATTTAAAAATACACATAAAGAGAATTCAGGATTGCAAAGTAATATGCTGACTTCATTTGGCCTTAGGTTACCTACTTATTTTGTTAGGTGTTATTTCTAGGTATATCTCTGATAAAATTAGCATTTTACTCAATGGAGTACAGAAAACACATCCCTCCCTAAGTGGAGGTCATACTTGCTTCCAATAGCTATAACTGAATATAATAGACTTGGTGATTTATAAAGAAAAAATGGTTTAGCATTGTGTGTGCCTATATGAACAAGTATGTACATGTATGTTCCAATTGTTTCTGTTTCTCCAGGAAACCCTGACAAACCAAGATTTTTTTGTTGGTTGTGGGGCCTGAACTCTGGACCTGGGCACTGTCCCTCAGCTCTTCAGCTCAAGGCTAGCACTAACAAATAAATCTACATAGTTATGAAGCCATTATCACAATCCCACTTTAGATCATATTCATCTACCCTGTAAAACAGCCCCTGCCTGTTTATAGTTAATCTGTTCTACCTTTAGTAGAACTACCTTTAATAGAATCATACAATCTGAAAGGTCTTACATGTCTTCCACTTAGCATAATGTTTTTGAGGCTGATCTATGTTGTTACTTCAAGCTTTCTATAATGCATTTGTCTACTCTTCACTCTGCTCACTGCTTCTGATCTATTTTGAGTCTTTCCTATTTTGGTCTTGACCTCGGATAGGAGGCAAAGAGATGCAATGTGTGATACAGAGGAAAGAGCAGGGAAGGAGAGGACAAAGAATTGGGTTTACTTCTATGAGAAATGCAATTTTTCTCTCTTAGATACTTCAGCTGTAAAATCTAAGAGACAATACCCATAGTGGCACTTTAAACCCTATCCAATAGTAGCTCATTGGTCTTACATCCTGAGCAGAATCAAGAAGTTAATGAGTCAGATTTCTAAAATTCAAGTCTCTGTACTCAAAGAATTCAAACTTAAATGAGAAAGATTAATGAACGGAGTTTCAACAGTGGTGGAATCACAAGAGGCTTCCCTTCAAGTTACCATTCACTGAACTAAAACCATGTGCAAGTTTATATAGTGCAAGTGATAGGCTTTAATTACAAAAATATATCAACCATTCTCAAATTCTATTTAAGATAACCCCACAGGAGCAGCAATCTCTCGCAAACTGTGGAAAATGGAAAAGAATCACTGACACGATATATTTTTTTCTTGGTCACTAAGATTATGTTATTTTTTTCTTAATACATATTTTTATTGTAAAGATACCGCACAGAGGGGTTACAGTTACATGAGCAAGATAATGAGTACATTTCCTATTGAGCATTGTTACCCCTTCCTTTTATTCCCTGTACCATCCCTTTTATCCCCACCTCTCTAAATCCACCCTCCTCCCCTAGCAAAGTTATAAAGTTTGTTTTCAACATAGTGTCTTGTACATCTCATTGTTATAATGGGTCATCCTGTATCCTTATTTCAGCATTTTGTTATTTTCCTTCCCCTCCCTAAATTAGAAAAATGTATATACAAGATGCAGGACACGGGAATCAATTACAGTGACAACAGGGGTTGTACCATGGGGGAAGAACATACAAAGAAACAAAAAAAACCACATATTACATTAAAAAGATACTATATTTTTTTAAATGTGGATTTATTGGATCTACTAGGGTTGGAGCTTAAAGACCATTTGATTTGGCTGTTTTGAAAGCAATCCACTTTTATTCCAAAATCTGAGAACCAATTTTTTTTTTGTCAGTCATGGGGCTTCAACTCTAGGTCTGGGCACTGTTCCTCAGCTCTTCAGCTCAAGGCTAGTGCTCTACCACTTGAGCCACAATACCACTTCCAGTTTCTTAGTGGTTTATTGGACATAAGAGTCTCACAGACTTTCCTGCCTGGGCTGTCTTTGAAATGAGATTCTCAGATCTCAGCCTTCTGAGTAGCTAAGATTACAGGTGTGAGCCATTGGCACCTGGCCTAAGAGCCATTCTTGAGTGAAAACAGTACTTTGATACATTAACTGTTGGTAAACACTGAAGAATCCTTGATGAAATTCTCATGTCTTCTCAGAATTACCAAGAGACAAACCTCTGAGACCCATTTTATCCTTCTTTTGGTCTATTCCTCCAGAATTTTTGCTAAACGCATGGTAACCCAGCCTCCCTTGTTAAGTGTGATCATGTGACTAATCACTAGCCAAGAGATTTGAATAGGAGTCCTTTCTAACATTTCCCAGTTAATGCCTCTAAAATAAAGGGATTTATTTACCATTTCTCTCTCCTTCATTTTCACTAAACAGTCTATTCACAGGATAGTTGCAATCCATTCATAACCCCATGAATAAGAACAACATTAAACAACATTAGTGTCTGCTTCTTCATGTCGACTTTTGCTGAACTTTGGCTTTGCCTTTCTAGAAAAAATACACTATTTGAGGTCTCCTTGAATCTATTATATTTCAGTTAATATATTTGTGTACATTAGCGTATCACTCAATGTATTTACTTATAAGTTTAGAAGCTTAATCTAGCTACCACATGTAAGGGAAACTATGCAAACTTGACACAGATACTCAGAACTGATGGAACAAGTGAAGAGGTAAAGAGTGAGGGAAAAGTAGTCAAAAATTCAATGTACATCCTACAAAATTAAGATGGGTAAAGAGGTGGAGAGAGGAGAGATGGGTGAGAATGGTGAAAGGGATAACATTGAGTCAGATATAGTGTATTCATGAACTGCTTTGTTAAATGGAAACTTCTTTGTACAACTACTTAAACATAAGAAAGAAAAAGAAAAAGAACGTTAGCGAATGGCAAAGCAGAGAATCATTGAATATTCTCCATGACTTCTTACCACCTCGTTTGTTTCTTTGTTTGCTGCATAGTCATTTATTCACTAATAATGACAGGATTTCACTAGTGCCAGCGGCCGGGCACTCCCTAGATAGCCTAGGCTGGGTTTGAATTGCCATCCTCCTGCCTCAGCCTTCCCATTGCTAGTATTACAGGCATACAGTAATGATTCCTGGCTGCTAGCTCAGATTCTTAAACAAAAGAAATGAATTTTCATTTTGTTTAAGTTTTGTTTATCCTATCTCTATTTAAAAAGTACAACTTGGAGGGGTGTCCGTGGCTCATGCCTGTAATCCTAGTTACTCAGGTGGCTAAGATCTGAGAATAGTAGTTCGAAGCCAACCCAGGAAGGAAAATCCAAGAGACTCTTATCTCCAATTAATCACAGAAGAAGCCAGAAGTGGTGCTGTGACTCAAGTGGAAGAGTGGTAGCCTTGAATGAAAGGAGTTAAGGGATAGTGCCCAGGGCCAGATGTCAAGCCCCAGGACTGGCAAAAAGAAAAAAAGAAAAAAAAAAGAAAAGAAAAGAAAAACTGATAGCTTAATCAATATAGCTTAATCTTTGTTTCTAAGGTGGTTATTTTCTGTATGCATTCACTCACCTCGGTTATGACCTGAGTCTCTCTACTATTTTGTTCATGAAGAAGTTTAATTTGAAGAGCCTGAAGAATTGTTCAGAGGAACACTATGGCATAAAAGCTTACAGAGAGGTAGCACAGAAAATCTGGTGTTTTTATGGTAGTTTTCCATTTTGCCTTGCATTTTGTTAGATTAGTATGTTTTGAAATCATTGGTATGAATGAACTGAGCATGTCATCTTTGGTTTCTCCAGAGGACCTAGCACACATTAAATACTCAAAACTATCTGTTGATTTATTCTCAACAAAAGACTCTTGGGCACCACAACTGCTGACATAATGAAATTTGCACTCTCATTCATAGGCGATACACTCAGGCACTGGAACACTGAGAGACATGGCAGTGTGTGTGTGTGTGTGTGTGTGTGTGTGTGTAGCATTGGGCAGGTAGAACATGCAATTGTTGAGTCCTCTCCAGCTCTAAAAGAAAGAGAAACAAATCACAGCTCTCTCTCCATTTTCCAAGATCCACTGGTGATTTTTTTTATTGTCTTAAAGAAAATACACCAAGATTCAACAGCCAATATAAATGTGCCCCATCCAATCTCTCTCCAGCATTCTTTCTTGGTAAACTCATTCTGACTCCCTTTTTCTTTTCTAGCCTCACACTCTGTTCCACCTGTGTTTTCTGCTCAGGGACATATTTACCTGTCACATTTCCATCTACTCTGCCTGAGTGAATGCCCTTCAGAGCGATGTGAATACAGAGATCCCCTGATGGCACAGGAGGTAAACAGCCCTGACAGTTCTGGACTTTCTTCTAATTGATTTTTCATGATTATCTCAAACTGAAGAGACTCCATATAGCAAGATGCCAAGTCAGAAACCAGAGCAGTCAAGATACCTCCTGATGGAATAGGGCAGATCTGCAAATTCCGGGTCCTTGATATGAAGTCAAAAGGCTCATGTGGTCTGTGGTCAGAGCTGATCCTTTGGCATACCTTTCCACAACAGCTGCTTCCCTTTAGCAAGTCCTATGGGAATGGGCTCCAAAATATTTCCTAAAGGCTTCTCATTCTTACCACATCTGGATACTAAACACTTCTCATTATCCGCCCCACATCTGAATGCCACCTGCTTCTCTTAGTACTACCATCCTCGCTTAGCAGACATCTCCTGTTACCTGACCTTATCTGAAATACTGACAACTTCTCCACTGGCTTCTACTCTTCCTTGCTAGACTCCTTACCCCGATTAGTTCTACACATGAGTCAGAAGGATAAAATTGTCCAAAGACTTCCCATGGCACTGGTCATAAATCCTAACAAATACTCTAATGACTTATTTCTTCCAGCCCCTTTGAAGCTGCTTTCCTCTGTGCCTTAGCCATACTGCCCTACACTATAAATACACTAAGCTCTCCTTTCATCACTGATTTTGAAAGTGATGTATCTTCTGTTGAGTGTACCTTGTCTCTTCAAATTAACCTCACTGCTCGCTTCTCATCAAAAAAGTCTCAACTCAAAAGCCACCTCTCAGGGATGCTTCCCTTGGCTGCTTCTAGCTACTGCTCCCTTCTCACGACCATAATCTTTTCTCAGAGAAACTAATATTATTGGACACTATTTTACTTGAACACAATAAATTTTTAATGAGAATGATTAGCTTAGTGGATAAGATCTCAAACACTAGAGTCCGCCTTCCTAGATGAGTCTTTAACATTTGACATCTATGTGTGGGCAAGTTACTATTTGCTCTTTGTGAGTCCACTTCCTCAAAACAATAGGAATGCTACTGTCACCTATTACTTAGGGTCGTTGTCAGAAATCAATAAAATAATTCATGCTGTGGAAATGAACAACACTTAGGTGAAACAATGTGCAGTCAAAATATTCAATTAACAATTTAAAATATTGCATTTAAATTTCTATCATATATGTATATCGATATAGATATAGATATAGGAGTATGTCAGTAACTATTTGGGCTTTATTTAACTATTTGCTTCTGGTTTTAGTTAGAGCCAGAATATTGAATGATCATTTAATGCCACATTTTTTAGTCCCCTAAATATTCAAGGCCAGCTTTTGTCAGAGGTCTGAATGTTTTCTTCATTCATCAACAGAATTTTACAGAATGATTATATGTAAAATTCAGTAATAGGTTCCTAAATGGATGAATTGTTCACAGTTGAACATAGATACAGATAAATATGTAAATCTGATGAACATCAAAAGCTTTGTAGCAAGGAGAAGAAAACACTCCCTATAGTCCTTTGGGGGAAGGCATCTCCTGTTGACCAGAAAATGTTCCTGGTTCTTGCAAGGTAGACTGTAGACTTGGGATGCTGAGTGTTTAATGAGCACCTGTGGATACCTCACTGTGGCTGAAACACCACTCAGGGAAAATATAGTCACTTCATAAGTGAATAACTAGGAAAGAATGTAGCATCATTTGCTCTACCAGCAGCATGTGAATAAATATGCTGCACATATGTATTTACACAAATGCAGACTTATAGGCTTGCTCCAGAGGGGGGAAAGAGAGTGTTGAAACCTGATGGCACATCAAGCATTTCCTGAGGGAGGTTGTCTGTCAGTCTGTTTGTGCTGGCTGATTCAAAATCACATGTGGCTTTCAGATGTAGTAAAGGAAAAAGTATTTGCATATAAGAATGGGAATCTTTTGTATAAATTCTTACTGTAAGCCACTTGAGGAATCATACCATATTTCTGAGTATATCTTTGGTCATGGGTTCTGGAAAATCTTCTAAAGACCACCTTCTTGGTTTTCCCCTTTCTTCTTTGACTTTGGTACTTTTTTAAGATGGGATTTATTTTAGGCTAGCACTCTATTCTTGTTGTATACCCCCTCCTCTTTCTTCCTTGTGAGGTGATAAGGATGTGAAACTTATTTCCACTCTGCTTTTTCTTCAGCCAATGCCAAATTTTTATTATTTTTTTAAAAAGGCTTGTAGGGAACAAAATTCTGATAAGATTCATTCATGATTAAGAAACATTTGTAAAAATGCACCAAAATCCAGTTTTGTAGTATTGTAGTTGGACTAAATTGTGACCTACCAAAGTGTAAGTAGAGAAGCCGATAAATTCTTCATCCAAATCTGTCTTAATGGAAGAATAAACCAAGCTTGAGAAGAGGAAGTGCTGTCTTGTATATACTAAGTTATATGAATCTGGAGATCAAATAGATCTGGGTATGAAGGCTGCCTCTAACTTACTGATCATTCTGTTGTAGGAAACAGAGATACACAGGTTCCTGGCTGTTCATCTTTTCATTCTGTAAACTTAGCCAGATTGCAACTCCCAGCCTTCTTCAAACCTCAGTACCATCTAGTGATTGAGGTCTGCCACGTGATCACTACTGTCCTCATCCATGGCCCAACTATCTTAGAATATCACATGAAATAAAAAATTAATTTTTATGGATTCAGCAACAGAAGTTTGGAGCAGGTATAGGAGCTAGCTTACCCATCTGCATGTGGATATCATCTTACACTCTCAGCTTTTGTTTCATCTATAAACAGAGCTAATCTAGTTATCTTCAAGAAGTGTTAAGAGGATCCAAAATGATTTCTTCATTGCTCAGTATTTTTTATTGTTATTATAAAGGTGATGCACAAAAAAGTTATAGTAAAGTAGGTGTTTCATTATTTCTTTTGCTTTCATATACCTATATTTTTCATTATAGTAAAAAAAAACAAAAAGCCTTCTACTCTGCATTTCTGATATTCACTTTGCTAATGAGCAGCAGAAGATTTGTAGGAAAATAAAGCAGCCTTTGAAACAAAATTCTAAGGTATTCCTAGAAAGGAGTGGTCAAGTATATTAAGTCCTTAATTCAGTTTCAGACATAAAGCCAGGCCCCCACGGGCACAGCTTCTATGCAAAGTTACAGTAAATGAAAACATAAGGAGCAACTCTAACAACATTCAAAGTTCATATAGATCATTACTGATTTTCTCAGAGGGAATGCTACAGGGTCTTTCATACGAATGTGTTGCCCAGAGTTTCTTAGAAATACTTTTCAGACATCATACTCTCTGTTCCAATTTCATACTTATGAGATCTATTTTTTAAAAATTCTCTCATGCTATTATTTACTTGGTTTCTTTTCCATCAAAGTCATAGTTCTTGTTCCTCTCTCCTCACTCTCACTGTGGTCTTCATGGTAGAGCAAACCCATGGAATTTCTGACCCTATTTTCTATCCAAACCAGACCACAATGAGCCAGGAGCTTCAAGTCTTATGCCTGTTTTCAGGGAAGAAGCTATATATCCCTTGGGAAGTGTGGTTTTAATTTCCTCCAACAGTTTATCTTGTAAATCATTCTATGAAAACTCTTCAGTGACCGCGATTCTTCAGTTTATTATATAGTTTGATACAATGACCAAATTAGGTGTCTTGAGAAGTAAAACATAAGAATGGGACTATTCAAGTCTCTGCTCTGACAATAAGGGGTTATAAATAGATCAACACAAAGTCCAGAATTCAAGGGAAAGAAGTGGGCCTGGAAAGCCAACATAAACCATGTGACTCTCAGGTTCCTCTGGAGGGATAGACAGGGCTGGGCACCTGGGACAGCATCTTGTAGGTCAGATATACTTTGATATCATATATACAGCAAGAAGCTTCTCACAACCAACACTCCTTACTTCTGAGTTCCAAAATAACCAGGCTTACGTCTGCATCAGGTCACAGCACTGTGAAAGGGTAATTTTTATCTGTGAGAGGTAAATATAATTATCATTGATATGACTTCAGGCTTATCTTCAAGCATATTTATACAGCCACTAAGGAACAAGAACTTTAGGTGATTAGCTTTAGAAGAAAACAAAGGGAATATATACCATATTTTCTTGATCCATTCATCCACTGATTCCATATCTTAGCTTTAATAAATAATTGGGCAATGAACATGGTTGTGCTGGTGGCTTTAGAATTATATGTTTTTCCTAGAAAGAATGGCAATGCCCATTCTTTTTTTTTGAGTTTCCATCATTTGAATATTATACATATACTTTTTTATTGTGAAAATACTGTACAGAGGGGTTACAATTACATGGGCAAGATAATGAGTACATTTCTTATCAAGCATTGTAGCATCCTCCTTTGTTTGGCAATGCCCATTCTTAAGGAAATGGAAAGACTTGGAAAAAACTATATTAAGAGAAGTAAGCCAGACCCAAAGAAACATAGGCTACATGGCTTTCCTCATTAGTAATAACTAGAATATGTCTAGGATATTCTTAGAGAGGATCATAATAGTTCAATAGCTATGTGAAATGACCATATAAAATGATGATTATTGAAACAAACCCCAAGAAGTGGAAACAGGAGGTTTTCTTATATTGTATTATTTGCAGTTATTCCTTTTTTCTGTCTTTGTCCCCCTTTGGTTTATTCCCTGATGTCACTGTGTTTTTTTTTAAAATTTCTGTACCCTTTGTCTTGTATATAAGATTTTCTGATTTGCAGAGGGGAAGGGAAATCACAGAAATGGTGGGACAAAGGATGAATCAATTTGGAGGAAGGAGTTGGGAGGGGAAAAAGTGTGACAAAATGAGGAAATGAGGGAGGGGTAATACTGTTCAAAAAGATATGTATTCATTACCTGACTTACAGAAGTAAACCAAAAACTTTAGGTCTCAGTGGTAAAAGTACACTCCATCCTTCTTGTGTTACTTATGCTACTATACTTGAAGTAAAAAAAAAAACTGTAAAAAATAAAATAGCCTGAGATTTTATCCTTCTTGCAAGCCAATGCAAGACATATTTAGCTTCTGAGCAAAAGCTAAATATTAGCTTCGTGTCTTCATTGGTTCCTTTTGTCGTTCAGGTACCAAGGGGGACTCTGAGCTGGTAAAATGTCAATGTTCTTTAAAGGGTTGTTCACAAATGAGTACAAGAGTTTCTCTAGAGGGAAATTTTATCTTAATTATTCAGAATAACAAGTAAATATGTTGTCTTCTCTAGAAAGATACTGACTTTATTTTTCAAGGCCATTTATTGTATAGAGGACATTGAAAACTAATTTAAAATAAAATGTTGCCAGTGTCTCTGCGAATCCCATGTGGAGAACTATGTGAGATATATGGAAAAATAATCTGACAGCAGTTACAATGGATTCTAGAGGGAAGGCATATTGAGTAAGGCAAAACTACTTAAGTCACTGTTATTTTTTAATGGGACTCAAGAAAGTTACTTAAGCGTTCTGAATTTCAGTTTCCTTGTCTGTGAAATTAAAAAATAAAAATCCTATCATGTAGAGTTACTACAAGGATTAAATAAAACAATCTGTAAGAAGTATCTATGATTATGTGGCATATTACACAGATAATATAATGAACATTACAATATAATGTTGAAATGTTATTTTATTTTGTATGACTTGTTAACTTAGATTGTAAGTGTGTTATGGCTCACACATTTAGTTTAGCTTTAAAATGCTATTCAACTTACTAGCAACTTACTTACTTACTAGCATGGGAGTTCTGCCTCAGGAAACAAGTTACCTAGGTTCTAACTCTATTACAAACCACTGGGTAACTTCAGTAATTCAACCATAAACAATTAATTGATCAAAGGAAGAGGATGGGATGAAAATATTTCATCCCAATGATAACCTTGAAACCTGGGTAGTGACTGCTTAAAGAATTATGTGGAGAAAAAAATGTGAACCTATAGCTAGGCTTAACCAGAAATTGAGCACACAATACTCTAGCATGTCTTTGTGGTGCTAGTCTCAAAAAGGATTAGAATGGATCTGCCTGAAGGGAGTAGAAAGATGATAGTGTACATGCCTTTATGTGTTGCTCAATTGATGAATATAAATTTAGTAATTGATGGATTGACTAGAAGCTGCTGGAATCCTGGGTCAAGGATGAAAACAAGGAGAATAAGAGCCAATGAAGAGAGAAGAGGGAAAAATATGAGCCACATTACAATTTTACTTTGGGATGAAGGGAATCCTCCTTTTCATTAGACCATGACCTCTATACCAGTTTAAGTACTTCTGGAAATCCCAGATGTTGTCAGGCTGGTGTGGAGCCCGATCAGGCTTTTTTTTTTTTTCTAATGGCCTGGTGTGGTGATGTTGCCTCTGTTTTCTCCTGGGCTTGAAATGACTCCTCCAAAGCAGCTGCTCAAACACTTTAGACATAGCAGTGGTGAATCCAGCCAACAATCCTGGGGTCTGCCATGTTTGGTAACACCTACCAGGTTCAGAGTCTCTTGGTCGTTGTGTGTGTGTGTTTTGTTGATGTTGTTGCTGTTGTTTTCAGAACACATTCTAAAGGGTAACCATCCTTCAAATCATCCTAATAAAGGTGGCAGATGCCTAAGTATAAGGCAAGACTGCAGAAAAAAATTTCAATGTCCTTGTAAGGAAAGGACCTTGAAAAAGGGAGACTCTCAAGAAAACTGAAGGGGAAGGGATAAAGGAGGGAAGAGAAGAAATAAGAAAAATAGAAGGGGTGAATCTGATCAAAGTACATTACACACACGTATGAAAATTTCATAGTGATACCTTTTATTATGTACAATTTAATGTATTCCAATAAAAATTAAAGATAAAGGCCTTGGAAATAGTAGAGCTGAAGGCTTTCATAATTAACTGAATTATTAACTTCATTCAAAATGTAATGCAAAGTTTTTTTTAATGAAGAAAGGGGAGATAATTAGTGACAAGAAAGTGTTTTTAGTCCATTATTCAGGTAACATTCAATTAGCACTGGAAGAAGAACCAATAGGTATCAGAGTGCTTTGCAGATAGGAAGAAATAACCATCATAATATTTCTATTTGGTTCATTGTATTCCCCAAGTATCTGGGATGGTATCTAGTATAGAACAAATGCTCAGTTCGAACTATTGGATACATAGATGGACAAATATTCTGTCCTTTTCAGTCTCCCAAACAAATACATGAACCACAAGCACAATGTTGATCATTTGTGATGCATTATGGGAAGAAAAGGAGCACTGTGGTATAAGACAGCAGCTGTTTGGGAGGTGAGGGGCAAACACTTTGGTTAAAGGGTCTCTAAAAGTTACATTTGAGTTGAGAGATGCATACCAGATAGGAATCTCCTGTGAATTAGTGTGTTTATGTTGGTGGTGAAGGGGGTGGGGAGAAGCTTGACTGTGAGAGGGACATCTAATAAGGTGTATAGTATTTAAGTGGTGGGCAGAAGCCAGTCATACAGATCTCTTAATTAGATCATAACAACCACAATCTGAGTTACTTAAAACCACAGAAGAGTGTTCTCTCCCAGCTTGGAAAAGACATTGGCAGCGCTGGTTTCTTCTCAAGACTGAGAAAAAAATATGTTCTCCTAGCTTCTAATAAGCTATCGACAATCCTCATACTCTTTGGCTTAAACACAGATCACTCTTATCTCTGCCTCTCACTTCTCATTGCCTCTCTGTGTTTCTCCTCTTCGGTGTCTTCCCTTTATGTCCTTCCTCCTCCTTCCTGTAGTAATACTAAAACTTGAATGTAGGGATTAAGGCTTTCTGGACAGGTGCTTAAGGGTGTGTATGTCATACCTTCAACATTTTCTGCATTAGTTTATTTTGGATAGATTCCCAAGTTTTTGTCCTTGACTGGCCTCAGAACTCTGCCTTCTGAGTAGCTTGAATTATACGGATATAAGCATTCTTATAGAAAATTGTAGTTGGACTTATACACATGGAAAATAATCTAGGATGATCTTATCATGGATTATTCATTTGTCACATCTGCAAAGACCATTCTTTCAAGTCAGTTTCCATTTATGTATTCCCAGTGGTTATCTCATTGAGGATAGGTAGTGTGCCATTCAACTCAATGCACTTTATTTGCAATGAAATACCACCGGAGGATTCCTCCTGGAGTTGTTTCATAAGACTTAAGTTTTCTGTGTAAGGAGAATTAGGGAAGAAGGGCAAATTGTCTTGACAGAGAGATATTCAGTATTCAGAGATTTCTCTGTTTATGTGGGAGCAGGAAGACATGGAAGCCTGAGTTGAAAGTGGAGCCAGAAACTTGGGTCATGGTGATGTGCATCAAGCATCTGTGTTGTAATGAGAACTGTGGCATCGAGTGTCATTCTGATCCCAGCAATAGCTCCCCTGCCATCATGGGGTTACTGGGAAATTATCAAGCCTCTTCCTTCTACTTTTTTATATTTCTCACTTTCTACTCATGGTCTTTCTGTAGACTTCCTTTTCTCTTGATATGTTTATAACCAAGCACTCAAACAAGTAACTCTTATCCCCTATGAATCTTAAGACTTTGTGCCTTCCTCTGTAGAATTCACATAAATCTGAATGCTCAACTACACAATATCCGGGAACTCTAACTTCCTTTTGTACCACATTGCCTTCAGGTTTCCCAGTATGCCTTGCCTGTCTGCTCCAAGCTGAGATTGCCATAGGGAATAAAATAGAAACTTTTTTTTCTAACTGAAAATTAGATCTTGGCAACTTCTTGCTTTGCCTTTCTGGAAGCATTGCCAATGGGATGCCTGACAAGCTTCCTTGAGAAGAGAAAAATGCTCAAATCCTGTAAGTGGGTAAGATGGACTAACTAGTCTTTCCTTCACAATCTGCAAGCCTTTCCCAGAGTCATGGGACACAAAGTTGGAGTTTAGACTGGAATTCAGGGTAGAATTAAAGTATTTCCTTTTGGAAGTCTGTAGTGCAAAAGGTCCTGATGCAGGACGGTTGACATTCTAATTACTTACCATTCCTTCTTTCTGATTAGTGGGACAGAGAGTGAATGCTCAGCAGAAATAGAGAACTTACTTTCTGAAATTGGAACATCCTTTTTTTCTGTTTTCCCTCCAGGGGGGCACATTTGTTTTAATTCATTTTTAGTTGCAAATGGCAGAACATTAAACAAATATTGTCGAAGTCAAATAGAGAATTCAATGGGAAATGAAGTTGTGAAGTTGAGGTAGTACAGAAAATGACCTTAAAGTCAGTTCTGTAAATTTGCCAACATAATTATTGTCAATAAAATTAATATTCAACATGAAGAAACATGATACTAAGAATGAAAACAAATAAAATAAAGACAGACAATAAGAATGATTCATGAGAGTTCCATGAACACCTGAGCATCAGACTCACATTTCAAAACAACTTTGACTACATCTGAGGACATAACAGAGTATGAAGACTTTCAGCAGAGACTGGGAAACAACTAAAAGAGAAATAAGCAGTTTAACAACAAAAAAATTTAAAATAAAGAAAATGTGCAGATTTCATAATTTTTTGAAATTGCTTAGGGCATCAAGGAAAAGGTTGAAGAATCTTTAGACATTTAAGAATGATTAAAAAAAGAGAAAGAATCCACCAACAAGAAGCAAAAGGAAAAGCACAGATTGTATTTGAAGAAGAAACAGGTAGACTAAGAACAGAGATCTCAAAAGAAACCATGATATCAAAAGGCAACAGATTGCTATCTTTAAAGTGTTAAAAACAAAATAAATGTCAAACTATTACTCCAAATGCAACACAAATATACTTTCATATTTTTTCAGATGGAAGAAAAATGTTGCCAAATGGAGAATTGGAGATGCAGAAAAAAATGTGGAACAAACACAATGGTACATATGTGGCTATATCCAAAAGAATATTGATTTTATAAAATAAAAAAAAATCTATTAAGGAAATGACACTCTTTAGAGGTACTGGAAGTTTGACTTTAGGGCCCTGTGCTTCTTATGCATGCTCTCTACAATGTGAGCTATTTTTCCTACCCCAAAGGCAATATCATTTTTGAGTATGATAATTAAAATATATTTATCATACCTTTATCATATTATTGAGGTAGTGAAGAATTAAATTAAAATACTCTAAATTTATTGCTTTATTCAAAGAAAGAAAGAACTATTAATATTGTATATACAGGTGATAAATGTTATAATGTCTAGATTAGTAAAAGGTGATTTAACACCAATAGAAAAAAAGCAAAATGGAATTAAATTACTCCATGAAAGGCAAAAGAAAAAAGTAGTATATAAATATATTGAATCACTCTACTTTTGACTTATTTCTAACACTAAAGGAATTACATAGATATGCTCTGCTAAACAAAATCTAGACTCATCTACCTAATATCTGTTTTAACCCCATTAATATTACCATCACCTACCCAATCCTCTACACTAAAATAATATTATCCATATTCAATTCTTTTATTTCTCTCATTCTTAGGATAAAGTGAGGAAATGGTATGGATTTCTGAACCTTTTTTTTTTTTTTTTTTTTTGTCGGTCGTGGGGCTTGAACTCTGGGCCTGGGCGCTGTCCCTCAGCTCTTCAGCTCAAAGCGAGCGCTCTACCACTTGAGCTACAGCGCCACTTCCGGTTTTCTGGTGGTTTATTGGAGATAGGAGTCTCAAGGTCTCTCTTGCCCGGGCTGGTTTTGAACCGCGATCCTCAGATCTCAGCCTCCTGAGTAGCTGGGATTACAGGCGTGAGCCACCAGCGCCCGGCAAGGGTTTCTGAACCTTTTACACATCTATTTAATTTTCTCCATTCACATACCAAAAAGGTCTATGAGTTCAGCATGCCATCACTGTATACCTCAATTACTGAGTCATTCTGCTTCCAGAAAATACCTATAAGAAGAAGTTATTGGAAGATTGGTCTGGTTGGTATTTAGAAAATAACAACTGTGATGAACTTTTAGATCATTCCCAAGTTTTTCATTATGTAGTGATACTTTGCAAAGGTTTTGTAATACTCTATTAGGCCTAGACTTTTTTGTCTCATCCACTTAATCTGTATTATTTTATTGCTAGAAAATACAGGTAGGCATGGAGGCATAGGACTATTTGCCAGCAAATAGTAGAAGTTGAGAATTACGGTCTGAATCTAGTCTAGGCAGAAGCACAAGGCTGTCTCTGGAACATAAACTAAAATAAAAAAGGTTTCAAGGCATGGTTAGAATTGTAGATAAATTGCCTAGAAAGTGCAAGGTCTTAAATTCAGTCCCCAGTACTGCCAAAACAAAAGCAAAAAAGAAAAAGGCATAAGAAAAGGAAGATAATAGGGAAAGAAAAAATGTGAAAGAGGTTGTTGAGTTTTAGAATCTGAACTTACTTGTGCTTTTCTAATACAGGAATTGTAGAATATTGTTTTGAGAGACTGATAACCCAGCAGGAGATAGAATAATTAAATGTGTTCAAGATCCATTTATTTATTATGTTCACTTTGTAGAAAGAAAAAGACCAAAGCAAATGGAAAAGTTCTGATTGTGTGTTGTGTGTGTGTGTGTAATTGATTGTCTCCTGTTATATATATTGTTTTAGGTATTTAATATGCCTTGATAGTTATTTACTGTTTAGATTACAGTTACATTTACAAAATGAACATTATCTACTTCTCATACAACGAGAATTAATTCATTGGGTATATTCTCCCCATGAAATAGACAAATTGATTTTCAGTCATTACAAACTGTCAACATAAAATAATTTCAATATATATGTATTATTTCAAAAGGCTCAACTTTCTTCAGGTAGCATACGTTTTAATTGGCAATTAAGGAATACTACTGCATCACGGGACTGGAGGATGACATTTGGGAACAAGTGCAGGTAGAATGCAGAAATAACTGCTTGTTCTTTTCATCTGGACCCCAGGAATTACACAAGGTATGTGTCAATTACATGAAAGAACCTGACTCCTTTAGTAGTGCTTTAATCTAACCTGCCTCCTTGACATACTTATTCTAAACACCATTGCTTTGCAAATTGCTAAAGATATGAAAATGAGTGGTTTCCTCACAGGTGGTTTCTTCTTAACTCAGCCCACAATAGCATTGTCTAAGTTTAACTCACAAGTTTTTGAAAGTTGTATAGAAATATAGATTCTGAACCTTTTAAAAATTTCAATGGTAGTGCCTATAGCAGACTATAAAAAGTTAGACAAAGAGTATTTCCAAATTATTGCCAAATTTATTTACTGGTTAAAATTGTCTCTTCTTCTGGTCTAACCCATCAAGTGGGCAGTGGCTACTCTAGCTCTTCAATGCCTAGTCTCCATTAAATTCATGACATTTTAATGGGAACCCAAGTGAAAACTGCTTTGAATCTTGTCTCTAAATCTGCAAATCAGGATGGTGGTAGCACATACCTCACATGATTATACTGAAATTAAAATGGGAAAAATACAACATGCATAGCATTTAATTTTTTTATTGTGAAAATACCATACAGAGGGGTTACAATTACAAGGGCAAGGTAATGAGTACATTTCTTATCAAGCATTGTTGCTTCCTCCCCTTCCCATCCCTTCCCATCTTCCCCCTCCCCACATCCCACCCACCTCGCACCAAAGTTGTAAAGTTTGTTTTTCGACATAACATCTTGTACAACCCATTGTTGCAATGGGTCCACCTGTATCCCTATTTAAACAATTTGTTATTTTGTTTATTTTCACAATACTAAAAAATTCAAAGACTAGCAACGTCTTTATGTGAGTGTATGGATATCAGCACTCTCAAACACCATTGCTAGGGCTGTAAATTGGTTTAAAACTTTCTGAAGGATTTTGGCAATGTCTTTCCAATCTGCATCTTTTTCAATCCAACATGTCATTTCTTGGAATCTCTACAACAGAAAACCTCACATGATTAGGTAAAGACAGATGTACAGCATGTTTATTGCAACAGGTTTTGAAGTTTAAAATATTAGACCATTGCCAGGCGCTGATGGCTCACGCCTGTAATCCAAGTTACTCTGGAGGCTGAGATGTGATGATCTCAGTACAAAGCCAGCTTCGGCAGAAAAGTCTGTGAGACTCTTATCTCCAATAAACCACCAGAAAACTGGTAGTGGCTCTGTGGTTGAAAGTGGTAGCGCACTAACTTTGAGTGAAAAAGCTCAAGAACAGCGCCCAGGCCTTGAATTCAAGCCTCACAACCAACGCTCCTACACACCCCCACCCCTAGAAAAAGGAGTAAGAATGAGACCATTGAAGCATCTACTATTAAGAAAATGATTTAGATATATTTTAAAAATCAAACTATAGGGGGAGTAGTGGGGAAGTTTGAGTGGGAGGGTGGGGGGAGGATGGGAAGGGATGGGAAGGGGAAACACAGGAGGAGACTACAATGCTTGATAAGAAATGTAATCATTATCTTGCCCATGTAATTGTAACCCCTCTGTACAGTATTTTCACAAGAAAAAATAAATAAATAAATAAAATCAAACTATACTATTCCATGTCGCCCTTAGAGAGGTACACACACACACACACACACACACACACACACACACACACACACAATTGCAATATATATTTGGAAGATAGCTCAGGCTCTTTCAATGAAAGTCGTGAATGGCTAAATTTGTGGAATCAGTCTAGGTACTCAGTGTAGATGAATAAATAACGAAATGAAGTATACCACATAAACACACACACAACATGGGTTATTCTACAATAAAGAAGAACCTAATCATGTCATTTCTAGGGAAATGGATGGAACTGGACATCATAATGTTAAAATAAGACAGCCTCAGAAGGATCACATGTTCTGCATTTCCTGCCATATGGAGAGTCCAGATTTAAGACCCACCCCTCCCCGAAGAAAAGAATAGGAAAAGAAAGATGATTATTTGGAAAGTAGGAATGGAATACAGATAAAAGATGGTAATAGGGTGGCATATGATCATTGCATGTTATATACATTTATGAAAATGTATGAAAGTCATTTAAATGTAAACAAAGTATTGATGACAATCTGAAAGATGAGGAAAAAGATTACAAAATGATGGAGAGGATGTTGGTATTTCTGTCTAGAGAGAAAAGAGATGAAGAAGGAAAGGAAGGAAGAGAAAGAGGGAGGGCAGGAGGAAGAGAGGAAGGACAGGAGGATCTTGAGCATGTAACTTTAAAAACCATGTCACAACATGGCCGGGCAACCTTGTGACGTTCTATTGGGAGAAGGTGTCAACATTTACTACCATATGCAATTCTGTGAATTACTATTTTTTTAATGAACGTGAACTACTTAAATTTTAAAGATATAAGGAGTGTAGAAAGGGAAACCAGAAAAAGAGTTGAAAAGACTAGTGACTGAATAATAATTCTAGATTAGATTTCCCCTCCTTGAGCTATTTTTTTCTTCCTCATCCTCTTTCTACCTCCTCCATCTCTTTCACATAGTTTATTCTGCTGCTTGCTTATGGTTGTTCAGAGCCTAATTATATTCTGACTGTCTTTGAATTCTTTCAAGCAAATGTTTTCAAAGACCAAGGTCATTGATAAGACATTTAAGGCCTCCTGTGGGCCAGATGATATGATTAAGCTGCACATCTTAGACACAGAAAGATTTCAAGGAAGCAACAAATGACTAAAAGATTGACACTATTTTTGTTATTGTTAGCTCCTTTTATAGTGCTTATGTTTTAACATTAGAGTAAATGGTAAAACTCCATGCAGTCCATGATGGGACATGCTGAATTTGGTAATTTTCCCCATACAAGACGATTTCTTGTACCACAAATGCTATATGGAATTTCCATCAACATCTCACCTTCTTCTTTGTTCAGCTCTTATAGACTGTAGTGTACATAATAAATTATTGGAAAAGTTTATAGTACTGCCTCATTAAAATTTAGGCATTTCATACTTATTATTTTAATAAACAAAACAAGCAAGTGTTTACTTCTGTTGGATTCATGTGCTTTTTGTTATCCACTGATCTGGAATTCCAATAAGTGGCACCAAGCATCTCCTCAGCAGCCATACTGTACAGTCTGGATATAAAACAGTGAGTAAGAATCCTCCTCTTTCATATTTCTATCATCCAAAGTTTTTTGTTTCTTTTTTTGCTTGCAATCATATTCCTATTTTCCTTTAGGGGATGTTACTTTTAGAACTACATTTCTCAATGAATCTATTCTCAAACTTGAATCTAGAAGATAGAGAGGTCCCAAAGTAATATTGGTCAATTGGGACATCATATTCCCCTAGGTAAAGTGATGGTCATTGATGAGGAAAATTATGGCTAGACCCCGAATTTCTAACGGAGAGACAGGAAGACTCTTTTCTTTTCCACTGGATTATGTCTTGAGGGAATTTGAGTCTGCAAGTGTGCCACTAGGTAAAACTTGAAAATAAAGTCAACCTGAAGAAGTGCATAGAATTGAAATGAAGGGAGATTGTACCCTGGTAATGTGTAAGGTCTTGGACCAAGTTGTACCTGAAGCCAGTAGTGCTTTAGGAGTGCTTGGTTAATGATCTAATATGTTTGCTTATTTGTTTAATCAAGACTGATAGTTCTATGTGTGATCTGAATTTCCCACTGGAGATTCTGATTAAAATCCATTACATTCTTTAAAATACTAGTCTGTGCCATTACTTTCAGCATTTGGCAAGGGATTAAAACTGTAATCATTTCAGTTTCTCTACTGGCAAACGCTAAATGAAAATTAATATAAATGTTTACTATTTCTTACATATAGAGAATGTGTCAAATGTTTTCCAGAGGAGATTCAGACATGCCTTTATAATACCGCAAAAGTAACATCATTGGTTCTTCTTGTGAGAATAATCTTGATATAAATGAAAAATTCTGACACATTGTCTGCAAATCTTTAGTTATCTGATCTCACAAACAATTGTAAAAATGCAGGAAATGATCAGATTGAGGTTTTGTGAATATTGTTTTCTTTTGACCACAGAATGTGTTATTTAGTCACCTGGGATGTTTGCTTCTATTTGGCACAAATTCACTGCCTTCATCAAAGTAATCATCATTAGTATCATCGATGAGATTGTATTCATTCAAGGTGTTGAATATTATATCATTGCTTTTTAAAAGGTTATTCCTTGTACTTAAAACAACAGAGCATGTGTTCAGGACAGTATCTGTATCATATTAGCATGCATAGAGTATTATATACAAGTACCATCAAAAGATACATCAAATTAATAAGGAAATATTTAACTGTGCTCAACATTTTGTGATTATGATTTTTGAGGTGATTTTGAGAATTTAAGAGAGAAGAAAATTAAAGAGGGAGGATAATTACAAGGTCGTGTACTCTAAGGAGTAATAAGTATGAAAGGTATTTTGAGAAATGGATGGGACTTAATAAGAACAGAATTTCAATAATCAAGGCATTAAGAGACTGGAAACCAGTCCAATGTGTGCCAAATATTTGGTAGCACCTGAAGTCACAACTTGTTTAAATGATTGGGAAGTTTGAAAAACCTAATCAAAATATGTGTCCACTTAGGAATCTACAGTGAGTATCTAAATGTCACAGTTGTGGAAAACCTTGCACTTTAAAAAAATCTCTTTTTAAAGCAAATACAGTCATTACATTCAATGTACAATATGTGAAAATTGACCTATGCAACTTGAAGGTAGGGATGGGAGAAGGAAAATGAGGGGAAATGATGAAATAATCAAGATATATTATACTCATAACCAGAGTGTGGAATTATAACTTCTTTGTACAACTAAATAAAAATAAATTTTTAAATTACTTTTTGTTTTTTTCCTAATTTAAAATGGAAGAAACTTAAGCTGGAAATATCATTTTTAAGTATTTACCTGATTATATATTTAAATGTGGTACCATTTTTTCAGATTATAAAATCAGAAAATGTTTGTATCTTCAGTTATAAAGTTATCTTTGAAATGATCTATCTTGATTATCTTCATTAAAAGAGCTGAAGCTCTGTTATAAAGGTTGCCATAAATATTTGTATGAGAATAAATCTTAAAAGAGAGGTGAAGTAAAATCCATCTTTGTGTCCTAGCAGTGAATATTGTTGTATTCATTCTACTCATCTAGGATTTTATTAGTCATTATTTGCCACTTAGGTATTGTAATGAGTTAGATACAAATCTCCCCAATTTAGAGATGAGAAAATGAGACAAGAAGATTTACTTACCTCAAAACACATCAGTAATAATGGATAACAGAATCGGGTATTAAGCATAGGTCTCTAAAGCAGAACTCACTTGCTAATCTTTTTTTTCTAATCTTATCCTTCTGCTATCTAATCTCTTGCTGTACTATATTGTACATTTCCACCTTCTTGCTGGAAATACTGTCCATTTCCTGTCCTGCTTGCTTCCTCATCTCTAGCATTACCAGTTTATATTATCAAAACAACTTCCTCATCCAGAGACATGGCTCAAGTGGTAAAGTGCCAGCTTAGAAAATGCAAAGTTGTTTCAAATCCCAGGACCACCAAGTGGGGAAAGAGGACAAGAAACTTTTGCCATAGTCGCACTAACTTCTTTACACCGAGTCCTGAATATTAGGGTACAGAGTTAAAGATATGGTCTTTCTACAACTGACAGTGCTAGATAAAAAAGATATCTAAGAAAGCAATTTTGGGGAAATCTCATTTCTTGTTAGGAATGTGGAGTCTCTTATACAGCGCTAATTGCAAGTACCTCATCTCATCTGTTGACAACTGTCATAGAAAAAATGCATTTTCCCCAGAAATAATAATAGTAATATTTTTAATGACAACAGATAAATCTTTAAAACCATTATATTGGGTCAGACAGTAGACCAAGTGCTTTGCCCAAATCATAGCATTTAGTGTTCCTAACAATCATATTAGGTATTATTTTGACCCACTTTTAAAGAAGAAGAAACTGAGCTTAAAGACTCCATGGTCAGACTGACCCAGAAAGTAAAGAAATAGCAACTATATTCCTTGGAGGAATTAGTGAACAAAGGCAGTCATGTTTTATCTCACTAATGAGCTGTCTCTTCGTGTTAATAGATACCTTTTCAATATGGACATTCAGGAGAATTTCTATGTTACAGCTCTTTCCTGATCCAAAAGAAACATAATTGAACCCGGATATTTGGCAACGACTTACTTAGTTCTTGTGAATTTTTAGGATCTAGGCTATAACAATGAATATAATTTCATGTGAGGTTTCTGAAAATATTGTATAGTTGAATAAGCCAGTTTCATGAAAGTTGGTTCCTATTCACCTCTGTGAAACAATTACATAACTTTATAATATCTTTTTGAAGATAAAATTTAAGATACTGCTTCACTTGGCTTTGTGAAAGATGGGCATTTTAAAATACAATAGACAAGATGATTCGATTTTAAAATGCCTCACTGAAAAAGGGAAAAAATAAAAAAAAAAAACACATGAATTAGAAAGGGAAATTTGGCACACGTGAATTGTTAGGTGGCTAAAAATAGGTGTCTAATTCTGGAAGAATCATTATTAAGTGCTCCATAGTGAGAAGACAGAAATACAACATTCTACTCCCTCATGTGTCTGATGATTTGCCCCTGCTCATAATGCTAATTTTGATGTAGAAATTAAGTATAATAAACAAGAGAAGTTACTTTTACTCTTCTCATCTCCAGAATTAATTCTTCAAACTGTCCTACAAAAAAAGACATTCGGGACCTGGAATGTGCCTGGGCTGGGAAGGTGGCTTAGTGGAAGAGTGCTTGCCTTGCATGCATGAAGCCCTGGGTTTGATTCCTCAGTACCACATAAACAGAAAAAGCCGGAAGTGGAGCTGTGGTTTAAGTGATAGAGTGCTTTGAGCACAGAGAGGCTCAAGGACAGTGCCCAGGCCCTGGGTTCAAGCTCCAAGACCAGCCAAAAAAATCCACAAAACAACAAACATCTATATGTGCATGCATGCATGTTTATCACTCCTCCCACACACACATACAGTTTCCAAGAAATAATCCAGTTTAGCTAGACCTTTCTGCGTGAAATAACTAAGGGCATTGTAGCTGAAGCAAATGGTTTTGCAGTCATATATATTCTTTTTAAGATAAAGGCAATTAAAAGTTTTAGAACTTTACATATGCTGTGTAAAATTTTTAGACCCCCTTCTTCGCAATGGAGAACACTGGAAGAATCCCAAGATTTCCTTTCAAGAAACATCATATTAATATTCTTGAGTATTTGAGATTTAACATTTCATATTCTTTCCTCTGCACCTTTTATTGTTCCTATTTACAGTGCACCTGAAACACATTGTGTAATTGGCAGAGAGCCCAGATTTTCCATTTAGAAACAGTTTGATGATTTCACTTTTTCTTCTTCTTTTTTTTTTTTTTCAAACAGCAGGTGCTCCACATTGTAAACAATGCCAGTCGCCATAATATTATTAGCTTTTGAATTTTTATTACATTCTTGCCTCCTTCCATATTTTAAACTTCAGTGCAAGGAATTGTTGGCACCAGCTCAGAAAGCTTCTTATTTCATAAGGAAGATAGATTCCAGTGAATAGAGTGCTTCATTGTCATTTATAATTAGAAAGTGTAAGATTTACCTAATCATAAAATCACCCAATATTTTCAGATTTGTTTCTCATTTTCTAGGTAATACATTCACATCTGTCCTATGTAGAATGCTAATTCCCCTTCCAGTTACATCCCTGACATAAATGTTTAACCCTTCCATCACTCGTCATCTAAATACAGCTCTCCTTTGGCTTATCTTTATTGAAAAGTCTGCAGTTAGAAGCTGGGTTTTTTTGTTTGTTTGTTTTTCCTTTAACACATTTGAAATGGCCAGAGCACATCATAATTGATGGATTCAATTGAGTTGTTTTAGTGATACACAATCAATGTGTATCACTGCATGATCGATTGGGTTTTTAGCAGATAGCATGGAATAAGGAGATGGCTGAGGTGATACAATTAGCTATGCTCATTGCCAAATATAAATTATTACAATCTCTGTAATGGTAACCAAACTCCTGCATGGAAACAGTGTTTTACACCTAGCAAGCACTCCATGTTTACTGGAAAAATAAGCATGAGTAGAAAACAATTTCCATTGTCCTCAGAAGTTAAAACCTTATTTTTTATGTATTTTTCTATGTGATTTTTTTTTATAAAAATGTAAAAACTTCAGCTCAAAGTACTCTTGGAAATGCTGAATTAAGTGACTCAAAATGACTTAGGCAGTTCCTGAAGGCATAGCAAAAACTGCTGAGTGCAGAGCAGTGAGAAGCAGGGAGTGATTGCCAACCCCAGATCTGAATATTTGCATCCTATTCTGAGGTGGATTTCAAGATAACACTTACGATAAACAATATTTAGTATTTCTTCTTCACAGGTTGTGAGGAACTTTCCACTTGCTAAGAAAAAGGAGGGGGAAGGAAATCAAAATTATTTTATTTCTATAGCTATGTTCATTCTTACTGAACTGCATTTAGAGCTACATGTTTTTACAGATCACTTCAATAAGTGAAAGCCCAACAGAGAACAGATGCAATATAAGAACAATAAAGGAAGACAAAAATTAAAAATCCTTTGTTCTCCCTGCAGTACATCCGTAAATCTATTAGCATTATTTTCCTTTCTTCTTTCTTCTTCTTCTTTTTTTTTTGCATCCCAAGCCAGATCTCAAGTTCTTTGAAGCAACCCTTAATCAAGCTCCCCAAAGACCTACGACTCCATGCAGCAATTTCTCCCCTGCTCTCAGCACAGATGTTTCGAGCACATTCCATTACACCTACATGCCATTACAGCTAATGGCTTATTCTGATGAAGAAAGCTGCTTTCTGCTCAGTGCAGCAAAGGGGAAAATTTCCTCCTGTACACTCCGATCCCTGCAACAATGAAATGTGGGGGCAGGTGGTACAACAGAACTCTCTAATGTTAATTACATACTGTATTACCCCCAAATTTGGCTGGTCATTAATTATGCTAATTTACCTTCCTGAAAATTAGCACCATCAATGTGAACATTTGAGCAGATTATAGCAAAATGTAGTCTATCATAGTTGCTTGTACACCTGAACCTTCTGAGCTACCAAAAAAAAATTAAAAGATTACACTTAATGGATATAAAACTTAAAGAACAATGGTTAGTGGTTATCTTTGGTCCTTTTTGTAGCCACTGTCCCGATTTTTCAGTTAGATAATATGAAGGGAAATAGCTTCTCTAAATCCTAATTAGATACATCATTTATTCATTTAAATTTTTTTCTAAATTGTAAAATATAGAAAAGTAAGTATGAAATCCAAAGGATTTATAAATCATACAGGTAAATAAAGCTTTTCTATTTTGGAGTAAATAAAAATTTTAAGTGTCACTCTGAAACAAACAAAGTGGGGGGAAAGTGGAAAATAAAACTTTGTTATCAGCATGTGCAGTTTTAATACTATAGAGATTTTTCTCTGTACATTTTCCTTAGAGCCATGATAAAGAAGCCCATTGTCTTCAACAGTTCCTACAGTTATAGGTTGTATTCTTTATTTATTACTCTATAAAAAAATTAATATGTATCTCCTTCCAACTAAAGCTCAAATTTTACCCTATTGATTATTGGCTTAATAAAAATGTGTGAATCAGGTTAGGCTGGTTTTCAATATGAATTAAATAAATACAATTTCATTTTGGCCCAAGAAAAATTGATAGGATTTCAGAAGTAAATAGAATATCTTCTCTATGGAGTGAACAGTCTCCGTTTCCTCTTCCAGGCTGCTGTTTCCTTCTATCCATCTCCAAGAAGCCATCATCATATTAACATAGATGACAATCTGGCAAGGAGGTGCTGATCAAAGATAAATTTCACACTCGCACTTCGCATTTTCTAATTACACCATCTGTGTCAGACTCTTTCGTGGCAGTTCTGCCCAATCTGTCAAATGCTGCGTGCCTATGGGAATGCAGAGGAGCTGAGAAGATCGCCTTGTCTCCCTCCACCCTCCCAGCCGATCCATCACCCCCCAATCGGAGCAGGGCAGAGATATTAGTCTAATTGGGGACTGGAATGAAGGTTCCACGTTGTACGGGAGATGAGGTGTTTGGGGGATGCAAGACATGAGATTGCAATTTGAATCATATTACAGGGCCTGCCCTAGCTTGTTTCAGAGCAGGCTGAGAACAAGCCATGCATGCAATATCAGGATGGGAGGGTGAAGACAAAAGAACAGTTTTTTTAAAAAAAGAATCATGAATGGGAAAGTGTCTTCTTTCATTTTGCTCTGTTTCTGTCAGATACATTAAGGACAAATGATTGTGAACAGATACTGATGGCATTTATCCCTTTATTATAATGTTATAAAACATAAGAATAAGGAGTTAAGTAGAATGACCTAAGCGATAAGGGCAGATCTAATCTAATCAAGTCCAAGCAAATAAATCCAACAGTTGTACCTAAGTAACACAAATTAGTTCTTGTGGGATGTGCATGATACAATTGGATATAATAGATTAAAACCAAGAGGCACAGAAGACTGCTAGCTACTTTAATAATTTTCAAGTGTGTGTTAAACTTTCAGATTCACTTTGATCTCTTCATTTTTAAATATAGGATGACAAAGTCCATGAATACCAAAGAAAATGAAATGATTGCTCTTTCAAACTATGGCATAGCTAACTATTTCTGGGTATTGATTTCTTTCTGCTACCTGACACTGCCTTTAACTCATGCTGCAACTGATGGCAAAGTAAGTGAATTAAAGCTTACGGATGGACACTTCTTTGTATTATCTCCAAAATGGTATTGCTACCAAACCAAGGAGAGTATGTCTTGACCTTTTTTATGATAAGGCTATTTCTGTGGTCCTGGAGATATTTGCCACCACTTTGTGCCCTATTCATTCTCCAGTGAGAATGGTGAAAAGGAAAGTAATAGGAGAGAGTTGTAAAATGGGAGTCTAGATCCAGCTCTGCTCATTATTTTTCTGATTCTCTGTTGCTATAAACTATGTTCTTTCTATTTCATGTATTGTAGAATATTCATATGAAAACATGTGAAAGATTCTAAAACACTCTGACAACTATAAGGTCATAAGATTTATGCACTGATGTATTTACAGCATCTCCAATGGTATTTTTTTTGCTAGTCCTGGGGAGGAATCAAACCCAGGGCTTCATGCTAGTCCTGGGGAGGAATCAAACCCAGGGCTTCATGCATGCTAGGCAAGCACTGTACCACTAAGCTACATTCTCAGCCCCTCAAATGATATTTTGAGTAGCTAGTTGATTATAGTTGACTGTAGAGACCTTGTCCAAAATATACTAGATGAGGTATCTAGAACTTATCCCAGTGGCTAGATAATAAACTAGGAACTCTTCTGTTCACATTTTGCTACCTTTTTCTTTTTCTTGTAATGGAGATTGAAACTAGCGTCTTATACATGTGAGTCAAGAGCTCAATCCATTGACCCTTACTCCCAGCCTTGTTGTTTTAATTTTGGTTTTACCAACTTTCCTTAGGATAGCTTGAATTTATAATCCTCCGCCCTCTACCTATCAAGAAGCTAGAATTATAAACATGAACCATCATGACTGGCCTAAGAAATTACCTACTGAAAGGCCGAGCACTAGTCCTTATTCTTTGTATTCCACTTTGTATGTGATCATAGATTTATTATTGAACTTTGTTAAGAAGTATCAATAAACTTACCACTTGTAAATGGAGGAGGACACCAAGTCTGACTAAGCCTAACCTGATGACTCTAACATGATTTCATTTGTAGGTACTTACACCTCCCAAAAACATGTTCCTTCAGTATATCTCTGCTTCTGAAAAGTTAGACTTTTGCTGTCAAATAATGTATGCAAATTTTTGTAGTTTTGCTTTGACTCTAGGATTTCCCTTTTTTTCCCATTTTTTTCTCCCCAGTACCATGGCCTGAACTCTGGGGATGGGGACTGTCCCTGAGTTCCATTTGCTCAGGGCAACACTTTACCACTTGAACCATATCCAGGTTTTTCTGTGATTGATTGGAGATAAGGATCTCATGGATTTTCTTGCCTGGGCTGGCTTTGAACCACAATCCTAAGATCTCAACCTCTTGAGTAGTTTAAGATTACAGGCGTGAGCTACCAGAGCCCAGCTAAGATTTTCCTTTTTAAAGCAATGGACAAGATTATCTTGATGTGGACTCATTGTAAAGAAATAAGTTGACAGATACAATCACAACTTTTGCTTGCAGAGACGGTCTCATCCAGCCACGATAAAATTTCTATCAGAAAAAGATCTTATAGTTTCTTATAGTTTCTAGATTAAGACACAACACTAATATTTTGTCTACCTTCCTATATGTATTTCAAGCTACTATAACTAGGATTCAGGAAAATATTTTCAGTCCCATATAAAGAAATTGGTCCTTTTGATCGAAGAGTATCAAGATGAAGAGAAGATTTAAAATACTATATAATTTCAGAAATCAATATTGATGGAGTTAAGGATAGACTTGTCTTTCATTCTGATTGATCTAGATCTGGGCATCTGTGAGGAATCTTCTTGGTAAATAATGTCATTGAATCTCTTAAACATTCTACTTACTTCGTTTAATTGTGAATGAGCATGACAGCAATAAGAAATGAATTTTTATTCTTTATTATTGGCATGCAACAGTGCCCAAGGTCTAACACCTGACTCCACTCTTCTCTGTTCCCAATTGTTCCTAGACAAGTAGAAATAAAACATTCAGCAAATTTTGTATAGTTTTAGAGACTAAGTGATTACTTCAAACATCACGTTCACAATTGTGCATTTGGGGTATACTAACTTCTCTCCATGCTGCTTAAGGAACATTGGTAACAAATATGGCAGTCTGAGAGGCCTTTAGATCTTTAGCTGAGTTATTGTATGATGCTTCCAGTTATTGAAATTTTAAGAACAATTTTTCATCCTTATGCATGTTACCTAGATCTGTAACAATTCTAAGATATTCAGAAAACAGTTTTAGCTTCAAAATTATGTGGGTATTCAAAAAGTATATTTGCAGAGCTCACTGTAATATTTCACCAGAAAAAAAGCTTCCAAACATGCAATGACTAACTTATTTTCTAAAACCATAGGTAAAAGTGAAACACTTGTGTGATACTTTGAAGAAGCAAAGAGATAAAGAGACTTGGGTAATCTAATAACAGTTCCATAACCACTCATGGTCTCTTCTCAACCTTGGTTTCTGCCCTGGTATTCACTTTCACATCATGTTTCCATTAAGCACTAAAAACTAAAAATAAAATAATTATGTCACAACTATGTAATCCAATCCAAGAAATCTTGTATTCTTATTACAGTAATACTTCTATGTATAAATATTTCAAGAATAAAGATTATTTTGGGGCTCTCTGGCTCACTAAAGCTCAACAACTCAAAGTATAATATTTACAAAAAAGAAAAGTAACATTTTGGACCAGTATTCACAGAGCTGTCTTCTAGATAAGGCATTAAGGATGGGAAAACTCCAGCTTCACCTCACCCTCCTGGAAACGAAATGAAGAAAAGCTCCTCTGCCAATTCTGTTTCATCTTGATCACCATCCAATCCCAGCCCAGTAAGCTTTATTTCACACCCCATTTAGAGCATGCTTGGAGGAGCACCCAAAGATTTGGAAGTAGGCTCAAAGCTTATCTCGACTCTCCAGACATGAGCAGTGTGAAAAACGGGACTTTTTTTTTTTTTTTTTAAATAACGTTTCCTGTTCTTCCTGCTTCTGGTCAAGCCAAACATTCCACAGAAACTGTTGTTCTCATGGAATGTTGGCACTTCCTCTGTGAGGCCCAGCCAGAGTCTACATTCAGAGGGGGATGGCAAAATTGAAAAGTCTGAAATCAGAATCATACATTGCGCGTGCGCGCGCGCACACACACACACACACACACACACACACACACACACACACACACACACACACAATGTTACGGAAACACAGCTAGTAGGCTAGGACACAGTGTAGGAGCTGAGTTTTCCTAATGACACAGTTGACATCCATCCAACCCCTCCAGAATCATTCTCAACAGTGTTCTTAATGTCAGAATATACAGGATATCCACAGAGATCCAGAGCTAGGGACTTCCCATTCAGTCCAACCAATGGGGAGGAAATTGTTGAAAAATATTCTTTATAAGGAAGGACTCTGCCTTCACGAATAAACATGATCAGTAAAAAGAAAGACTAGTAAGTGCAAACATAATAGATCTACTATGTTTTATAAACAGATAGTGGAATAAAAAATAAAACCAGAAAAGATTTTCTGTAAAGAAAATGTGTTTCATATCTCACTCACAAGTAGATAGCATATATATATATATATATATATATATAATTTTAGACATTGATAAAATATAGTAAATAAAATTACTGCCAGTGTACTGTTCATTGCTCAAAGGGCACAAAAGCAGATGAATACAAAAATTTTCCTTTTGTTTTCCAAGATATTCAGCAGATATTTTTCTTGGTCTTCAGAAATTGCCTGGAGAGGGTTTTCAAGTCTTCTTATTTGATAAATAAGGGCTTTTATTTTCCTTAATATTCAAAGTTCAGATGATTAAAACTGGACTCTCATCATATCAAGATAATAGCTCCATATAACTCTCAGTAAATAAAACCAATCACTAAAGTGCTAAGTTGTACTCTTTCAGAAGCCTACAACTAGCATGATCTCCTAGGACTAAGGGAGCAGGTTATATTGAAGTGTTAGGCGGGAGACATGTTAACTACACTCAGGCACACAAATTAGCCCTCAAAGGATCTCCTTATTTTCTGTATAGCCTTAGGGAAATTACTTAACCTCTCTCTGTTCCTCAGTTTTCGATTAATCAAATTAATATAATAATACTTATCCTATAGATCTGAGTGAAACACAAGTTAGAGAATATATATGCATACCTTTATAAATGTGCACACACATTATATAAAAGCACATGCACTGCTTAATACCTAGGCATGCCATATGATCAAAAGAAGCTGGTTTAGATCCCTTTTTCTTCCTTTTTGTTGGAATATGAGCTGCAGTCTTCTACAAGAGCTAAAATTAAAGAGAAAGGATCAGAACCTGCATAGCTACTAGGGCATCTTTCTAGTTAGTAGCTAGGAAGTATATTCACTGTGCCTTGAAAATGGGGAGAAGGTAACTTTCTCACTCTTAAGACTGGCTCTTCCTATTCTAAAGACACTATTCTTGATGGTTGTGGCACAGAAAGGTGGAAAAGATGAGAGAAGGTTTGATGTTGATGTGGGATGTTGACAAAGTAGGCAGTTAAAATCACAGCTGCTTCTGGTTCATATTTAGCCCATTCAAGGTTTATTCCCTAGGAAAGTTGTTTTTCTTTCAAACTATTTCTTTCTCCATTTTCAAAGCTGCATCTGGTTAGGATCAGAACTTTTGTGACTGACTGATGGTCCCCAAGGAGATGCTGCCAGAGGTACCCCAACAGGTACAACTGTCATCTGTATCCTTGCTGGTTTTTCTTTCCAGAAGCACCCTGAATTCCCTCAATGAAGCAAGGATAATACCACAAGAAACACTTATGACAGTCACCAGCAGTTATGGATAGGTCTAGGTGAATCAGCATGTCTGACTATATAAAAGTATCACAACCATTGATATGAGAGATTATTGAATGATTATCCATCAGAAAGATATTGGAGTGCTGGGCGCTGGTGGTTCACACCTGTAATCCTAGCTACTCAAGAGGCTGGGACCTGAGGATTGCAGTTCAAAACCAGCCTTGGCAGAAACGTTCATGAGACTCTTATCCCCAATTAACTACCTAAAAGCCAGAAGTAGAGCTGTGGCTCAAGTGGTAGAATGCTAGTGCTTTGAGCATAAAAGCTCAGGGACATCATCAAAGCCCTCAGTTGAAGCCAGAGAACCAGAATATATATGTACAAATTTATATACATATATATATATATATATATATGTATATTACCTCTAAACTTTAGTGTAGGCAAATATATCATCTCCCAGTGTATGTTTTCATAAAGCTATAAGAAGTAGGCTTGCAAGTGGGGATCATGTACCCGGATGTAAGGCTTATTTTCTTAGACAACGAATGATATGTTTATCTCCACATCCATGTTAGATCTTTGGCTTGTCAATAGGTAGGAGAGGGGACAGGCATGATCTCCATCATTGAGGGCCACTTTAACATGCTGGGTAACCCAGGATCTCACCAGTCTAGAGAATCATGGACCCTAAGCTGAATCACATGCCATTGATTCTGAGTTTACTGTCTGGGATTCTTTTCAGCTCTTCTTAAAGCAATATCTTCTACCAGCCAGGTGCCAACAGGAAGCATGAAAACCATGGCTAACTACACTTGGGACAGCCACTTAAGCCTCTTCTCACTTCTTCTAGCTTTCTTTCTTTCTTTCTTTCTTTTTTTTCTTTCTTTCTTTCTTTCTTTCTTTCTTTCTTTCTTTCTTTCTTTCTTTCTTTCTTTCTTTCTTCCCTTCCTTCCTTTCCTTCCTTTCTTCCCTTTCTTTCTTCCTTTCTTCCTTTCTTCCTTTCTTCACTTTCTTTCTTTCTTTCCTTCTTTCCTTCCTTCCTTCCTTCCTTCCTTCCTTCCTTCCTTCCTTCCTTCCTTCCTTCCTTCCTTCCTTCCTTCCTTTCTTTCTTTTTCTTTCTTTCTTTCTTTCTTTCTTTCTTTCTTTCTTTCTTTCTTGTTGGTCATGGGGCCTGAACTGTGGGCCTGGCCGCTGTTCCTCAGCTCTTCAGCTCAAGGCTAGCGCTCTACCACTTGAGCCATAGCTCCACTTCCAGCTTTTTCTACTTATGTGGTGCTGAGGAATCAAACCCAGGGCCTCATGCGTGCAAGGCAAGCACTCTACCACTGAGCCACCTTCTTAGTCCTTCTATTTCTTTCTTATTAAACTGTGCACCGGGAAATATGCATGTATTTCACATATCATGTACTTAAATTTTGGTCTTTTAAATTTTAGTCAAAGTTCACTTTTATGACTCTTTCACTTCACATACTTTAATAGTATACCAGCTTCACCTGGTTCTTGGATTTCACTCCTAGCTCTATCTGCTTTCTGGTATTACAGAGAACATTGCCCAAAAGAAACTGAGTCAATAAATGCCATTGACAAAACCCTGCTCTCTGATGTACACACAGTACAACACAAATATCATCTCCCAATTGGATATTATTTGCCTATTGTGCATTATATTAATTTTGTTGTTCTACATTTCATTTACAACTGTGCTCCAGGGAGGAAATTAATATAGTTAGGCATGGAAAGGAATGTCGGATACAAAAATGGAGCTAGATCTGACAAAAATGCCACAATGGGTCTGTACAGTTGTCTGGGACTTACATTTATGGAATGCTTTACAGGGCAGATACTGCCCCAGATGTTCATCCATGATGTAGTCTTTAATCCTTCCAGAATCACTGAGCAATAGGTACTAGTCTCTTTACTTTTCTGAAAGGAAACTGAGGTTCAAACAGCACAAATGTTTTGTCTAGGTTCACACAGCAGTAAGTAATAGAACAGGGCTTCAAATCTACCTTCATCGAATAAAACTACCCTGATTTTTTTCTAACAACTTTGTACTGTGAAAGGAAGATAACCAGAGATGGAATGCTGTGATCCCCATAAAAGGCCTTGGCTGTTGAGCCACATTCCATCTCTCTTCAGATGGATAATTAAGCCTCCTTTGCACTTATTTGAACTTGAGCCTGGTCTACTTTTTATGTAGGGACAACAAAACTCAGCACCATGGAACTTATTAACTTCTATATCTGCCCAATGCCTTACTATCAAAAGGAAAAATAGAATGCAAGTGAAAATGACAAAGACCCTGCCCTTGGGAACTCCATAATCAGTAGCAGATGGGTGAGAAGTAACTGATATGAGTGGAGACCCAGATCAAGCCAATTCCACCACAGGATCTGCCCCTAATGGAACAGCCAAACTCTCTAAGGAGTAAGCTCTCCAGTCTCTGTGGGAGTTAAGGTAGAGTGGAATTAGATAATTCTCATCTGATTTTTGTTTCTTTTGTGCTGGTATTGGAGCTTGAACTCAGGGTCTGTTTTCAGTCCCTTAGGATTTTTGGCTCAAGATTGGCACTCTGACACTTGAACCACATCTCCACTTCTATTTTTGTTCGTCTATTTGTTTTAAAGGGTGGTTAATTGGAGATAAGAGTCTCCTGGCTTTTCCCGAAGGGTTGACTTCTAATCTTCATCCTTAGATCTCAGCCTCCTGAGTAGCTAAAATAATAGATGTAAACCACCAGCACCTAGCTTTGATCATCTCATTTAAACAAAGAACATCCTTTTTATCTGAATGGTCATCCAGTATCACAAGTATTCTTCAATCCAGGTGAAGCAAGGCTTTCCATCAGCTGTCATATTAGTGAGTCCTTTTGTTCCTGTGAATATTTTCTTTAGTTGTTATGTCACTTTTTGCTATACCATCATTGTGTGTGTGTGTGTGTGTGTGCACGCGCGTGTGCAATGAAGCCAGGCAGACCATCTTGATGCAGGCAGCACTGAAAGAGGAATTCAGACATCTATTTCCAAATAGCTGTCATTTTTATTACATTTCAAAGTAAAATGAAATTAGGAGTGGAGAAGTAGTACACTGCTTTCCATAGTCCTTAAGAAAAAGCCATTTCTTCATATTTCAAAGCTGAGATGGCAGTCAACTAGTATAAATTGCTGACCTGACTTCTTTCTGTTCAATTTATCAAATAACAACATTCTAGATAAGAAAAAAAGTTGTGTAATATATAAGGCTATGTATAAAATGGATAAAATATATTCAGACTATGTCTGAAGGCCAGGACAGTAAAAGTAAGGGAGAGAATTTGCTGGAAAGCCTTCCATTGTGAGTGCATTGCAATCTGAATTAATGTGAAATTATATTAGCAACTGACATCATACAATGACTGTATGATATCAAAGTGAGAATAGCTAGTATCAGAAATTTTTATTTTTTTCTCTTACACAGGCTGACAGATTATTAGTATTGCATATACATACCTAAATGGTATTCTTTCTCTCATAGAAATTTTAGTTCTATGTAAATTTAGGAATTTGAAGTCTTACTTTTAGTCATCTCAGAAGACTTTCCATGTTCAGAAATGCATTATTCATTGCTCATTTATTGCTCAGAGAGAAAAGTATTAATAAAGAAACAATGCCTGTCCATCCAGTCTTGAGGTCAAACTCTGCTGAGGAAAAAAAAATCAATCCAGAACCAAATTAGTAAAGAAAAATACTATAAAAATAAAAATCTATCAACTTTTTTCTCTTTTTGGTAGATGTCACCCTGGGCATTGTAAATCATGACTATGTACTATATAATTATATTGTCCATGGATTTATGCAACTCCGTTGCATATTTCATTACTTTTTTTTCTTGGTCTACTTATTAAAACTACATTTTACATGTCTAATAGTGCCATTCAAATTGTACCAAATATGAAACACTGACACGTAGGCCTAGGGAAATGATGCCTGAGCAATTTAACCTGCTTCACTGCAGGACAGGGGAATTACCTTCTATGGTAATGAGTTGTGGAGGGAGGCGCAGGCTGCTTTTCACTTTGGTGATTCCTTTACCCAGGGTTCTCTCCGGCTCTGAAGCCCCTGTCAGACTGTGCTGGGAACAGTTCTCATCCTAGGGATGGCAGCAATGAAGGAAAGGGGAGGAGGGAGGATTTGCGGCTTGTTGGTTTACAGGAAATTCCGAACACCCCTGGGATGCTGTTCAGAATCCAAACAGAGTTCAAAACACAAACATTCCGCGTAATTTGTTGTTCCCATACATCATTTGCCTCTTAAAAAGAAGAAGAGAGAAAAAAAAAAACAGAAGACTGAAAAAAAATTAATGTGTGACTACAGTGACAGAGAATGGGTGCCAACAGCTCTCTGGATGGCTTTTTATCTCATCCCCTTAGTGAAAACAGTTAACTAGGCACTGGTGAGAAATTCTGTAACTGCACAACACAAAGCTGGCGCCAGCGCCAAGTGTGGCATACCAGATGTGCGAATCCATCCAGGAGGAGGACGGCATCAGCAGCTCCAGCAGCTCGCCATAGCCATTAATCTAGAGACCTCTGGGAGTTCCGGGGAGCGCTGTAAAACCGGGGCCCTGCCAAGGCTGCATCAGATAAAGCCATCAATGCATTGTAAAAAAAGACACAAAACCTATTTCATGGGCTGCACTGATCAAGCAATTACAATCATTGACTACATTAAGCAAAGAAACAGCAGGGTGCCCTATAAAATTGACTGCCAACTTGAATAATCAATAGACTCCATGTAGAGTAAATTAAATAACTGAAAAACTATTTGGAAAAAGCTGAAGTTAAAAAGCCAATCAGTAATCCCTCATCCATGGCAAAACAATCCCTGCTTCCAAAAGATCCTTTGGGTGGCTTGAATTCTTATCCCTGAGAAAATCCTGGCACAGTGTGCTGAGTGGGAGAGAAAATGTGTCCTCCTCTTTTATCCTGTGGGTGTCATTTGAACAAGTCAATAATCAATCCTGCTCTTCCTGTCATCTGAAGCTGAGAGAAAACCCAAGGCAGGATGGTTGTGATGGAAAGTGAACACTCTGAAGAGAAAAGCATCAGGGTTTGACAGGCTTTAATCTGAGGCTGACAGCCACAACAGGGCTTTTGCTTACATATTTAGGAGAATTTGGAATTTGGAGATTTTTAATTAATAAATGCTAGGTAAAACCAAGTCATACATACAGTGATAGCACCACATCAAAGCCCTTTTGGAGTGGTTGGTGACTTTCTGTTGTCACCCCATACCTGGATAAGAGTTGTCAGAGGATAGAGCAATCGTGGTCAAATTTCAAATTTCTCTCCGCTTTTGGCACCACTGCAAAGTACTAGAATACGCTCCAATAAAAATAAACATTAACTCTATCTAATGCTCTTATACCATGAAAAGTTTCCATTATTGTACAAGGAACTATTTGTTTGTATATGCACATGCACATTCATTTGGGCTACAGAGAATACCCCAGCAGTTTCTCTATTGCATTATGAGACTAAGCCAAGAGAAAATCTGATGGAAATGTGAACATGATTTTTCCTCACAAATAAGTACACATACAGAAAGCCATTTTGTGTGTCTTTATGATTAAAATGTAATAATATTTCCAGAACTCAGAAGCTAGTCTAGTCAGTAAACATAACATTGAAAGAGTATCAGTGTTTATGTGTGCTTAGTGATGATATTTTTCTACCCAGAGAAAAAAGTTCAAAAGCATTATTGCAGAGACAATATAATTTTCTTTGTAGTCAAACCTGTTTCCGAAAACAATATATAACAGTGATAGTATGAAGACACCCTAGCCCTGATGAATGATTTGCATATTAACAAAAACAATATTGAGTTACATTTGAATTAACTTTTTAATTGTTGTGGGGCTTGAACTCTGGGCCTCTGCTCTACCACTTGAGCTACAGTGCCACTTCTGGTTTTCTGGTGGTTTATTGGAGATAAGAGTTTCAAGGACTTTCCTGCCTGGGCTGGCTTTGAACCAAGATCTTCAGATCTCAGCCTCCTGAATAGCTAGGATTACAGGCGTGAGCCACCAGTGCCCGGCCTTGAATTAACTCTTAATATCTTACAAGTTCTTCTGGGCCAGGCTATTGCAGCATGAATTCCAAACTAATTACCACTACATAGTTTTTCTGAACCTAGGCCCCTAGAAAATAAGTAGCATTTGCTATTATTTTTAACACAGTGATGTGTATGATAGAGCCACCTACAGTGGAATTACACAATAAATTAATTGTCAATAAACAGCTTGTTTTAACAATACTTGGCTTCTTTCCTTAATAAAAATCTAATGTGGACAAACCCCTTTGAAATGATGTATTTAAAGAGCAAAGTTTATTTTTATAAAAAAAGCTATATTCAGAATGGGAGAAATATGATGAACTAAAATGATTATGTGTCACAATAAAATTCTCACCTTGCTGGCTGATGAGATGATAATGTTGCCATAAAAGCTGAAAAGCCATGTGCTGCTGAGCCCCAGATAGTGTCTTATTGAAACCTATTGTATTTACTTCTTACTAATTCAAATATATCTTGACTGTTGAGAGCTTGGGTATTTAAAAGCTTTAAGATCATTAATTACATTACTCATAATTCATAATTTACACATCTACCTTCCCCCTGCTTCAGTTCAATGAGAGGGAGAGAAAGAAAGAGAGAGAGAGAGAGAGAGAGAGAGAGAGAGAGAGAGAGAGAGAGAGAGAGAGAGAGAGAGAGAGAGAGAGAGAGAATTATTAGTCTTCCTGCAACTTGATTACTGGGAGAGGCTATTCCAATGTGCACTTGAAATGATGTTAAGACATGAACTTAACTGCAATTTTCAATTTGTTTGTTTTGGTTATAGACCTTGAACTCAGGTCCCGGACACTGTATTTGTCTCTTTTTTTCTCAAGGCTAACTAACACTCTCCCGCTTTAAGCCACAGCTCCACTTCCAAATTTTGAGTGGTTAATTGGAGATAAGAGTCTCAGGAGGACTGAGGACTTTTCTGGGCTGGCCTCAAACCACGATCTTCAGATCTCAGCCTCCTGACTAGCTAGTATTACAAGCATGAGCCACCAGTGCTGGGCACAATTTTCAGTTTCATAGAACTCTTCCTACATGAATGGATTTGGGTAATAATTGAAATAAAATAGTAAGAGATCTGTAAAATCATAAGGGTGAAAGAGAGGGTCACCCTAAACCCAGAACCCTGAAGGGCAGCAAGGAGACCTCTGTGGGATTAGTCTGTTTTGCTTTCTTATGGAGAATATTAGCCTTGTGGGAGCTGATACACATTTTGACTTAAATAATAATTAAAATGGTCATTATGTAATTGAACAGCGGTTTGGTTATGTTTATGCTGGGTAGAAGCAGGCTGTGGGGAGTAGGGACTTAGAGAGTTCCTGCTGTCAAAATGTTACCAAAGCAGCTCAGTGTTGGCAGAAATACCTTGTTTTTCCCTAATTCCTGATGGAGGGAAGAACTTGGGACTAGTTTTCACAGGCTCCTGAGAGCCTGTGGCATATTCACAGCTTAGGTGCCCTGAAAGGAACACTGTGGACTAATAATTAGCTCTCCTTTAATACAATCCACTCAAAAACCATAGAAGGAATGGGATGAGATACAGAACGATAGTTGTTTAAGTAGGAATTCTAGGTCTAATTTGAGTGCTAAAATTGTATAGTTTGTTTGTTTGTGGAGATGATTTCTAACATACAAGTTATCAACCACCTATGCATGCTCTCTCTCTTTCTCTTTCACACACACACACACACACACACACACACACACACACACACACACACACACACACACACGAAACCCATATAAGAAGGAGAGGAGGAGAAGGCTGAGAAAGTATTTCTCTCCTTATGACTGCTCCTGGGGACAAACATAGTCTCTGTAATTTTGCTGTTTTGGAAATGCTTCTCAGTAAATAAAGTGCTTTATTTTTGTTGCAATTTAGAGAATCAGTCCACAGATTATAACCTGATTTAATCTATGATCTCATCCATGAGTCCTATACTCAAAGGAAAGATTTGTTGCTTCTTGACAATTCATACTAAAATTAGAACATTTTACTCTTCAATGGCCAAAAGGTTTATTCAGCATTTAATCGGTATGTATCTTAAAGTAATTAAGCTGATACAGAAATTAGGCCAAAGAATACTTTGGGATTTTCATGAATTGCATTTGCTATAAAGAAAGAAATTTTTCCATTTGGGAGAGCTCTGCTTCCTCTTTCTCTGAGAAGTGGATGAAACAATAAGAAAAATAACTTATGTTGCCTCATTTAGAGGAACAATTGTTTACATGTCCCGTGACGATGTTTACCTGTTCAGAAATATGCACAGTATATGTTAAAATGGATGAGGACAAAAGTACACAGTGTGCTCTCTAGTTTTCCCATATATTAGAAGTTTAAATCTTTATTTTTTGTTTTGTCAGTCTTTGTGCTTGAATTCAGGGCCTGGGCACTGTCCTTGAGCTCTCTTGCCCAAGGCTAGCACTCTACCACTTCAAATCACAACACCACTTCTAGTTTCCTGGTGATTAATTGGACATAAACATCTCTTGCACTTTCGAATCCAGGCTGGTTTTAAATCACAATCCTCAGATCTCAGCTTCCTGATATCTATTTCTATCTTCCTTGAAATCTATTCTGCACACACAGTGACTGATCATTTCAAATGACCATAAGCAAAAGTAAAAATCATCTTGGTAGGGACTGTATTAGAAAAAATTCTAGCACAGAAAAGAAAAAACAAACTGGTGGCTCACACCTGTAATCCTAGCTACTCAGGAGGCTGAGATCTGAGGATTGCAGTTCAAAGCCAACCCGGGCAGAAAGTCCTTGAAACTCTTATCTCCAATAAACCACCAGAAAACCGGAAGTGGCGCAGTAGCTCAAGTGGTAGAGCGCTCGCCTTGAGCTGAAGAGCTGAGGGACAGCGCCCAAGCCCAGAGTTCAAGTCACATGACCAACAAAAGGAAAAAAGAAAAAAAAAAAAAAAGAAATAACCAACTGGGAAGAATTGGAAATGCAGGAATGAATGTTTAACATGGACTATATTTCTTTTAAAAAAGAATAACTATAAGGCAGTTGTGTCATTGCAATGCTAAATCAGAACTGGATAATTTAGGTAGAACTTCCTAGGTTCCAAGCATTGTAAAATAGATTAGTTGATTGAGCATGTCATTCACTTTGGCCTAAAATGTGGAGCAGGGCACATGTGTTTGAAATTTCAGAAAGAAAGAGAGAGAGGGGGAGAGAGAGAGAGAGAGAGAGAGAGAGAGAGAGAGAGAGAGAGAGAGAGAGAGAGAGAGAGAGAGAGAGAGAGAGAGAGAGAGAGAGAGGTACTGAGAGAGAGAAGACAATGAGAAACACAGAAAAGACACAGACAAATGCACAGGTCTTTGAGAATGGTATCCCATTTTATTATTTAAAAAGTATTTCCACACTGATGTCTATGATTTTAAATATACAAAAAGTGTGGTGTTTGTGGCCGTATATATTTAGCTAGCAGCACCAGGATCACAAATTTTCAAACCTGACCAAAAAGCATGTTAAAGGAAATCTGTCTCCATCCTCTCTTTATTCTTGAATTGTGATTCTCTTCATCTGACAGACCGCCTTTTCCTTACCCTCTTTAATAGTAAAGAATTTGCTGCTTCTCTATAGTTTCAGGAAAACTGGCTTCTTGTTGTGGCTGACACAATCCTCCATACTTCCACTTTGTTTCCGTTTCATGAATTGATGGGAATGATCAAGCTGATCTCTCATCTTTAACAACAACAAGAAGTTGATTTTCTTTGGAGTCAGATTGATTTCTCCAAATAGCCTTACTAAAACCATAAGTTGTACATTTTGTTACTGTACTCTATATTTACTATTTGTATATTTACTAAATAAGTGAAATAATTCAGACCTTGTCTGGGTAGACATGGTCCTACAGCCTCCAGGATCAAAATCATGGCACTTTATAGACATCAATCCAGGAGGTGAGAAATTGAGTTTCTCAGGTTGGATTCTGATACACACTCATTCTGATGGGAAAAACACAGACGTCTGAGTCCAACGGACTAGGGTTGAAATATGTTTCAGTCACTTTCTTGCGCTTATTGTTGACCTCTTGGGACCTCAATGACCTCTGAGTGTAAGGAGGATAATGCCAATTTATCTGGGTTAAGAATTAGAGGTAGTGTGAGCCAAACAGGACAAAACAGAACTTGGCATGTGATAGGTGACTTCTTCTTCTTATTGTTCAGAGAGTGAAAGAATTTTCTTTTCCTAGAAAATGTGGAACCATGATGCAAATACAGCAAAAAACAAGAGAGGTACTGCTATGAAGAACCACTTCCACCGATCACACATGAAATGTGGTTCTTGCCCACTAACAACAGATTTAAGTCCACCATAAATCACTTCACAGAGATCGCTCACTGGCCACACAGCATCAGCAGTTTCTAACTCCAAAACCTGCTCTGCATTTAGCCACAACAACAGGAAGGTGAGAGACCATTATTGACTTTGTGTCCCCAGAGCATCTGCAGTTCCACAGCAATGTGAATTTCATGTCAGCTTCCCTCACCTGCTTCAAAACACTGTGAAATGCTGCCTTCCATCGAGACATGTATTGTATATTTTATTTGGTTTAGTTTGTTCTTCCATCTCCTCCCTTTTATTTCTGGGATTAGAAATGAATAAATTGTAAATAAAATACAAGACTTAGTAGCACTTAGGTTTTGTACTAAGTATTTTTCTTTCTCTAATGCAGCTGAGAAATAATTATATGGATATTCTGGTGCAGAATACATCTTACCATATCAATATTCTTATTAATAATAATAATAAAGCAGCATGTATGAGACTATGCTGTCATGGCTTTTTTTTTTTACTCTTGTGTATTTTTATCTTCTCCACCCTGGATTCTTTACACATCGCATGCTGAGTATAACATTATTTCTGCTCTGCTAAAAGACAGTGTCAAATAAAATTAGTTCTCTCAACTCTATGCCATAACAATGTCTATAGAAGTGTATTATAGTCTTTATTTAATATATTAACTCTATTTGTGCATACTTGTCTTTATAAATCATAATGAAAACCCTAATGCATTTTGGAACCCAGCAGCATATTCAATGAAGATTTAAAAAGGCACTATTTGAAATGAAGCTTCTCTTAAATAAAAGAAAAGAAGGACATACAGCCTTGCTCAGGAAAAAACAAAAAACAAAAAAACAAAAACGCAAAAAAGCACTTTTTTTTAACTTGAGGAAAATGTCAAGTTTATTGCTGGGGTAATTTGTTTGCTATTCATGACTTAGGGCATTTTGGATTAAAGTGATGGGTTTATGTCTATATCTAAACCCTGCAGTGTGAATTTGTGTCCATATATGTTAGGGTTATCCATGTAAAAGAAAGAATATCGGTGAATGAGAAAGAAAGGCATTGTCTTTATAGAGTCTTCACAAGAGCTGCATAGAGTCTTCACAAGAGGGACAATGAGATTTCTAATCAAAGGGGAAGGTTCTCCATGAGTAGTTAAAGTGAATGTTGGCCCTACCCAGGTACTCAAAAGCAGCTGGAGCTGAAGACACTTGCAATGAGCCCAGGAGGACAAAGCTGTCTTTTTCCATAGGTGTGTGAGCAAGTAACTGAAGCAATGGGATAAACAGAACTACGCAGTGAACAAACACAGGCCCCAGCATATGGCATTCCTTGCTAACTCAGACATAACTAGCAGTGAAGAATATGAGTAAGTCATCTCACATTTCTGTTCTTGGCTCTGTCTTACCATACCCCTGGGGGCTGAACTAGACATTATTCAATCCTCTTTTCATTTCCAGTTTGATAAAAAACCATAGTTTTCTGATTCTACAATAAGCAAGACAGTATCCCATATAGCTGAAGCTTTGGTTTCTTAGAACTTCATCTACAACTCTAGCTCTTCAGCCAGTTGCACAGCAAACCAGTTGTTAAGAAGTTCAACATTAAATCCAAGCAAGAAGCTGCAGGGTTTCTTGGAGGCTCTGTCCATCTCTAAACAATGTACCTTTAAAAGGAATAATTTTAGGAGTTCTAAGTCCCTCAAATGGTCTTTAATTTCTGTGGAATGGTTGCATGGCTTTATTTCCTTTCCTTAAACTGACTTTCTGAGACATCATCCCTTGCATTTGGAAGAAATCACTTAATGAACTGTGACACCAGAAACAAAATGTACTCCTTGAATTGAAGTCTTAGTTTTTTTCACTTTGCTGACTTTGTGGTCTAGGTTTGTCATTTAAGGTCTATGAGCTTATGGTCATTGTAGAACACAGTAATGATAAGGATTCAATAAGATTTTTATGGCAAAATTACCTAGCATTGTGTTGTGCATATACATGAGAGTTGATAAATAGCATCTCCTTTTCACTGCCATTTGTTTTATGAATTGCTTTCATCTTTTGTTTTGTAAATTTTTATAATGTTACTTAGTAAAAAAAATTAGGAACGGAAATCCAGTAGCAGTATGATTGTTTATTCTTTGGTTAGAAAAGGTGAGATAAGCATATGTATTACCCTGGTGGAACACAAAACTTTTATAAAGAAACTAAAAAGGTGCAACTTATAAAAACAAAGACTATAGCAGAGGAGACAAAATTGTAGCCAAGTCACTGACACAAATATGTAAGACAGAGGATAGATGTAGAATGCTTGTCTTAGGCAACCAAGAAAGCAGAACCCAAGGGCATCAGAAAGTGTACTTTGAACAGAAAGATGAGCTTTACAAAAGTATGCCTACAAAATTCCCTGGATTGAAGTACTGGCTTTCTTCACTAGAAAGTGATAGTAAGAGGTAGGGCTAACAATAGGAAGGTACCTAACTGTGTAAAAAGTCCTTTTATTTCCTGGTTGTTCCTCTTCTATCTGTGCCACATCTCCAGTAATGATCTTTTCAATCTGCTAAGAAAAAAGAGATTTGTTCTCTAAAGAAACTACAAAATCACTACAATCTAGATCCTATACATAATGGTAAGTGTAACTGAAGGGCCAGAGTGGAAGTAGCTTTTCTCAGAGAGATAAAAGATGTGTGATTTCCCTTATATGTGGGAGCTAGATTTAGCTTATAAACACATAAGTAAATACATTGGGTAGTAGGCAAGTATTCATAAATGTATTAATTGAAATATGATAGATTCAAGGGAGAACTCAAATAATGTAATTCCTTAGAAAGACAAAGTGAAAGTTTAGAACAGGAATAGGCACTTGAAAGGGGTGGGTTGGGGCCAATGGGAAAGGGCAGAGGAATTAAGAAGAGAAGAGGGAGACAATGTAGGCAAGAATTCTATGCATATCTTACAAAATTAAGAAAAGTGAGGAAAGGTAGGGGAGGGATGGGTGAGAACGTTTGGGAAACATTGATCAAGATGTATTGCATTTATAAACTGCTTTGTTAAATGGCAAATCCTTATTACCTTAATGATAATAACAAAATAAAAGATAGATAAGAGAAAGTAAACATATTGAAGAGTGAAAGCTCAAATATGTGCTCCAAGAACATAGGCATTCAACCTTAAAACCCCAAGAGAAGAGCTTGGAACATTCTTGTCTGGAGAAATTGCTAAGAAAAAGAAATTGCATTGGCTCATACCTATAATTTTGCATGCTTAGGAGGCTGAGATCTAAGAATTACAGTACAAAGCCAGGCCAGGCAAATCTGAGAGACTCTTACCTCCAATTAACTAGCAATTAACAAGTGGAAGTGTGGTTCAATTTGCAGACCAAGGCTATGAGTTCAATTCCCAGACCAGGCAAACACACACACACACACACACACACACACACACACACACACACACACACACACACACACACACACACACACACACACACACACACACACACACACAGAGCCTGGCAAGAATTCTACAACAAACCAATGGGTTGACAAGCACTGAACTCACACATAGACCTTTTAATTCATTTATTAGTTACTTGGTATTATGAACAAATAACCCAAATTGCCAGGCACTAGAGGAATAATTCTAACAGGAAAAGGTTGAAATTATAAAAACAAGTAAAGCCAGCTTGTATGAAATAGAGGCAGTGCAAAGATCAACAAGTAATGTAAAATATCTGCAGTGACATTCTTAAACAATTTTTGGAACTTTAAAGCAAAATAAAGTCTTCACAAACACAAAATATTCCTCAAGGCAGGATAGCATGATCAAGGATATGAATTATAGGTCAGGAAACTGCAGAAACCTATGATGAACAAATAAGACACCAGAAAAGAACTTTAGGTTGAAACAAAAATTTTAATTAATGGAGGAGAAAATAGAACAAGATCACAGTAAAATGATGAATTAGAAAAAAAGACACAAAACCATAAAGGGTCATTATTAAGCAATAAGAGAGAAAAAATTAAAATGGGCCATTAAATGACTAGTATATTGTATGAATGTACACATAAGTCATTGTAGAGGAAAAAGAAAAAAATACAGGAAAAAGAAAGAAATCTATAATATTACATGCAGAAGATCACACATAGGGAAGACACAGCTCACACAGTAAAATTGGAAGCTGGAAAGCAATAGCCTTCAAATTGTATAAAAGAAACCTGATACTCTCTATACCCTGCCAAACTATGGGTTAGTGAGGTTGAGTGGGATGAAGGTCTCTTTATATAGCATGCTGTGTGTTGTTTCTTAGAGAAGGCTGTATTCATCATTTTTTGATCATTCATCATAGCTGTGACCAAATTTTGAGAGAATAACTTAAAGGAAGAATGATTTATTTTGGCTCAGTCTATCAGAGGGCTGACTTAAAAGATGCTTAGGCCCATATGAATGGACAAAAATCCTGGTGGAGGAATCTGCTGGCAGAGGAACTACTTCTCCTCATGGCAAACAAGATGCAGACCACAAGAGTGAGAGTGCACACCAAGTATAACCTTGAAAGACATTCATTCCTTCATTGACCTACTTCCTCCAAGTAGGTCTCACTTCTTGAAGTTCCTAGAACCTCCAAGAATAGTACCACCAGATAAAGAAAAGCACTGGCTATATGAGCCTATGGTGGATATTTCCTTTTGCAGTTTTAACAAGGAGGGAAAAAAAGAGCAGAATATGGGAACAAAGAAGTAAATAATAAAGAATGAGCCACCCAAATGAGAGAGAAGAAAGAAGAGGAGAGCAACTCAGGATCCTGAGCTTTCCTGGATGAACTAGAACAGTTTTTTCAAGATACAAAAGGAAAATGTAGTGTTCCACAAGGAATGTTACCAAATAAAAATAAAAATAAATAAATAATACATAAATACCACAAAGCAGATTTCTTTTAAACTATAGGAACTATACAGTTAAGTATTTGATGGCAAAGGCAATGTGGAAAAGAAATCTCCATAAACCCTAAAGACACATGGTTGCACTGGAAATGAAATACAACCAAAGCTCTATGATCCTTGGCTGTGTTAATGATTGTTTAGGTTTACTGATATTTAATATATTAACTATAATATAGCAATGGTAATCAATCCATTCACACCCTTATCACAGTTTATTACAAAAGGATCTATCCAAATGAACTTAAAAAAAGGCATACATTAAAATGTGCATTTCACAATATAAATTTCAAAAGATTTGAATTCTAAGTGGTTGTATTTTATATATCTTTTAGGAAAGAAAAATGAAAGATCTGTTTTGACATTTTAGTTGTAGACACTGCCTTGTACATTGTTTGAAAATTTGTTTAAAGTCAGAAATGAATATCGTCTGCCTTTGTAATACAGGACCTAAAGTTTTCTGATGATGATAAAGATATTGATGTTGAATATGCTGGTGAATAAAGTTGAAATAATATTTTTCCATAAAATGTTAGAAAAGAGATTAACAGTATATCATAATTGCTTAATTAGTGCAATATTCAGCATAATTTGTGATTTACATACATAGTGCTACATTATTAAATTAAACATGATTTAATATATCAACATATACTGTGTTTGAAATCTGCAAAGCTGAACCAAACAGCAGAAAGTCACTACATTGAACTGAAAATATCCTTCGCAATATTTCTACCAGGCTATAAACAACTTTGTCAGAATGAACCAATATAGGATATGGAAATGAACTAACCAGACTGAGGAGATAGAGCAATGTAGAAACAGCACAACCCTGAATTGCCTAGTAAGGAGCAAATGGCAAGCCAAATATTGGCACCTTTCATCAATATCAACCTGAGATTATGACTAAAACTTGATAAATGATAATGATAATAATAAATAATAAGTGATAAATATGGGTGTGTGTTAGTTTCTATGTATGCATTGGCATTACAATTCTTTCCTACAGAATCCCCAGAAACACATCTTCTTGCTAGCTTCAAACTTTATTGTCTGCTACTGCTGATTTGCCTCTCTTGAAATTCTTTCAACTCTACCCAGGCAGAACTAATGGTTTTGAAGAAACTGAGATGTTTCTAATGGTTTTTCTCTTCTCATTCTCTGTGTTGCTTTTGGAAGTTTCATTCAAGTTCTCAAGCTCAATGGCTCTTTTGGGGATGAGTGCATGGAAGGAGACAATATCTTGCTATGTAGCCCCATCTACCCTTGAGTTAGAGATCTTCTTGCCTTTGCTTCCTAAGTGCTGGAATAATAGGCATATACCACCATGCATAGCCTCAATTGTCTTTGATTGAAGGTTCTTATAATAGTCTCATCACCAAAAACTGAAATGTTTGAAAGGATATTCATATTAAGTATCTTGAATTAATCACTGCATTCCATAATGTACTATATACATATAACATTGCATGTGTTTTATAAATGTATACAATCACAAGCTGCAAATATTAAATGTAAAATTTTATAAGTTATTATGCCTTGAAATGAACGCACTGTCTATTAACATCACCGATGACAGTTTTAAGCTCTGTCCATCATTGGTCACTTTCTTCCCTTCTCCAGATTTTGATTTCATTGTTTGAAGAGGAATTCTTCAGCAGACTGAGCTCAGGGACTTTGGGGTAGTTCTGATCAAGAGGCAGCTTCAAAAACCTATTCATGGGATGTTGATGATTTACAAAATTTGATATTTAGTTCCCATACCCTCTTGATTTTCAGAACAATATTTTCCAGATGCTATTTGAGAGGCACCATAGAGTAGTGACTGAGTACTAATTTTTACACTGTGATGGAATCCTTGCAAATATTAACCTGCACAGACCACTTATTGCCTTTAACTCTTCATTTTCTCACCTGTGAACTGGTATTATCTACTTGCAGAGTTGTGAGGACTGAAAATATTAATATTTATAAAGTATTTTTATAGGCTTTAGGAAGTGTGCAGAATGTAAAAAAATGCTTTAGATATAAAATGTATGAGGAAGATTTATGAAGACCTCTTGGGTTTTGAATTTTTAGTATGCTCAAAATGAGCTTGGAACATTTTTTCTCCCCTTGTTTTATTTACATTATATGTGCATGTATTATGCCAATGAAATGTTTCATTATGATATGACCATACATGTATAAAATGTTATCATGCTTAAATGCATGCATGTTTTCTAATATTTCCTTCATCCCTCTCCTCCTTCTTAAAAAAGTTTTGACAGGTTTCACTCTTCTATTTTCATCAAGGTGTGTATTTTGACGATATTCATTACCTTTTTCCATCTCCTTTCATCCCCTCCCATCCTGTTAATATCCACTTCCTAACAAAAACCATTTTACATTTTTGCCATTCAATTTTAAGGCCTAGATTCCACATATGAGAAAGAGTAGGTGATTGCTATCCTTTAAGATGTAGTTTATTCAGTATAACATGGTGGTCTCTAGTTTCTTCTTCCTGCATAAATGTCATAATTTTATTTTTCTTTATGACTGAATGGTACTCTGTCATGTATATATACCATGTTTTCTTTACCCATTTATTGGCTAATGAGCACTTAGGCTGGTTCTGCACTTTTTATTATTGCTATAAACATGGGTGTGCAGGTATCTCGTCTGTATGTTGAGTTATATTCCCTTGGATCTAAGTTGAGGAATGGTATAACAGAAAAGGTGAAAACCACTAATCACTCCACAATGGGGAACCAGTGAAGTAAAATGGCATGTGTCCATAGTATCCTGTAAAGCCATTGAAAATATGATATAGAAAACATCTGTTGACTGTGAAAATGTATGATGTATCTTGACATGAAAGCAAGCTAGGCTTCATTCACATCCAGTGATAAATAAGTATCTTGATATGCATATGCTGCCGCCGTGCAAAATTCCATTAAAGGTAGCAGTTAGGAGATGCAAATCTAGCAGAGTGTTCACTTCTGAATTTCTTCTCTATTACTGGAAGCTTCTTTGAAGTAGTCATCTGCAGCATATTTGAGAAAATATCCTAAAATACAATACAGAATTTATGTCTTGAGGGGCTGGGAAGGTGGCTCAGTGGTAGAATGCTTGCCTTGCATGCATGAGGCCCTGGGTTTGATTCCTCAGCACCACATAAGCAAAAAGAAAAAAGCCATAAGTGGAGCTTTGGCTCAAGTGGTAGAGCGCTAGCCTTGAGCTGAAGAGCTGAGGGACAGCGCCCAGGCCCAGAGTTCAGGCCCCACAACCCGACCCCCCCCCCAAAAAAAAAAGAATTTATGTCTTGAGCTTATGGCTTCAAGTTACTTTTCCTCTTTATTCTTAAGTTGATGGCTGAATATCATCCACATCAGTCCTGTAAATTAGAAACCCATCTCTGTATTTTTATTCTCAGCTTGCTCCCCACAGGCCATCACTCCATTCCCTTCTGTTTCAGTAATTTGTCTCTTTTCAGTCATTCTTACTGATCCCTCCCACTGTGGTCTTATTTTAAACCTTCAACACTTGTTACTGGGTAGGTAAAAATCTTCTCAAAATATTTTCCTTTAACCAGTCTCTTCTCACTGTATTCTATCCCTTCATATACATTTCCCTCAAAATCAAATTCAATTGATAAATTTGTGTTGAGTCCTATTGCTTAAAATGTATAACTATCTTAACATGTTATATTACACTCTTCATTAGCAACTGCAATTTTAATCTCAGACACTGCCCTCCAAGAATCCTTGCTATTCTCTATGTAAGTCCTGGAAAGTGGGACTCATTAGGGTAAGGCCTGAAAATCCCTCATGCCTATGTGGCATAATCCTGATTCCTTAGTGACCAGCAACACCTTTGTTTCCCTTCCCCACTTCCCCACATTGTCCTAGTTAATCCTTGCTTTATCTTCCCCTGCCATCACTGATCCCAGAGTAAGTATTAGTTCCACCTACTTATATACCATTACGATTTCATTTTACAACAAACAGCAAACCAAATTGGGCCTATATTTTTCACATCTTCATTCAATTAAAAATAGTTTTAATGCCTGCATTATGTTATACCCTAGGTACTCTATAAAATTGTGTGCATGAAGCAATGTGTGAGAGACACAGGGCATCTAATTGTGGGGCTGAAATACTGGAGAGGAGAGGATAAAGAAAGGCAAATGGCAACCTATGATGTGCACCATCACACAGGTCAAGAGAGTGAAATACCAGAGTACAGCCTTGAGAGGCAACTTGACATAGAGTGTTGAGGGTGGACCTCAGAGTAGAGGAAACATTTGAGCTGAAACCTGAAGAGGAGATCAAGAGAATTGTTTGAAGAGCTCAGAGAGAAAGAATCCAGGCTTTGGAGTAGAAAGCATGATGGGTTCTGAGAAATGGTCAGTGTGGCTACTGCCACACTGCAGTTGCTAATGAAGAATATAATATAACATGCTAAAATAGTTATACATTTTAAGCTACAGGACTCAACACAAATTTATCAATTGAATTTGATGTTGAAGGAAATGTATATGAAGGGATAGAATACAGTGAGAAGAGACTGGTTAAAGGAAAATATTTTGAGAAGATTTTTATCTACCCGGTAACAACTGTTGAAGGTTTAAAATAAGACCACAGTGGGAGGGATCAGAGAGGTGGAAGAGAGAAGGATGGAGGGCCCGGGGTCAGGGGCTGAACTTTGTTAGGTCCTGGGAAGATTGGGATTTCCTTTTGTGAGGAATGTAAAAATTCTTAGAGAATTAAATGTTTTATTTGCATTGTGTGTGTGTGTGTGTGTGTGTGTGTGTGTGTGTGTGTGTGTGTGTGTGTGTGTGTATGTGTACATACGCACTCCAATATGCCTGTCATGAGGCTTGAACGCAGGGCCTGGGCGATGTCCCAGAAGGTTTTTTGTTTTTGTTTTTTTGCTCAAGGCTGATACTCTATCACTTGAACCACAGCTCTACTTATGTCTTTTTGTTGATTAATTGGGGATAAGAATCTGATGGACTTTCTTGCCTTGGGCTGGCTTTGAACCATGGGCCGCAGATCTCAGCTTTCTGAGTAGCTAGCATTACAGGCATGAACCATCAAATTAAACTAGCCCAGACTCTGACAGTGCCGAGGTGCGCCCTTCAGGAGCAAGGGGCAAAGGAGCGGGGTGGGAAGACCCCCACCTGAGGAAGCTAAGTGTCCCTTGAATTCCGCCCTAGAAGTAGGCGCCTGGGATCTGAGAGCCTTGTGTAGCAATTACGGCTGCAGCACATCCTGGAAGTCGGCGGTGAAAGAGGACGATCACTTGTCCCTCTGTGGCTTCACTCCTGGCCCCTGGAGACCCCAGGATCCCCTCGATCTCAGAGGAGAGTTCCAGAATGAAAAGCAAGAAAGGTGTTGCAGCATCTGGCAGTGAGACTGAAGAGGAGGACAGCACGGACACCTCCCGGGGCCTCTCTTCCTCAACTGGCTCAGGCAAGAGGAGAAGGCGGACAACCTACCCAAGGCGTCTGCTCAGATTCTTCGAGGCTGGCTCTATGAGCACGGATACAGTGCCTATCCTTCTGAGCAAGAAAAGCATTGACTGACCCACCAGGCACACCTATCCACACTCCAAGTGTGTAACTGGTTCATCAGTGCCCGCCTCGGGCTCCTTCCAGACGTGCTGAGGAAGAAGGCAAAGATCCCAGTCAGTTCACCATCTCCAGCTGTGGGGCCAAAATGTCTGAAGCCAGCTCCGAGGAGGTTGCCATGGGCATCAAAACCTCATGCCAGCTCTCGAGGAAAGCCCATTTCATTCCTGCACAGCTGGACCTAACCCAACTCTGGTAGGGAGATCACTGTCTCCGAAACCCACATCCCCGGGATCAGTTTTGGCTCGTCCATCCGTGATCTGCCATACCACTGTGAGTGCATTGAAAGACGGGCCTCTCGCTCTCTGCCAGCCAATTGGTGTGGGACATAGCACAGATATCCAGCCGATAGGAGCCAGCACAGACACCGCACTCATGTACCCAGAAGATGCTTGTAAGAGTACACACACACACACACACACATACACACACACACACACACACACACACACACACACACACACAGAGTGGTCTTTCCAACACTCCTCCCTGCCCCCTACTCCAGGATTTTAGTGGATTTCAGCTTCTAGTGGATGTTGCACTCAAACAGGCTGCTGAGATGGAGCTTCAGGCCAAGCTTACAGCTTCACCAGCTTTGCAAGCAAAACACTTCTCCAAAACGTTGTCATGATTGCTGGGGTGATGGCAAGATTGAATGGCATTATTATATATATTTTTTATTAATATTTGCATACAGCCTTGCTCAAATGAAGCTTCCTGTTACTGATGTTTTCAATGGAATACCGTCATTACAAGAATATAAACTCAGAGCTACTGTAGAAACAAAGGGTTTTCTTCTTTCTTTCTTTCTTTCCTTAATGTCTTTTGGTAGATTATTCATAATGTGAGCTGTTTCCCAATATCATGTGATTTTTTTGTTTACCCCCCCCCAGCTTTTTGTTGGTGTTTTTCAGACTGTATAATACTTAGAGAACTTACAGCGTCTTTCCATTCCTGTGTGGAACAGGGTGTCCACATACTGTTTAATTAATAAATTTCAATGTATTTTGTTCAAACAAGTATGGATCTAGTCGATTGGTGCCTTTTACCCTCTTACTCCATCCTTCCCTCTGACTCCTCTCCTTCCTTCCCCCTCTCTTTACTGGTACCAGGGTTTGAACTCTAGGCCATGAATTTGAACCACATCTCTAGTCAAACAGCTTGCTGGTTATTTTGAAGATGGAATCTCATAGACTCCATCTTCTGCCTAGGCTAGCTTTGAACCACAGTTTTCTGGATCTCAGCCTCCTGAGTACTTGACTACCAATGTGAGTGATGACACATTGCTTTACTCTAGCTCTGCTTCAAGGGTCTTACATGTGGATCTTAAATGTCTCCCATAGGCTCATGTGTCGAGAGCTTGGTTCCCAGCAGATATGACTGCAGAAAGGCGGTAGAACCTTTATGATGGTGGGACCTTGGAAAGGAAATTAGGTCCTAGAGGCATATGACATTTGATATTGGGTCCCAGGTCTCTTCCCCTCTCTCTTGCCTTCTGCCCACTATAAGATCTGCCTGCATCTTCCAATACGCACTCTCTGTCATCATATTCTCCCTTGCTGCTGGTCTAAGTTATAGGGCCATGGAGTGTAACCTCTGAAATTATGGGTCCAAACAAACCTTCCCCCATCAGGTCAACTATCTCAGGTATTCTCTCATGGTGACAGAAAGATGACTAACACAAAAGGATTAGAAAGGCCCTGGTTACAACACACAAAAGAAAGAGCTTTCAGTAGCCCTGCTGATACATAATGACACCTTGCAGAAGAGAGGTGGCCTTGAGGAGTGAGTGCAACTTCAATGGATTGGGACTACTTCCTGAAAAAGAAATAACAAAATCTGCTGACAGACCAAAAGAGGAGAAGACGCCTCAGTTTGGTGTCAGACACTGGCCTGTGGATTTGCTGCTCCTGAAAGAGGATGGAACTGTAGTCTACAACAAGCAGTTCTTCTCAGTGTTCTCACCGTGACTCATAAAAAACAACAATCTTGACCTTCTCACTGGGACTATGCAATTGCAATCTGACCCAGAGAGCCAAGCTCAGGAAACTCTCTGATTGCTGTCTATTTGACTCCTCCTGACCCCACCATCCCCAGCTATTGCTATGCATCTGGTATGACATCAGCCATAGTGGCTCTGCTTTCCTCATCACTGTATCTTCTGCAGTCAGCACGAAGATGACAGACCCCAGGTGCACTGGATTGTTTGCTGAACTAATGCATCTATAAGTAAGTCAATTGCCAATAAAGTCATTATAGCTTATTTAACAGTGCAGGCTAGGCTCTTTACGATTACATTTGCAAGCTTCTCTATCTTCAAATTAAAGATTTAATTCAGATCTTACTAAGGGGAAGGAACTCAACTTGTTGTACCCAAATGACCCAGATATCATTATTGATGAGTTGTGACTAAATAGATCATAAAATGAAGATTTCATATCTTGAAACCTGTTTGGATCACTTCCATTTATGTTTTCAAATGTGTTTTCTCACTTCCATATCTTTTAGTGGAATGGAAGAGCCAGGGAAATTATTATCTTTCTAATGTTCTTCTTGTTTTCATGGGGCCATCAGAGCTGGAGAAGACTAGTCAGCAATGCAAAGGCATTCAGCAGTATGACTCTCTGAACCACTTTGATTTTTTAACTTGGCATTATACATTTGTGGAATTTCATTTTCTTATTTAGGTCATCTTCACTTCTCTAATTTGAATAACAAGTTATTTTTAAAAGTCTCACTTTAAATATTATTCTGTCACTAAACAGAAAAGAAATCATTGTCTATTGTCCAAAGAGATATAACTAACCAGGTAGATGCCAGTGGCTCCTACCTGTAATCAAATACTCTTGAGGTTGAGATCTGAGGATCAAATGTCCCTGGGACAGGGACATTTTTGAGTCTCTTATCTCCAATTAACTACTAAAAAGCCAGACAGAGTTTGGCTCAAGTAGTAGAGCACTAACCTTGGCTGAGAAAGCTAAGGGACAGCTTCCAGGGTCTGAGTTCAAGCCCTAATACAGCACAAATAAAGCAAGCAAGAAAAGCAAACAACTAAGGAAGGAAGCAAGCAAGAAGCTAACTAGTTTATTTATCCCTTTTGCACCCTCGATCTCTTCCATGCCTTTTCTATCTTTCCACTCCTTTTTCAATAAATCTGTTAGTGGGTGGTTCCATAGAGTGACAGTGTTGAACTCCTTGGGCAGATGGTATTACATCATTATTTTTTCTTTTAATTCTTTATTACCTTTAATTGATTATACAAGGGATTAGATACCATTCAACAAATCAGTTAATGAGTAGAATGCATCTTGATCAATGTCACCCCTTTCATCATTATTACGTCATTATTAAACATATTTGTACATCCATAATCATTACTAGCTAGATTTTCTTTTTGTGAGACACCAGAAAGGACAGAGAATCATGTAACAATACCAAGGAGGGAGAGAAACTATGTTAGTGTCTGCATCTGCAGGATAAACCCTTGGACAAGAAAGTTCATAGGGATGAATTTATTTCTAATCCTTCTGTTTTATAGGTCACGGTTTAGTTTTAACCTCATTCTGCTTTGCTTTCCTCATCTTAACTCCTCTGATGTTTATTAAAGAAGCTCTCAGGTGTCTGCTTGTCATGTTCCAAGAGAACAGATGCATTTCAGAAAGGATGACATACACATAAATATCCAAACAAAGCACATTTCTCCTTTTTTGGGAATAACTGTGCTAATCATTAGCAATCATTAATGTACAGTCTATAAGTCAAACTATGAAATACCAGTGTCAGATGAGTTTTTGCCAGGGAGACTACAGGAGAGCATATTAACTTTCAATGAATAAGTGTGAGGTCACCATCTTTTTCTAATGAGAAATGAGGTAGAGACACTACCAAGCCTTGATGAGTTTTTAGCAGTGCAGATCATGACCTGATGCAATATGAAGTCAATCTTCACAATTCACTGTGGTCTGATTTTACTTGTCCTCAAGGATAGTCATTAGCCTGAGCTCACACTATTGGAATTCGGCTTTAAGGATAGGGCAAAGTTTCCCTTCCGTAATTGCTTCCATCTGCTACACGAACACATGTGTTCCTGCTATAAAAATTTCTAAAACTCTTCAAACTCCACATGCTATCTTTGCCTCGGCTCTTGCTGTACCAATGTTTCACCTGCATTCCGTCTGGGTGGGAATCTGTCTTGCAGCTGGTCCCTGTTTCCAGGGTGGGGCTGGCCGGGGGGAAGTACAACATTTGCTGTAAGACTCCAATGGCAAATTGGATGCAGACATTTGCCTCAGGCAGCGAAAATTGTAGTCATATGTGTTACATCATGCACCCTACTTATGTCTCAACTCATTCCAATGAATTGTTCTTTCATCCATTTCATTTATTCACTTTTACATGACACAAATAATGAACAAATTTATTCTTTTTTTTAATATAAAAAGTTTCCATTGGAATAGAAAAAAGAAAAAGTTTCACTTGAGCACATTTTCCCTTTCCATCCCAGGAAATAAATGGGATAATTTCTAGGGAGTTAGAATTTCTTCTCCTTAAAACACAAGTTTATTTTATATTTTATATTTTGTGTATACTCAAAGAGCTCAAAGATCTTTCCAAATTCAGAAATCAAAGGAAACTAACTTTACAAAGTCAATCTAAACCTAACACTCTTTGAGAAGCAAAAATGTGTATTAATTAGTATATCAGATAGAGGAATATTATTGAATTGATAAGTCTAAAAGATGTTTGATATGAAGCCTCTTATGTACGTCAACCTTGAAGTATTTGAAGGATAACTAATCTTAAAGTGCTGGCAATGGGGCTGGGAAGGTGGCTCAGTGGTAGAGTGCTTGCCTTGCTTGCATGAGGTCCTGGGTTCGATTCCTCAATGCCACATAAACAGGAAAAAGCCGGAGGTGATGCTGTGGCTTAGGTGGTAGAGCACTAGCCTTGAGCTGAAGAGCTCAGGGACAATGCCTAGGCCCAGAGTTCAAGATCCACACCACCATCAATAACAACAAAAAGTGCTGGCAATGCACAGTGTGTCAGTGCAGTTGTGGTTCAAGTTAACTGCACACTTAGCTGAAGCAAAGCCTCCTTCAGTGAAGCTGGAGATATGAGGTAAGCTTTGGTTGGGTCTAGAAGCATCATCACAGCCTATGAAGGATAGAAATACTGCTGAGGATGTCATGAATAATGTTATCACTTCATTTAGTCCCTGAATTCCTGGTTATTAGCTTCAGGAAATTCTTTGGCACTCTTCAAAAAGAAATGCACTCATTACCTTAGCCATGTAACTATAACCCCTCTGTACATCACCTTTACAATAAAATAAAACATATTTTAAAAAGAAATTCTTTAGAAATTTGTTTTTAACTATATCGTGTGTGTATGTGTCTATATATTAAAATATGCACATATGCAGCATATGCATAAACACCCACATACCATATATATATATATATATATATATATATATATATATACTAGCTATATGCATTTCTTAATGTTTTGTTAGCAAATGTATCACCAAGAATTTTTACACAATATTATGGATGTGTAGTGTGTATTCCATTTATCCAGATGCATACTAACATTCCTTAAGGAAGGTGAAAAGTTCAAAGTCCACATTTGATCTCTTAGTTGGTTACATTAACTCCTCTGATGAATGTTTTGTCCAAGAGATACCCACTCGGTTGCAAATGCAATGTCTGCATTCCTTGGCAGACTGTTTAAGGTAACGAGGGAAGGCACAAAGAGAGGTTGAGTGGGGCTGGGAGGTTGTCAAGGCTCAGAGGAGAAAGATAAGAGTGAAAAAGCAAGAAGCACATGCTGAAGAGGATCAAAGAGGACATCGCCTCCATATCATCCTTGCCTGAGACAGGGCCACTCCTAAACCACAGAAGACATATGACCTCCAAGCCCACACTGAAGTATCTCAGGAGACTCAGCCTCTCTCTGTAACTCATTCAAAATCCAATAACCCACCAGATAATTCTTACATGCCTCTCCTCTGCTATCTATTATCATATTTCATTGAAATTAGGAAGTATGTATCCACTTAACTAGCCTCTCAGGGTACAAAACTTTCAACAATTAGAGGAGTTGTCAGGATTGCACTATGAAATACACATTTTGGTGAGGAAATAAGTAATAAATGAACATCAACCAACTATCTCATTTACAAGTTCTGTTGAAGGTACTTGAATGCTTTTCTCTGAGCCTATTGCTTCTCCCCTGATATGCATTCTTTTGCCTTTTCTGTCTTTCCTTTCTTAAGGTTTTTACCTAAAACTTATTTAGTTTTGTTTACTGAGTTCAATTTATAAAAACAGTGATGTAGCAATTATTAATCTGATTTGTTTTTCATCATCAAAAGTAATAGTTCTAAAATTTATTCATTGGTATGCTTTACATTCACTCATTTTCAGTGTTATGGTATTCCCTTGTCTGCATACATGATTTAACTATTTGTCTTTATGGGGATTCATGTTTGAAAATTTCCACGTTATTTTAAATATTCTTTTTGCAGTTACAAGCATGTCATTATAAAAGATTTGAATTTCTCCACCTGTTTCTAAGGTAACTCATGAATTACTCTGTAGCATGCAGAATAAAAGCCATTGTTAGATCACAAAATAAAGTTAATGAACTTCAACTATTTATTTAATAAATTATTTAATAAAACAACTGAATAAAACAAATCAGTGTTCATGAAATGGTCAGGTTTACTTTTGTCTTTTACCCAGAGAGTAGAGGATAATGCCAAATCTCTTCAAATGGTTACACCATCACAGCCCCAGAAGAGAATGATGCATAGTGATTTCCTCTTTTCTATGTCATCAAAACGCTTCTCTCACCAGTTTTCTTCATTTGTTCTCAGTCTAGTAAGAGATCTCCTGGAGCTATGGATTTTCATTTCCTGGGTAATCAATGATGGCTCAAGTTTTTCAATGCTTATTTGTTGTTTACACATATTCTGTAAAATATTTTGAATGTGCTTTGTCCATTTTTCTCTTAGGTCTTTTTATCTGTATAAATTATAGTCTATTTGTAATCGGATTTTTAAAATACTGGTGTTTATCTTTTTAGCTCTTCATATATTCTGGATATCAGACCTTTACTAAATGTATCATTTTCAAATATTTTCTCCCATTCAGAATATTTTCTAGATATTCAATAAATGAACTTTTGAAAAAAAGAAGCAGTATCATTCACAATAGGTATAACAGCTAAAGTATTTAGGAATAAACTTAAACAATGGTGTGAAAAATCTCTAATAAAAATTATAAAATACTAATAAAAGTTACAGAATCAATATAAATTGACAAGATAGTCCTTGGTTATGGGTCAGAAGAATGCATAATGTTAAAGTAACTACACTACCAAAAGCTATAATTTGATAGTTTCTAATAAAAATTCCAGGGAATTTCTTCATAGAAGTAGGAGATACAGTCCTAAAATTCATATATCACACACAATTAAAACAGAAAAGTCTAAGTAACCCTCTAATCCTGAGAGAAAACACAATCTATCTCTGTCTGTCTTGGTCTCTGTCTCTGTCTGTCACACACACACACACACACACACACACACACACACACACACACACACAGATGCAGAAATCAGAAGATAAGACTGATTTCAGAACATTCTATATAATTGCTAAAACAGTCAGGTACTTGTATGAAAAGCAAATAGAATAAAAAGCCCATATAGCCAGTTGCTCTTCTATAAAGATGGCATAAAGAACATTTGGTAGCACTGAGACAGTGCAGAAACGTCTTATTGAAGAGGTAAAAGGTGCTGACACAAGTACCTGGCATGTGCAGAGAAATGAAACTAGGTCTTTTTCTCTTACTTACCTTTGTTTAAAAGTAGTTAAGGTGGGTACAGCATGGTAGCTTTCTATATTGACATTTTCTTTCTATACCTTAAAAACCATTCTAATATTTTTCTTCTATTGTTGAATTGTTTATTAATCAAATTGTTTCTTTTGTATAATTTCCTTATTAATGGCTTTAGGAAAATATTCTTTTGTTTACATTTTTAAACTTCACTTAAATATGAGTGTATTTAATTAAAGTTCTTTTTTCTACTTGAATTTATTTCTACTCTGAATGTTTGTTTATTATTAGTCTAGATAATTCTCATCATTGATCTCTTTAACTTTTGTTTCTCTAGTATTTTTTTCATCTTGATACAACTTGTATCTCATTCTTTCTTTGGAACTTTTTTTCCCTGGTTCTCTATACAACATAGTATTAATACTTTTCTTAAAAATATGCTTTCTCACTTTAAAAACTTAAAAAAGGATATCAAAACAGAACTTAGAAAATGGCAAAAACTCCCATGCTCCTGGATAGGAAGGATCAACATCGTGAAAATGGCAATAATTCCCAAGGCTATCTACAAATTCAATGTGATACCTATCAAAATTCCAACCTCATTCTTCAAGGAAATAGAATAGGCAATCCAAAAATTCATATGGAACAATAAAAGACCATGAACAGCAAAAATGCTCCTCAATGGAAAGAACACTGCTGGAGAAATATCAATACCAAATTTCAAACTCTACTATAAAGCCATAGTAATCAAAACAGCTTGGTACTGGCACAAGAACAGACCTCAGGACCAATGGAATAGAACTGAAAACCCAGAAATGAACCTACAGACCTATAGCCATCTAATCTTCCATAAGGGAGCTAAAACGATAGAATGGAAGAAAGACAGCCTCTTCAGTAAATGGTGCTGGCAAAATCGGTTAACTACTTGTAGAAAACTAAAGCTAGGTCCTTATATATCACCCTGCACCAGAATCAACTCCAAATGGATCAAAGACCTCGGAGTCAAAGCAGACACTGAAAACATTACAGGATGGAATAGGAGAAACCCTAGGTCTCCTTGGCGCAGGCCGAAATTTTCTTAATAGATACCCAGAAACACAACAAATCAAAGAAAGGTTGGACAAATGGGATTGCATGAAGTTGCAGAGCTTCTGCATGGAAAGGATATAGCTAGAAAGATCAATAGAAAGCCCACAGATTGGGAGAAGATCTTTACTAGCCATACAATGGACAAGAGTCTCATATCTAAAATATGCTTGGAACTCAAAAACTTAAATCCCCCAACAACAAATCCTCAAAGAAACAACTGCCCAATAAATAAGTGGGCTAAAGACTTAAAGAGAAACTTCTCTGAAGAAGAAAGAAGGATGGCCAATAGACACATGAAGAAATGCTCAACCTCCCTAGCCATAAAAGAAATGCAAATCAAAACAACATTAAGATACCACCTCACCCCAGTTAGAATGGCAAAAATCAAGAACTCTAATAACAACAGATGCTGGAGGGGATGTGGACAGAAGGGAACCTTACTTCATTGTTGGTGGGAGTATAAACTTGTTCAACCACTTTGGAAAGTAGTATGGGGGTTCTTCAAAAGACTCCACATAGAGCTTCCCTATGACCCAGCAATCCCACTTTTGGACATTTACCCAAATGTTTACAAACAAGACCACACTAAAGCTACCAGCACAACCATATTTATTGCAGCATTATTTACTATAGCTAAGATATGGAACCAACCCAGATGCCCCTCAGTAGATGAATGGATCAAGAAAATGTGGTATATATACACAATGGAATTCTATGCCTCCATCAGAAAGAATGACATTGCCCCATTTTTTAGGAAATGGAAAGGCTTGGAAAAAATTATATTAAGTGAAGTAAGCCAAGCGCAAAGAAACATAGTTCCCATGGTTTCCCTTATTTGCAATATCTAGTATATGTCTGAGTCAAGCAGAAAAGGTCAGATAAGGTGATGTTAGTGAAATGAACCATGAACCCTAAGATATGTATTCAAATGTTTTTTTTTTCTTTCATGCTATTGTTTCTAATGCATTTATAAGATTATTTCTTTGTTGCTTTGTATGTCCCTCCCCCATGGTATAACCCCTGCTTTCACTGTATTTGATGTCGGTATAATTTGTGGAGGGGAAGGGGATAAACAAGCCGTTTAAGGATACAGGTGGACCCGTTGCAACAATGAGAAGTACAAATTGTTATGTTGAAAACGAACTTTACAACTTTGGTGCGGGGAGGGGCGGGGAGAATTGGGTGGGGGGGTGAGGGGGAGTAAGGGAAGGGATGGGAAAGGGAAACAGAGGAGGAGGCTACAATGCTTGATAAGAAATGTACTCATCATCTTGCCCATGTAATTGTAAGCCCTCTGTACAGTATTTTCACAATAAAAAATAAATAAAAAATATGCTTTCTCTATCCACTGTACTTTTCTTTCATTTCCACATTTTAATTTCTACAAATATTATTTTGGTTCTTTTTCAAATCAGTTAGATTATATTTTGAGAACATTCTATTAATTTTTACACATTTTTATTATTAGCACTCTATTCTGAGTTATACTGTAGGAAGTATTTTCAACTTCTGAAGGGTCTGTGAATTTAGTCTGCCACTCTTTCTGTTGACTTTCCTCTATGGTAGCTCACTTTTCTGTGCTGTTATTTGAAGGGATGGTTTTTTGTTTGTTTGTTTGTCTGTTTTTTTAATTGGGAGCACATACCACGTGTAATTTTGGGTATGTATCACAAAACTTGTTCTATAAAAATTCTGAGGGCATAACTTGGAATGGAACTCTTTTAACTAAAGAAAATTATGTTTCCTTCAGTTGTTGTGTAAGAAGGGCTAGCAGCTAGCCGGGTTGGGTTCTGGTGACTTAAGCCTGTAATCCTAGCTACTCAGGAGGCTGAGATCTGAGGATTGTGGCTCAAAGCCAGGCTGGGAGGAAAGTCTGTGAGACTCTTATTTTCAATAAACCACCAGAAAACCAGAAGTGGCACCATGACTCAAGTGGTAGAGCGCTTGCCTTGAGCTGAAGAGCTGAAGGACAGCGCCTAGGCCCAGTGACCCCCCCCAAAAAAAAAAGGAGAGAAGAAAAGCTAGCATCTAAAACCATCTCAGTTGCTGCTATCTCAGTTTCCCCTCTTCATGGAGCTCAGTTTCCATTTATGATTCCAGCTGTCAGCTGGAATTTTCTCTAGGCATACATGAATTTTGAGAATTACTATCCATGACTTTTTCCAGGCTCTCTTTAAAGTTCATTGTTTTTTGTTTGAACGCTGGGCCTGGGCACTGTCCCTCAGCTCTTCAGCTCAAGGCTAGTGCTTTACCACTTCAGCCACAGAGCAAATTCCAGCTTTTTCTGCTTATATGGTGCTGAGGAATTGAACCCAGGGCCTCATGCATGCAAGGCAAGCACTCTACCACTTAGCCACCTTCCCAGCCTCTCATTGTTGTTTTCAAGGCTGTATATTATTGTTTGAAGTGCTTATGGGTCTAGTCTTCCTTAAAAGACATATAATTTTGAATTGTCTTAATATCATTACACCATTGTTGTGCATCTTTTTGGAACATTTAATGTAAGGGGAAATAGAGACCATTATTTTCTTAACCTTTCATTTTACACAACATAGAAATAAGTTGGAAGTGATCTTATTCATTTTTCTAAGCATCAGTTTAGTAAAGCTGTTATGAATCTCAGATTTAGATTCACATTCTAAATATATAGATTCTGTCTGTTCCTTATGAACTATAACTCTTTTTAAAGACAAAGATATGGCTGTGTAGAACTCTCTAAAATCTTCCTGGAAATCAGGTTATTCTTAAAACTGATTGGGTAAAGTTAAGTACAAGTGAATCAGAACATAGGTTTATACATTCATTAAACACACAAACATGGGTTGAAAATTGCTAGAAAAGTGTGTTTGGTGAAATCCATCTCACAGCTTTCCAAAACCAAAACATTTAAAAATTATAATCATTTTCTAAATCTAAAATAAGACCAGATTTTTTAATACCTGGGAATTGTATTTTTGATACTATGGCAGAGTAATTTAAAATTTCCATTTTATGAATAATGCTAATAAAATCCTGCATATAAAATGGTCTCTGACTTATCCAAAGTAGTTAAAAACTCCCAATGAATAGATTCCCTTTTTAAAGAAAAAGACATAAGGCCCAGTAGGAAAATACTGGTGTACAAAGGCAAACCCCAATGTGTGCAAACAATTCAGCAATAATCGAATTCCAAATTTAATTGGTACTTTTTGTGCCAAAATTAATTGACCAAAAAAGATAAGGGAGTATTTTGAAAAAAGGCCTTTGATTATCATTTTAACTTTAGCAAAGTAATCATTGTCTTCTTGGTTCCTGGATTAAAGCCATTATTTTCACATTCGTGTGAATCAACCTTACCAATTGCAAATGGGGCTATTAGACCATGTGAGATTAGTTTGATTGAGAAAATTAGGTCTACTTACCAAATGCTTAATGCGGCTATGCTGAAACTTCCTCCATTTCCCCAGGGAACTCACTTCACTTTGATTCTAATGTTGTGATCAAGGTAGCTCACACCTAGCATATTGATGGAGAATGACTACTTCTTAAGAAGGATAGAAGGTTTGAGACCTCCCAGGCTGCTCAATTGGCAACGAGTACATAGTCACTTCTGAGTGAAAGAAGCAAGGTGTATCTTCTTTTTATTTATTTATTTATTTGTTTGTTTGTTTGTTTTGAAATTTGAACTTAGGGTCTTGAGATTATTAGGCTGGTGATTACCATTTGAGTCAAATCTCCAGTTGTGCTTTTTGTTGGTGATTTCAGAGATGGAGTCTAGCAAACACCACTGCCTGGGATAGCCTGAAATCATGTCCCCCTTCTCTCAGCCTTCTGAGTAGCTACAATGACAGATAGAGCCACCAGTGCCTGGCTTCAGAGTATACTCCCTTGAACAATAATGATAGATCCTCTTTAAGCATCTTCTATGAACAAAGGATTTTGTTCACACTGTCTACCCCAGATATACACAGATCATTTCACTGTTGTTTTTATTTATAGGGCAAGTGTACTAGATCTAGCTCCTGTAGTTTACTTAGAACGGACATTCAGTCTCCACTTAATTCCAGATCTTACTTTTCTCCTTTAATGAGAAGGTTAATCTCACTTTGTCTTCTCCAGACCTATTGTGTATTCTACCTCTCCTCTCTTGGGATTCCAGAACCAAAATTTTCCTTTAGTCTGCTGGGATGAAGTTAGAAAGTGAACCTTTTATATAGCCATAATGAGACTGAGACTTACCCAAGGGCATCCCTGGCCTGTCCCTAGGCATGTACCAAAAACTTGATAGGAGAGGGGAAATGTTATAGGCTATAGGATAGGCCATAATCTCATTGTAAAATCTGACAACTGTAACAAATTAATAAAGAAAAGGAGCAAGATGGTTTCAGATGAATCAATATCCAGTAAGTTCAAGGTCAAAATCAAATAAATCATTCAGAAAACTTCCACATGTTTTGGGTTTACTAAATCCTCAAGTATCAAGGATAATATTAAAAAACATTTATAGCATATTATGAATAGCCAAATTTCTCAGAGTATACAAAATCACAGAACAAATAGTTTGACTATTGTTTACCATTTGTTTTCTATAAAATTGTAAAATCATTCTTTCAGTGAGGTTAAACTGGGTTGAGAGCCAATAATTACATTGTTTTACAAATTTAAATAATATTAAATTTCAAAGAAAAGGCAAAATGTAATAGTTTAATACCAAATTTTTATGAGTTTGTTATTGTGAATTCTAACTTCGCTTGCTCAATGATGCTTTTGAAATCAGTGTCACAAACCTGTGAAATCTTCTGGCTTCTAGGTTATATTTACCCTCCACTTGATTCCAGATCATAAAAAAACACATTTTTCTTTTTTCTTAGCTTTCTTTTAAAAATATATTATTTTTTGTAAAGATACTGTACAAAGCAGTTACAGTTACATGAGTAAGGTAATGAGTATATTTCCTATCAAGCATTTTTACCCCTTCCTTTGTTTTTCCCCTACCATCTCTTCCCTCCCCATCTCCCCAACTTCTCCCTCCCCATGCCAAAGCTGTAAAGTTCATTTTTTACATAGTGCATTGTACATCTCATTGTTACAATGGGTCAATCTGTATCCCTATTTCAGCATTTGTTATTTGCCTTCTCCTCCCCAAATTAGAAAAATGTATAGACAAGATGCAGGACACTGAAATTAAATACAAAGAAAACAAGTATTATAACATGGAGAAAGAACATGCAAAACTTTGGTAGGAAGGGTGAGGGGGACATGGGGGGAGGAATGGGAAGGAATAGGAAAGGGAAACAAAGGAGAAGGCAACAATACTTGATAAGAAATGTACTCATTATCTTGCCCAGGTAAGTGTAACTCCTCTGTACAGTATTTTCACAATAAAAAATGTATATATATATATAAAACCCAAAAGATCACACTGTACATTATAAGTACATTGAAAACAACAGCATCAAAGGTGAAACCTCTTGTGTCCCTATTTTGGGGTTCATTTCATTTAGCATCAGGTTATATGGTCATATGTACATAGCTTTTGACCTCTTCTGCTTGTCCTAGACATATACTAGTTATTGCAGATAAAGGAAATCATGGGACTTATGTTTCTTTGGGCCTGGCTTGCTTCACTTAATATGATTCTTTCCAAGTCTTTCCATTTATTAACAGGTGGGGCAGTGTCATTCTTTCTGATGGAGGCATAGAATTCCATTGTGTATATATACCACATTTTCCTGATCCGTTTATCTACTGAGGGACATCCGGGTTGGTTCAATATCTTATCTACGATGAATAATGCTGCCACAAACATAGTTGTGCTGATAGCTTTACTATGGCCTTGTTTGTGATCATTTGGGTAAATGCCCAAAACTTGGATTGCTGGGTCATAGGGGAGCTCTTTTGAAGAACCCCCATACTGCTTTCCAAAGTCATTGAACAAGTTTACAATCTCACCAACAATATAGTAGGATTCTCTTTAGGCTACATCCCCTCCAGCATTTGTTATTAGATTACTTGATTATAGCCATTCTACCCGGGGTGAGGTGGAATCTCAATGTTGTTTTGATTTGCATTTCTTTTATGAGTAGAGAAGTTGAACATTCTTCATGTATCTATTGGCCATTCTTATTTCCTCTTCATGGAAGTCTCTCTTTAAGTCTTTAGCCCACTTATTTATCAGGCAGTTGTTTCTTTGAGGATTTGTTTTGGGGGATTTAATTTTTTGAGTTCTATGTATATTTTAGATATGAACCCTTATCCATTGTATGGCCAGTGAAGATCTTCTCCCAATCTGTGGGTTTTCTATTGATCTTGCTAGCTATATCCGCCATGCAGAAGCTCTGCAATTTCATGCACTCCCATTTTTCCAACCTTTCCCTTGATTTGTTGGATTTCTGGGTCATTATTAAGAAAATGTTGGCCTGTGCCAAGGAGCCATAGAGTTTCTCCTATTCCTTCCTGTAATGTTTTCAGGGTATCTGCTTTGACTTCAAGGTCTTTGATACATTTGGAGTTGATTCTGGTGCAGGGTGATGTATAAGAATCTAGCTTTAGTGTTCTACAGGTGTTAAACCAATTTTGCCAGCACCTTTTCCTAAAGAGGCTGTCTTTCTTCCATTCTATTTTTTAGGATACTTATTGAAGATTATGTGAGTGTAGGTCTGTGGGTTCATTTCTGGGTCTTCAATTCTATTCCATTGGTCCTCAGGTCTGTTCTTGTGCCAATACCAAGTTGTTTTGTTTACTATGGCTTTGTAATACAGTTTGAAATTTGATATTGGTATTCCTCCAGCACTGTTCTTTCTGCTAAAGATTGTTTTTGCTATTCAGGGTCTTTTATTGCTCCATATGAATTTTGGGATTGCTTCTTCTATTACATCGAAGAATGAGGTTGTGATATTGATGGGTGTCACATTGAATTTGTAGATAGCCTTTGGCAGTATTGCCATTTTCATGATGTTAATCTGCTCAATTCACGAGAATGAGAGTCTTTTTCCACTTCCTTAGTTCTGCTTTAATTTCCTTTTTCAGGTTTTAAAGTTTTTATTATAGAGGTCCTTCACTTCTTAAGTTAACTCCTAGGTATTTTTTTGTGTGTGGGGCTATTACGAATGGAGTTGCTTTCCTGATTTCAGCCGTGCTCTTCTCCTTATTGGCATACAGAAAAGCCATTGGCTTTTGAGGGTTAATTTTATACCCTGCTACTTTGCCAAAGTTTTGAATCAGCTACAGTAACATGGGGTGGAGTCCTCATGGATCAAATCATCTGCAAAGAGGGAGAATTTTACTTCATCTTTCCCTATTTGGATCCCTTTATGTTTGCATCTTGTTGTATTGCTATAGGTAGGCATTCTAATACTAAATTGAAGAGAAGTGAAAAGAGTGGACATCCTTGTCTCATTCCTGAATTTAGAGGAAATGGCTTTAGCTTTTCGCCATTAATCATAATGCTGGCTGTAGGTGTGTCATACACAGCCTTTCTTACATTAAGGAATGTTCCATGGATTCCTAGTTTTTCCAGAGCTTTCATCACAAAGAGGTGTTAGATCTTGTCAAATGCTTTTTCTGCATCTATTGAGATAATCACACAGTGCTTATCCTTGCTCTTGTTGACATGATGGATTATATTGATTTGCATATATTGAACCAGCTTTGCATCCCTGAAATGAATCCTGTTTGATCATCGTGTATGATTTTCTTGATGAGTTGTTGAAGTCATTTGGCCAAAATTTTGTTGAGAAGTTTTGCATCGATGTTCATCAAAGAAATGGGTCTATAATTCTCTTTCTTTGATGAGTCCCTGCCTGGTTTGGGGATGAGGGTTATAATAGCTTCATAGAAAGAGTTCGGTAGTGAACTTTCTCTTTCAATTTCATTGAAGAGTTGGAGGACTATTGGTGTGAACTCTACTTTGAAGGCCTTGTAGAATTCAGCTGGGCTTTTCTTTGTTGGGAGGTCTCTTATTGCTTTTTCTATTTCAATGCTTGAGATGGGTCTGTTAATTTGGTTTAAATCATCTTGGTTTAGTTTGGGAATGTCAATATTTGCTAGAAATTCATCCATTTCTTCCAGATTCTCAAACTTATTAGCATAATGGTTTGAGATGTATTCTCTTATAATGTTCTAAATCTTAGTTGTTTCTGTGGCGATGTTTCCATTCTCATCTCTGAGTTTGTATATTTGGGTGTGTTTTCTTTTTTTTCTGGTAAGATTTGCTAAGGGTCTGTCAATTTTTTCAAAGAACCAACACTTTGTTTGGTTGATTCTTTCTATGGTTTTTTTGGACTCTAATTCATTTAATTCTGATTTAATTTTAATTATTTGTTTCTGTCTACTGGATTGGGGTTTATCTTGCTGCTCTTTTTCAAGGAGGATAAGATGTCTCATTAAATTGTTGGTCTCAGATTTCTTCAATTTGTTGATGTAGGAACTCAGAGCTATAAACTTGCCTCTGAGTACTGCTTTTGCTGTGTCCCAGAGGAGCTGGTAATTTGTGTGTTCATTTTTGTTGAATATCATGAACATTTGAATTTCCTTTCTAATCTCTTCCATGACCCACTGGTTATTCAACAATGTGTTTTTCAGCCGCCATGTGCTATAGGATTTTCTTTGGTGGCTCTTGGTGTTGAGTTCTAATTTTATTCCCTTGTGGACAGAGAGAATGCCAGGCATAATTGCAATGTTTCTGAATTTGGACAGATTTGCTTTGTGACCTAAAATGTGGTCTATTTTGGAGAATGTTCTGTGTGCTGCTGAGGACTACGTGTGTTCTGATGGTTTTGGGTGAAATATTCGGTAGATGTCTGTTAAGTCTAGTTGATCTATGCAGTTGTTTAGATCTAAGGTTTCTCTATTGAGTTTTTGCCAGGTTGATCTATCCAGCAGGGATAGATTTTAATTTCCCATCAATTAATGTCTTTGGATCTATGTGAGATTTAGGGAAAGCAGTGTTTCTTGGATAAATTTGGGTGCTCTGTCATTTGATGAATAGATATGTAGAATTGTAATATCCTCCTGAAGGAGAGATCCCTTAATTAGTATGTAATGACCTTCTTTATCTCTTCTCACTAATTTTAATTTGAAGTCTATTTTATCTGATATTAGGATTGCAACTCTTGCCTATTTTGGGGGGTCATTTGCTTGGTAGATTTTATTCCAGTCTTTCACTTTCAGAATATGTTTGTTTTTGTGGGCAAGATGTGTCTCTTGAAGGCAGCAGATAGAAGGATCCTGCTTTTTGATCCAACTAGACAATCTATGTCTTAATTGGAGAGTTAAGTCCATTAAAATTAAGAGTTAGGACTAGAGGTTTTTGGTAGTTCCTGACATGTTATCTTCTTTTTTCAGGGCTGTGCCATCTGGATGGGCTGTTTCCTGGCCTTTATTGTGCTCTTGTTGGTTTTCTATGTGTAGGACATCTTTGTTTGTCAGGTTTGGTGGAGATATATTGTTTCAGTTTTTCTTTGCTATAGAAAGTTTTTATTGGACCTGTTATGAAGGAGAGTTTAGCTGGGTACACTATTTTTGGTTGATAGTTGTTTGTCTTTAGGGCATGGCATACATCATTCCAGGCTCTTCTTACTTTTATTGTCTCTGTAGAGAAATCTGAAGTTATTCTGATTGGTTTCCCTTTATAGGTGAGTGATCTTTTCTCCCCAACAGCTTTAAAGATCCTTTCCTTGGTATGTATTGATCCTGTGAGGATTACAACTTTCCCCTGAGTTAGAGCTGAGTCCTGCAGGTCAGGCTCCTTTGACCTGTTAAATAACTCCTATTGTCTTTTTCCAAGGCCTGAGTTATGGGCTAGCTGCTCTGGCCTGGTCTTTGTCAAGTATCAAAGATGGAGTTCTTCTCTGGTGGTGGGTGAGGGGCTACCTCCCCACCACTGCTCTGTGAAAAAGAATGAGCATGTCTTGTGTGGTATTCACTCCTTTCCCTTGGTTTCCAAGCCATCCAAGGTCTGTGACTGTGGTCAGCAGGATGAAAATTTCCATTCCTAAGTTCTTACTTGTGGTGAGTAGAATCTGCTTGCAAGCCACCTCTGACACCTTTGTCTGTTGATATGGCGGCTGCAGTAGTAGCCACTGTGAACACTGGTGAGTGCTCGAATCTGTCTCTTTAACCACACTGCCTGAATTTTTCCTTTCTGGCCAAACTCTCTGTACTATGATGACACACTTGGTGTGACTCTCTATCCTTGGACTTCTCACTGGAACACTAAAACTGGTTTCTATGGGAGAGCTTGTTTAGCCTCCAGCTTCTCCTCCACCATCTTCCCTGGAAAAAACAACACACTTTTCTTTGACCCTGGACGTCTGTGAATATTTTCAGCAAGGAGAAACCACTGTTTACGCTCTGGGATTCTTTCTGCCCCACAAAGATGGCCAGCTCCTCACTGGTTAAGGAAGAAAGAAACTTGATCCAAGTTTAAGGAGTTTGTAAAACCACACAGTGATCGAATAACAATGTCTTTCTAGTCAGAAGACAGTAAATTTCTTCCCCTCTTCATACTATTTTTTCTCCGCTCTCATTCCTTCAAGCCTCAGAACCAGTATAAAAATTATTTTGAATTTAAATGTTTATGACCAATTTCAATCATTCTACCATAATTTCTGAAAACCTGTAACTTTCTTTAAAGAACTATGTAACTTTTCCAGAGAGCTTAGAAATAAAATTCAAAGCAAATAATTCTGTGTTTAAATAGCAATGACAATCTTTGCCCTCACAGGTCAATAAAGGGAAAAAAATAAAAAAATAAAGTCTTCATACACTCCAGTTTCTAAGATGATACTTGAAAGTAAGGAAATAATTCACATTCAGATACAATAATTGGACTGTTTACTGAGTCTTTGTTAATTTAGTTTTAAAATATAAGATGCTACCTGCTTTCTACTTAATCAGGTGAGTAAGATTTAGCCTTCCTCAGTCTCTGTCTGGTCCTATGGACATCTGGCAATGTAAATAGGCAGAATAAGTTTATAGTCAATTTTCCTACCTCCACAGTTGTACAAATAAAAATATAGAGTACCAATCCGGGTGCCAGTGGTTCTCGCTTGTAATTCTAGCTACTCAGGAGGCTGAGATCTGAGGATTGCGATTCAAAGCCAGCCCGGGCAAGAACCAGAAGTGGTGCTGTGGCTCAAGCAGTAGAGTGCTTGCCTTGAGCTGAAGAGCACAACGGACAGCCCCCAAACCCAGAATTCAAGCCCCATGACCGACAAAAAAAAAAAGACAAAGTACCAGAGAAACTCCTTCTCCTCACCAGATAGCTCCCCATCATCCCTCACCTCTGAAAAAGTATTCTTCCCCATTGAGGACAAGGAACTGATGGAGAAACCTCTCCCATCTTTCCATCAAAGGCCAAGCCTTCTGCTCTTATTTTGACTTTGGGTCTCATCTGCTTACCCTAGGTTAAATACTTTGTTCATGCTCCTGTTATCTATGCCTTCTTAGACCATTATCTTTTCATCATTGCTCTCATCATTGTGCCATACCATTTCACTACATGGCCTTTTTGCTAGGTAAGGTCATGAGCAACTCCAGTATTGAGCAACTCCAGACCCAAGATGATGGCCATCAATTTCAGCTGCTTCTCAGCAGTGTTCCAGAGTTCTCCAAGGTTGAACCTTTCCCATCTCTCTAAGAAACACTTTCTTCACATGGGTTCTATGATAAAACACCTTCCAGCTCTTCAAACATTTCCCTATATTCCAGCATACACTACATTCTACATCCATTTCTCTTTTTCTTTCCATGTTTTGTCTACAAGTGACCTTATTCAGTTATATCAGTTAAAATATTATCTCTAGAATTTCTAGAGTGCTGACTCCATTTTTGTTTAAAAACTTAAGGCTCTTCCTAAAAATCTTTGTGGATCTTTGTGGAAATGTCTCACAAACCTCTCACACAGAACTCAAACAAAACACTCACCATTTCCTGTGAGTGCCCCTTAGATCAGATTCTTTCTTTCTTCCTTTCTTTCTTCCTTTCTTTCTTCCTTCCTTTCTTTCTTCCTTTCTTTCTTTCTTTCTTTCTTTCTTTCTTTCTTTCTTTCTTTCTTTCTTTCTTTCTTTCTTTCTTTCTTTGTTCTTTCAATTTATTTTTATTGTAAAGATGATGTGCACAGGGGTTACAGTTACAAAAGAGAATTAATGGGTACATTACTTTTTGAACAGGGTCAACTCTTCCCTCATTTTCTCCCAGTTTTTCCCTCCCAACTCTCCTCCCACATAAGTTATATAATTCATTTTCAACATACTGTCTAGTGAGTACTACTGCTGCATTTGTTCACCATTTGTCCCACCATTTCTGGGCTCCTCCTTACCCTCCCTAAAACAGATAAACTGATATACAAGACCAACGGTACAGAAATCAAAAACAGTGATAAAGGAGGAAAAAATTCAACCAAAATAAAAGAACAAAACAAAAACCAAAATAACAAAAACCTTCTTGTTTTCATTTTTTGGAGTTCATTTTGATAAACATTTTATATAATAATATGCACACAGCTATTTTGCCTTTATGATCATCTCCTAAGAATATCCTCTTTTGGGTCTCACTGTGTAAATGTTTAGAGTCCTATTTAATTTATCATGTTCAATATAAGTTTTTGTTTTATTTCATTCATTGTGTTTACTTGTAGATTTATAGGCACAGTTTAATTACTACAAATGAGAGAAACCATGCAACCTATGTTTCTTTGGTTCTAGCTTACTTCATTTAATATATTTTCCCAGTCTTTCCATTTCCTTATTAATGGTGTAATAATCTTCCTGATAAAAACACAGAATTCCATTGGGTATATGTATATACCACATTTTCTTCATCCATTTGTCTACCACTGAGAGATATCTGGATTAATTCCATATCTTTGCTATGGTAAACATGCTGAACATAGTTGTGCTGGTAGCTTTAGTATGGTCTTGTTGTGCTCTATTGGATAAATGCCCTGGAGTAGGATTGCTGGGTCATCCGGAAACTCTATGTTTAGTCTTTTGAGGAACTCCAAACTGTTTTCCAGAGTGGTGGAACATGTTTACATTCCCACCAATAGTGAAGTAGAATTCCCTTTTGGTCATATCCCTGTCAGCATCTGTTATTATTTGTTTTCTTTTTTTTTTTTGGGGTCCGGTCGTGGGGCCTGAACTCTGGGCCTGGGCGCTGTCCCTCAGCTCTTCAGCTCAAGGCTAGCGCTCTACCACTTGAGCCACAGCACCATTTCTGGCTTTTTTTTTTCTTTTTGCTTATGTGGTGCTGAGGAATCGAACCCAGGGCCTCAGGTATGCAAGGCAAGCGCTCTACCACTGAGCCACCTTCCCAGCTCCTATTTATTTTCTTGATAATGTCCATTTTAACTGGGGTGAAATAGAATCTCACTATAGTTTTGATTTAGCTTTCTTATATAGCCAAAGATGCTGAGCATTTCTTCATGTATCTATTTGCCATCCTTATTTCTTCTTCAGAGCAGTCTCTCTTTAATTCTTTAGCCCAATTATTAATTGGACTGTTGTTTCTTTGAAGATTGGTTTTTGGAGGAGTTTAATTTTTTTGAGCTCTAAGTATATTTCAGATATGAAGACCTTATCTGATGTATAAAAAATTAAAAAAATTCTTCTCTCATTCTGTGGGCTTTCTCTTTATCTTGCTAGCTATGTCCTTTGCCATACAGAAACTTCAGTTTGATGCAGTCCCATTTATCCAGTCTTTCTTTGATTTGTTGTGATTCTGGGTTCTGCCTAGGAGCCATAGTGTTTCCCCTACCCATTCCTGTAATATTTTCATGGTAACTGGTCTTACATTGAGGTCTTCAATACATTTGAAATTGACTCTGGTGCAGGTGTTATGTAAGGTTTTTGCTTCAGTTTTCTGCAAATGTATACCAAATTCTGCTAACACCATTTGTTCAAGAGGCCATCTTTCTTCCATCCTGTGTTTTCTACTCCTTCATCAAATATTAGGTAGCATTAGGTTTGTTGATTCATTTCTGGGTCTTCTATTCTATTCCATTGGTCCTCAGGCCCATTCTTATGCCAGTACCGAGGTGCTTTTTGTTTGTTTGTTTATTTTTTACTACAGCTTTGTAATAGAGTTTATAGCTTGGTATTGATATTCCTCCAATATGTTCTTCCTGCTGAGGATTGTTTTTGCTATTTGGTGTTTACTATTATTCCATATGAATTTTTGGATTGCTTCCTCTATATCAATCATTGAAGAATGTTGTTGGAATTTTGATGGTTATTGCATTTGGAGCATTGCCATTTTCATAATGTTAAAATTCTTTTTTTCAGATTTTTAAAGCTTTCATCATAGAGGTCCTTCACATTTTTGGTTAATTCCTAGATATTTTATTTTTCTTTGAGGCTATTACAAATGAGATTACTTTCCTGATTTCAGTCTTGCTCTTCTCATGGTTAGCATATAGAAAAGCTATTGATTTTTGTCCGTTAATTTTATACTCTGCTACTTTTCAAAGTTGAAGATTATCTTAAATAACTTGGGGGAGGAATATATAGGGTTCTGTAAAAACAGAGTCATGTCATCCACAAAGAGGGATAGTTTTACTTATTTCCCTATTTGGATCACCTTTATGTTTTACTCTTGCTTTATTGCTCTTGTTAGGAATTCCAGTACTATAGTGAAGAGGAGTAGAAAGAATGGACATTCTAGTCTCATTCCTGATTTTAGAGGAAATAGTTTTAATTTTGCATCAGTAAGAATAGTGCTGGCTATAGATTTGTCACATACAATTTTTATTATATTGAGTATTATTTCATGGATTCCTAGCTTTTATGATAAATGGGTTTCAAATGCTTTTTAAACATCTATTGAGAGAGTGCTTGTCCTTGCTCCTGTTGATGTGCTGAATTACATTGACTTCCATATATTGAACTAGCTTTGCATCCATCAAATGAATCCCATTTGATCATAGTGTATGATTTTTTGGTTAGTTGTTTAATTCATTAAGCCTGAATTTTTATTAATATGTTATGCTTTGATGTTCATCAGATATATGTGTCTATAGTGATAATTCTTTGATGAGTCCCTATCTGGTTTGGGTATGAGGGTTATGCAGGCTTGACAGAATGTGTTTGGTAGTGATCTTTCTTTTGGTATTTCATTGAAGAGTTTAAAGAGTATTGGAGTGAATTTTCCTTTGAAGAGCTTATAGAATTTGACTGTAAATTCCTTGTGTCTTGGGCTTCCTTCCTTATTTTTCTTCTCTCTCTCTCTCTCTCTCTCTTTCTCTTTCTCTCTCTCTCTTTCTCTTTCTCTCTCTCTTTCTCTTTCTCTCTCTCTCTTTCTCTTTCTCTCTCTCTCTCTTTCTCTTTCTCTCTCTCTCTCTGTTTCTATTTCTTCTTTCTTTCTTCATTTGTAGGTACTGGGGATAAACTCAAGGTCTAGTTACTGTCTCTTAACTTTTTTGCTTAAGACTGGAACTCTACTACTTGAGCCATAGCTCTACTTCCAGATTTTTGCTAAATAATTGCAGATACAAGTCAGATTTTTCATACATAGGGTTAGCTTTGAACTATACTCCTCAGATCTTAGCCTCCTGAGTAGCTAAGGATATGGGAATAATATCCCGGTGTCAGGTCAGAGACCTTAGCAAATAACACTATTACTTAAATCAGAAATATAAGAATTGCTCTTTATTCCTTTCTTTCTCTCAGCATATCCTCCACCCACTGCACTACAGCAATTCTGTTTATTCTACCTTTCAAATAAATACCACAGTAATCTATTCTATACCTCTCTATATCCAAGCTTCAGTTATCAATGGCCAGAATTGATGCAGTAAGTGGCATCTTTCTGATGCTTGTTGTCCCCTACAATCCTCTCTTAAAGGAAAAAAAAATCAGCTCAGTTTCAAACATGTACAATCCAAATCTCTTCAGTGGCTTACTACCAGGTACCAGACCACTTAGGCAGATTTAGTTCACATGTAATCTTTCTCTGCATTGAGCTTGAACTTACAGTCTTCTTGGCATAGGCGCAACATACTGAAATGAGAGTCCTAGGGTAAAAAATTCATTCACAGATAATATTTACAACTTTAGCTCAGCCAACTGCTGAGGCCTTTCCTAACACTGATGAAAAATTTTATGACTAATTTTTATTTACCTGAGTTGTTTGCCTCTTCCTTCAGGACTGTAAGGCATCTGTGATTATATATGCCCTGTACTCGGTCCTTCTTTTCACTCAATACTGTATATGAACAGGTGTGTAGTAAATAACCATTTAATAAATGAGTGCAGTTCAGAGTATTTGTAATAGCAGGAATTTTTCCACACTCCACATATCATGTTGGGCTGTTAATTGGGTTTCTAAATATAGAACAAATAAGTGTATAAAATAAGCTATGTGAGAAAATGAATATTTCTTGGAGAATGGGAATTTTACATTCATTTAGTTTCTAGGTCCCACTTTATGATCCAAGGTCTGCAATAATGTAGGTTTCTTTGTGATTAATGATTTATAGGGCATTGAAATGACCTGTGCCAAAAAGCAGATCTGCTGTAAACAGCTTCTATCTACCTAAAGGCAGTATTAGACACAATTCACAAAATCTACAAACAGATTATTACAGGTTTGCCAAAATTATGTTAATTACAGAAGCTAGTATACAACATGGGAAAGGAAGCACTATTTGAAGAAATTTGTAAATGATTAAAAGGCAGTTGTTTTAAATCCAGGTGCTAAAGTAAAAAATGGAAATTTACATTCAACCCTTTTATATGAGGATTCTGTTAATGATGATATTACTGTTCTGATTTTCCTACTCCAGAGTACAGATTTATCTCAAGGGTTGATAATATCTGTTCCAACTCCCATATTATTTTTTAAACCATCTCTTGGTATAAAGAGGAATATCAAAATATACAAAATATTTATATTTATCTCATATATTTTATATACATGGAAAGGAAGAGAAAGAACTTCAAAATATCAAGATGAGAGAAAAATCTTTATTGATATCTTTTGAAACACATTTTGTAAGTGGGATTCTGCATTGGGCCCTTGTGGGATGTCTTTATGCCTATCATACAATTAGGAAAACCAGGCTCATGCCCTCAAATAAAGGGTTAAATATAAATTTCAAGGTGCACCTGCATCTTGAAATAGCCTTTGAAGTACTCATGGGGCCACCTCAGATTTTCTCATTTTGTGGAAAATTGGTAATTATTCTAATTATGTATACAATTATTAATTTCATTGCTGCATCTTTACTATAGTGTCAGTTATGTACCATTTCAAGAGGAAATGAGAGGCAGCCACTCAAATCATTGTGTATGTCCTGTCCTTCAGAGCTATAAGGCTGTAGTTAACTTGGAAAACCTATATAGGCCATAATTAATTTAAAAATCACTGATACAACTAATAGAAAAAAGATTGATATGCCACTATGCAGCACAGATTTTCAAGTATGCTGCAAAAGTTCTGCCTTTCATTTTTGAATTTTCCTGAACATGCTGCTCTAGGTAGCCATTACTCAATCAGCATTAAGGGAATAAGATGAAACCAAACTGTCATCCAGATGTGGGAGATATTGAGAGTGATTAGAAAGGTAGGCGAAGAGCAAAGACTATATAATTAAATCAATTCTATAATGTATTGTCTACCTAATGTATTGTCTACCTTCTCTAACTTAAAAGTAAACAAGAAAACTTATACCTGAAAATAGCAAGCAAATTATAGTCTCAGGAATAACATAATTGGTTTTACTTTATCTACATTTCATAATTGAGTTATTTGAGATGTTACTGTTTTGTATTTCTTGATAATAATCACAAAATTTGACTGTGAATGAAGAAAAACCAAAAGAAACATTTTAATGAACAAAAATGAAGGAATCTTTTGAGAAAGAGATCAAACTAATATTATTTCTCTGAAGTGGCTGATTCTCTTGTGTATTTGCAGACAGTATGAATTGTATGATCTCCCAAATACACATGCTAATGGCTCAATAAAGAGACTTCCAAGAGAAAGAACAGCTGTGTCCTCTGCCCTTGAACTGCTTTCCTTTGCAGATAGAGCCATATCTTTCTGATATTTTTACCGACTCAAGTTCAAACTCTGAGCATAGCTAGGACCCCTAAGAAGCTTATCACTTCCAGATCAATTGACCTTGTCCTCTCACATTCTATCTATGCTTCCTAGTAGAATGTCTAGACTTTCTCCTATATGGTTTATGGCTTATCTCTAAGACTACTTCCAATTTTTCTTTTTCTGTGTCTAAATTCTTGCTGTGCTTTTCAGTCCTGAACCACAGATTTTTCTTTGTTTTTATTTGTTTGCTTGTTTTTAAAAATATTTTGCTAGTATCTTGATACTTGATTATCACCCAATTGTAAATCTTAGTTCCCATGGTTGAGTCTTTATCACACATTGTGACATGTGAATCTGATGTACTTGCTGTTTCTAAGGTTATTGATGGAAATGAATAGAGATATATTCAAAGGAATTTTACAGGTTAGTGTCACATTCATCATTTGATAGTCATACAAGAGTTTGGTAATTTAATTATAATTATTTTCGCTTTGTGAACCAAGAAACCTAGACTCAGATTTTCTAAATAAATTGCCCAAGGTCTCCTTCTAAGCAGGTGGTGAACTGGACTACGATCTAAACAATTGACTTATAAGTCTTTTTACTCTTTATAGCATAACACATAGGACCTTCACAACTTCTATCTGCCTAAATTACCTAACAAATTCATTCATTCGTCCATACAGCAATGATTCAGCCATGCTGTTACCCACAGGAGTCACAGAAATAGTCCATAAAGGAATGATAACCCTTGACTTTATATACCTCCAAGGACATTCTTGAATCTTTAACAAAAAGGTTCAGCAAACTTTTATTCCATATGAGAAACTTTGAAAGGATGTTTAAATAATAAATTACATGATAAGATAATATGTTTTAAGAATACTATCCTGAAATCTGAGAATATGTATGTGAAAAAGAAAAGGTACAGTGAATAAGATAATCTCTTATCAGGTGCTGGTGGCTTACACTTGTAATCCTGGCTACTCAGGAGGCTAAGATCTGAGGATCACAGTTCAATGCCATCCTGGACAGGAAAGTCTATGAGATTCTTACCTCTAATTAACACCCAGAAAACTGGAAGTAGAGCAGTGCTCAAAGTGCTAGAGCACTAGCCTTGAGCAAACAGCTTAGGGACAATGCCCAGGTCCTGAGTTCAAACACAATACACACAAAAAAACCTGTAATCTCACAAGAAATGCTGCAGGCTAAAACAGGTAACATGAGACATGAACATAAGAAGATGAGTTGAGTGATTGAGATTTTCTGAATGATTGGGTGTGGTAACTAAAGGGAAGATAAATAGGAAATGTTCCTGAGATTGCGAAGGATCTGGACAGAATAGAAAACAAATGAGAGAACATTTGTTTTTCAAAAAGGAATAGGCTTATAGGAGAATAACAAGTTTAGTCTATTAATCTATTGTGTTCAAGGAGGTGTGGGAACCAGGTATCTTTCTAGTACTTGGGCATTCTCTCTCTGAGAGCTTCCGGCCAGAGTAAGAGTTGAGTAAGAATTGTATAAGAAATGAATAAGACTTGAAATTATCTGGGAAAAGTGGTGTCTGAAGCCTGGGAATAGCCTGGTTGAAGAAGGAAAGGAAGAAAAGGAAGGAAAAGTTCTAAAAGTGAACATGAAAATTGAAGTTATGCTTAAATGACACACAAGTGGACTTTGCTAAAGAGATTGTCATATATTACAAAATATGTGCACAGTCCTTTCTTTATAGCTTCCCTTAGAGGTTCCATACAAGTTGATTTTTAAATTTTTTCCCATAGGGGGGTAAAGGTTCCTTCCCTGTCATCTTGAATTTTGGCCAACTTTTGGACTTGGTCTTCTCAACAGAATGCAGCAGAACTAATGGTTTGTCACAAAGACCTTTTATAAAATTTTACATAGATCTTCAAGAAGCTGCCATGAGTGAAAACCCAGGCTGAAGGATAAGAAAGGTCTTATAGTATAAAAAGACCACTCCAGGTAAAAGATACACTTGATCAACTCTGTTTTAGCCAGGCTGATAGTTAACTATGGAAACTGGTGAGAGACTAGATGAGAGTTGTAGAACTGAACACCCCAAATCACTGATTTGTAGCATTCTGAAGTAAAGAAATGGATTTTGTTTTAAGCTATTCACTTTTAAGAGAACTTATCATATGGTAAGAAATAATGTATCCAGTGATGGAAATGAGGAGAAGAGTCAGCATATATTAGGACCAAGAGTTAAGAAGGGCAAAAAAGTATAAAATGAAGAGTGTGAGGCCAGGCACCTGTAACCCTAGCTACTCAGGATGCTGAGATCTGAGGGTCACAGTTCAATGCCATCCTGGACAGAAAAGTCTATGAGAGTCATATCTCCAATTGACCACCAGAAAACTGAAAGTGGAGCTGTGTCACTAAGTGATAGAACACTACCCTTGAACTGAAGAGCTCAAAGACAGCATCTAGGCCCAGGCCCAGGCTCAGAGTTCAAGCCCCTTGACCAAAAAAAAGTACAAAAATATTTAAGATACTAACATACATGCAAATATTAATATACACATATATTTGGCAATGAGCAGGACTCCATTGATCACCAAAACAGCAGTTTCCAGTGCCAGGTCTGGAGAGGAAGACTAATGTCAGGGGATAGAACTATAAGAACTACACATTAAAAGCAGTTAAGAAGATGTTCCGTGCTTAGGGATAGAAAGTTGGACATATGAAAATAACTCATATTGTATATTATCAGCCTTAGTGTATTTATCCATAAAATAAGGAGGTCAGACTTTGTGAATGTGGAAAATGCTTCATTTTCTCAATTAATTGTCCTTGGGAGGCAGAAGAACTTGGTAGTTATACACATCGGAGTGTAAAATCAAGCAAGCCCTATAAGTGATTCCAAATCCGAAATGTGTATTCTTTTTAAGGTTATATAAACCAAGTCTGAATTTTCTGAAATGCAATAATAATGCTTCAATTAATACTATATAAATATACCTACTCAGCGGAATGACAGTACTGAACTAAATAATGCATAAACTGTATTCCCAAAATACAGAGTATATGGCAATCACAGTCTTGTTAACAATGGCATCATCCTCATCGCGGCCATGACTAAAGCTTGAGCACAGTCTTTTAATTTGAGCTTAAATCTGTATCTCCATCTTCACCACCTGCTGGTCTTGTTCTATTGAATATCAGTCTTTCCTGGTTTTAGTGGGTTTGAGAGTTCCAAGGTGTATGTGTTTTCATCATTACATTAGATTTACTGACCATCACACAGTTTCTTGTGGTCTCCTTTAGATATTTCCTGGCTTTATAACAGATTAGAATCAGATACAGTAATAAGTTAAAGCAATGGCAGTACCATTGCATTGCAGCTGTTGATAAAGAAGGAAACAAAAGGTATGAATGGAAAATCACAGGTATCTGAAAAATAGAAACCCCAAATGTTAATCATGCTATTATATTTCTGCTAGTAAAATAATGGTTGTACATAATGATGACCCTGCTAAATCAGTAGCTGTTAAATAATATATATCTGTTTTGGTAAAGCAGTGAATATTTTTAAGGCTAAGACTGAGCAACGGAATGTATTCTTTGTGCAGAATCTGAGCTGGACTAGTATAGTACAGATGGCAAACCAGCAGAGCTGGCCTTGATATGCTTATGAAGATTAAGCCTAACAGGACCTCTTGTAGTACAGGAGAGGTCCTCTACAATTTTAGATGAGACCTTAGAAAATGTTGCAAAATGAAGAATAACTTGGTTATTTTTTTTGGGGGGGGGGTCCGGTCGTGGGGCCTGAACTCTGGGCCTGGTCATTGTTCCTCAGCTCTTCAGCTCAAGGATAACGCTCTACCACTTGAGCCGCAGCGCCACTTCCAGCTTTTTTCTTTTTGCTTATGTGGTGCTGAGGAATCGAACCCAGGGCCTCAGGCATGCAAGGCAAGCATACTACCACTTAGCCACCTTCCCAGCCCCTTGGTTATTTTTTTTAAGTTATAGCAACTCTTTTCTTTATTGTACAAAGTTGTTTAATTTAGACATATCAATTTATGAGTACAATGCAGCTTGCCTTTTAAAGAAAACATACAGCAAAAAATTTAAAATATACTTTGGTGCATTAAAAACATATATATATTCAGGGAAAATAATTTCATCCTGTAGAAGAATTGCATCTCTTCACAGTTTTAGATATATAAAGTTTCATTTCTTTTTCAAAAGTAAGAAATCACCAGCAGGTCATTAAAAAAAAATTTATGGAACAAGTCTACGGACATGCCCAGAGTGTTACTTCCATGGGAAAAACTAAAATAAAATACTTTTATTTCCACTTATAAAACATTCTTTCTGTGTAAAATATACCTCTATCTATTGAGTATATATTAACAGTCTCTTGAAACATTTTTTTTTTTTTAAATTGTATTTTATTTTATTTGAGAACATACTGTACAAAGGGGCTACAATTACATGGGCAGGATAATGGATACATTTCTTACCAAGCATTGCAGCCTCCTCCTTTGTTTACCCTTCACTTCCCTTCCCCGCCTCCCCCCTCCCCCCACCCAATTTTACCCCCCTCCCCCCACCCAATTATACCCCCCTCCCCCCCCCCACACCGGCATTGTAAAGCTGGTTTTGACATGACATTTTGTACTTCTCATTGTTGCAACAGGTCCACCTGAATCCTTAAACGACTTGTTTGTCCCCATCTACTCCACATGTTATACTGACATCAAATATAGTGAAAACGGGGGTTACACTGTGGGGGAGGGACATACAAAGCAACAAAGAAATAATCTTATAAATGCATTAGAAATACATGCATGAAAGAAACGAAAACATTAAAATACACATTTAAGGGTTCATTTTCCTAGCATCACATTATCTGACCTTTTCCGCTTGACTCATACCTATACTAGATATTGCAAATAAGGGAAACCATGGGACCTATGCTTCTTTGGGCCTGGCTTACTTCACTTAATATAATTTTTTCCAAACCTTTCCATTTCCTAACAAATGGGGAAATATCATTCTTTCTGATGGAGGCATAGAATTCCATTGTGTATATATACCACATTTTCTTGATCCATTCATCTACTGAGGGGCATCTGGGTTGGTTCCATATCTTAGCTATGGTAAATAATGCTGCAATAAACATAGTTGTGCTGGTAGCTTTAGTGTGGTCTTGTTTGTAAACATTTGGGTAAATGCCCAAAAGTGGGATTGCTGAATCATAGGGGAGATCTATGTGAAGTCTTTTGAGGAACCTCCATACTGCTTTCCAAAGTGGTTGAACAAGTTTACATTCCCACCAACAATGAAGTAGGGTTCCTTTCTGTCCACATCCCCTCCAGCATCTGTTGTTATTGGAGTTCTTGATTTTTGCTGTTCTAACTGGAGTGAGGTGATATCTCAATGTTGTTTTGATTTGCATTTCTTTTATGGCTAGGGATGTTGAACATTTCTTCATGTGTCTATTGGCCATCCTTCTTTCTTCTTCAGAGAAGCTTCTCTTTAAGTCTTTCGCCCACTTATTTATTGGGCAGTTGTTTCTTTGAGGATTTGTTGTTGGGTGGTTTAATTTTTTGACTTCCAAGTATATTTTAGATATGAGACCCTTGTCCGTTGTATGGCTAGTAAAGATCTTCTCCCAATCGGTGGGCTTTCTATTGATCTTGCCAGCTATGTCATTTGCCCTGCAGAAGCTCTGCAATCTTATGCAATCCCATTTGTCCAACCTTTCTTTGATTTGTTGTGCTTCCGGGTCTCTATTCAGAAAATTTCGACCTGAGCCAAGGAGACCTAGGGTTTCTCCTATTCCATCCTGTAATGTTTTCAGAGTGTCTGCTTTGACTTCAAGGTCTTTGAACCATTTGGAGTTGATTCTGGTGCAGGGTGATATATAAGGATCTAGCTTTAGTTTTCTACTTGTAGTTAACCAATTTTGCCAGCACCATTTACTGAAGAGGCTGTCTTTCTTCCATTCTATTGTTTTAGCTTCCTTATCGAAGATTAGGTGGCTATAGGTCTGTAGGTTCATTTCTGGGTTTTCAATTCTATTCCATTGGTCCTGAGGTCTGTTCTTATGCCAATACCAAGCTGTTTTGATTACTATGGCTTTATAGTAGAGTTTGAAATTTGGTATTGATATTCCTCCAGCAGTGTTCTTTCCGTTGAGGAGCGTTTTTGCTATTCGGGGTCTTTTATTGTTCCATATGAATTTTTGGATTGCCTCCTCTATTTCCTTGAAGAATGAGGGTGGAATTTTGATAGGTATCGCGTTGAATTTGTAGATAGCCTTGGGAAGTATTGCCATTTTCACGATGTTAATCTTGCCAATCCAGGAGCATGGGAGGTTTTGCCATTTTTTAAGTTCTGTGTTGATTTCCTTTTTCAAGATTTTAAAGTTTTCATCATAGAGGTCCTTCACTTCTTTGGTTAAGTTAATTCCTAGGTATTTTATTTTTTGTGGGGCTATTACAAATGGAGTTGCTTTCCTAATTTCAGCCACACTTTTCTCATTGTTGGCATATAGAAAAGCCGTTGATTTTTGGGGGTTAATTTTATAACCTGCTACTTTGCCAAAGTTTTGAATCAGCTTGAGTAATTTGGGAGTGGAGTCTATGGGATTCTTTAAATACAAGATCATGTCATCTGCAAAGAGGGAGAGTTTTATTTCTTCTTTCCCTATTTGGATCCCCTTTATGTCTGCATCTTGTCTTATTGCTGTAGCTAGGCATTCTAATACTAGATTGAAGAGAAGTGGAGAGAGTGGGCATCCTTGTCTTGTTCCTGAGTTAAGAGGAAATGGCTTTAGTTTTTCACCATTGAGTATAATGCTGGCTGTAGGTTTGTCATATACAGCCTTTATTATATTGAGGAATGTTCCATGGATTCCTAATTTTTCCAGAACCTTCATCATAAAGGGGTGTTGGATCTTGTCAAATGCTTTTTCTGCATCTATTGAGATAACCATGTGGTTCTTATTCTTGCTCCTGTTGATGTGATGAATAATATTAATTGATTTGCGTATATTGAACCAGCTTTGCATCCCTGAAATGAATCCTGTTTGATCATGGTGTATGATTTTTTGGATGAATTGTTGAAGTCGATTGGCCAAAATTTTGTTGAGAAGTTTTGCATCAATGTTCATCAAAGAAATGGGTCTATAGTTCTCTTTCTTTGATGAGTCCCTGCCTGGTTTTGGGATGAGGGTTATGATGGCTTCATAGAATGTGTTCGGTAGTGAGCTTTCTCTTTCAATTTCATTGAAGAGTTGGAGGAGTATTGGTGTGAGCTCTGCTTTGAAGGCCTTGTAAAATTCCGCTGTAAAACCATCTGGTCCTGGACTTTTCTTAGCTGGGAGGTCTCTTATTGCTGTTTCTATTTCGATGCTTGATATGGGCCTGTTAAGCTGGTTTAACTCATCTTGGTTTAGTTTTGGCATGTCAATATTTGCTAGGAAAAGGTCCATTTCTGTCAAGTTCTCAAACTTATTAGCATAAAGTTTTGAGAAGTATTCCCTTATAATGTTCTGAATCTTGGTTGTTTCCGTGGTGATGTTTCCATTCTCATCTCTGAGTTTATTAATTTGGGTGTGTTCTCTCCTTTTTCTGATAAGGTGTGCTAAGGGTCTGTCAATTTTGTTAAGTTTTTCGAAGAACCAACTCTTTGTTTTGTTGATTCTTTCTATAGTTTTTTTGGATTCTAATTCATTTAATTCTGATTTAATTTTGATTATTTCTTTCCGTCTACTGGATTGGGGTTTATCTTGCTGCTCTTTTTCAAGGAGGTTTAGATGTGTCATTAAATTATTAGTTTCCGATCTCTCCAATTTGTTGATGTAGGAGCTCAGAGCTATAAACTTGCCTATGAGTACTGCCTTTGCTGTGTCCCAGAGGATCTGGTAATTTGTGTGTTCATTTTTGTTGAATAGCATGAACATTTGAATTTCCTTTCTAATCTCTTCCATGACCCACTCATGATTCAGCAGTGTGTTGTTCAGCCTCCATGTGATACCGGACTTTCTTTGGTGGCTTTTGGTGTTGAGTTCTAATTTTATTCCCTTGTGGTCAGAGAGAATGCAAGGTATAACTTCAATGTTTCTGAATTTAGACAAGTTTGCTTTGTGGCCTAAAATGTGGTCTATTTTAGAAAACGTCCCATGTGCTGCTGAGAAGAACGTGTATTCTGATGCTGCTGGGTGAAATGTTCGGTAAATGTCTGTTAAGTCTAGTTGATCTATGCAGCTGTTTAGATCTGCGGTTTCTCTGTTGAGTTTTTGCCGAGTTGATCTATCTAGTGGGGAGATTGGTGTGTTAAAATCCCCAACGATTAATGTCTTTGGATCTATCTGGGATTTGAGGGAAAGTAGTGTTTCTTTGATAAATTTGGGTGCTCCATTGTTTGGTGAATAGATATTTAGAATTGTAATATCCTCCTGAAGGAGAGATCCTTTAATTAGTATGTAGCGACCTTCTTTATCTCTTCTCACGAATTTTAATTTGAAGTCTATTTTATCTGATATTAGGATTGCAACTCCCGCCTGTTTATGAGGGCCGTTTGCTTGGTAGATTTTGTTCCAGCCTTTAACCTTGAAAATATGTTTGTTTTTACGGGCAAGATGTGACTCCTGCAGGCAGCAGATAGAAGGGTCTTGTTTTTTTTTTTTTTTTTTTTTTTTTTTTGGGTCTTGTTTTTTAATCCAACTAGACAGTCTATGTCGCTTAATTGGAGAGTTCAGTCCGTTAACATTAAGAGATAGGACTGAGAGGTATTTGGGAGTTCCTGCCATGTTATCCACCTTCTTGGGGGCTGTGAAAACTGGGTTCTTCCTAAGGTTCTTGGATTCTCAGTTTGGGTGCAGTTTCTTGGCCTTTGTTGCGTTCTTGTTGGTTTTCTATGTGTAGGACATCTTTAAGAATCTTTTGCAGGGCTGGTTTGGTGGAGATGTATTGTTTCAATTTTTCTTTGCTATGGAAGGTTTTTATTTGGCCTTCAGTTATGAAGGAGAGTTTAGCTGGGTACAGTATTCTTGGTTGATAGTTGTTTGTTTTTAGGGCATGGCATACATCATTCCAGGCTCTTCTTGCTTTGATTGTCTCTGCTGAGAAATCTGAGGTAATTCTAATTGGTTAACCTTTTCTCCTTGACAGCTTTAAGGATCTTTTCCTTGGTCTGGGTTGATCCTGTGTGGATTATAATGTGACGGTGGGATGTCCTATTCTGGTCTGGTCTATTTGGGGTTCTAAAAGCTTCTTGTATCTGAATAGGCCTATCTTTTTGTATGTTTGGGAAGTTCTCTGCTAGGATCCTGTTAAACAAATTTCCTAGACCATTAACTTCTGTTTCTAGGTGCTCCTCTACACCCATTATCCTTAGATTGGGCCTTCTGATGGTGTCTTCCAGGTGTTGGATAGACCTATCATATTTCTTGGACTTGTCTTGGATGGTTGTATGTTCTTTCTCTATAATATCTAGGCTGTCTTCAATCCCTGAGATTCGATCTTCTGCATGGTCTAACCTGCTGTCAAGACTCTCTACTTTGTTTTTTATCTCTTTTCCTTCTAATTGGTCAGCTTTGATGGCTTCAAGTTCTTTGTTGAAGCTCTGTTTTAGGTCTTGTATGAATTTCTTTACTTCCTTAATTTGGTGTTCAGTGTTTGTTCTCAAATCACTTAGTTGATTGGTTATGGTTTCTTTGGACTCCCATTCCTTCTGTTGGGTTCCATTCAGCCTTCCCTTTGTGGTCTCCCTGACTTCCTTCAGCTCTTTGTTAATGGATTCCATGAATGTCTTTAGTGATCTTTGTGTATTCTCTACCTGGTCTCTTAATTCGTGAATTACTCTTTGATTAGTTTCCTCCCTTCTGTGGGATTCCTGCAGTTCTCTTTGAGTGTTCTCTGCCTGCTCACGCCATTCCTCCCTTTCTCTTTGAGTATTCTCAAGTTGTTCACGCAAATCCTGTATCAGTTTTTGAGAAGCTTCCTCACGCTTATGATGTTCCTGTATAAACTTCTGGGATGCCTCCTCTCTCTCCCTATCACGCTCATACAGAGTCCTTTGTACATTGTCAAACTTCTCATTTATCATGTTTGCTATTAGTGTTTGTAGAGCTATTTGGGAACTCTCCTCTGGATTATTCTTTATCTGTTCTAATCCCTGATTATCAAGGTTGGGAATTGAGATACCCGAATTTGCCATTTTTCTTGTGTTTTTCCGGCTTACTCGGCCCATTTGAGATACAGATTGCACCAGTTTTGTGCTAGAACACTATCTTAAGGCAACCATCAACCAAAGTTTGCATTTGTACAGTCAATAGTCTACAGATACAATCTAGTTCAACAGATACATCTATTCAACATCAAATGACTATATGTTAAAGGACTTCGAACCGCAGAAAAGAATTTGGAAAACCAGAAATTATTAGGATTAGGGAGAGATGTGGGTAAAAAATAGGAATAGATTGGTGTGGGGAGGCACAGGGAGAGTTAACTATGTCCTAATCACAGTGCAGGAAATGGGTTGGGTAGGATGCAAGTAGAGAGAGAGAGAAAAAGAAGAGACGGAAAGGGGAATAAAGAGAGACCAGAAAAAGAATAGAAACGTAAAAATTAATGTTATTATAGAGGTTAAAAGACCGTCTATTTAGAGAGGAATGTGAATATGTTCAGAGAAGGGGAGGGACATAGAGGAGATGTGGACAGCTTTAAGGATGGGAAAGGGAGAAGAAAAGATCAGAAGTTCAGTAGAGCTAGATAAAAAACAAAAAGATAATTAAGAATGAAAGAAAAAGAGAAAGAAGACAAGAAAAGAAAGGAAAACTCTCATTCACGTATTCCTAAAATAAAAATTATAAGATGAGAAAAAAAAATTACTGGAAAACAATTATTTTTTCAGAAGAGGCAAAAATTAAAGATTAATAAAAGTTTTAGAAGGGAAAAAATTTATATATATATATATATATATATATATATATATATAAGGTAACAAAAAACAAAAAACAAGCAAAAAAAAGAAAAGAAGAAGAAGAAAAAAAAAAAAAAGTCTTTTGATTTTTTTTTTTTTTGGGGGGGGGAGGAGTGGGAGGAATCCTGTATCTCCCTTTTGTCTGCGACCAGTCTCTTGTTGTAGTCTCTGGTCAGCTTGAGGTCCTGTGGCTTGATTGGTTTCTTAAGTCGGTTGGTTGGAAGAGGCAGAAAAATGCTCTGCTTTACCCAAGATTTTGAGATCCCCCTCCCAGGTTAGTTTTCTGGGAGGGTGGTCTGCTTTGAGAGTCACAAAAGAGGGGGATGTGGTTATGAGGCTAGGTTCTGGGTAGGGTTGAGGCCTTTCAACAAACAGTAGCTTTTCCCTGGGGCTATTTTGTGATAGAGCTCACAGCGCCCAGCCTGGAGCCATTCTCAGGGTTTCTGTTTTTCAATTGATTGTGGTGGCTGCTAGAGGGAGGGGCAGCCTCTGGCTCTGGTTACCCAGTGACGCTAGGCACTCCGATGGCTGGCGCCTGAGCTGGGTGACTTTTCCCTGGATGGAGCTGAGTCTGGCAGGTCACTTCGGCGTTAAGTTCTTGTGACCTGCTAAATGACTCGTTTTATTCCAAGGCCTGAGCTGGAGCTAGCAGCAACTCCGAGCTTTGTCGGTATCCAAGATGGAGATCACCGGTGCTGGGGGGGGAGGGGTGGCCTTCCCTCCTCTGCTCCCTGAGGAGTGAGGATGTCGGGCTTGTACTCACGCCGAGTCTTGGATCCTGGGTCGTCTCTGGTCTGCAAACAGCAGGATGAAGATGTTCGCTCCTTGTCGGTTCTTGTTGGTGTTGAGTAGAATCCGCTCGTCCGCTGCGTCTGGCTCCTTCGTCCCCGACTCTCTGTGTCTCAGGTATGACTCCCGCGGCGGTGGTCGCCGCCGCGACCCCGCCGCCGGAGCGGCAGCTGGTGCGTTTCCTTGGCTTCCCCTCTCTTGTCTAACTCTCTGTCCTGTGATGGTACACTTGGTGTGATTCTCTGGCTTAGGACTGTTCACTGGAACTCTAAACCTACTTTCTATGCGAGAGCTTGTTCAGATTCCAGCTTCTCCTCCGCCATCTTCCCGGAACCCCCTCTTGAAACATTTTTAAGTTAATATCATGCTGATCCCCTCCACCCACAAGCTACTATAATTTTAATATTTAATTTTAACCATGATCTCACTACAAAATCTAATCAACATTAATTTCCAAGCAAAGAACAAAAAATGACATAGGAAATTAAAAGTTACAAGTTCGAATTATACTCTGCCAACATTAAAAAAGAAAAAAATTGATTCTTAAACCCTGGCTTCCTAAGAATTCCAGTTCCTCAGCATGACTCATATGTAAGTTTTACAGACATAATTTTTTTTATTACCTTGGAGCATTAGGAGCACTAGGATGTACTTTCTTGACTGTAATAATTGCTTGCAGTTAATTACAAATGAAACCAAAATGCTGGTAATATTCGAGACTTGTACTCTGCATAAAACTGGAAATTACAGCTATTACTCTTGTTTGGTAGAGAATATTAGGTCACAGATGCTAATTAGCAGTTCATAGCCCTCCCACAGAGGAGAAGTCTCATTACTGTATGGAACTGTCTTGATAGCTAAACCCAACATTCATGGCACTTTGACCATTTTTGTTTGAACAATTACAAGTTGTAATAAAACTAAAATATTACATGTTTTTGTGAGGATCATAAAGTCTCACCGATGCATTCTTATATTTGCTTATACCTCAAGATAAACAGCCACATCATAATTTGATCCTCATATCTAATGTACAGGGACCAATTAAAACAAACAGACAGTGAAGAAACAATAGAATCGTGCACTAAACACCTATTTCCAAAAAACAAAACAAACAACAACAACAACTAGGAAACAAGGGAACAAGTATACATGGAATTAGAGAGAAATGAGAATGGTTCTAGGATATTTTGAATGTATACTTTATCTTATATACACACACACACACACACACACACACACAAGATACAGAGAGACAGACAGAGAGAAAGAACATAAACAAACATATTCAAACCCACAAGTAGCCCTGAGTACATCTATATCAGTAGGGATAGATAGGTTTTTTAATACAATCAGATCCTTTAAAAATGATGTGTTTCTTAGGCTCATTTTGGTGTTATATTTTAAAAAGCATTTTAAAGCTGTAATGCTGTAACTTATTAAAATATTTCCACTTCTTCCAATACACAAATACTTTTATTATATTTGCAAATATTGGGAGAAAAGAATGTTGAAAGAAAGACGAACAAGTTAAAAGTCCAACTTGAATTCAATAATACCTATTAAAGGAAAATAAATTATTTAATACATAAATCTTGTCTGCTTATGTTTCATATTGAAATGCAAACCATATTTATATTTTAAAACAGTCAATCATTTACATATTGATCCTGGGACATACATGTACATGCACACACACACACACACACACACACACACACACACACTTCTACCTACCCATTGATGGCCAAGAAATTTCCTTACCAAGTGAGATACAAAAGCAAAGAATAAATTGGGCCACAGGAGTATATGAATTCTTTAAAGAAGGTGTATTCATTTCATTTCATTGTCCTGTCATGTCCTATTTTTAACTGGGCTCTTTACTTTTCCCAGAAATACTACATCCATTTTCACTTGTGGAAATAAAATTAATTAAAGCAGCAATAACTTGTGAAAATTAGAAGAGTAAATCTCCTCCCTATAACACCAAAGATCCATGTGGCACAAAATATTCTTACCCTACTCCTAAACTCTTTTTTTTTTGGTGGGGGGGTCCGGTCGTGGGGCCTGAACTCTGGGCCTGGGCGCTGTCCCTCAGCTCTTCAGCTCAAGGCTAGCGCTCTACCACTTGAGCCACAGCACCACTTCCAGCTTTTTTCTTTTTGCTTATGTGGTGCTGAGGAATTAAACCCAGGGCCTCAGGCATGCAAGGCAAGCACTCTACCACTGAGCCACCTTCTCAGCCCCCTACTCCTAAACTCTTGTCAAACCTTCAACACTGGCTAAAATAAATTATACATGAACTAAGACTTTATTAGTCAAAGGAAAGGAAAAGGTTGGAAACTGAGTGAGAAAAGGTAGAAGAAGGCAAGCTAGATTTATCCCAAATCAGCAGAAGTACAGAGCTATATTTTGTTTTAATATTCACATTTTAGTCTTAAAAAGAGAATTGCCTTCTTGGCTGTCTCAAACTGAACCAAATGTTTATCATGGGCAATTTCTTTGGTAAACATTTGGGCCCTTTGTTAGACAGTGTGCTACAATTTTTATTTGAGAATTTTCACTGCTGTGATGATATATGTGAACCAACTGTTGGAACTTCTGATAGAATAACAGAAGGTTATCATCTTATTTTGTACTATTATATGTGTGAGGGGCAAATATCACTAGGCAAACTTAGTTCAAAAGCAAATGTCTTCATTTCTTGCACCGGTGACAATGTGATGATGTTGGTTGGTATTTATGTATCTTTCTGCCTGTTCCCCTTTCTGTATCTATAAACTGATTACAACAGCTCATATCTGTGAATAACATAGCATTTGCAAGTTTGAATTTTCACACAAATTCAGGTAAAGACTGTGAGTGTGTGTCTATATGTGCATGTCTTTCTGTGTTTTATTTATCAATGTATTCCACCAATTGTCCCACCCGTTCCATCAAAGTAAAGGTTAATTACATTTCTGTGGAGTTATCCCGTAGAAGGCTACTTTTCTCCCACTAAATTACAACAAGAGAAAATTAGAGGTTTTCAGAACTTCAGGGTTTTGATTGATGAATTCATTAATTCACCTTTTCAAAATGAGGACTCATGTTTTAAATATTTTATGTACAATTTGCATGTTGGCATTTTAAGGGCTTTTCAAAAAAAATTAGTGCTTAAAAGAAAGGTCAAACTGATCACCTTGGAGCCTGGAAGACATAGTAACACACAGAGCAAGAGACAAGGTTAAGTATTTCCTGTCTTTTTCTTCCCTGAATAATAGTTGGTGTTGACCGACTCTGGGAGCTTCTTACCTTGTTCCTTCTGAACAAAGACAATTGTGTTTAATGAGATTTTAGGACACTTATTTCCCTAAATATGCTTCTCTTAGCATTAACGTAGATACGGACACTAAACGACAGAAGTCTGACTCTTTTCTTCACCTGGGGTAGCATTAGTAAATGTATAATAAAAGCTTTGTCTTCTCACATGAAACCTTCCTTCTGAGTCTCATGCTTTTTATGTATCCAATATGAGCTCATTGATACACAAGTATCACTTTGTCCTCCACCTCTCCCCCTCCCAAGACTACTGAGTATTTTCCTGCAAACTCTGCTTAGGGCAGCTAGACTCTCCTAGATCAACAAAGAAGTCATTTCGGACTCAAGAAAACATGCACATGTGACATCAGAAAATGATTAAAAATAAGAAACTAGATCTTATAAACTGTCATTGTTTTCTAGTCTTACCTAAGCTTCTAGGATAACACTATACTGGTTCTCATCATCTCAATATCATTTTAACATACTTTGCTGTTTTAGATAATTTATAAAGAAATAAAACAATGATAAATCATTTGCTCACTTATTTCACCCTAAGTTGACCAATGTTAAACCTAATTTTTTTAAGTTAAAGAGAAAATCAATGATGATTAGTTAACAGTGTGAAAAAAATTACCCTAATCATTCACATCCTATGGGGTAGACATAAATGAGTAAGCAGATATACAGTATGGCACAAATCACAGCATAAGTTACTTAAAGAGGGTTTAGAAAACAGCAAACATCCTAACAATAAAAAGAATCTTATTTTTAATGCCCAACTGCTTCATGCAACCTCAAGCCAAATTGGTTCATGCACATAGAATATTAAGCAGGGATCTAGCTCAATGAGTGAAGGTTTTTAAGACATAGACAGAAGACTTGTTAATGATATATGGAACTTCATCCTTATTAAAATCCAAGGCAATATTTATGCCTCTCCCCATTGGTGGGACCATCCTCTTGCTGCACACAACAGTGCATTGCTGGCCTCATTCTCAGTCCTTAATTTGTACTTGAAAAATATGTACGTGTTGAGCCAGATGCTTCCAGTGCCTTAGGTAACTGTGATAAATTAGACACTGGAGAAACAGGATTAACTCTTTCCCTAAGAGTTCTGCATAGAGGCCCACTCTACTTTACATAAATGTAATAGCTGAAAACCCAACTCTGAAAAAAAAGCAATGTGAATTTACTGTGATTTTACATTCCTTGTGATCTTCTTACTGCTTACAAAAATGCTTTAATGCTTTTATTTACCAAAAAGTTATTTTTTTCTCACTAACTCTTCAGGACTTTGCCTACAGGGTAATGCTATATACTTCTAAAATGAAGAAGATATTTTGGTAACTTCATACTTGACATCAGTTATATTAACCAAATGTGAATCATACTATTTGGTGCCAGTACTGGAGTTTGATCTCAGGGACTCATGTTCTAGCTCTTTTTTCTTTCTTTCTTTCTTTCTTTCTTTCTTTCTTTCTTTCTTTCTTTCTTTCTTTCTTTCTTTCTTCCTTCCTTCCTTCCTTCCTTCCTTCCTTCCTTCCTTCCTTCCTTCCTTCCTTTCTTTCTTTCTTTCTTTCTTTCTTTCTTTCTTTCTTTTTGTTTTCTTTTTCTTTTTTTTTTTTTACTCTCACAGCTGGCATTCTATTACTTAAGCAATACCTCCAGTCCAAACTTTTTCTGGTTAATTGGAGGTAAGAATGTCATCTTCAATTTGTCAATCTAGGCTGAAGCCTTTGAAGTGTGTGATCATTAGACCTCAGCCTCCTGACTAGCTAGGATCACAAGTCTGAGCCACAAGTTCCTATAGTGTTTTAATATATGATGTTAACGTACATTCAGAGGGCAAGAACTAGCAGGCTCAGTTTTAGTGATCCATGGAGTGTTTGTAGCAAAGTTTTATTCACTGTACCAATAAAGCCTATTTTGTTTTAATTCAGAAAACTAAATTATTGAGTTGTGAAAACATTCTGGTTCTGCTTCTTTCTAAGGCTAAAGTTGTCCTCTCCTTTTATCCTCTCTCTTTGCCAAATGATTGAGAGTTCTTTGAAAATATCGGACACATGTAGAAAGAATCTATGACAACCAAGTCACCTTGCTAGGGCACAGGTTTTTGGCAGGATCCTGGAAAGGATAAAAGGGCTCACAACAGCACTGAGCAAAGTGGCAACACTGGCAGCATACAATGTGCACCATGCTGATCCTGTGGGCAGGGCCACTCCTGGCCTGTACCTATGTCATCTCAAATCCTTGTGAAGCAGACTTGTCTCCTCACATTGCCTTTTGATTTCGTCAGATGTTGAAATTCTGACAGATGATTTTTTCTCTTACTTGAATAAAATCTTGCCACTTGGTCTTCCTCCTCTATTTCCCTGCTGTATACCAACATCCTGCTTTCTCATTCATGTCAAGTTTTTATTTCTTACAGCACTTCTGTAGGCTAATAATCATGTGTTGTGTTTATTCCCTTATGTTCCCTTTTTTAACAGAGTCTAATTTGTCCTCCTTTTGTTGTCATGAACATCTGCCCCCTCACAGACTGTTGAATCCATTTAAAATAAGATAATCTGCCAGGTGCAAGTAAATATGTGCCGCCACACCACCCCCTGCAAAAGCAAATGCATTCCTCCAAAAATGTTCAACAGTAGCTACTGAACACTAGTTACCAATCAGTAGCTACCAAACACTAAAAATCTATTATAAAAAAATCAGTTCAATGTAACAAGATAGCAATATTTTTAAAGACCTACATTTTTTTCTTAAAGTTACTTTTCTGTTGAGCCCCAAATAGAACATTCTTTGTTGTGAAATATCAAGCAAGCTTCATGTTTCCCAAAATTGAACATCTCCTGCCAATTGTGGATTTATTGTGCAACAACAACAACAACAAAAACCATGAAATTTTAGCAAGAAATTATAACACAGGTGACAAATCCAACTGACATCTCATAAATACTTTTGCTCTCCTTGACATGCTAGAATACATTTCTCGGTGAGAAGTGCAAAGTGAAATGTCTTAGTTTTTAAAAAATTTAAAAATGAATCATTCATTTAGGATAGTGTTCTATTGTCTTGTGATTTGGCTTTGTGGAAGAATAAAGAATGGCAAACATTTCTCAAGGCTAAAGAGGAGCTAGACACTTTAAAATCTTCTGAATTTTTAATTTCAACAATGATATACAAGTGATTTCTTAGAGGCAAGTAACAGAGCCCACTAAAAGGCACTGATTGCTCCCGTCGGCCATCTTGTGGTGGAATTCACATGTCTGCTCACCTTGTAGAATAGCAGAGTCATCTAATGACTAAAAATAGGTCTCAAAACCATAATGAGCTATACAAAATCAATTACTCTTATTCAACAACAAAAATTAAAGTACATAAAAATATTCATGTGAGGCTTGTATTGCAATAGCATTAATGTTATAATAATATAGATGTCTTTTACAGTCAGACCTTATATGAGGTTTGTTGGTCCCTCATTTTATTTGATAACACTATTCTTTTACAACATTATGAAAAGCTCTGTTCCCCTGAATTACTTTCCAAGTTCTTGTTTTCTGCTAAAAGTTACAAAGTATGCCTGAAAATACATACATATATTTATATATACATATATATGTATATATATGTATATATATATGTGTTACAAACATTTGAAATACATTTTTTTTAAAAAACCTACAACTTGATTCAAAACGTTGAGCTCATGTCTACCACTTCTGTTATTCAAAGCAATGACACAAATTATTATTATATTTTTAGTTTTATCTGATTGAAAATTTCAGAGACTAGAAACAAAAGCTATAGATAAATCTCCTTTTGTGATGTGGTTATATGTTATGTTAAATCCTAGGGAAGATTGAATCTGCAAATTGTCAACCATGACCTAAAGGGAAAACACAGGATTAGAGTTCATTAATTTATCAATTCATGAACTCCCTTGGTATGATTTCTTATCTAAATATTTAAAATATTGTTGATCCAACCTACACAAAGCTTATCTAACACATGTATTGCACCAGACAGAAAACTACTACCTCCTTTTGCTTAAAAATAAGGCACATGCAGGGTCCCAGTGGCTCACCTTTGTAATTGTAGCTATTGAGGAGGCTGAGATCTGTGGCTCAAAGTTTAAAACCAACCTAGGCAGGACAGCCTGTGAGACTCTAATTTCTAACCAGCACAAAGCCAGAAGTGGAACCACTATTCCTGAGCCAAAAAAGCTCATGGACAGTGCCCAAACTCTGAATTCAAACTCTAGAACTAGAACACAGACACAGACACAGACACACAGACACACAGACACACACACAGATATATATACACACACACACATACACACACCACAAACATAGCACTTCTGCACTATGCTTGAGAGTCATCTTACAAGGCAAATCAAATATGAACTAAACGAAGGGCATTTGGATAGTGTGAGAATAGAAGCAAGAGGACAGGGAATTTCCAGGTTCCACTTCAGTAGAGATTGTGCACGCTGTGCGACTCTTAATTCCTCCTCACTCCAACTGGGGGACATTAGTGAATTGGTGGCTTGTCTTTTACACTTGGCTTCTCTTTGCATGATATATGGCATGTGTGAAGCTGCTGAAGCAAAATCCACTGCTTACAAATTCTGTCTTTTCCTCCCTTAACTTTCCCATTTAAAGAGGTATACTCTAAATGCTTGTTTACAAATTCTTTGTGTGGAACAGCTTAAATGATTATTTTTGAGGCGTAATTTAGGACATCTGGGAATAAATTTGTGTAAACAAATTTCTTTTGCTTCCTCTTTCCCCACCCTAGTTTTCTGCAGCCTTAGTACTTTATTCAGTGTACATGTGTGATAAAGGAAGTAGGAAACATGACATGACTCCCAGAGGGAGGGAAGGAAGAGAGCGAAGATGAGGAGAACGATAGAAGAGATAACTCAGATCAGGACTCACTGGACACATTCAATTGTAATCCCCTTGTACAACCATTTGAAGATGGACAAGAACAAATATTTGAGCTAAATGGTACTGACCTGAAAAACTTTTATGTTCATGACATTTATGACATTGTGGAATAAACATTAATCTGACCCATCCTGGCTTTCTCCAGGACCTCATTCGGGTTCTGGTGAGTTCTATTTCTTTTATCTGTTATTTTCACTGAAAAGAATGCTGGATTGGACAGGGGAAGATGATGGCTAAATTGATCTCATCTATGTAGTACTCTGAACAATTAACCCACTTAATCCCTAACACACCTTTAGTGAAGGAAGAGGAATATCTGAGCACAAAAAATAGAACTGCTTTGCTCTGAATCCCATGATAGGATCTGTTCATTAAAAAGTTTGCTCAACCCCTCACTGTTTACAACCTGTTCCTAAGATCGCTGGTTTAGCATTTTGTGAATTGATCTCTAAAGTTCCAGAAATACTCCACAGTATGATTATCCACTGGATAGTCAACCCATTATTCACTTGTAAAGAGTGGAATGCAATTATTTCTTTTTAAATGCTAGAAGTCAGAAACCTGGGAATTAAGTCCTGCCTCTGTAAGCTGTGTGAGGTTAAGCAGGTCATTTACTCTCCTGAGCTTTATTTTCCTCATCTGCTAAATACAGACAGTAATAGTTACTTCAGAGGGCAAATATGAAGATATAATGAGATAGCAAATGCAAAAAGAGTTTTGTAAACAGTTAAGAGCTATAGCAAAAGGATCTTGAGGGTAACATAAGCCAATGTCAATGCAATATCTTTATTTGTAAAATAATCTTTCAAAATAGAGTAAAAGCAGTTTCATGTGAACCATGGCTCTTAATTTTGCCATCATTCTTTTGAAATACTTGTTTGAGGAAAGTCACATGCTGACAAATTACAGGAGATAAAACCGGAACCACTGAGTCTAAGGTTTGCAGAGGTGGCTTCGTACCTTTCCTATAAGAACAAATCATCTGCACAGTACCCTTATAAACCAGTTTCAAGGGCTTCACAGAGGAAAGAAATGGATAACATTCTTAAGTTCAGAGGTTATGACTTAGCTGAATTTATATTCACATTCAGGTGGAGCACAAATCTACACTTAATTCAATGAAGCAAGATGAAACACTCAAGCGAGAGGCAAGTTGTCTCGGGTCAATCCCAGATTTGCTCACATAACTAATATTGTCCCATTCATGTTTAAGTTGGTTTTCCATTTTAGTTGAGAAACACACTTCACATTTAGGTTTGAGAGTATCTGTTTTGGACTTTTTCTTTTTCTTTGGCTTGCAAGACCCAACATTGTAAGAATTTTCATCAAAGCACACATTGCTCATCAAATCTCAGAACACCGGAGTCCAATGAAGACTCTATTTTCCCAGAATGTATCCATTTAGCTGTCAGTATTCATGTTGCCTACTGCCCAAATAGCAGCTTTAAAATTTAATCAATATTTAGGAGCTCAGGACCTGGTTTTTTTTATTATTATTATGAGTAATGCTTAAGCCAACATAGCTTACAAATTTAGAGAGGACTCTGTTTATATTGTTTTTCATGCACTGTGGCTTATTCAATAAATTCATAACAGCCACTGGGATGGAATCAACTGACACATCAGATTCATGGATTGGATGAATTGTTACTTTGAAAGAACCTCTAAAGGTAGAACAAATGAAGCATGGAACATCTGAATTAAATGTTCCTGAATATACTAGCGCTTTAACTATTACTACCACCCACAAACAATGAAAGAGTTAAGACTCTGGCCCACCTACAAACAGTCAAACTTCTAAAACTTGGTGATTTGCACTTCTTTCTGAACTAACCTCTACCACAGATACTGTGGAGGGAGTTCCCTGAGTGAGAATTGGTTTTATTTCAGAACTCAAGTTAGTTTTGGTTTTTGTTGTTGTTATTTCACTTGAACAGCTACCTTATAATTAGAAATTTTTCTCCCCCTCAGCCTTCATGTCCCTGTGGGTAGGCTTACCTTAGCCTCAGGGCAACAAGGACAGGAGGGCAGTCACTGTGGGATTTGTGACTTTTATTCTTTTCTTTGGCAAATCACAAGGTTCAATAACAGAGGGAAAAGCCACATAAACATTATTATTGAAACACAAGTTTTTCCCCTGGCCCATTTTGTGAATAATATTTATTTATTTAATTAATAATTTAGAGAATACATCAACAATCAGCCAGGAAATCCAGTTTTGTAAGGGAAATGATTAGTATCTCCTAAGAATGTAAGCAACCAGGCTGGGTACTGGTGGCCACCCAAGGTACTTGGAATTGCTGAGATCTGAGGATGGTGGTTTGAAGCCAGCCATGCAGGAGAGTTAGTAAGACTCTTCTCTCCAATCAACCACCTGAAAACTGGAACTGGAGCTGTGGTTCAAAGTGGTAGAGCACTAGCCTTCAGCAAAAACCTAAAAGACAGCACCTAGGCCCTGAGTTCAAGCCCCATGACTGACAGAAAGAAAGAAAGAAAGAAGTAACCCCTGTTGTGGCTATATTTGATGTTGGTATAATTTGGTGAGGGGAAGGGAAAAAACAAAATGTTTAAATAGGGATACAGGTTGACCAATGGCAACAATGAGATATACAAGATACTATGTTGAAAAACGAACTTTACAATTTAGGCTGGAAGAGGGTGGGGAGTATAGTTGTGGAGGTGGGAGGGAAGGGATGGTAGAGGAAAAGCAAAGGCGGAGGCAACAATGCTTGATAAGAAATGTACTCATTACCTTGCTCATGTAACTGTGACCCCTTTGTACAGTATTTTCATAATAAAAACCTTATTAAAAAAAGAAACACTTTAATAAATTTGAGACATCGTTTAGTTTTACTTGGAGGTGATAGATGTATTAATAGCTTGATTACATTAATGGCTTTATCAGGATATGAATATAACCAAACTTACTAAATTATATACATTAGACATGTATAGTTTCTAAACATAAATGATACTGCAGTAAAGCTATTAAACTTTGAAAATATTGATTGCTAGAATGTAGACAAAAACTAATTTATCTATCTAGGATATATTTTAGTGCAAAGTCATAGTGTAAGAATTCAATTTTTGAGTTGTTAAAAATAACTTACACCAGACTGGGAAGTTGGCTCAGTTGTACAGTGCTTGCCTCTCATGCATGAGGCCCTGGGTTCTATTCCTCAACACTATGTAAGCAGAAAAAAGCTGCAAGTGGCCCTGTGGCTCAAGTGGTAGGGTGCTAGCCTTGAGCTGATAAGCTGAGAGACAGCACCCAGGCTCAGAGTTTAGCCCCCCATGACTGACAAATAATAATAACAACAACAACAACAACAACAACTTACACCATGCACTGGTGGCTCACACTTGTAATCTTAGCTATTCTGGAGGCTGAGATTTGAGGATCATGGTTCGAAGTCAGGCACGCGAAAAAGACCGTGAGACTCTTAACTCCAGTAAACTACTCAGAAAAAGCTGGAAAGTGGCGCTGTAGCTCAAGTGGTAGTGCACTATCCTTGATCAGAAAGAGGCTCAGGGGCAGCACCCAAATCTCGAGTTCCAGTCCAGAACCAGAAAAAAATAAATACATAAATAACGTATGATTGTTAAAATGGTAAAATGATATTATTTTACTACTTAAAAAATTCAAATAACCATCAATGAGCAGTACTTGGGGCCTAAAGAATTTTACAGATGACTTGGTGCAGTAATGAAGATGATAATGTGTACTTTAGAGGAAAGTTTACGTGACTATTGAGAAAAGAAATGATTGCACATGAGGATAATGTGTCCATTTTTTTAAAGGCCACAAAATAAGACTTAACATTTGTGCAGACTGGTTTCTTACTAACAATTGTTTTCAGGGATGAAAGAAAAAAAGGATGTATTCAGGTAGCTTAAACTCTCTGCATTTCTCAAAAATTCAAAAGTTTAGCTCTTACTTTACTTAATGATACCACCTAACATGTTCGTTGGGAGCCTGTGTTTTGTGGTCAGTGATAGGACTAGGATAAGGCAAATTTAGAGGAATGAAATGTGGAAAAAGGAGCATTTGGTGTTCATAGAGCTATTTATAGAAGGACATAGGGACACTCTCTGAAGGGACCACACAACCGATTCTTGCTCTAGAGGGTACAACAGAGTTTCATTAGAAAACTGTAATTATTAACCTAATTCATTTAGTTTACTCTGAAGATCTATAGAGAGCTGGTCCTTAATCTCAGGACATCTTTCACAATTTAATCCACAGTTACCCAAAACTCAACAGATGACTGCTAACATCATCATTCACCTCTTCTTGTGTATCACTTAGCTGGGAGAGCAACACTAAAAATTAAGCCCTTTTCCTCAAATAGTCAATGATATCTTTAGCACCACATATAAAACAAAAAAGGTTTCTTGCAAACCCACCTCTCTCTTCTTCCTGCCCTTTGCAGGGTATCTGTTTTGTACACATCCTCCAAACCTCTCTATGAATTCCTTTTCTAAAAGTCAAAGGTAAACATACCATTTAATAACAACGCATTGCTGACAGGATGAAGTCCAGTGCACTCAGCATGGTGGTAAAATGATCATTTGTTTTCTGGCCCCTTCACTTTTCAGCATTGACTCCCTTTGTGTTAGTCAAGCTTCCCGTCACTGTGACAGGCCCTGGAAAGGAAGAGTTTCAAGGGGGAAGAGATTTGTCCCAGATCACAGTTTCAAAGTGTTCATTCCAGGATTGGAGGCTCCATTGCCTTGAAACTGAGGGGAAACTGAATACCACAGTTGGACAGCATGAGGTAAAGCAAGATCTATGTTTCATATCAGCTGGGAGGTAGAGAGACAGAAGTGGCACCAGGGACAAGGTCAGCCCTTTAAAAGCAGATTTGCACTGACTCGCCTCCTCCAAGTAGGCCCTACTTCCTGATTCTAGTATCTCTCAATAATGTCATTAATTTAGAACTTCACCTTGGATTAATCCATTGAGGAAGTTTGAACCCACATAACCCAAAGGCCTTTCAACTGGCAACAAAACTTTTAGCACTTGAGCCCTCAGAGGGTATTTTACTTTAAGATCATAACATTATCCATGAGGACCCATTGAACAATTTGCAGTTCCTCAAGCCTGCTGATTGATACATGGGCTTTTCACATGATCTTTCTTATTCCCATTTTTTAAGACATCGCTTAGCTGTCAACTCCTTGTGACCACTGCTTTATCCACAAGAGAAAGTGGAAAGGTATGACATTTCCTCTGCTGTCCTTTATCATAAAACTTAAAACATGTCAGTAGAATTCATCATGCTCTCTTGATGGTGAGCGCTTCAAGAACAGAAGCCGTCAGGACCATTCATCTTTGACGATCCATCATCTAGTATTGCTCAATAAATTTCACATGAGTGAGTGAATAAATATCTTGCTATTTTTCTTACATCGAATGTGACTTACTCAGTCATGGACTAAGTCATTTTTATCTTTACACTCAACGCAACTAGAATGTGTAATTGCTAAGTATTTGCTGAATGAATAAGTTAAGAAGAATCTGAAAATGAAAGAATTACCTGACTACCTAAATTAATTAATTGGTATAATGCATAGGATAATATCTATCTATAAAGTTTTTCCCAGAGCCACTAAAATTTTAAATCACTTAGTACATTTTATCTTATAATAAATTTAACCGTATATTTTATTTGTAAAAGATGCTAACCTTGTTTTAAATATTATTTAAAATTATTTTATAGTTTCTGTGCTTTCTGGCTAAAATTTTTCTATTTTTTTGCTCAAAAAGTGAATCACATTCATCTTAAAAGCAAACATAGCTCTTATTTTCTTTTTTTTTAATATTTTATTATCCTTAAGTCTTTGTACAAAGCAGTCTATGAACACAATGGATTTTGATCAGGCTCATCACCCCTTTCAACATTCAGCTCTCAATTTTGTCAATCTAATCATAAAATAAATCATTTGAAAGTTAATATTATTACCTTCAAGTAGTTGTACAAAGGAGTTGCCATTCAACAAGGCATATTTTTAGATAAAAACTTACTTAGGGGTAAATTATTGTGGCAAGAACATAATGTACCATTTAGTCATTTGCAATAACTCTCTATGATCTTAGTTGTCTTAGCTCCTTTTCACGTTAGAGCTAAAGCTTAGGAACATCACATTACACAAGCTCACACAACAAATGAGATAGTTGAAACCCATTATTTTTCATTCATAAAACCATAGAATAGTAGCCATGACCCTAATGGTATCTCATTAATTCACTATCAGAAATTATGAATTAAAGGTTCTAGATATGACATTTATTTAAATTATTGCAATATTCTTGGTTTAAATTTATTTGTGTCTTATAAGTAATAAGGGGAAATAGCTTTCCCCGAAGCAGTACTAAGATAATTGGCTCTCCTACAACATGTATTGCATATTAACCCAGATGAGTTTTTTTTCCATTTATTGAATGTGTGCTATGTGTTACTGGCTCTGTTTGATATCTCTCATTTATGACTCCACTAAAAATTGAAAAGCTCTCAAAACCAGTGTCATTATAGCCATTTGGAAATGAGGAAACATAATCAGAAAGGTCATTTAAGTACAAAGAACACTTTATGATATGTGTGGCTTCCTCATCATCCCCCTCCTCCTCCCCTTCTTCCTCCCCCTCCCCTTCCTCCTCCCATCCTCCGGCAGTTAATACAGTATTAAAAAGAAGGCTATGTACTTGTTGGACAGGTGCTCTACCACTTAAGTCACGCTTTTGACTTTATTTATATATCTATTCTTAACATTTTATTGTAAAGGTGATTACAGAGAGGTTACAGTTAAATAAATCAGGTCATGAGTATATTTCCTTTTGAACAGTGTTATCCCTTCCTCATTCCCTCCCAGATTTTCCCCTCCTAATTCTCCTCCCCACCCAATTTATGTATTTCATTTCCAACATAGTGTCAAGTCAGCATCACTGCTGAATTAGTTCATCCTTTGTCCCACCATTTCTATGCTTCCCTTCCCCTTCCCAAATCAGATAAATGTATATATAGACAACACGTGCAGAAATCAAACACAGAGACAAAAAAGGATAAACTAAAGAAAAGAAAGGAAACAACAAAAAAGAGCCACAAAAAATACAATAAAAAGTTTTAGCTTTTTTGTTTTGTTTTTGTTTTTGTTTTTTTCAGTAGGATCTTGTATGTTTTGCCTGGGCTGGCCTAAACCATGATCTTCCTCCTATTTATCCTCCTATAAAACTGACATGACAGATGCATGTAACCAGCCCCAAGTTTTTTGTAGAGATGGAGGGTCTCACTAACTTTTTGGCTCAGGCTGTCCTGAGACCATGATCTTTCAAACTCTACCTTCTGAGTAGCTAAAATTACAGACACAAGCAAACATGTCCAGCCCTATCATGTCATTTGTTGTTGTTTTTTTTAATTTATTGAGTAGGACACCAATGGCTCACATCTTGAATCCTAGCTACTCTAACAGCTGAGATTAGAGAATTATGTATCTGAGAAACTCTTAAAAGTATCAGCTATAAGAAAATAAAAGCAGAACAAGAGCATAAAGCCCTGAGTTCAAGCTCCCAGTCCTGGAAAAATAAAATATTGGCATATAAGAATAGCACCTATATATGGGGTACAGTGTGATAGTTTGATGCAGGTCTGTAGTTTAAAGTAACTACTGCTCTACTTTTTATTTCTGTGAAATCAATATTTACAGCTCCCAAAATATTTTATAGTTTAAAATGTTTTTGAACATAAAAACATAAATGCAAAAAATAGGCAAATCTATAAAGACTGTCTAATTATCACAAAGCATTACCAAACCAGTCTACTCCCAGAAGCTAGATTTTTTTGATATGTCAGTGTTGCTGTATTTATAAAATTAAATCCATAATGTGAAAATCACTCATTTTTGCTAATTTCAGATTTCATTCTTCCTTCATCCTTGATCAAATAGTGTAGGAAACAACACCTGTGGTGTGTGTTCATTTGCCAACATTTTTGTTACTAAAAATACTCCAATTGTCTTTGAAACACAGTGAATGTCTTTCACCCTTTGGCACTGTCAGTTCTGTTCCATGTTCAACATAGTGCCTTGGGGTTGAGAGAGTTCTCCATCCATAAGGCCACAGATTGCGGCAGACATATGGCCCCGCACAGTTGAGCATCTCTCCTATTTGGAGAAAGAGGCTTTCCTGCCTATTACCAGTAAGGCCCTTGGTGTCCCTTACAGCATTAGCATTCATCCCATTCAGGAGCTCCTCTATGATCTGCCTCAGATGGGTTGATTAACTTTGATTAAAGCTGTTTCTGGTCCCATTCTAAGTAACATGGAAAACCTTCATAGGCCTCTATAGTTTCTTAATCCCCTTATTACAGCTTCCTGGAAAGGAGTCCACTTTGTTTCTGGATCACCAACAATTCCATTTGGAATCAGCTACAGTTCCAGGAGAGCATGCAAGCAAGCATAATCCTACATCACTGTGTTCATTACTGAGCCCTCAGCCTGCCAGTGGGTCTGGGGTGAGGCCTTAGGCAGATGTTCCTGGGAGGGAGCATCAGGGCAGCTGTGCACACAGACGGCAGTTAACATTTCCACTGTTTCCTCCACAGGCCCTCGTGGATTCTAATCTCCAGTTGTCTCCATCTTATACCTCTTTTGAAGTTTTTAGAGTCATTTTTTAAAAACTGGATTTGGGAGCTTCTTCACCAATGCAGGTGCAAAAGGATAACTAGCTCTTCCATGGCTGAAATATTTTTAGAGATATAAGATGACTGGAAAGAAAAATAAGGATTTTTGTTTGCCTTTTGGAGAGAAACTATGACTGCTAGAAAGCTGAAGTTATCCTTTATCAGTGGGGAAATATCTTCTCCCTTTCAGGGGCCTGCTCGCTCAACCCTATTCAAGGAGACTAAAAGTAATTTCTAGTGCTTGAATACATCTTCTATATTTGCTCTTCTCAAGGAAATAAAGCACATCAAAAACTAAACTGTCTATAAGCAGCCTCATATGCCTAAATGACCCTAAATGAAAAGCCCATATCTAAGTGAATTTTCATTTTTTGGCCTGAATTATCTAAGGTCTCTGGCTCTGATGAGCAGATTAATGAAATTGTTGCCAAATCTACACTTAATTGTGTGTATGTGAACATAATTTTCAGCTTAAACAAAAAGTTGTAGATATGCCCCCATGAAACACTATTTTTTCTGGGGCGGGGGAGAAATCTGCTCTTAGTATTAAAGTAAATGTTCTTGTTATATAAAAAAGGAAGAGAAAAATATGAATAGAAATGTCTTTTTGGTACACTATGGTAAAATTATAGTAAACCTACATTACCATAAGCAACTCATATATATGTGTTTCAAAATAAGGAGTACGAGAGTTTAGCTGTATTGGGGAGGTAGTGTAAGAAGATCTTCTCTATTCTTGTCCTCACTAATCTACCATGCTTCAAAAGGAAGAAGTCAAGCTAAGTAAAGGGTCGGCCCTGGGTTAGATTCACCCGTCCCATTTAGGGTTCATGTTAGCTTCACTGTTGGCTGCTGCTTTTCTTTTATGGTGGCCACTTTCATGAATATGCAAAGATCACAACTATCTCCCCAATACTACTAAACTCCTGTACTCCTTATTTTGAAACACATACATATGAGTAGTTTACCGTAGTGTAGGTTTACTATAATTTTACCATAGTGTACCAAAAAGGCATTTCTATTCCTATTTTTCTCTTCCTTGTTCTTGAAGGAACATGTAATTATCAGGTGAAGTTGACTGCCCTTACAAATGACTTCAGAACTCAGCAGCTTTATACAAGCTGATTTCTTGCTCATGTCATTGACCAGGGGTAGTTTTCAGGACATTCTCCTTGGGCTCACCGCATGTAAAGACTAAAATGCAGATACAGTCTGGACAGGCAGATTCCAAGAGCAGCTTTTATTGTTTAGACTTAAGAATGGTATATCGCATCTCTACCCACAGTATATTGGCCAGCAGCCAATCCTAGAGCTCTTCCTGAACACAAGAAAAGCTGTGATATGTGGCTCACCTCTATTTCTCAAAAAGAGAATTGGTAAACATCTTTGTGCTAGACTCTGCTGAAAGAATCCTTGTTCTCTTCTTTAGCTCACAAGACTATTCACAAGAACTTTTAAATGCAGATTCTTCCTGCAACTCTTCCTTGTTATTAATTTTATTTTTATAATACAAAAAGGACAAATTCTACATGTTCTTATTCAAATATGGAAGCTGAAAAAATGTCGATGGTACAGCAGTAGAGAGTAGAAGAGTGGTTACTAGTAGCTGGGGAGGGCAGCTGAGGGAGCAGATTGCAGAGAGAATGGTTAACAGACACATAATTCCACTTATCTAGAAAGATTAAACTCTATTCTATAACACGTAGAGTAACTATAGTTCATTGTGAAATATATTCACAAACACCTTAACTCTTTCTACAAAGAGAGATAACTAGAACAAAAAAGATGCCAGAACAACAACAACAAAAATCTGTCATACAGGAGGCATAGGGGCCATGTTTGAGAAGAAATCTTTGATTCCATTGAGTCCTTGGCATTCTAAAGTTGGTGGGTGATTTTGTGAGCGCAAGAAAAAAAAAAAGCTGTGCTTTTTGTAAGCAGAAAGTCTCATTATGTTTGAGGTGAGTCAGGAATGGAAGCGAAAGGGAAGTGTCTATTTTTGGGCTCTGCGCACAGCTGAGAAGCCCGAGATGCCTGCCAGAGAGACACAGCTGCAGCAGCGAGGCACGGCTGTCCATCCACCTGCACAGCCAGCCGGTGCGGCGCTCATTTCCTCACTGTGCTTCTGCTCCTCTTTTTCTGAAAGTTAGATGCAGCAGAACCACATATGACAGCATTGCCGCCAGTGTTATGCAGCTAGCCCTTATAGGATTCCAATAAACAAACTATTCCAGGCAAGGAAAGCACTCATCCACATGAAAGGAATTTCATTCACTTTGCCAAATCTAACTCTCAATGTATTAAAATGCAAGTTGTGAATACTGAAATATCATGGTCTTTCCTCTAATCCTATTTACCCAGACCTGGTGGTCCTTTGGTCATTAGTAGTCACATTCTGCCTAAATACTTTTGAAGTAAACACTAAGGAGAGTTGCCAAGTTCAGTAAACACTGTATTAAAGTGATATTACCAAGTACTCTTTTATGAGCCCATTTAAAATGGTAACCAGGCAACTAGCTTGCTTTTATCCAAATGGATTACATAACCATAATTTGCACTCTGAATTAATTTCTAAATAAGTTTCTTGAAAACAAATGACACTTCCAACTAAATATTTAAATGAGCACAAGCTTGAAAAATGTTCCAGTGAATTTGCCATCCTCCATCCTAACCACCCCCCAATCCTCCCTTTAAAAAAATCTATGCTGTTCTAGGGGGGAAAGCTTGCCAGAATTTCTTCAGTTGAATGACTTGAAGCAAAATAAGAATCACGATTAATCAAATGCTATATTCCAAGAAGTTCTATAACTTAAAAAGTGAATGAATTGAAGCACACCCATCAATTAGAGAACAGTAGGAACCCACTTCGGAGGGCAGTTGGGAGAGCAGATCTTGGTGGCTGTCATGCAGGCTACCTATGGCAATTCCCTGTTCACCATGTTTCATAGGATCTTGGTAGCCACGGGAACCTGAGCGGATGCATGAATCAGATGCAGGACTTAACCCTTCAAGCTTAGGATGCAGGCACTGATGAAGGAAGACATATTCCCACTGAAGAAGTTTAGCATTCACTGGGAGTTTGTAACTACTTAGGCAGTAGCATCAGGAAAGGTTTTAAAGCCAAATTCTGAAATCAGATGTAGACAGAGAAAAGACATGAGAAAGGTCTGGACTTCAGAGATAATTTTACAGATTAAAAGATTACTGGGCAAAAGCCATAGTAGCAAAAGAGAGGTGAACAATATGTAAATTGATAGAGGAATATAAAACACTTGGAACAAAAACATAGAAACATATGTAACCACAACCTCAACAATATCTCAAACACATCTATTCATACAACAGGCATAGTATATAAATACAAAGATATGCTCATATAATACATATATTTTTACAGACATATATATATATGGATGATATATATATTCTCCTTTTTGTTGTTTATTTGCTCAAAATAATCTCTTCTAGTTGAATAAGAAATGCTCAGTAAAATTTTTAAACAGATCAAGAAAGTGCAACTTAAAACTAGTATCACAAAACTAGTATCACTATTCATGTCCAAAATTAAATGCCTTTTGCTAGAGAGTAGGCCCATGTTGAAAATGGTAGTTTATCTGAACAAACAGTATTTATTGTCTATTATGTTTCTATCATATACTAGTAAGGCAATCAGAGATAGCAAAAGAAATAACAAAAAGAAACAATCAGAGATATAAAAATTTTACTTAAGCCAAATTTTAGCAATAAATCCAGAAATCATGACATAATTGGGAATTATGAGTTCAGAGAAAGAGCAGTCTAGTAGACAGAATAATAAGTCCTGAGGCAAGGAAGAAGTTAACATTAAGAACTAGCCCCCCAAGTAGAGATAGACAGTAGGAATGGAAGGAAAAGGAGAGTCAATGGAGAGTCAAAAGGAGCCATTATCAAGGTGAAGAAGAAACTCAAGGGAATGGTCACATAGGTGGACAGGATGTATCAAACAAGACTGTAGGCCACTCAGGTTTAGCAGCCTTCATCAAATCGTATGCGTCTTATCCCAGACTAGGAGATGAGATAAGGAAGAATCAGACTATGGGTACCTAGGCTCCAGCCTTCAAGAAGAAAAACATTTTCCAAGGTGCATACATATGCCAAAATAAACATGCAACTTTTTGTTGTGGTTGTTGTCAGCCATGGGGCTTGAACTCAGGGCTTGGGCGCTATCCCTCAGCTCTTCAGCTCAAGGTGAGCACTCTACTGCTTGAGCCACAGCACCACTTCTGGTTTTCTAGTGCTTTATTGGAGATAAGAGTCTCATGGACTTTCCTGCCTGGGCTGGCTTTGAACCATGATCCTCAGATCTCAGCCTCCTGAGTAGCTAGGATTATAGGCATGAGCCACCGATGCCTGGCTAAACATGCAACTTTTAAAGCAGACATATACAGAAAGTTTTTCAAGATGGCACATGCTTAGAAGCAGAGATTTAATGTTTTAATTTTAATATTATACACCTTGAGTTTTGAAAGACATTTTGTAATTGTCGACCAGAGAGGGGGTAAAGGGACTTTACAGTTTTTGCATGTTTTGATCATGAAGTCAAATGTGGGCAAATTCGGTACAAATGAAATTGTTGATGCTTTCTAGTCTGACAATCACTGCATCCATGAAAGTTTTATTGATGTCCAACGCAGTGGGGATAATCCAGTCCATTACTGAAATATGCGTAGTTTTTCAGAGCATGGTGCTCTGGGCAAAGCTGTCTCAAAGGGCACTAGGTTAATCGGTGTTTATTACATCGTTCAAAGATTAAAAATGAAAACCAAGTAGCAGCAGGGCTGAGAGGTGGTAGATTTTCTTTTTCGGGTTTCCACTTTCCTTCTGGCATTCACTCTCTTGGACAGCCTTCTGCCACTCTGTGACTTGGGCTACATCTGGAATCCCTTAACTTCTTTGATCTCTTTCCTTCTGTTTCTAGAATTGAGGTCAGCAAAAGAGATGTGCCAGTCAGACTCTCTTTAGTCTCCTTTGAATAATAATAGTGACTACTTAGGATATCTTCATGATGTCAAATGCTTAGCTAGGTATATTCACACACATTATCTCCTCTGATGAGCATACAAATACCAGGAACCCAAAGTTAGATGGCAAGTAATTCATCTATGAGGAAGCAAATGACATGACTATAATTCAGTTTGAATTGTGATTGGCTCCATTTTCCATGCTCTTCCTCCTGTGTCCTACCAATTTCCTCTACATATGGGACTCATAGTCAGGATGTGGTGCGGTTTGCAAGTTCTTTCCCAGATATCGGGACCAATATGAATGATCAAAAGTGGAGAAACCCTGTTGAAACTACTGTTGGACAAGATTGACAGCATAAGGCTTAGTGAAATGCTCACTGAAGGTTACTTCAGTGGGCAATTTTGAGGGGTTACAAAATCTCATAGTCACTCTGCTTTTTCCATTGGGTGAGCCTTGTCCAGCTCATCTAAGATGTGCCCTAGGATGGTTTAGATGTCTTTTTCTATTGATTCTAGGCAGGGAGACTCTATACTTCACATGATTTTCTTAAGCCTGGACTCTGCTCTGGGGCTAATAATTTATTTATTTTTTCACTGTTCTAACAATACGGAGTTGCTGGGTGCCACATTTCAGTCATTTTCTCACATACCCTCTGCTTCTATCTCAGACTTGTTACAAGAACCAGAAAAGAACGTGAAAGTAGAAGTGCTTCATATATTATGGATTTTTAGTTCAGAGTTGCTCAGACAGAAAAAAAATGTCAATAATGTTAAGGCTCCTGATGTATTGAATTTGTTACTCATAGTTGAAATTAGTTTTAATTGATTTACTATATATGCAAAAATGTTTGAAATAGAACATCTACCAAAGAGTCGAAGTTTGTGGGAGATTACTTTTTATTTGACATATTGTATCTACATATGTAGATACATTTTATATATTATAGCCCTTCTGGATAGACAGTAAATAAGTATTTACTTATACATGTCTGCTACTTACTAGCATTCAAATTTTACCTGTGATTTCCCAAAATAACCTAACAGAACTTTCCTCTGAGAAATACATAGGGATGGTTTAGTGTATTCAGAAACTGTTTTATGTTGGTGAAGAAGGAAAAATGATTGTCCAGCCATTGGCTAATACATTGCTTCTGATAAAATTAACTCACAAGATTCTCTTTCTATTGAGCTGGACAGCATTGTTAGGCTTTGCAATAATAAGTCTGCCAAATTTCCTCTCCCCTGATTCTCTACTCACAGTCATTTAATGAACCTCATAAAAGCTAATATCCCAATTTAGCAGCTCCCTCCCTTGTGCTTCACTAAGAAAACAGATCTTGCAATAAAATAAATATGCAGAAGGACTCAGGGCAAAGGTATACTATGTATATGATTTAAATATAAACATGTTTTTACTTTGTGAAGGAAATAAAAAGAAACACCTAGTGATAGCCTAAAAATAAAACACAAAATGTGATCATCTTACTCAAATATTAAAATCATCATGTTATCTCTGAAGGAAGATGGATGGCTCTGGCTGGTGCCATATTGGCCAAATTGTGGATAGTAGAGTCTGGCAACTTGTCTTCATCTGAGGGAAGGAAAAGCCCCTGCCTATCACCTGCCTCCCAGGTGATGGGCGTGCCTGGATCCCTGCAGGCAGGGGTGGGCACTTGGCTGATAGGTTACTGAATCTGTCAGTCCAGTACCTGGGACTGGGAATTTCCTGAGGATCTGCCCCCTGCGCCAACCTATTTAGGCAGACCAGCCTAGTCGCAAGGACTCCATGCCGTGTGTATCTCTGTGGTTGTGTCCTGTGTCCTGTCTCCTGGCTCATCTCCAGTCATTATGGCATCCCAATTCAGCTCTCCATTGGTGATGATTCACCTTACATCTTCAACCACCATCTTTTTCTCCCATCAGTCACAGTGAAGTTAAGGTTTATGACAGAGGCAAAGGTAGAACATATATTACAGGATGAGACTAAGATATTCAAAAGGCTATTCTAGGGTACTGAGGTTGGGCAGGTGATTGGAACCAAAGCAGTGTGGCAAATTTGGTACAAAAGAAATTGACATTGCTCTCTAGTCTGATAATCACTGCATATGTGAGAGGAAAGGTGAGATGTTAGTTCATTCTAGCATAGTTTAGACTTCTGTTTGGCTCTGAAGTTTTCCAATAAGTAACATTGAAATCTGAGAAGGAAGGATGGCAAGTTCTATGCTTCTAGTCTCCTACCCAGTCAAAGACTGGTTGCTTGAAGGTGCTATTGAGAAATCTCAAGAAAATGGGATACTTGATTCCTTATCACTCAATCTTTTGAAGAGAATGAGTATTAAAGCCCAGTGGGATCTCTAATCCAGAGAAAACCTTTAGAAAGTTTTATTTTTTGTTTATTTTTTATTTTTTGTTGGTTGTGGGGCTTTAAAGTTCTGTGTACCTTTAAAGGCAGATATCCTTACTTATACTTGGCCAGAGTTTAAAACACCAGTGTTTGGATGTGAGTGCACGTGTGTGTGCTTTCCTGTATAGGTATGTAACCCCAAATAGTTGATACATGAAAAGTACTTTGCAGTTAAAAATTAGTATATTGTTTGAATGCTATTTCAATGCAGGTATTTATTTGACTGCTCATCTTACAGAAGGAGTAACAAAATCCATTGCTTTTCTTGTTTCAGCATTACTATATTCATTCCTTTCAATTCAAACAATGGCATCCACACATATCCTCTTCTCTCTCTGCTTCCCACCATTACCGACTCCCCTACCTTTAGTATACATGCCCTCTGATAGCTTGTACTGCTTCCTTCACCTTTACAGCACTTGTCTATTAAAATTCTATGAATACTTATACACTTAGCAAATACGTGTCCACTTCACAGAACTGAAAGAACACGATGGCTGGAACTGCATCCTCCTTACTTGTTGCAATGACAGTAATATGACTACCATAATTCCATAGTAGGAATATAGTAAATATTTATTAAGTAAATAAATGAGTTTATTGGGATATAAGTAGTCAAGTTTTTTATAAACCATTGTTGAAAGTTCACAGACAAATTAGGGTTTCAAAAGAGGGGAAAGATGTTCACAAAGTTTTAAGCTCCTGAACTGATGTTGTCAAAATTAGAGAGGAAATAATGGTACTAAGAAACAATTATTTGTGGAGGGAATGATTAATTCCAGAAACTAATGAAAGCAGAATAATTCTATTGTATAAATATCCAATAGCTGGAGTAGAGACTTGGAGATTGTATAAGCTACTAACTTACAGTAACTAATGCAGAATACCTGTTTTATGTTTTTATTTTTTCAACTTGGTTTATTTATCAAAGAAAAGAATACCACCTTAAACTTTCATTCTATATTGCAGAAGAAGAAAGCATTAAACAGTTATACCTAAAAGAATCTGAATAGTAATTGGCACATGAATTCTGCATCATTATAATTGCATTCACCAGATCTCATTCACATGTAGTACTAATAAATGTGTAATATTAAGTTATTAGTTGGCCTGGTCTTAGTCATTTGAGCATGTAAATAGAAATAACATTTCTTATTTAACTAAAAGACATACCAGGACATAATTTTCTGTGAAGATAAAGTTGAAGTATACACACACACTCATGTATTAGTGACAGGAATGAAAATGGATCTTTCACTTCTGAAGAAATTAATCTGTTCATAATCTTTGCCCAAAAAATTCTATTCTGTGATTATATTTATATTCCTTAATATGAATGGTTGAGACATTATCTGACATTTTTATAGTAAATAATTAAAACAAAAATTTTGTGTTTCAATCTTGGGTGTTGAACTAAGGACCTAGGTGCTGTTCCTGGAATTTTTTTTCCCTCAAGACTAGTGCTTTAATACTTGGCCTATAGCTCTACTTCTGGCTATTTATAGATGAAACAATCACCATTGTCTCAATTTTCATTTTTTTATTTGGTACAGAAATGTCACATGGATTATTACATATAAAGAACCTGATGGAGCCTAAATGACTACATAAGGTTAATGAAAAAATAACATAGAAGAATTTGCCATCTTGGATTGTTTATTTCCTCAAATTATAGGATAAAAAGCAACTCTTAATAGAAAGAAGAGTGACAAATCTTTTTCCCTTTTCATGGTTTTGTGCTTGCAGAAACATTGATGAGGAATGGCTATGAAAGAGATCTCAGACTTTCCCTCTTAAGTTGACCTACAAAATACACTCTGCTAGTTTTCCATAGTGTGAAATTTGTTCTTCCCATAAATGCTTGTTTCTGGCTTTTTGGAGATGAGTCACAGACTTTCCTGCTTGGGGTTGGCTTCAAAATGTGATCCTGAGATCTCTGCCTCCTGAGCAGCTAGGATGACAGGCCTCAACCTCCAGCACCCAGCGCAAACAAACATTTAAAAAGGAGACACTTGGTGGAATTATGGTCATGAATACCAGATAATGGAAAGTGTTTCTGTCCTTTAAAAAAATTTTTTTTTTTAGGTAAGGGGTAGGTTTATTCATCGTTCAGGCTGGCACCAGGCCATCTTGGTCCTCCACATGGTGGGGAAAGACCTGGGAAAGAGAGCTGGGAAAGAGAGAAAGAGAGAGAGCTGGGAAAAGAGCTAAGAGAGAACTAGAAAAGAGAGAAAATAGCTAGAAAAGAGAAGAACTAGAGAAGAGCTAGAAAAGAGCAGAGAGCTGGGAAAGAGAAGAGAAGGAAAGAGCTGAGAAAGAGCTAGAAAAGAGCAGAGAGAGAGAGAGAGAGCTAGAAAAGAGCTAGAAAAGAGCAGAAAGAGCTAGAAAAGAGAAGGGAGAGGGCCCTGGGCCTGGGCTAGGCCTTATATTCATCGTTCCAGCTGGAACCAGGCCATCTTGGTCCTCCACGTGGTGGGGAAGGCCTGGGAAAGAGAGCTGAGAGAGCTGGGAAAGAGGTGGGAAAGAGAGAGCTGGGAAAGAGAGAGAGAGAGAGAGCTAGAAAAGAGAACATCTGGGAAAGGTAGGAAAGAGAGAGCTAGGAAAGAGAAGAGAGCTGGGAAAGAGAAGGAAAGAGCTGAGAAAGAGCTAGAAAAGAGCAGAGAGAGAGAGAGCTAGAAAAGAGCTAGAAAATAGCAGAGAGAGAGCTAGAAAAGAGAAGGGAGAGCATTTCTGTCCTTTTTAAACCACATGAAACTTTATGTGAAACTTTCATTTGGACATAATGCAGAAATTAAATTTCCCTTATTTAAATGGTTTAACAAACTATTGTCTTCCCCTATCAACAGCATAAACAGAGTTTACAGTTCACAGAGTATTTTGGAAGAAGAATTTAACTGAAGTGGGAAACATTTTTTTCATACACTGTGAAAATCTTACAGGGAAAGCTGATTGACAATTCCATCCTCAAATGTATAGGACAATACTCACAGTCTTGGTCACAAAGTAATGAGAATTAAAATAATTTCACAGTCACAAAGCAGACTTATTAGAAATAAGAACTGAAGTCTAGTAGTCTGTCTTCAAAGTGTATGGCTCCTCAGAGTAAACTCGCCCTTCCCTGGTAATATTTCCTCTCTGCCATGCTTCCTTGAGCCTGAGCCTGAACCTGAGCCTGAGCTTGAACATTTTTCTTTCCAGCTGATCCAATATAGTCATTCAAGAAACTGTGCAACTATACCCTGTTCCAACAGACATGACAGCAATCCTAAATTTTATGAGTGATTAATTTATGAGACAATTGTTCTCTATCTGAATATCACAACAAAATTTCCTCATACAAATAACTGGTTAAGCCGTGGCTACCCAAGTTTGCAAGTACCAAATGAAACATGTTCTTTCATAATATCAATTGTGGTGATTGTGTGTGTGTGTGTGTGTGTGTGTGTGTGTGTGTGTGTGTGTGTGTGTGTGTGCCCACTCCCAGAATGAATGTCTTTAATGGGAGCCCCATTAACAAACTCTATAGTCAATTACATCTTTGTTGCCTAGGTAGGAAGAGTTAGTTTCAGGAATCTGTGCCATACTATCCACTGCTTCTGATATGTATGTTTTGTCTACAATAAGGGAAAATCCAGGTAAATGCTTCTCTGTATGTACCTTTAAATTTCCTTTTTGATAGAACTAGCCAATACCAATCAGCTGTTGAGGAAGAAATTTGTAAATATCAGGGTCATGATGCCTATCCTATTTTGAGGCTATTATTCTCATCTGCTCTTATATGCATAAATGAAATTTCATTGAATAGACTCATGGTTTGCCAAAATGTTTTGAAAGAGATTTTTATATAATTCTGTACATGGATAAATAACATTTTCAACAGTAGATTTTTAAATTAAATGATATTATGTAATACAGCACCACCCAAAAAGACTCTTTCATTAGGCCTTGGGTCTTTGTTGAAAAAGGAGACAAAAAGTGTTCCAAAGACTTTAGGGACAGAGAAGCTCCCACCTGAATCTGTCTCTTAGATTTAGTACTAGATTGGGAAAGGATTAAAGGAAATAGTTTTTAGATGATTTGATGCTATTTAATACCATGCCTGTAAATCACCTAACACCATCTTTTGTGCTTCCACTAACATTTACGTCCTATGTTGGGAATTGCTGCTCTAGGTTGATGCTAAGACCATATATAGCTGCTCACATCATCTTACCTATCTCTTTCCTTCTGTCCTGTAAAAAGACTTTGACATCTCCCAGGGCCATTGCTTTAGCCTATTCGCCCTATTTTGCATGTTCAAGGGAAATAATGGGCATTAGGTATTTTTATGGTTCTTTCATAAATGTTTGTACCTTTGTAAGCCCTTTAATTTTGATCTTTGCTTAAGACAAATTCATATTCAAATTCCACCAGGTGCTTTACTTGCCAGTAAGCATGGCATATTTTTGAGGCACTAAATAAATAATAAATAATGCCAAGTCTTACTTTTCTACACTGTGTGCTGATAATTTAGTATCTGCCTGGGTACCAGATGATGTCATTGCTGCAAGCTTTAAGACTTTCTTTATTACAGCCATGCTAGCATTATTTTTAGCACAGCAGGTGTCAAAAAGGTTTATTTTGAAAGAAAGAAAACATAAAAATGAATTATTTATGTGAGTTAAATCAAAATGTACTTGATATAAATGTTTAATCAGTTTTTCACCAACTTCTTTCCATATGCTCTGCCCTGCTCGATGGTGCAGTTCTAATGGAATTACTAAATATATCTTAATAGCTCAGCATACAGCATTATGCAATGGTACTTACACAAGAAGAATTTTCCAACTTATATTAAACAGGGCGAATGATGAAAAATCCGTAGAATGTGCAATGTTTTTTACAGAAAATTATTATTCAATTGGCATAGAAAAATTCAGTAAGTTTGACACTTAAAATGTGCTACGTTGACCATATTTAAAGTTTTCTCATTCCTTAAAAAAGATGAGAAGATTAGAAAATAACTTCAATTTTGACTGTAATTGCAAATGTTTTTTCCCCTGCTTTCATAAGTAATCAGCAGATTTGCTGTTACTCCTGGAATATAAATGTTGCAGAATTAAAATGAGGATTCCAAGAAAGACTACACCATGACTAACGGACAATTTTTATATTATGGAATAAACTGAATACCAAAGCCAACTATAGTATTTGAGGCCCATGTCACCTTCTTGAATTACCTTTGACTAGCTCTTTCCCTGTTTCTATTCTTTGAGATTCCTGTTTCTTAGGAATTTGTGACATCCAGTCTTCATTGTTTACTATGTACCACCTTTTCAACCAACTCCCTGTCTGCCAAAAAAACAAAACTCTTATTAGTTTTATATGAAGACAATTCACTCATTCAAATCTTTACCTTTCAATAGATAAAATGTAAGATCAAATCACTCAAACAAAAGATCAGATATGAATTTCTAAAAGGGTTCTTAAACTTCAACTAAGCTTTACTAGTAACATTCAACATTTTAATGTAAGGTAATATTCATTGAAGGCATTCCATAAGCCAGGGAACTCATCAATGTTTTCTCTACGATATACAACATTTCTCTATATAACCTTATGAGATAAGTAGCAACTCTAATCCTATTTTCATAAGGAACAGTGGAAACACTAGAAATAGCATATGAGTTTAAGAGATTGAATATTATATGGGTTTAGGTGTCAATGGTTAAATTGATGGCATGACTTCAGACAAATAACATCAGGTATATGAGCAATCTTAATTACTAACAGTATACAAGCACAAATGTGTAATAAAAAGAATCCTGCATACATCAAATTCGGTGTACACTTTGTATAAAACCACAGCATCTAATTTTACAAAAATGAGTGTAGACTTCTTATTACACCTTAAAAAATGAGACATTAGAAGAGATAATTCAGGGAAGGAAAACAGAAGTACTTAAAGGGATAGATGCTTCCTAAAGATAATAGAAAACTCTCATGTCTTTTGTTTTGAAATTTTATTGTAAAGATGATATACAGAGGGTTACAGTTACATAAGTCAGGTAATTAGTATATTTCATTTTGAACACTGTCCACCCCTCCCCTATTCTCTCCTAGTTTTTTCTCTCCCAACCCACACCCCCCCCCATGTTGTATAATTCATTTCCAACATAGTGTCTTGTAAGTATCACTGTTGAATTGGTTCACCCTGTGTCCCACTATTTCTGTGCTTTCCCTTCCCCTCTCCAAATCAGATAAACTTACATACAAGACAAGGGTACAGAAATAAGAAACAAGAACAAAAGGGAATAAATCCAAGTGTGTAGGGAAGAAATGGAAACAGTACAATAAAGAAGCCTCTTCACTCCATTTTTTGGAGTTCATTTCATTAAACATTGTTTTATATGATAATGTGCACATTGATCATATGAGCTCAATTGAGCTATTAAGCCCTTGTGATACTCTCCTAGGAATATCCTCCTTTGGTCTGACAGTGTGAATGTTAAGAATCATCCTATTTAATCAACCATGTCCAAGCATAATTTATTTTTTGTCAACCATGGGGCTGGAACTCAGAGCCTGGGCACTGTTCTTGAGCGCTTTTTGCTCTTTTTGCTGTCACTGTAAGCCACAATGTTATTTCTGGTTTTTGAACTGGAGATGAGTCCCACGGGGACTTTTCAGCCCAAGCTGACTTCAAACCATGATCAGGCTACTGAGTATCTGGGATTAGAAATGTGAGCCACTGGCACCGAGCCCCAGTATAATATTTTTGTCTTTTCCAACCCATTTGGTTTATCTGTAGATTTATAGGTATATTCTAATTATTACAAATGAGAGAAAGCATGCAGCCTATCTTTCTTTGGGTCTGGCTTCCTTCACTTAATATAATTTTTTTTTCCAAATCCTTCCATTTTCTTATGAATGGGGAAATGTCATTCGCTCTGATGGAAGCATAGAATTCCATTGTGTACATACCACATTTTCTTGATCCATTTGTTCATCTGAGTTTATTCCATACCTTAACTATGGTAAACAATACTTCAATGAGCATGGTTATGCTGGTGGCTTTGGTGTAATCTGGTTTGTGGTCAATTGGGTAAAAGCCATAGTAATAAGGACAGGTTGGTACTAGCACAAAAATAGGCCTGAGGACCAATGGAATAGAATAGAAAATCCAGACATAAACCCACAGAGCTATAGCCACCTAATATTTGATAAGGGAGCCAAAAACATAGAATGGAAGAAAGATGGCCTCTTCAACAAATGGTGCTGGCAGAACTGGCTATGCATGTGCAAAAAACTGAAACTAGGTCCTATGTAACACCCTGCACCAGAATCAATTCCAAATGGATCAAAGACCTCAATGTAAGAACAGATACTATGAAAATATTACAGGAAGGGATAAGGGAAATCCTTGGGCTCCTTGGAACATATCAAAACTTCCTATGTAATGATCCACAATCACAGAAAATCAAAGAAAGATTGGATAAATGAAATTGCATCAAAGTGAAGGTTTTCTTCAAGATAAATAATAGCAAGATAAACAGAAAGCCTACAGAATAGGAAAAGGTCTTTACTAGCTATGCATCAGACAAGGGCCTTATATCTAAAATATATGTAGAGCTCAAAATTTAAACCCCCAAAAACAAATCCTTAAAGAAACAACAACCTAATTAATAGTGGGCTAAAGACTTGAGAGAATCTTCTGAAGAGGAAATAAGAATGACCAATAGACAAATGAAGAGATGTTCAACATTTCTGGCCATAAAAGAAATGCAAATCAAAACAACATTGAGATTCTACCTCATTCCAGTTAGAATGTCCATTATCAAGAAAACTAACAATAACAGATGCTGGCAGGGATGTGGCCAAAGGGAATGTTACCATAATGTTGATGGGAATATAAACTTGTTCAGCCACTCTGGAAAGCAATATGCAGGTTCCTCAAAAGACTTCCCTTTGAAGTCTTATACAGAAAGCTGAATCTCAGTGTGGGAAGAAGAGCACATCACAGGTTCTGAAATGAAGAATGTGGATTTTGTGGGAAATAATTTGTTCTTTAGTTGTATTTTATTATTTTAAGTAGTTGGTAAAAGGAGGTACCATACAACAAATCAGTTTATGAATATAATGCATTTTGATGGATGTCAGCCCTTTCATCATTCTTCCCCATTGTTTCAAAATTAAGCTGTCCCCTCCATGTTCTTTTTTTTCTTTTTTGATTTTTATTGTAAAAAATATTGTACAGAGGGGTTACAGTTACATGTGTAAGGTAGTGAGCACATTTCCTACCGAGCATTGTGACCTTCTCCTTTGTTTTCCCCTTTCATCCCTTCCCTCCCCACCTCCCTACACCTCCCTCCCCCACCAAAGTTGTAAAGTTTCTTTTCAACATACTGTCTTGTACATCTCATTGTTATAATGGGTCAACCTGTATCCTTATTTCAGCATTTTGTTATTTTCCTTTCCCTCCCTAAGTTAGAAAAATGTATATACTATATGCAGGGCACTGACATCAAATACAACAGGAGTTATATCATGGGGGAAGAACATACAAGAGAAACAAAAAAATCACATAGTACATTTTAAATACATTAAAAAATAGCAGGAAAAAAACACTTGTGTCCCTATCTTGGGTTCATTTCACTCAACATCATCTTATATGGTCATATGTACATAGCTTTTGGCCTTTCCTGCTTGTATCAAGAAAATGTGGTGTATTTATACAGTGGAATTCTATGCCTGCATCAGAAAGAATGACATTGCCCCATTTGTTAGGAAATGGAAAGACTTGGAAAAACTTATATTAAGTGAAGTAAACCAGGCCCAAAGAAACACAGGTCCCATGGCTTCCCTTATTTGCAATAACTAGTATAAGCCAAGGACAAGCAGAAAATGCCAATGTTCTTTTAAAAAATATTTTATTATCTTTAGGTAGTTGTACAAAGAAGTTACCACTTAACAAATAAATTTCTGGATATAATGCATCTTGATCAATGTTCTTAATTTTGTAGGCTATGCATCTAGTAGAAGAACCTCTTTGTCTTAATTTCATAAGATTTATCTACTAGAAGAACCTCTTTGACTTTTTGAAAAACTAGTGGAAAAAAGGAAGAAATTATGAGGCTAGCTTAATCCACAAGTAAGCACAAAGAAAAGCAAATGTACTTGTAAGATTAAGCTGAGTGATCTGAAATATTGAGCTGTGTGTTCTGAAGAAAACTTAAGATATTGCTCTATTTTCCTGCAGTTAGCAACATAAAATATGAAAACTTCCTATCACACTATATTGATTTTGCCAAACTCAAGAAATATGGAACCCAATTCCATGAAGAGCTTTTTGTTTTGTTTTGATTTTTATACATCTTTCATTAGCATCAGTTATTTGTATAGCAGTGGTTTATTTTACATGTTCATATATATACACACGATCCACTTCTTCATCACCTCTTCTTTGTGTTAAACTAATCCTAACAATCTTTATTACTTCATTTTCCTAATATACATATTGTCTTTTTCCTTTCATCCTCTCCTCTCTCATTAGGATGCGATCAGGGATGAGATGAGGGATGTGAAATTGTTGGAAACAGACTATTTGAACCCTGCTTTGTTCTACTGTTATGTGTTATCTTCAGAAAGATGATGAGAATTTACTCCCCGACTTCTTAGCACCAGAAACATCATGGAGACCCCATAGATTTGTGCTGATTAGCTGGACAACATATGACCAGGAAGGGTTTAATAACAGACCCAAAAGGCAATATGAGACTTTCCAGAGATGCTTTGAAAACAGTTTTGAGCAAGAGCACTTGTTCTTGGCTTGTCTGTTTTCTGATTGAATCCTTTTCCTCTTTTTTAAAATCTAGACAGGAAAATGTATAATGAATAGTAAAAAGTGGCTGAAGACTGAAATTATTAATGGCTTATATACACTTTTATACACTGCTTCATTTTAGCCACTGAACACGTGTAAAGAAAATGCTTTGCTTTTGCCTATTCAGCCTCCATACCTTTCTATTACTTGTGGCAACACACCTACCTAACTCAACGATTCCCACCCTCTATTTACATGACCACAGGCCCTTCTCACTTCCATCTGCTATTAAAATGGTCCTGGGTTCCTGAAAATTTCATCCAGGATTCAGGACATGAATCAGAATTGAGAACCCAGACATGAATGGTTGGTACTTTCTACTCTTCTTGGCATGGTAGCTTAATTCAGAACCATGCAAATGATCAAGTCAATCTTGTAACCATCTATAAGTACAGTTTAGGTGGAAGAGCCCCAGAAAGTATTCTCTTTTTCTCTTCAAGTCACTGTGTGCAGTGGTAAAATGAACTCATAATGACCAGAAGCCCCACACTACCAGTAAAGAAGTCAAAGGTGAGAAAATCAGAGCAAAGGTGAGGATAATAAGGATGAGAAGAATAAGGTCAAAAGTGAGACTCTGTGTGTGTGTATGTGTGTGCATGCAGATGCACACGTGTGCACATGTGCACACATGTAGAGAGAGAGAGACAGAGAGAAAAAGAGAGAGAGAAGGCTGAGTCCCAATTTCAGCCCTTTCATATAAATAGACTTGATGGTTTCTGGGATATGAGCCACTAAATTTTTGTTTCTGTTTTCCCAATCATTTCTGAGATGAGCATTCCATTCCTTACTTGAACAGTACACACTAGCAAAATGAAAAAAAAAGATTGTGAAAATGTATTATTACCATTTTACAGATGGAAAAACTAAGCTGCAGAAAGACCTTTCAAGGATGCACCATTCTACCTGACATCATCTGTCTGTCTTTCAAAACCTTATTCCAACTTTATATAGACCCTAACTTTTGTATTTGAATCTGTTCATACTATATTAAATTTATACTAAATTGAAATTATATCGTTTTTCTAATTATTCTTAATAAATAATTTTTAGGTTATACAAACAATAAGTTGAAATTTTGGTCTCAAAACCATCTCTAGAAATCTTATTTTCCTGAGTAACCTAGAACAAATTCCACCTGAAAAATGGTTTGCATTCACAATTTCTTCATCTTATGGTTTGTGGAACATTTGTAAATGAGATGTGAATATTTATAGACATTTGTGACATTACTACTGCATTTAGAAGCTTTTATACCAAATTATAGATTCATGTAAAGGTTATAAATTAGAAGCTTTACAGAAAATGTCTAAATATTTATGAATTTAACTACATTTAGGAATAAATTTGCAAATTTTACATTTGCTATTTTTTCACATTTATGAGCAAATATGAGTTTTCTAATAATCTATCAAAATGAGTCGACACTCAGAAAAGCACAAACCCCAGATGGAAATGTTGTCTTTATTTGCTCTGAGCAACTCCCTCCCACTCTGTCTTTTGCTCTCTCTTTCCTCTTCTTCTCTTTTCCTCAGTCCTTTCTCCTCCACAAATAATATATGCAAAAATCAGCAGAGATTTCAATGCTTCCAACAAACCCCAGTATTTATGAGTTGTCAATCATTTCATCTCTTTATTTTTAACTCTCTAATCACTCATCCATCAACCAGGAGCATCTAAGAAAAAGAAAATTATGCTCTGAAGCTCTTAAAAACAGCACGACCTGATCATTTAAGATTTACTATGGTCTAAGTGAATATTTTCAACAAAGACTAAAGAAAAGAAATCCACTCTGTATGGAAACATTCCTGGGGAAGTGGACATTAATAGAAATATTAAGCCGCCCTGGATTTGGGGTACCTCATCATTTGGAGCTGAGGGTGGAGGGACCCTCACTACCCTGGATGCTTCAGATTAGATAGTTCCTCCATGACTGTAAACAAAGCCCTAATAAAGGTGACTAGCTTTCATCCAGACCACCCATCACCCTCAAATCTGCTGATGACCAGAGGTCGTTTACTGCACCCTACCATACCCAGTTGGCCAGGTCATCACAATAACCTTCCCATGATCAAACCAACAATCATCCTACTATTTACACTTAACTTCAAACCACTCACTCTCAAACATTCCTCTGACTTCACTAACATTTTCAGCTCCTCAAGTCTATTTCCCTATTTCCTCTCTGTCCTATTTTCTGGTCTGTCATATTATCACATTCTCTTAGTCAAGTAAGGGTCCATGCTTCTCCATCTTTATAATCAACTCTGTGAAAACATTGAAAATACCTCTGTTTCTGTCTGTCTGTCTGACTCTCTCTCTCTCTCTCTCTCTCTCTCTCTCTCTCTCTCTCTCTCTCTCTCTTTCTCTCTCTCTCTAACACATACACACACACACACACACACACACACACACACACACACATGCATGCACATCAGGGAGATAGAGCAAATAAAATGAATTAAACTCACATCCTTTGTGGTATGTTTGAGGGGAATCACTCAGTGCTGAAGTTTACCGTACTACCATATATTCCTGTTATGTTAGGCAATAAATACCTTTTATTGCTTTAGCTGTCATGAGTTGACTTTTTCTTACATGCTATAAATAAAATCCCCAATTGATAACTTCCTTATCATGATTGGTTTTTGGTGTTCCCATAATACTTGGCTTAGCAGTATCTTCTTTCATCAAAGGTACATAAAAAGTTGTTGAATCAATACTTGTTGAATACTGTGAAATAAACTCTTTCATAGTTTACTGCCAGGTTCCAGGAAGCTGGAGTGAGGCTAATCCAGCAAGACAAGTGGACACAGCCTATGGGAAGTAATTCTACATAGTGATATTCATGGTATTTGGGATAAGTATTTCAACATATTTTTCAGGTCCAAAATTTTTCTGTTTTTACATGAAATCACCATGTTATATATTACTGTATACTCTTCTAGGAAGGGATGAGCCATCCATCCTTAGATATTGGCAGGCAGCTGAAACTGCCACCCAGACAGAGGTTGCATCAGAAAAGACACACATTTACTTAAATGGTGAATTCATGCAACAACAGAGACTAAGAAAATAGTAAACCTTTACATAGTATAAGTAGCTACTGCCATTCATTTAGAAGCTATTATTTGGCAGGTATTATGCATCTTGGCTGAGGCTATTCTAATTTTCTGATAAGCACTTTCATCTCCAGGCTACAGAAGGTGAGAGCCAATGGGAACAATGTAAAATGACTAGACAATTGGATTGAATGAGGGTGACACAAAGGTAAGTCTGTATCCTGACACCCAGAAACTGATCATGGAAAAATGGGACTGCAGATCTAAATAAGTTAACTCAAAGTTATCCTGCATTTAGATTAGGAAGAAATCAAATGAAAGATGTCCTTATGAGAGAAAGGCAGAGGGAGATGGGAGAAGTAGACACAGAAGAGGTGATGTGGTGATAGGGGTGGAAATTGGCGATACATCTAATAACCAAGGTAAGCCAAAGAATATTGTCAGCCACCACACATAGAAACAAGGCAAAGAAGTGGCGCTGTAGCTAAAGTGGTAGAGCACTAGCCTTGAGCTAAAGAGCTGAGGGACAGCGTTCAGGCCCAGAGTTCAAGCCCCACAACCGACAAAAAACAAAAACAAACAAACAAACAAAAAAACAGAAACAAAGCAAAGAACAGAATGAACTTTCCAGCTTCCAAAAGAAATCAAACCTGCCAACATCTTGATTTTACACTGCTCACTTCCACAACTGTGAAAGAATTTCTTTTTATTTAAAGGTTATAATAACAGTCCCTTGATATTAATAAAGGCTGAAATACAAGTGCAGATTTGCCTGGCTCCTAGAAGTACACATTTTACCAAAATACCACATTGAATTAAAAACTACTTGAAAAGTATAGACTTTAGATGAATTTAGATAAGAAAATGGAAAATTAATAGAAATGATTATTGATGTACTAGGTCACAAATAACTGTTTTAGTGTGTGATAACCCTTGGATGTCTCCAGATGAGCCTTTAGTGATAGAGCAAAACCAAAGAAAACTATGAATTGTTTCCAACAAGTTTGTTAGTCAAGCAATACTCGATTTTAGATTCTTCAAATACTTTCATCTACCTTTATTTCTTATCATGAGCATATATTGTTCAATAGAAATAGGAATAAGCCTAGGCTCCTTAACTAATATTATCTTATACTCTGCCACCAAATAATCATTTTCTTTTCAAGGGAAATGTGAAATCTCGTTTTAGAAAATAGATTTATCAGATATTGTGTAACCCCTATATCTGATACTTTGAAACTTGGTAAATTAACTTAATTTTCCTGACCATCAAGAACTTATCTCAATTTCACAAGAAAGGGCCATCTATAACACCTTTGTGCAAACTACAATGTATGTGCCAAGACAGATGGCTTGGCACTTACAGCAAAGGGTTTAGTTCAGCTCTATTTGGCCCCTTGGCTGTATTCACAAGCTCTGATATGGCAGGGGTGGGGGGACTGCACAGGTGTCTAAGGTATACTCTGAGCTGAAGCCGGAGAAGCTGGGTAATGGTACTCCTATCCAAACCTCAGTAATTGTGTAGGCCAAGAATGGAGCCCATTTTTCTCTGGCTCTAAATTCCACATTTTCATGACTGCACAATGCCATCTTCAAGTGGCTTTAGATATTGCTACCTAAAGGCATTTATGCTGAGAAATGGAAGTAACGAGTGGATTTGTTATGCTGGAGCAAGTCAACCAAGTCATTCTTCACAGGAATGGTACCAGAAGATAGGCTCACCTTTCCCAGATGGATGAGAATGGGCTATATAAACGTGCAGGGCTTTGTGAAAAAATAAACATGTGGCAATGTTTGAAAAAAAAGTCATAAAGAATTTCAATATGGCAACAGCAGAGCATTCAACTAAGCCTGGAGGCCTCCTGAGTGTGGGTCTTCCTGGAGCTTCTCAGGGGAACATCTGTGATGCAAGTCCTTAAGGTGGGCCCTATGAAGCCAAGCAGCTGCCTTGCAGAGTAGAAAGACAAGGGCTGTTGGTAGAAAAGATCTCCTGTGTAGCTCTTCCTGCTCCTGTAGTGTAAATAAGATGTTGGGTCAATTATACTTCCTCAAGAAGAAGGACCCTTAATGTCCTGTCACGGTTCTTACACAAGTAGGCTACTGTATGTTGTTGAGTGGATCTCTGTGTTGAGATTAGCTTCAATGAAGTTATATGATTGCAATGCAATATGAAAGAAGAAACTTCATTGACCTGTTTAAGTATTTGGTCCAAGCTATTATCAGTGTAAACAATGCCTCCAATTTGAAGGAGACTGGGATGGGGAGGGGGTTGCTCAATTCTACTTCCAGAAGCTCGGTTTAAATTTACCCTTTCAAGTCTCAGAAATGTTGCATTTTGGTTTCTGGAAGATGCTAACTGTATTTGAATTGTTGCTTGGATCAGTGTTTCCAAATGTATGTACAACTGAAAACTATTTTTGAAAGATGTGAGGAAGTAATTGCTTGAAAATAGTTTTATGGTCAAATAGTTAGAGAAGCTTTGTGCTAAACAGAGTATTTTACTACAGGATGTTTCCAGGCCCTTCCTGGGATCCCTTGCTAGAGTACAAAGTATGCAACGTTTTGCAGGGAGCATCTTGGGAGACAATATTCCAGGAACCATGCTTTATGAAGTGCTTCTTTATGTGATACTGCCTTGTAGGCAACCTGCCAAAGAGGGCATTTTCAAGCTCCATAAGTCCAGGCATACTGTTTAAAAACCTGCTTACCTGGGAACTCTGGATTTGGCCATTCTTTGCTCATTACTTCCCCTCCCCAAGTCCCAGGCGGAGTTTGGTACACCTGTTCTCACAGTGTCCTGGCATTTGGTACTCAGTTTTCACCTGAGGAGCAGCTTATAACTGTGAAGATCAAAAACATTCTCGGCTAATCTTAGCTGTGGGGTTAATACGGTTGTGGGGATCTTTCTGCAGTTTATGTCAATGTGTACTGCTGAAAGAACCATCTAACACTCAAAATGAGGCTCCCTGAGTCTCTGCCCTGGAATCCACCAGTACTGCCAGAGCTGGCATAGTGCCTGGACACTCTTGTGTGGCCCAAGGCGAGTCGTTGCACTCACTAAGACAAGGGGCTGCTGTGTGCTCTTCCTAATTTTAAATATACCCACCAAGCCAAGAGGGACTCACAGTTTGACAGATCACTATATAGCTCGAGTTAAGAGTAACATAGTTTTCCATTCTACTGCACAGGAAATGCCCACCAGGCTATAAAAGCAGCTGTCAACATTCAAGTGTCAAACCATCCCACTTAATCTAAGGCTCTGAGGACAAGGTCACCATTGAAGGGAGGGTCATGTTCCCAACTTACACATCCGGGTCCCAGGAGTCCAGAAATAAAATTGAGAATGTACAAGCATCATTCGCATCTGTATCATCTGTAATTGAATAACCTTTCTCATCTTTTATTAGTATAAATTAGTTGTACAAGGGAGTTTCATTGTGATATTTCTATAAGTGTGTGGAAGTTACTTTGATCAAATTCATCCTTGCTGTTAACTTCCTCTCTCCCCTTATTAACAGTTTTCTGTGGGTTTCACAATGCTATTCTTATACATCTATCTTATAGACTTTGATCATATCCATCCTCATGATCCTCTTCTTGCCTCCACCCCTCTCCCATTGTTGCCTTCTTCCACAGTCTCACTTTTACAATCATGTCATATTGTATTTGTTTTTTAAAATCTAGATTCAACCTGTGAATATGCACAAATAATTTTGGACACAGTGTATGGGATTTATGATGTGAAAGTGAAATTACAAATGTATATATTAATAGCTGGGCTGTGATAAAGTAATATTCACATTCACATCTTGACCTCTCTCATAACTCATTTTGTGAATTAGTGAAAGGATTATCTTCAAGTCCTTAGTCCTTTCAAGGGAAAATAGTCAGGAAAAAAAGTCAACAGTATCTTACTCAGCAAATACTTTCTTATTGAATAAAGCCATTCTTTTTACTAGCATTCATCTCTTAACTACCAACAGCCATACTTCTAGTGACCCTAAACAGTAGATACTGGCTGTGGCAAGCTAAGATAGCTTGCCAGTGTGGTTGCTGTTTAACATCCTATCTATGAGAACTAAATATCTAGGGTGGGAAGACATACTTTTTTAAAACTATGAAAGTAGCACCCTGCCAGGTGTTAGACAAGAGCCCCACGCTCATACGGGTGGTGAGCCACTCTAAAGTAAAATGCAATGGGATGATATTGGATGGCTGAGACTATGGGGGAATGACACTGATAGCCACATATTCTTGACATGTCATAGGTTGCATTCCTAATCTCTGATCAGGCTTTCTGCAATCCCTCAGCAAATTATGACCCAAAGAATGCAAATCAATGGCTCACATTCTTCCAGTTGTGGCTGGAATTATATTAGGAGTTTGGGGCTACTTCAGTTGAAAGAACTTGGCTCTGATCTGGCTTAGTATTGCCACTCATTCTTGAGGTATAATCTATTTTTTTAACTTTACTTACCCCCCTAGGGGCTATGCTCCTCTAAGTCACTCTTCTTTTCATGACAACTCACATTGTGGCATTTTCTCCTCTTATTTCACATTGTTTAGATTATTCAGGTGAGAGAGTAATGTACTCATGAATCTCTGGCATGATCACACAGTCCTATTGTGTTCTCCCCATTCAACAAATGCTGTGGTCCCATACTCAAGATTGAGGCTGGAAATGGCAGACCGCTTACTAAACTGCTTCCCCAAATCTTTCAGAGATGACCCAGAAACACAAAGGAGTGGCACTAAGGCACTCTACTATGGAAAAAATGGATTCAAATTGATGGTATAAAATCAGGAAGCAGTGCCTGCTTGGTACTCCACAGTTATAGGACGCCAGGAGAGAGGTTTGTGAGTGATTGACAACACCTATAAGATGTGGATTTTCTTTGTTGTTGTTGTTTATAAGGTACTATGTGATTTGATTTTGTGTGTGTGTGTGCTTTTTTCCTGATTTATCCCCTGTTGTCACTGTATTTGATTTTGGTTCCCTGGGTATTGTGTATACATTTATTTGAATTAGAGAAGGGAAGAACAACAAAGTAGTGAGACAAAGGGCAAAAAGCAAAGCAATGCAACATTGATACTCACAAGACAATATGTTGCAAATGAACAATGAACTGTACAGCTTGGGGGGGGAGGATAAAGAGGGAGGGAAAGTGGCAGAAAAATGGGAGAGGGGTTACCAAGCTCAACAAGAAATGTACTCATTACCTTATGTATGTAACTGTAACCTCTCTGTCCATGACCTTGACAAAATTAAACTAAAACTAAAGAATAAGAATGTAGGGTTTTGGTTTGGTTTATTTGGTTTTGCTTTGCTTTAGTTCTGTTCTGTTTTGGGAGAAATTCTCACTTAAGTAGTCTAGGCTGGCCTCAAACTCCTATTGCTTGTGATTCCAACTTCCTAAGTGCTAAAAGTATAGCCATATACCACCAAGCTTGGTAAGGAAACAGATAATCAGACAAAATAGAGCAAATAAATAAAAACTACAACCTCTTGCAAATGAAGCCACAATGCCTAGTAACCTCAAGTACATTTTTTCCAATCTCTGCTACTTCAAGTAAATGGATGTCCAAAGTCAGTCCACCATGGCTGTCCGGCATCGCTGATGAGTGCAGTGTTTAGAGTTGGCTTTCATTAGTTTGCTCACAGGCCTATGCTGGTCACACACTAGCCTTTCCGTAACCCTGAATTTGAGAAAGTGGCAAATCAGTTAAGGACTGGCTCTGTGCTTTCACAATTGTAAGTCACTTAACATCTCTTCACTTTGGTATCACTACTGGAAAATGGGAGGGACAACAGTTTTTCCCACGAAAGTTTCACTTTAAGGATGCCGTGGAATGGTTCAGGCAGGCCTCATACATAGTAAGTGAGTACTAAAGGTTGGTTGTCACAAACTGAATTGTCCTCTGACTTCTGTGTCTGGGTTGCCTCTTTTCAATACTGTTCATCTGACAATAATCTTCCAGCATGGCAATAAACTTGCTAAAAGTGAACATCTTGGACCCTAATGAGAGAAGCTGTCAAATCCTGCAAAGTGTGCTATATTAACCAAAACAGCTGGCCGCTTCCTCACTTCACCTCTGGGTCTGTACCCTTGGTTTTCTTCTTCCACTGAGTAATAGTCAGATCAAAGCATTCTTGCCCTGCTTTTCCTCCACAGCCCATCCTATATGGAGGTCAATAGTGGAAGGTCATGGGCCCCCATCTCCCTGCACCTTGCCTTGGCCAGGCTTTGTAGCAGCCAAGGCCCCAGCTGGTATGGGGGAAGTGGCAGCAAGCTTACTGTTTGTACACCCAGCAGATGTAAAAAGCTTGGTGCAGTGATCTGGGCGCACCTGTTGGTTTCTCACCATCTGTTAGCCAAAATGTTAAAGAACCACACCCTCGGGTGGCCAGCTGAGGAGAACTTAATCTCTTCCCTCCTGGGCTTCCAAAGGCCGACTGCTGATCACATCTTAGAAAAGAACAGAGCCAAACACAAAGGAGAGCTGGACTGAACCCTGCCTAGGGAGTAACCTAATCTGTCAGGGCTCAATTTTTTTAAATGCTAACAAGAAGGAGATTTAGAAATAAACTTAGATAGTTATTACTTGATAAGAAATCCTGTTATAAACTGACACTTTTTTTAAACAGAAAGATATTAGTTTAACATGGATACTAGCATTAATGAATTAAGTGGTAATGGTATTTTAGATGAGGACTTGGGGAAGAGGAAGTGTGACAGGGAGCCAATGCCCATCTCACCAGAGGGAGACAGAGCAGGAATTTCAGGGTCAAAGTTACAATGTCCAGTGACGTCAAATACATTTTACCTTCCTTACTTCTTTAGGATATAAAGAATAAACAGGATGAACTATCATGTAGGAGTATAGAAATTAGAGTCCCAAATACAAGAGAAACACTTCCTTAAAAAGAAAGGAAGAAAAGAAGGAAGGAAGGGAGGGAGGGAGGGAGGGAGGGAGGGAAGAAGGAAGGAAGGAAGGAAAGAAGGAGGAAGGAAGAGAGGGAGGGAGGGAAGAAGGAAGGAAGGAAGGAACGAACGAACGAAACAAGGGAGGGAGGGAGGGAAGAAGGGAAGGAGGGAGGGAGGGATGAAGGAAGGAAGGAAGAAGGGAGGATGGGAGGATGGGAGGAGGGAGGGTGGGAGGAAGAGAGGAAGGAAATCTGTGGTACCTTTATCAAATCATGAAGCAGATTTCACCCATGCATTCTTCTCACTTCTCAGTCTGCATCTTTATGACATAGAATGAAGTCTCACATTCCAAAGGGTCAAGGACAACACAGGTTAATTGCATTTAACTAACTAATGTCATTTCAAAGCAAGATGCCACTCTCTTCACCTAAATAACGGGTATTTATTTTTAAAAACACTGTGAGAGTTCTGCAATCATTTCTTAATTCAATGACTATTATTAATCTTATGCAAATCAATGGTTCGGCTACTATATGCTTCCAACCACTTTCTTGAACATATATATCCAGGAAAAAACAACAACAACAACAACAAGCAAATGTTGTTGCGCATGTTTGTTTTCCTGGAGAAAAAAATGATTAAGAAAATGGTTTATTTTCCAAGTTTTAAGATGAGGTTGTTTTGCTTCATAATATAAGATTTCCTGCTAATTTTTAAGTTAGAACTGACTTTAGTTTCTGAGTTTGGGTTCTTAATTGATGCTTTTTAGACAACTTAAAAATAGATTGGCAAATCTCTTTTGTATGGACCTATAGCTTTTATATGAACTCTCTACCTCTTTTCTTTCTTATCAAATTATCATTCCACATAATCCTTGAAGAATATTGAATAGAATTAACACCTTTATACCAATCCCATTAGTGTGCTGTTAAATTAATGGGTTCATTTCTGCCCTCAAGCATAATGTGGTTTATAATCTTGAGACAAGTTACCTTTAGGCAGTAGGCAATCACTTAAAAACCTGAAAGCAGGCAACATATGGCACACTACACAATATAAAAGTGTTTGAGAGGTACAAGTTTCCACCCTGTATGATACATGCCCAGTTTTAAATAAAACATAGCGTCATCTGGTTCACGCTTAAACACTGAAGTCGAATTTATTGGCCATACCGTCATTTTCAAAACAATAGTTAACGGTTTGCACATGTGCTGTTTACAGACCCACAGCCTGTAAACACAGTCGCCAACCACAACTTTGCAAAGGTAAATGACAGCTTGAAAATTTTCAACGCCCCAGAACTCCTGGGGTTTGCTCATATTCCTCCTTTTCATTCATTCTTTCTCCTCACTCCCCACCCCCTGCCAGAGTTCCCACCCCCAATTCTAATCACAGACACAACAGATCCTCCTCTGCCTGCACATGCGTAACTTCTAACCATGTCACCCCCTTCCCCCCACGACACATTTTCCTGCTGTTGAGACCAGCTGGGATGTATTAGTCATGCTGAAGCACGTCATGTAACACAGCAAAATATCAGGCAGCTCAGTGTCATGGGAAAAGAGAATCTACTTCATTATCTACCTAGGGAAAGGAAACAGAACTATCAACTAAATGGGCCTGGTCTTCCCTTCTCTGATGTTAATATTCTATTAATATTATTAATGATATTCTAAGACTTTGGTATAAGAGTATAGTCTATTAGGAAAGCATCATTAGTAATACTGTGACACAGTGTTCCAGAGTCTTTTGTGACCCTTTTTCTTTATGCACCTTTTCCTTTAAGCTCTGCAGGTATCAAGAACTTTCATTTACATAGAAGAAAAGGATACTATTATCAAAGTGGAAAGAGGCACTTCTGAAAAAATAGCCATTGTGCATCCTTGAACATAATGGTAGAGTATCACGTTGCTTTGGAACTTTGTGGGAGAAAAGAATAGTGTGCCACTTCTCATTCTTTAACATTCATTCAGTTCACCTGTAGAACCTGTTAGAAATATTTTATCTGATCCAGGGGCCTACGTCTTTCATAACAAGGCTCTCAGTGATATGAACACAGTTACTTTTCAAACCATAGAGTTGCATGCAAAGGCTGACATTTAGGACAACTCAAAGGATGCTCATTATTAGAACTACCAGAGATAGATGTTCATCAAAAGTTGAGCTAAATGAGTTGGAAAAAAAAGTGTTGAGTACGGTTTGGTCCCACCAATGCTCCTGGTGAAGCTTGGACTTTAAAGAAATTATATTGAAAGGTAATGGATCCTTAAAGAGTGATGTGGTCATGAAGGCTTTACCTTTATGAAGGAGTACTACCTCTAGAACATGGTGCGTATTAGTTACCCAAGAGAAGGTTGTTACAAAGCAAATTTTTGGGGGGTCTGGTCGTGGGGCCTGAACTCTGGGCCTGGGCGCTGTCCCTCAGCTCTTCAGCTCAAGGCTAGCGCTTTACCACTTGAGCCACAGCGCCACTTCCGGCTTTTTTCTTTTTGCTTATGTGGTGCTGAGGAATTGAACCCAGGGCCTCAGGCATGCAAGGCAAATGCTCTACCACTGAGCCATCTTCCCAGCCTCTATAAAGCAAATTTCATGTACTTTTTCCTCCCTTACAAAAGTGTTCTTCACACACACACACACACACACACACACACACACACACACACACACACACACACACACACACACACACACCCTTTCTACCTTTCCATTTTAACATAATACGAGGTTCTTTTCAGATGCCATGCTAGCCTTGGTACCATGCTCCTGGACCTCCAGAACTGTAACCTAATGAATGCTTTTTCTTCACAGATCTTTTTCTTCACAGATCTTTACCAGTCTTGGGTATTCCATTGCTTCAACACAAAATAGACTGCAGCCAAACAACTACATCAGAACCTAGGTGATGGGAAAGCACAGGGGCTTCACAGGATTGTTGGGACTTGTTGTTGGGCATAAAGACAAATACTTGAGGAACTGACATGGGTAAGAGGAAAGGAATATACTTTCAGTTGGATTGTGTTTCTCACTGATAAGTATCTGTGTATACCTGGCAATCCTCAACATTCTTGAAGAGGTCTTATATTTGGTATTAGATATTTTTAATAGAGAAGCAGAAGCATACAACGTGAGTTTTCATAAATGAATAGATAATGTAAAAAGAAAGTACAATGGAATTGGAATTTGACTCTGATCTGGTAATAGCATCTCTGATAAAATAGTCAATGCCTGGAGAATAAAACAGGAGCTTGATTTTCTCAGTAAAAGATGGTTCTAGAAGGTGTTCCCTGAAATAATTTACATCCGAGATTTCCTCTGTTACTTTCTTCACACCACTAGCTATCATAGTTTGAAAATAAATTTACAGGTCCACAGTTACCTTGATTTTATGGCATTTTTAGGAGGCAAGCATTTCACAAATGTAAATGTCAGTGGTGCTCTCCTTAGTAACACTAAGAATGACTTTAGGCTTCTTAAATTGAAATGAAACATATATTTAAAAAATCAGTCAAACTTACTGCTTTTGTTTCTGAAATGAAATTATGACATTGAATTCAATTCCTCAGGCTATAGAAACAAATCATTACAAACTCTGTGGCTTATAAGAGAAATGTGTTTCTCAACAGCTCCATAAGCCAAAGGTCTGCACTGCAGGTTTGGGTAGACCTATGCTTTCCCTCAAGGCTTTGGAGGAGACTTTTCTGAACCTCTCCCTAACTTCTCCTCTTCATCCAGCAATCTTGGATGTTGCTTGTCATATGGTTTCACTGCCCAGCCTCAATTCAGCCAACCAGTATTCATTCTGTGTCTCTTCTTTGGTTCTCTGCTTTTTATAAGGAACCAGTGACATTGAATCAGACTTTACTCCTGCCTAGAATGATCTCATCTTCACTTGACTATATCTACAAAGCCCCAGTTTCCAAACGGAGTAGTGTTGATAGAAGGCACAGGTTAGAACTTCAACATGCCTATTTAGAGGATTCATCCCATCACAGGTATTATAGGGCAGACACTTTGCACTTTGAAATGTAAATTCTCAATGTTTTTCTTTTAAGCACATCATTTTGCACAGTTCTTTTTCCCCCCTGAAGCAACATTGACAGTCGTCTGACATTCACTTGTTATTATTATAAAGCAAAAACAAATTTGTGAAAAACTTTCACATATGAGAGAAAGCATACATCCTTTGTCTCTCTGGCTTGACTTACTTGGTTTTTTCTAGGTCATTCTTTCTAATGAGTGAGTAAAATTCCATTGTGTTCATCCACTACATTTTTTTTTTTATCCATTTGGCTATTGAGGAGCATCAGGACTGATTCCATGCCTTTGCTATAGTGACTCATGCTGCAATGAACATTGTTATGCTGGTGGTCTTACTGTATCCTAGTTTGTAAGTTTTTGGATAAATGCCCAAGAATGGAATATCTGGATCATAGAGTAGCTCTATGTTTAGTTTTCTGAGGAAATTTTGTACTGCTTTCCAGAGAGGTTGAATAAATTTACGATACCTCTAACAGTGTACCACATTTTCTTTTTGCCTGCATCTGTACCAACATATGTATTGTGTGTATTTTTGATGATGGCCATTCTAACTGGGGGGAGACAGGCTCTCACTATGATTTTTGACTTGCATTTCCTTCTTTGGCTAGAGACATTGAGCATTTCTTCATATGACTGGATACCATTTTTAATTCTTTTTCTGAGATGCCACTGTTTAGCTCTTTTGCCCTTTTATTAATAGGTTGTTGACTCTTTGAGGCTAAGTCAGGTCCATAGGGACAAAGAATATATTTTTCTCATATGTGAAAGCAAAAATTAATCCATAAATATATAATATATACTTTAGGATGATATGGAAGTATACACAAATATATTACCTGAAATTTGGTGGATTCAGGAGAGAACTCAAATGACAGAAGTCCTTAGAAAGGCTTCCAGTCCAACAAAATAGACAAAATAAGTACCAGTACTCAAATGTGGAGGTGACAGAAGGGAGAGGGGGTAGAAGAATGAAGAGAGAGCCGGGCACCGGTGGCTCACACCTGTAATCCGAGCTACTCAGGAGGCTGAGATCTGAGGATCACGGTTCAAAACCACCTGGGCAGGAGAGTCCGTGAAATTCTTATCTCCAATAAACACTCAGAAAACCAGAAGTGGTGCTGTAGCTCATGTGGTAGAGTGCTAGCCTTGAGCTGAAGAGCTGAGGGACAGCGTTCCGGCCCAGAGTACAAGCCCCATGGCCAACAACAACAAAAAAAGAATGAAGAGGGAAATGGAGAATACAGTTATAAAATTCAACGTAATATTCAAGAAAATTAAAGAAAAAGGTAACATTAGAAGGGATGGGGCAGAGTAATGAAAATAGAGATATTGATCAAGATTCATTGCATTCATATACCATTTTTTTGACTGGCAATTTCTTTGTACGGCTACTTAAAGATAAAAATAAATGAAAAGTGGAAAATTTCACTTGTGTTTAATTGACAAGCAAAAACGATGTATTTATAATATACAAAATTATGTTTTGATATATGTATGCATTGTAGCATGGTTGAATCAACCATCACTTACAAAGACCTAATTGAGTATAAAAAAAAATATATATGTATATACACATATATGTAATACATACACACACATATGCATATATATACATATATATACATACATAATAACTCACATATTGTTTTGTGATGAGAACACCATTCTATTCTCAATTTTCATGTGTAGACTATGTTATCAATATAGTCGTCATCATTATATGCAAGAGGTCTCTTGAATTTATTTCTCCTGTCTAAAAAACATAGTATATCTTTTATTTTGTTGTTTGTGGGGCCTGAATTCTGGGTCTGGTTCTGTCCCTGAGCTCTCCAGTTCAAGGCTACTGCTCAACCACTTGAGCCACAGCACCACTTCTGTCTTTTTCTGCATATGTGGTACTGAGGAGTCGAACCCAGGGCCTCATGCCTGCAAGGCAAGCACTCTACCACTGAGCCACCTTCCCAGCTCACATTGTATATCATTTGATCAACATTTTACCAATCCCCCTCCTTCTCCACACCCTTAGTAACCTCATTGTACTGTCTGTGAGTTCAACCAGAAAAGTTTTTGCTTTTCAATGTAAATACTATTAACTGGTTAGATTCATGATAGATAGAAGAAATCTTTGTTTTAGACATAATGCAGTCTAGAATATTCATTTTTGTGAAGGTTTGTGTTCATTTTTCTCTTCAGTTGTTCACTGGTGATAGCTACAAATTGAAATGAGCTCTTTCCCTGATCATATAGCTAAGAAATCGCAAATTTCTTTTTTGTACATTTTTATTGTAAAAATGCTGTGCAGAGGGATTACCGTTACATGAGCAAGGTAATGAGTACATTTCCTATTGAGCATTGTTGCCTCCTCCTTTGTTTTCCCCCTACCTCCCTTCCCTCCCACCTCCACAACTACCCCTCCACCCCTGCTGGAGTTGTAAAGTTCGTTTTCAACATAGTGTCTTGTACATCGCATTGTTACAATGGGTCAACCTGTATCCTTATTTAAAGATTTTGTTTTTCCTTCCCCTTCCCAAATTAGAGAAGCATATATACAAGATGGAGGGCACCAACATCAAATACAGTGAAATCAGGGGTTATGCCATGGGGGAGGAACATATAAAGCAACAAAAAAATCACATTGTACACTATAAATATATTAGAAACAATAGCAAGAAAGAAAAAAGATACTTGTGTCCCTATCTTGGGGTTCATTTCGCTTAACATCATCTTATATGGTCATATGTGCATGGCTTTTGGCCTTTTCTGCTTGTCCTACACATCCACTAGTTATTGCAAATAAGGGAAACCATGAGACCTATGTTTCTTTGGGCCTGGCTTACTTCACCTAATATAATTTTTCCAAGTCTTTCCATTTCCTAACAAATGGGACAATGTCATTCTTTCTGATTGAGACATAGCATTCGTATTATATATATACTATATATAGTATATATATTATATATTTTATATATTATATGTCATATTATATATTATATAATATTTATTATATTATATTATATTATATATTATATAACATATAGTATATATGATATACTATATGCAGTATATATATATATATATATATATCACTTTTTATTGATCCATTCATCTACTGAGGGGCATCTGGGTTGGTTCCATATAGGCTGCGATAAACATAGTTGTACTGGTAGCCATACTATGGCCTTGTTTGTGATTGGGTAAATGCCCCAAAGTGGGATTGCTGGGTCATAGGGCAACTCTATGTGGAACCTCCATACTGCTTTCCAAAGTGGTTGAACAAGTTTACACTCCCATCAACAATGCAGTAGGGTTCACTTCTGGTCACAACCCTGTTGTTATTAGCGTTCTTGATTATAGCCATTCTAACTGGGGTGAGGTGGAATCTCAATGTTGTTTTGATTTAGAAATTGCACATTTCTTGAAGACAGACATTGTGCCATTATTTTTATTTCCACTCTGCTCATCAAAGGGCATAGACAATACATGTTCACTGGATATGAGCTGAATATTTTCTCATAGCATGAAGCCAATGACATTTTATTACTTGGTGCTTATGCTTTTATTGACACTAAAATGTATAACATACTACAAACAATAAATAAGTTATATCCACAGTTCATCTTTGATGATTTTAAGCTTGATATACCTCAATGGTAGAACATTTGCCTACTAGGTGTGAAGCCTTAGGTTCAAAACCAGAGCTGCTAAACATAACAACAACAAAAGTCTGAAACTTGACATTTTTCTCTCACAAAGTAAATCCAAGTTACTTGGATGTCAACTATTGCTATGTTCCACTTGTTCAGCTATGAGATGTTAACTCAAACAAATGACCTGTACACTGATTCCATGATTTATGGGAATAAAGGTGAAGAAATATGATAGGAAAATATTTTGACTTAATATCTTCCCAGAATCCTTCTCCCAACCTTTCTCCCCCACCCAACCACACACATGCAAAAATATTCACAGAAAAAAAATCTTTGTGGCTAAGATTCAAAAATTCATCTTGAACTTAAAGCTAGCAAATGTCAGCAGTTTCACGTTAGTTTGTCCTAATGTTCTCAGAAATCTAAACGATGGTATCTTTCCACATTTAAAATTCTTCCCTGCTTGCTGCAGTCCCTAATAATATCCTGGCCATGTACCTTCATCTATATTCATGAGATGCAGATGCAGCCAAATTAGTGGCAGCAAAGCACATTTTACAGTGTAGAAAATACAATCTGGCTTCCTTTAAACATTTTTTGACAAAAAAAAGTTTTATTAAAAAAAAGAAAAAAAGAAAACCAGACAGATTTAAATTCACCACCACCCGTCGAAGGAGTCTGTTACAAATGCACAGCTGGCTTGATGATGAGTGACAAATCAAAAGTCAGAGAGAAACTTCCCGATCATCTGAGCCCTTGCCACCCGATTAGCAGAAGAAAAACAGGGCAGATGGAGGGAGACACAGCAGTTCGGAGGGAACAGATGGCCACTACGAACTTGATATATGAAATTAATAACACTTTCTCAAATACAATTAGTAACAGGAATACATTACCTGAATTTTCATAACTCTGAGCAAGCTGACATTAAATGAGGGTTTGCAGATTAACAGTTGATGTGGCATTGATACTTGGAGGGAAATAAAAATATATAGCAATGAGAGAAACCTCTTGCTTTGGGGTGGCATTGATTGGGATGTTGGAACATATGAAAGGAGGCTTGCTATTCAAAGAAATTCCATATGTAAATTTCACTGATTGGGATTTCTTTTTTCTAATGTAGCCACATTTGGGCCACACAATGCATGAAACACTTAAAAGCCTCACTGATGTATGCAGCATCCATGGCCCTAGATGAATTGTTGTTTGGAAGGACCATAGTGCATATCTCACGCTTAGACTGAGGAAAAGGCAAACATAAACCAGCACAGGATAGTTAAAATATCCAGGTAAGATGAAATGAAGAACTAGCATTTTTGTTTTGTTTTTCCAGATCTAAGTCATTCTAGAAAAATCATTAAGCGGTTTTTGTTTCTGTTTTTTTTTCTTTTCCCCCTACTTGGATGTCCAATATCTAGAATGGGTAAAAATACTTCTGCTATACCTTTTATCTAAAGTGTTGTCAACCGAAAACTGTGTTTAATTCAACAGCCCTGATAATGACACTTCCAGATTGTATGAACCAGCCCTCTGGGATACCAGAAGCTTCATGAGCTTGGGGAGGTCAACCACAAGTGCGGAAGTGTCTGAGGCTCCTGATGAGGCAGACATGACAGTGATGAGCTTCTCTGAATGATGCTCACCCTTGGCCCCTGCAGGAGGCCAAGGCAACCTGGGGGTTGTTACAAGATGAGGACACATCACAGCTGCGCAGGCTTCCTGATTGCAGGAAGGGGCACAACTACCCTTATGGGTGAACCCTGCCTCAGATTGAAAGCCTGTCTGTGGGCTGGAGTATGTGGAAAAGCACAGACAGCAAGCATGTTGCAGGGAAGGACTACAATGTACCAGCACACCTCCCATCCGCACTTCGCCAGGGTGGCAAGAGGAGTCTCTCCCCAGTCTCAGGAGGCAAATCATTAGTTCTGCTACAGCTTTGCGGCGACAGCGCCCACCCTGGCAGCTGGTGGCCACAGACACTGGCACAGAAAGTCAGGACACTTCTTCTACCCTGGAAAGAACAAGCCTGGTTATTCAGGTAATGGAAGTCACAAAGAAGAGATTGCTCTACATTACGGAGGTAGTACCATCCTGTTCATATTCTTCTGAATTTCCCCTATCAGAAATATACACAGTAAAAATCTGGTCAAACAGGCAACACTTGAAAAGTCTAAGAGAGAGGATTTAAAGTACTTGAATAGGCATGATAGAATATTAATTTTATAATCACCATAAAATATTAATTTTAAAGTACTATCTGAATTGAATTTATGATTTCAGTTGCAAAGCCAGTTACCTGTGAAAACTCAGAAAAGTTACTTCACTACACTTATGATATGTAAGGAGTTATTGGTCAAATAAAGGACATGGACTTCATACAAGAACTGATAGATTTAAAAATAGTTCACCAAGAATATTTTGGTCATTCCTTAAAGTCACAAGGAAAACAACCATTGCTGACAAGAAAAAGAAAATTACTAGAAAGGTGAATGCTAGATGTTCCCCCAAAGTTTCAATATACTCCAAAAATAGTTTGGAAATGAACTTTACCATCCAGGGGGAGAGCAAAAGGGGTTGGTAGTGTTAAACAATAGAAAACGAGGGAGATGTAACTGTTATTTTTTTTTTGAAAAATGTACTTGGATGCTTAAATAAGGATACAGGCTGACTCATTGTAACAATGAGATGTACAAAACACTATGTTGAAAACGAACTTTGCAACCTTGGGTGGGGAGAGTTGAAGAGGTGGGAAAGAAAGGATGGTAGGGGAAAACCAAAGGAGGAGGCAACAATGCTCGCTAGAAACGTACTCATTACCCTACTCATGTAATTGTAAACTTTCTGTACAGTACTTTTACAACAAAAAAATATATATGGGAAAAATGTACTTAGAATTAACCCAGATGCACCTCAGTAAGAAGGGATGAAGAAAATGTGGTATACACACACACACACACACACACACACACACACACACACACACACACAATGGAATTCTGTGCTTCCATCAGAAAGAACAACATTACCCCATTTGCAAGAAAATGGAAAGATTTGGAAAAAATCATATTAAGTAAAGGAAGCCAGACCCAAAGAAACAAAGATCCTATGGCTTCCTTCATTTGTAATAATTAGTATATGTGTAGGATAATCCTAGCAGATGAACAGAATCATTCAATAGCTATGTATATATGACCATACAAGAAGATACTAAGTGAAATGAACACCAAGATATGGAAACAAGAGGTTTTTCTTTGTTGTTATTTTAATATACTGTGTGATTTCTTTTTTCCTTTTGTATTTTCCCCCTGTGGTTTAGCCCCTATTGTCACTGTATTTGATTTTGGTATTCTGGGTCTTGCATATACACTTACCTGAATTAAGAAAGGGAAGGGAAACAACAAAATGGTGAGACAAAGGACAAAGGGAGAACCAATGAAACATCAATATTCACAAGAAAATATGTCGGAAATGAACTGTACAACTTGTAGGGGAGGACTGGGAGGGAGGGAAAGTGGGAGAAAAATGAGGGAGGGGGTAACAGATTCAACAAGAAATATGGCCACTACCTTCCATATGTCACTGTAACTCCTCTGTACATCACCTTGACAATAAAATTAAATTTTAAAAATGTACTCATTAGGGGCTGGGAAGGTGGCTCAGTGGTAGAGCGCTAACCTTGCATGCATGAGGCCCTGGGTTCGATTCCTCAGCACCACATAAGCAAAAAGAAAAAAGCCAGAAGCTCTGCAACCTTCTGCAGGGCAAATGACATAGCTAGCAAGATCAATAGAAAGCCCACCGATTGGGAGAAGATCTTTACTAGCCATACAACGGACAAGGGTCTCATATCTAAAATATACTTGGAACTCAAAAAATTAAACCACCCAACAACAAATCCTCAAAGAAACAACTGCCCAATAAATAAGTGGGCGAAAGACTTAAAGAGAAGCTTCTCTGAAGAAGAAAGAAGGATGGCCAATAGACACATGAAGAAATGTTCAACATCCCTAGCCATAAAAGAAATGCAAATCAAAACAACATTGAGATATCACCTCACTCCAGTTAGAACAGCAAAAATCAAGAACTCTAACAACAACAGATGCTGGAGGGGATGTGGACAGAAAGGAACCTTACTTCATTGTTGGTGGGAATGTAAACTTGTTCAACCACTTTGGAAAGCAGTATGGAGGTTCCTCAAAAGACTTCACATAGATCTCCCCTATGATCCAGCAATCCCACTTTTGGGCATTTACCCAAATGTTTACAAACAAGACTACACTAAAGCTACCAGCACAACTATGTTTATTGCAGCATTATTTACCATAGCTAAGATATGGAACCAACCCAGATGCCCCTCAGTAGATGAATGGATCAAGAAAATGTGGTATATATACACAATGGAATTCTATGCCTCCATCAGAAAGAATGACATTTCCCCATTTGTTAGGAAATGGAAAGGCTTGGAAAAAATTATATTAAGTGAAGTAAGCCAGGCCCAAAGAAGCATAGGTCCCATGGTTTCCCTTATTTGCAATATCTAGTATAGGTATGAGTCAAGCAGAAAAGGTCAGATAATGTGATGTAAGGAAAATGAACCCTTAAATATGTATTTTAATGTTTTCGTTTCTTTCATGCATATGTTTCTAACGCATTTATAAGATTATTTCTTTGTTGCTTTGTATGTCCCTCCCCCAGAGTGTAACCCCCGCTGTCACTATATTTGATGTCAGTATAACATGTGGAGGAGATGGGGGCAAACAAGTCGTTTAAGGACTCAGGTGGACCTGTTGCAACAATGAGAAGTACAAAATGTCATGTCAAAACCAGCTTTACAATGTCGGTGTGGGGGGGGAGGGGGGTATAATTGGGTGGGGGGAGGGGGGAGGCTGGGAAGGGAGGTGAAGGGTAAACAAAGGAGGAGGCTGCAATGCTTGGTAAGAAATGTATGCATTATCCTGCCCATGTAATTGTAGCCCCTCTGTACAGTATGTTCTCAAATAAAATAAAATAAAATTAAAAAAAAAAAAGAAAGAAAAAAGCCAGAAGAGGCACTGTGGCTCAAGTGGTAGAGTGCTTGCCTTGAGCTGAAGAGCTGAGGGATAGCGCCCAGGCCCAGAGTTCAGGCCCCACGACCTGACCACCCCCCCCCCAAAAAAATGTACTCATTACCTTACTGTTGTAAGTGTAACTCTCCACCTTTACAATGAATTGTTTAAAAAAGGAAATAAGGCCTTTTAAGGTGAACTTTTTTCCCATAATATCTGAAACAAAAATAAGATCATCACACACATTTATGTTAGATTACAAAACTCAAGTATGAAATAGCTAGGCAAGCATGTTTCTTAGTTTGGATTTATCTGGAAGGCAACTGGATAACATGATTTGAATGTAATTATTCATTTAGAAGGTTAAAACAAAGTATCATTACACCATTGTTGGTGAGTGTGGGGAGAAGCAAGAAAAAGAAGTAAAAGCAAAAGAACAATACCAGTTACATTCTGAAACCAGTCATGACTGTAGGATTATATTGCTTGATCTCATTGGAAAGATTCTGATAATTCATGTAAAACACTCATTCAAGAGTTAAACTACTGAATGGGGGCAGGGGCTGGGGTGTTTAATAACTTGTGGCAGTCATTAGTTAAGGGTTGCTCCTGGGGATTGCTAAATCCCCTGTGCTGGTAACCAAGCCAACCCTAGAAGCAAGAGAAACCCTTCAGGCAAAGAAGAGCAGGGACTGGTGTTTGGAAGTTGCATTGCTATACCTTTCAGTGTGGGCAAGGGTTACTGGCAGCATCTGTTATAGCACATTATAAGAACATGACTGTTGTCTAATTCCCAACCCAATAGCTATTTGCTCTAATAGACTGTATGACAGGAATGTATGTATGTATGTGTGTGTGTATGTGTACACACACACACACACACACACATACACACACACACACACACACACATATATATATATATACATATATATACATATATATATGTTTTTATGTCCTCCTTGGCTTACCTTGAGGAATGGGCAGATTACACAAGATATCCAGGTGACAAAGTTTCCCTCCCCTGAGAAATGCCCATACTACAGCCTCCCTATATGCATGTGAACAATCCCCTTACCCACAATCACCTGGGTGGAGCTAAGTATTCCCCGAGCTGGTCCTCCCTACTCGGTTAGCCTTTATCTTGCTGAGAATCAGAAAATAGGTAACAAAGGAGATGCCAAAGCTATTGTCAGGATTCATTTATCCTAGTAGTTGGATGAATGCATTCTGTCCTAATCCACTTTTTGTTTTTATTTCCCTGGAGGCACAAATTTGGAGTCCAAGGTGAAATTCAATTCAAATTTCCTTTTACCGTGTTTGGAATGCAAAAGGAAGTTTCTCTCGATTTACTGAAACACGCTTAGTGAAAAGAACTAATAAGCAGGATGTCTAATTTGAGGGGCTTTACAGAATTTTTTTAAATTTCTCTTGATATTGATAGACAACAGGCCTTTCAAAAAAGGTCACAACAACCTTGACATGTCTGGCCTGTAGGCTGTTAGACTCATCTGTTCTATGACGAAGAAACTTCATTACATGAAAATAGGCATGACTTGGGCATCATGTAGAACCTTGCTCAATGATCCCGAAGCACTGAATTATCAGATGTCTTTTTATCATCCAGTTGACCCACAAAATCTTAGAATTTAAATTTAATTTTTTAAATTTTTATTTGTCTAACCATCCAAAAATTTTAAAAATTATTTCTCCACTTTTTTATTAGCATGAGTTATTGTACAAATATCCATATATTCATCCAATATACCTGATAGATGCACCCCTCCCTCACCCTCTGCCATCTTCTCTCTGGCTTTTCCCAGGCCAATCTCAGTTCATTCATTGTGACATTTTCAGAAATGTGCATTAAATTTTTTGGACCACATTTATCTTCCATCACCCTCTCCACTTACCCTCCTTCTTCATTAGTACACACTCACAGACAGGATTTGTTATACTTTCCTGTCATTCATTTTATGTTAGTATATGCTACTTGTTCAAAAGAATTTCATTGTGATTTCACGCATGTATATACAGTACTTTAATCAGACTGACTCACTTACTAACTTTTGCTTCCCTCATCCACACTATTATTAGTTGCATATTGTCACTACTATGCTCTACTGGTCAATGTAAGTCACATGGCCAAATGCAAAGTCTAGGATCGTATTTAGATTCAAGTTTCTAACTCCTATTATTCAACATCCTCACAGTGAGTTTTGTTTTACTATTGTCATTCATCAAAAACATTCATGTGGGACATCTTATACAGCAGTCACTGGATCAAGTAAACATTTCAGATGGCTTCTTCTACTGAGAGTTTACAAGGGGCAAAAGAAGTCAGACAATAAGCAATAAACTGTTGAAAGTGTTAGGTGGTGTGGAAGAAGGCAATAAAAACAAGAGGTTTTATCTTTGTTGCTGTTGTTTTTAAGTACTTATAATGCAATGCGGGATTTTTTTTTTGTTTCTTTTGCATGTTCTTCCCCCATGGTATAACCTCTGTTTTCACTGTATTTGATTCCAGTGTCCTGCATCTTGTATATACAATTTTCTAACTTGGGGAGGGGAAGGGAAATAACAAATTGCTGAAATAGGACACAGGTTGACCCATTGTAACAATGAGATGTACAAGACACTATGATGAAAAGGAACTTTATACTTTTTTGAGAGGGAGGGAGGAGTTGGGGAGGTGAAGAGGGAAGGGATGGTAGGGGAAAAACAAAGGAGGAGGTAACAATGCTTGATAGGAAATACACTCATTACCTTGCTCATGTAACTGGAACCCCTTTGTACAGTATCTTTACAATAAAAAATAGATTAAATATATATTAAATATTTAAATATATATTAAAAAAGAAATGTGTGAGGCAGGAAAAGAGATCTAGGGACATACTAGGGTTTTCAGGGGAGGGCTCACTGGGAATGTAACATCTACTAAAGAACTAAAGAAAATGAGGACAGAATTCTGAATATCTAGCACATTTCTAGGATTAATAATTCAACAGCAAGCATGAAAATAAAGCCTTCCTAGAAAAACTTAAGAAGCAACAAAGCATCAATAGGAAAAATAAGGAATAATAATGGATGGAGTACAAGCTTGTAAACTTTTTCTGGAAAGGATGAGCTAACATATACTTTAATCAATGTGCTTAGTCTTTGACGTAATTTCTCTTGTCTGTCACTATAAACAAAGAAGTTTCAATCAAATGAATGAGCATAATTGTATTCAAATAAAACTTTATTTACAAAAAAGCAGGCAGTGGGCAAATAGTCACACAATTTGCAACTTTCAGGTTATGGCAAATTTTGAGGATGGAATATATTAGCACTCAGTGAACTGAGTGAAATGAAGACAGCTAGGTGGTAAGCTGGTGAGAGTATCCTTAGTGGAATGACCTCAGGAGTGCAATAACTGAATGTAGGCCTGGAAGCCAAGTGAGGAAAGGAAGAAGTGAGGAAACTGGATCCAAATATGTAGTGGCCTTTCTTACTGGTCACAATCATGTCTTTCTCCTATGTGCGGGGGTCTAGTTCATGTGATGTTGTGGCTCCTTCTCCAAAGGAGAAAAGTATATTTCCTCAACTTTGCATTTAGCTATGTGACTTACTTTGACCAGAAGAACATGGTAGTGACAATATGTCAGTTCTGAGTTCTAGAGCTTAAAAGGTTTTGTCTGTTTTGTTTTTGTTCCCAGTCTTACACAGCTGTCATTTCTATGAAAGATAAATGCAGGGTAGCCGCTGGTACCTATGGAAGCAGGATCATCAGTCAAAAATCCCAGTGAATTTGAGTCTGAACGAGTCAACTACAACAAGGTTATAGACAGGTAATAGTAATAATTATTTTACTTCTCCACTGTTTCTTGTATACAAATAATTTTAACTTGCCAGTCAAGGACCATCTATGGTAGACATATACTGAAAAACAAAGAATTTTAGATTTACTTTAAATTTTTTAGAACAAAACCATTTGAGACACAAGTAAGAGGAATTTGGATTTCTATTTTAGATAGATTACTTAGATTACTATAGGAAATTTCAGAGGAGTTGAATTAAATATGGGACTCAATACTATGTTGTTTTTTAAATCTGCCGAGAGATCTAAAAAAGTGAAGAACAAAGGTGGTTTGATTAGGAATATGTATTGTAAGTAGAGACAATGTAATTTATTAGATAACTAAGAAGTTTTGTATAAAATAAAGTAACTAAGTAGACTGTGATTTTTGGAACCCATTGCTACACTTGCCAAAATGGAGGGTCATCAGAACACTAGGAAGCTGACACTGCAAAACAAGTACCTAGCTGAGATCAAGCTCAACAGAAACAGAGAAACTTATGGACAGGGCTTGAGGTCAGGCTCAGCACTAGCACCCATGCCAAGCAAGCTTGCTGTCTTGAGTTCAAAACCCAGGACCACAAAGGTTTAAAAAAAAGAAGGGAATAAAAGAGAAACACATTGAGGATAAAATGTAAAAGACGATTCAGACATTAGCCAGGCACCAGTGGGCTCATGCCTATATGTCTAGCTTCTCAGAAAGCTGAGATCTGAAGATTGAAGATTTAAGCCAGCCTGCGCAGACACATCTAGGATACTTTTATCTCCTGCACTACTGCACTGACTGATCATGTCAGTGAAGCTGGTCCTGATTGAAAGTATATTTGCTGATGACCTCCCAATTCTGATCCTGATGGGCCTTTGAGAAGCTGTGTGACTGCCAACTCTAACTTTTATTCAATATATATAATCTTATTTGAAAAGAACTCTTTGAGTAAGACAAGAAAGATGAGGCATCTTAGGAACTTTCAGAACAGACTATCTCTTCTTCCATGATTTATACACATTGTACAAAACAGTACTAGAGGAACTTGCTGCAGAACAAAAATGACTTAATTTGGAGTCTGTTTCTAGGCAATGACTTTCTAATCAGAATGTAATTAAGGCATCGCTCCAAGCAATCCTGGCTGGGTTTGGTGAGCTTAGACAGATATGGCTTTCTGAGTTCTTTACAGCCTGGACTGGATTAACAAACATCAAAGCCTCCCAGTGACCTCTTTTCCTCTTTCCTTTGTGACTCTATTTCATCATCAGTGCTATTGTTCAAGCATATTCAGTAGGTCCAAGTGTCATTTTGTTCTGATGAAACATTCACGCATTCACATTGCTGAAATGTTCACAATAGAGTTTCGGTTGATAGTGTTCATTGTGGAACAGATTTGATATAAACTCAAGTAAAACAAATTTAACAGATAATTTTTGAGATTTTTTTTCATAGGATTTCCCATATGGTCTCATAAAAGTAATTCTTCATTTTTTATAATGTTACCTTCTTTGGGTAATGATTAGAAAAAAATCCATCATATTTAATTACTATAATGATATTTATAGCTAAATGTAAAATGATGATTACATATGCATAATATTTACTGAATGCTTATTACTTGCCAACCATACTTAAAATTGTTTAATATTCACAACAATCCTGGAAAATAAGTACTGTATTTGGGAGTGTTTGTGTAACTTGTCTAAATTCATACAACTAATAGGCAACATTATCCCGGTCTTACTGTAAGACAGGTGCAATACTACATGTCCTGTAAAGATTTCCTCATTTAATCTGTACAACTGTGCATTGGGATGTTACTATTATTATCCTTCCTTATAGTCAATGAACTTAAGATTAGAACTTGAGATTGCCCTTTTTCTACAGGGAAAACTTCTAACCTACTCGGTACAATATGCTAAAATTTTATCATAGGCATTTGAGAGCCATAGAGGGTATTCTCATTCAGTATGTCTTACACCACTTTGCAATTTACAAAATTGTCTAGAGAGGTATTTCTGCTCCCACTCATTCTTCCAAGACTTTATAGTCCCTCACTAATAGATAGTTTATTGGAAACTAGGTTGTAGAGGTGATTTACCATCCATGTATCCGTTTCTGCCTCTCTGTGTAATCTCTCTCTCTCTCTCATTTTGTGTGTGTGTTTCATGATCATAAATTATAATAAACATCAATCTATTCCTAACCTCTGGTAGCTTCTTGTCCTGTTAAAATACCATCCAACACTGATTCATGCATATATAAATACATACATACTATATATATATATATATATATATATATATATATATATACATACACACACCAATTGGTCTTTAGACAAAATTTGCTCATATGAATTAACACTGAGTGAGCTCCATGGAAAAGTATTTGTCTTGAATTTGAGCTCCAGCACTTAAAAACAAAATAAAAGAAAAAGAGAAAGAGAAAGAAAAAGGAGAGAAAGGGTAAGAGAAAAAGAAGAGTACATCATCTCCATGATAGATTTAGCCCTTTAATTTCTTCTAATTGTAGGACTCTTGTAAATCTCATAGTTTGTTGGGGGGGGGTGGAATTTTTCTTTGAATGGTTTCTGAGCTTCATAAAAAAGATTGAAACTGTGGTTCCATATTATGTCATATGTAGAACAAACAGAAAACTGTGGTGGAATGCTTACTAGGGATAGTGATGCCTCTCATGATTCATATTTTTTGAGAAAGTATTACAGAAATGATAAGATCATGAGTTTGGTATTTATTAGTTTGAGCCATGCATGCTTTTGTATTTTTAAATATTATTTTGTATCTTTTGTCATATTATCTATAGTTCATCAATGTGGAACTTAAGTTTTTGGTTGCTATTATATTTTAAAGATTTAATTACATTGATATTCACAGGCTGAGTGTTCTTATCTTTGAACTAAGGACCTCATAAAGGTCCTAGATAGACCCTAGATACATATTCTATCACATGAGCCAACCAGCTGCTTTTGCTATAGTTATTTTCCAGATAAAGTTTCACATGTTTTGGTGTTTTATTTTTGGTTGTTGTTGTTGTTGTTGCTCAGGGCCTGCCTTGGACCATGATCCTCCTAATGGAGGAACAGATAAAGGGTACAGATTGTACCTTTATGCCATATTTGTTGAGATGAGAGTCTCACTAACATTTTGCCCAGGCTGTCCTTAAAAATTCTTCTCATCTCCACCTCTCAAATACCAAGGATTACTGGGTCTTTCTTTTTTCTTTCTTTCTTTCTTTCTTTCTTTCTTTCTTGCTTTCTTGCTTGCTTGCTTGCTTGCTTGCTTGCTTGCTTTCTTGCTTTCTTGTTTGCTTTCTTGCCAACTTTTCACCTTCACACAAATACTATGATCTACATTAACTAGAGGTTATTGTATTCTACCTTAAGGGATAAAGTAGATGAGATAAAAGACACATATTTTCACATGTGCTAGATATTGCTACATTGGACTCAAAATAACTTTTATTGCACTACAGTATATGAGAGTCCCACCATTCTATCTTGCTTTAACCTGTTGTTATCAAACATTTAATATTTTGTCAAACTAGTAAGTCTGAAATTACATCTAATTTTGGCTTTATTGGGTCAGAAAGTCAGCTAGGCAGATTTTTATGTACTTAAGGAAAAATATTTTTCTTCCCTTATCTGTGAATTACCTATTTTTTCTATTTTTAAACTAAACTATTTTTTTCTTTTAAGTTTGAGTATGTGTGTATTCAAATACAGTCTTTAAAAATTCCAGATAATTTATTTTCTTATATTCTTTCCTTATGCTGTCTTACTTCGGGTGTTGTGCTGTGTGTGTGTGTGTGTGTGTGTGTGTGTGTGTGTGTGTGTGTGTGTGTGTGTGTGTGTGTGTGAGACATTGGCTTAAATTTAAATATAGCCTGCTATATCAATACTTCAATGTGCAAAAATTATATTTGATGCAACAATGCATGCCTTTGGTTATTATCTGCCTTATCTCAATATTATATATAGGACTCTTTCTTCTTTTTTTATGCTGTTTATCTACCTGGAATTTAATTTCTTAGAGTATATAATGTAGTACAGGTATTTAATATTTTAATAAGGGTATATCATTTTTAAAATTCTATTACTGAACATTAGCTCCTCATACTAATTTTAATGGCATATATCTCATATTAACCTTTCATATATGAATTTGAAACATACTACAATGCCTCTATGACTTTGTGTACATTGTAATCCATTATAGCCATTTGCCACGCTGTGCTTTAAACAATTCTAGTTTTCTCTTTGGTCCTACTCTAGGCATCATTTCTTTTATGAGATGGGTCTCACATTTCTTCCTCCTTTGTGCTCCTTGCAAGCATTGCAACAGCATTGCAACAGAGATTGTGAGGAGAGATTTTACTGCCAGACTTCTAGCTTTTTTAAGACTAAACACATTGTCCAGCTATTTTGTACAATCAAGTACCTTGTAGCTATTTAATAAGACTATATAAAGGAATAAATTAATGAGTGAATCTTCAAAACAGAACAGCTTGAGTGACACTTGGTAGATCTGAATAATTCATCTTCATATCTCTGGTCTTTTTTGCCTTGTTTTCCTGATGTGATGCAGAAATTTTAACATAGTTATAATAGATGACATTCTTTCTTTAAAAAAACACTTTTTATTCCTGCAATGTGGTGTGATGCTATCTTATTTGTTACAATAATTTCCTTTTTGCTTTTATATATAAAATAAATGATGTCTAATAACTAATTAGAAACCTCATCTACATGGAACTTGGGCTTCAACCCCAAATTCCTAAAATGAATACTCTGAGAAATATTTTTGTGAGGTGCATATTGCTAAAAGCTGTAAAGTATGTCAGAGACTGTAAATTCACCCAACTTTACTTATGTACTTTGAGATACTCAGTAGTAGTTTCTAACATATAAGAGGGTCTAATAATAGTTATTGAATATTTTCATGATATTTTATCATAGCTCTTTTTCTTGAGAAGATCTTATAACATCCACCAGCCACAAGGCAATTGGGTGCATAATTAATTTCTACACATAATACAAATAAATACACTGTACGAAACTTAGTATATATTAGTATTGTTGACAAGACCTTAAAGTTGCCCAAGTCCTACTTTCTGATATTATTTGATCAAAATTTCACCCAAATTAGTCTTTCAAATTATCCTTATTAATCTTTTCTTTTAAGCTTTCTCTTCCTTATGCCTGGAATAGCTCTTGATCTTTGGATCCCAGACTGTTCAGGTTATATAATCTCTAAAATCAGCCTTCTAGTTCCTGATGGTTAACCACTTAGACTTTCAGCTTTTCATTAGCTCCTTAATATTTTTCTGGTAAATTTCTTTAAGTATCATTCCTTGTTCTATTCTCTTATGCCTCCATTCCACTATATCCATAAATTTCTCTACATTCTTTTTTATCCAAGCCATATGGTTTCTAAATTTTCTCATTTTCCTCTTATTCACTTCCTTGAAAAAAAAAATAGTCTGTTTTATTTCAAATTAGAGCTTAAGTACCAAATTTACATTTAAAAGGCATAAATAACTTTTATCTACAACCTTTGTCAGACTCTTCCTCTCTTTAGAGTTCAGTTTCCTGGTTCACCTAGTGAGGCGGCTGAAAGGGATCTGCAAGGTTTATTTCAGGATTAACATCGTGAGACTACACATCTAAGAACTACCTTCTTTGGCCCCCCTGAATTCAGTAGAGTCATTTACCAAACTCTGAATTGCATGGAATGTCTTGAGTTCTTCAACCATCTAAACACTAAATGATAAACTAGATAATGAGGGGAGGACATAGTTCTAACATCACAAATGCAATTAAGCACAACGTCAGACCCATTTAGAGAACAGAATGCAGCAGAAGTACAAGGAGATGCTAAAATGTTAATGAGTATTGCAGTCATGGGCAAAGATGCATGCGGAAGTGTTTTTGTGGCATCCCAAAATACAATACCCCAAAGGATAATAAGCAGTGTTAAGACTTCAAGGAGTTGAAAGAAAGGAGAAAAACAAATTATAAGAAGGGAAAGAAAATGTTTTACATTAGTAAGACATCTCCTCAGAGTATGAAGTAGAAGTCAACAAAACAGGGGACAAGCAACCATAAAAATCTTGCTAACATATTTATTAAGCTGTCTCTCACTTACTTATCAGATTGCTAATCTCATGATTAGCCTGTGGTGCCATGCAGCTAATATAAGAAATCACAATTCTATTTCCTCCCTTCTGTGTGGCAGATAGCAAAACCAGGGAATGAAAATGCCTAATTTTAAAGACTGAATAAGCAATCTTTAAGAACTTTCTGCAAAGATCTTTCTGTTTCTCAAAGAGGGAAAAAAAGGAATGGGCTTTATGTACTTTGTTAAAGCATCTTTTTATTTTTTTTAATAAATGTATATGTGCTTTCTTTGTAGCTTGATATATATATATATATATATATATATATATATATATATATACACACATACATTCATATATATTATAGGTCCTCTTGGAAATGGGTGTTGGATGATTGCATTGAAACAAGTTTAAATTTAAAAATATTATAAATTTTCTCCCTTCACGATAAAAAGTTGATATAATTTCCATATGCATTTTTCAGATGAGAATGCAGAGTTTATTAGTGACTTAATGTGTTGAAGCTGCATATGTAGAGCAAGAAAGCAAATTGTATCTTTCTATCAATCCTTCCTTTATCTTTCTATCTATCTACCTATTTATCTATCATCTACCTATCACCAATTATTTATTTATGGTGGTACCAGGGTAGAACTAGCTTGCTCAGCTCATACTTTGTCACATAAGCCCTGCCTCCAGCTGGCCTTTTGTTATTCATTTGGGGGATGGAGTCACAAAAACTTCTCTCCCTCAGATGGCTTTGAACTGAAATCCTCCAGATTAGAGGTGTGAACTACTTCATGCCAGCACCAAGTGTAGATCTAAACACAGGCTTCCTGACTTTAAAGTGATGTGACTCATACTATGTTCGTTCCCTGCAGCTTTCTTCAAGATTCTAAAATGATTTTAAGGGGAAGGGAAACATTTGATTCTCAAATACTTAGTAAATGGATGATAAATATGTAACAAAGAAATCTTGGCCTATCAATGTACGACCACCTGTCACCATCCTTTCATCTTCCCTCAATTCCTACCTCAGCCTAGGAAACTAGGACAGCTTCCTTTCTTTCCTTCCCAATTTGCCTTTTTATTATTTGTGGACAGTGGTGATGGTCACTGGAGGTATCTGGAAGGAGAATTGCTTCCTCATTCTCTTGGTGAAATCAAGTCACTGTGGGAACAAAGCAAAATGGTAAGCAAACTCTTAACTGGGCTTCATTGATCATTTGTACTAATGGATAGAGCTCTTCTCTCTCTACTCTAGTATGCCCACCTCCTTTGTTTTGTAGAATTAGAAAATGGTTTCAGATGGTTGAGGTTTAAAGAAAAAGAAATGAAAAAAAAGTGACATAGAATCCATCTCTAAAATACAATTAACCCTCTCAACTTATTTTCTTTTTTAAAAAACTTCTTACTGACCCTTATTTATTTTATAATTTTATTCCACGCAATAACTTTTTAAGTCACAAACAAATTAAAAACTATTATATTGTGTTTATATTTACCAATCTAGATCAATTTATTTTCAAATATCAAAATGTAGTAGCTGTTGCAAATGCCTAAGACACTGCTAACTGGTACTGGATGCCTTGCTCCCCATCCAAGTTAATGACTTCAAGATTGCTAGCAGTAGCTTTACCTCTCCTTGTCCTCCCTCACTTCCTTCCCTGTCCTGGAGGAAAATGCCCAACTGATGACACTTCCTGACACAACAGCAATTGTGGTATTTTCAGTGCACTTCACCTTTTTGGTACTCCCTTAACTCAGTGACCTACTGGTGCTAACCAAGGCTGCATTAACCAGGTCCTGCCCGCCCAAGAGAAATTCCTTTCATTCATCAAGAGATAAGGAGTTTTGACAAGTCTCTCTGGAGAGTAAAAAGAGAAAACACACACACACACACACACACACACACACACACACACACACACACACACACACACACTATTGCTCTGTAATACTGAAAAACACAAAGGGAAGGAGCCAAGGAAGCTTTAAAGCGGCCAGGGCAGACAAGGAGTCTGCTATTAGAATTAACTGAGATGAAGTCCAGAGCCCCTTTCTGTCTCTACCTGTTTCTTCTCAATGTCACTATCCGCCAAGAGCCTGATGCAAAACAGATCCCCAGAAGTATTCCAGTAACTCTTCAGGACCACCAGGGCAAAAACAAAAACATTCAGGGCTTGACACTTACCAGGGCAACTTGCCAAGCTTATCACATGTGAAAAGAGCTGCTCGAAGAGAATAATCTCACTCATGTTCACAGGGCCGGGTGTTAAGTCTCTGAGAACAAGGGCATTTTCCTTTCAGAGCAGCCTGGAAGACTTGGGAATAGCACTTCACTATGAGCTGCCAGAAAGGCCAATTAGATGCCTTATAGAAGTGAAGGCAAGAGGAGAACTTGGAAGGTCATTTGGAAGGGAATAGGAGAGAATTAGTCTCCCTTCTTGGTTCCAAGTCTGGACACACCAGAAAGTTCTCACCTTGCAAAGATAGTTCACATATTGTTTCTATAAATTTTTTCTCTGCAAATATGGTCTTGAGGAAACTCTGGCACCCACAAAAGGCTGGCAGCCTGCACCTCTTTCCCTTCTTACAAACTTCAGTGGAGATGTAACATCGCTCAATGCTTTCTGGTTAGACATGACACCAAGACTCTTAAGTCTTTTCCATGTGATCCTCACAAATGTTCTTGCAGCAAATGTTATTACTATCCTTGTTTTCCAGATGAGAAAACTGAGATGCATGTTTCTTGTGCAAAGGATATACCTGAAGACATAAGGCTAATAATGAGAGAACAAGGATTGAAACTTGCTTCTTACTGAATCTTCATGTTTTGTAACAGTTTTTCACAGGGAGCGGCACTCCAAATTTCTCAACTTAGAATCATTTCATGGTTAATTTTTTTTCTCTAAGCCTTTTATTTTGATGTCTTCAGTTTCCTGTATCTTTCCTAAGGTTTTTCATTTCAAAGTAGAATTATTTTTCCCAATGCTGTAAGAAACTTTCATTGTGTGCTGTCTTAGGTTTAAATGGAACTCAGCCTGTATGTGTTATGCATATATACATATAAAGCATCTATATGCTCTATGTCTATATACTTATATACATATATAGAGATGTATATATCTGTATATGTTTTATATCATATTGTTATATATTCTTTCAACTAAAGGATTATCATTCTAACCTAAATTTTATTTTATCTCTTATAACTGTTATGAAGTTTTGAGTTTGTTATTCATTAAGACAAGCCTTTATATCCCAAAATGGAACCTTACCTTTCAGATATGGTTTTTCATATTGCAAGAAGACCCATGCATCCCATCTCTTTTGCAAATTGGTTATGGCAGTGTTGTGTCTAAAGAAGTAAATGGCATCATTGCTTTCCATGGCCTTCGGGTAGCAACATAGCTTTGAAATTGTGGCCAGCTAAGTCTCAGTTCCATTTCTTCCTTAAGAGGCACTTGATCCATGACCAGACTCATCACACCTCAATCAAAATGATGCTAAATTGGACTTATCCACACCTGTATTTATCGGTCTTAAATCCATAAAGTGTCTACTTCTGGCCAGGCCTGGTCTAAGTGCTTGCATTTGATCAGTGAATAAAACATAATAAATCTCTTTCTCTTGAATTTTATCTAACACTATGGCTCACAGATATACAGTGTATTAATTGTGCCAGGTAACTTGATAAATGAGAAATAGAATATTCATTTAGATAAAATTGACTGAGCCATAAGGTAAATGCTTATTAACTCCATGTGTACTTCCTACTTTTCTTTTGCTACCCTTGAGACGGGAGGAAGTAGGTAGGTAATCCTTATAGACTTCATATCCTAGATTCCTTCATGGAATGATTTCTTTTTTTCTCTGTTCTTTCAAGTGAAGGCACTAATAGAAGCTGGAGTAGAATGGGGCAACCTTTGTGTCTCTCTCAGAGAATAGCTGTCTTTCCTACAGACTCCAACTTGTGCCAGTCACATGAGCCTAGCTCCTGGTAAGCTCTCATCATTTCTGAGCTCTGGTAGCACCAAGTGCTTCCCTAGTCCCTCTAGCTCCTTCGGTGGCAGTGGCTTCTTTTCCTGATTTGTTCTTTTCCTGATTTGTTCTTTTCCTGATTTGTTTACCATTTACCTCATAGCTCTTGCATAATCATGTGCCCATGTACTTGTATTAAAGAGTCTTTTCATGAAAGATCTAAATTGGCTATGATTTTTCATAATAAACACTTTAGTGAAGAAGTGGAATTTAAATACAATTATAAATGTCAAATGTAAATCAAAGGTGGAAATATATATAATGGAGAGTATTATAAGACAAAATACTGGCTTTTTTATTTGTGAGGGTTGTCATGACTAAATCCCACAGACTGCATGCCTGTCAGCAATGGGGTTTTCCTTGAAGTTCTATAAACTACAACATTAAGGTGAATGCAGTTTATTTTCTTCTGAGGCCACTCTCTTCGGCTTGCAGATGGCCTCATTTTTCCTGTGTCTGTTTTCACAAGTCCTGTCTCAGTGTCTATGCAACCTTCATGTTCTTCTTACAGAAAGATTCTAAAATCAGATTGGATCACACACACACACACACACACACACACACACACACACACACACACACGACATCATCATAAATGAATACCTCATTAAAGCCCTTGCTCCTCATGTGACCACATTCTAAGGAGGTGGGATCTTCAACATCTGAATCTGTGAAGCACACAGTTCATTCTACAACATTGACTGACTTCAAAGATCACAGAGGTCCAACTCAGAAAGTCATCAATGAGAAGAGTCGCAAGGAGGATACTGGCAGCCATGTGTGCTCTTACTTGAGGGTCACATTCTTGATACACATCACCAACCCAATGTGCAAGCCACGGGATATCCAGGGATGAATACACCAAAGGTTCACCCTATACTCCCTCCACTGTAATCTGCATAAAACACATGGACAAGAAAGGAACAATGAACAATTCCCATTCATCCTAGCATAGATTAAATATAGGGAATAGCTGAAGGATGACAGACATCTTCTAGTCACAAAGTCAGAAACAACGTGTTCTGATCAGGGCCTGAAAATTTAAAGTGTGAGGCAAGTGAAATAAAAACCCAGTGGTAAGAGAACTGTGGCAAATGCAAAAGTGTGTGTACTGGAGGTTAGACTTGTATGAGAAACACAATAAAGCACGTTCATCCTTCATGAAAGCTACAAGACATGTCTTCTTTCTTTGTATTTGTGTATGTGTATATGTGTTTGTGTGTGTGTGTGTGTGTGTGAGAGAGAGAGAGAGAGAGAGAGAGAGACAGAGAGAGAGAGAGGAGGGGGAAATAGAGAAAGAGCAAGGAAGAGAGACACAGAGAGAAGAAAGAAATCTGGGTGATATTTCTCATTATTAATTGTAGTGCTCTTTCTACATCTTTAAAAAAAATTTTACGAGATTGGTATTTATTATGGGACTATATTTTGACTTCTTATATTTGTGTGTGTGTGTGTGTGTGTGTGTGTGTGTGTACTGGGGGTTTGAACTCAGGGCCTGGGCATTGTCCCTGAGTTTGTTTTTGCTCAAGGCTAGTGCTCTATCACTTGAGCTCTACTTTCATCTTTTTTAGTGGTTAATTGGAGAGGAGAGTCTTATAAACTTTCCTTCCCAGGCTGGCTTTGAACCATGATTCTCAGATCTCAGCCTACTGAGTAGCTAGGGGTTACTTGTATTTTAAATGAACTTTCATCTTCGAGAGAGTATCATGACAAACTTCCTAGTCATTATGTCTCTTTGTGGTGGTACCTCTCTTTGGGAATCTGTGGTCTTTGTAGTCCAAGACACTAAAAATCTGAGGAAGTTGTCAAAGGTGTTAACTGGAATGGTAGAAAGAACAGAGAAGGTTTCTTAAATTGTGCTTGACAACTTATTGCCGCCTAATGGAGTTTCTCCTGCTCCTTGTGCTTTTTACAATGTCACTATGGTTAATTTAGTATTACAAAGGGTTGGACCCATATAATGAGTCCAAAACCAATGTTAAAATAAAATTATAATATACTTTATGCCTGTTGCCTCCTATTAAGCTATTTTTGATAAAATTAATAATATTTAGGTTTATTTTTAGAAAATTCGGTGAGCCTTTTATAGACTTCCTGCTTGTTCAAAAACATTATTTAGGAAGGAGAGGAACTAGGAAAAGTTAAGACTATTCATAAACTACTAATGTGCATTTGAAGATTTTGTAGTTTATCATATATGCCATAGGTGAAGCATTTAAGAGTTCTCTCTAAATATATTTTATAATCCTTAGACTGGGAGGTTTTTTTATGTTTGTTTTCTGGAAAAACTGGCTCAGTAATTCTAAATATGTTTCTTCATTATTATTACTGTTAAGAGTAAAGGAGCATATTAGAATTTATTTAGTCAATGACTATAGTAGATAACACATAGTCTTTTTTCTCATTAGAATGAAGTTGTATGCCAATGAAAATAGATTTTTAAAATATCACCCAGACCTTTCCAACAATTGAGAACATTTGATTTGGTAGTTCCTTGAATTCTTTGCATTTCTACCTCCCAGGAGAAAATGGATTCTAAATTATAACAAGAGAGCATTGAGTTAGATGTAAAGAAGAACTTTGTGTGTCAGGCTGATTAAACACTGGCACAAATTAGCAGGGAAGCTTATGGAATTGCCATCTGTGGAGATATATCAAAAATAGAATTGACAATTTTCTTCTTCAAATGATTTAGGAAATGCCCTTTCTGGCAAAGAGATGGACCAAATGGGCTCTTGAAATTTTCTTTGGTTCTCTGCTTCTCTACAGTTTTCAAAATTATTTATTTCCTAAATAAGATGAACAGTAGAATGTCTTTAGCAAAGAGGTGATGATGGTGTGTGTCTGAGTGTCTGTGTGTGTCTGTGTCGGTGAGTTTGTTTGTACATCCACTAATCACTTTAGGCAGCATAATTAGACGGAAGCTTAGCGTTATTTTGTATTTTGATTTTATTTATTTTTCTTTTTTATTTACATTTTATTATCTTTAAGTCGTTGCACAAAGGAGTTGCCATTAACAACACAGTCTATGAATACAATGCATCTTGATCAATGTCATTCCTTTCAACATTCTCACCCATCATCTTCCTTACTCACCTCTTCCCTTGCTTTTCTTACCGTTGTAGGATATACATTGAATTCTTGACTTCATTCTCCCCCTTATTCTCCCCTTCATTCATTTCCTCCTTTCCTATTGACCCTACCTCACCTCTTTCAAGTTTCTGGTGTTTTATTGTGGAACTTGAACTTTAGCTTTCTAAGGTATTATAGTACATCAGTTCTCCCTTGAATCTACCATATTTCATTGAATACATTTGTATACACTTGCATACCACCCAATGTATGCATTTTAAAATTAAAACCATCATTTCCTAATCAGTTACGGGTACTTACGTTAAGTAAACAAGAGTTTCTCAGACTTTGTAGGAATTTTCAGTTTTCTATTTCTTTATTCTTTCTCTGTTCATACTTAAAAATAGGCCTGATCTTGGGTCCTACACTCTCTTCACACTTACATCTGTCTCTTTTAAGCCAACTTCATGTTTTCTTGAGGTTTCTTATTTGAATGACTCAAAACAGATCTGCTCCTACAGCCATGAATATTTGTCTGGGCTCCAGAAATGCTATCTAAGCATCTGCTAGGTACTTCCACCTGGGGAGATCACTCAGCAACTCACCTAACCATGTGCCATACAGAAGAGCTAGTGAAAGATGCTTTTATATCCTGATTCTCTAATTTCCAGTCCCATATTTCCTTTTGTAATCTCCTCAGCTCCATGCATTCCCCCACATTTTCCCCATACTTCTTTCTGGGCCCTATTTTTATCACTTCAAGCCTCATTTTTCAGAGTAAATTCCACCCTTAATGCAACTGATCATCAACCACATTCATAGAAAACCATGTGGACCCTCTCCTCTGGTGCCAGCTGTTTTTATGACTTTCTGGATTTGCTTTTTTTCAAGATGACAATTCGTCTCTGTCTACAATATTTTCTCTGCTTTGAATAATCTTTTCAACTGCAAATGTATCTCAACCATATAGTACATATGCCTAGCCTCAGTTCATCTTACAAACACTTATTGCATCCTCCTTGGTTAGCATGATGTGTTGTCCATCCAATGATCCTCTCAGCATATTCATTACCTGGCCATGGAAAAATGGTACAACAGGAGAGTTGTGTCAATGATTATCTAAATCTATATCATACATATTACATCTCAGCTATGCATCTTGTTCACTGACTGAATTTCTCAGTGTTTCAGTTTCCTTAAGAAAGATAAAATAAGGACAAAAATACTATTCGTTGTATTTGATAATGGAGATTCTCAAGTGAGCACTGGGGAAAACAAAGATGCAAATCGACCTTGAAATCAATGAGCCTACAGATAATAAGTAATAATATATTCAAGTCAAATAACTTTAATAAGTTGTGAGGGGGTCCTCCTCATCATCATAATCATCCATCATTTTCTTTGTCTTCTTTGTCATCATCATTAACTTTTCTTTAGTATTTACCATCCTTCCCAACACTGTTCTAAAGTATGTGAATCATTCATCAGTAGGTATCTCGTGAAAACTCTTAAAATGATTTGCCGGAGCAAGATCAATTAGACTCACTGATTGTTCTTCCAAGACAATCTTCTATAACATGGTCCTAAGTGGTTAATAAGTCTATTCTTACCACAACTTCTACCACAACTCATGAAAGATTACACTACAATATACTTAACATAAATTCCAGGATGTTTGCTTGAGTCTTACTTATTCTTAAATAATCTATATTATGCTATTTTTATGCCTGGTATTGATAGCTAGTTATCTCACTTTTTCTATTTTCTCCTTACAAGATGCCATACCACATGGAATTACTTCTTTCATCTTCCAAGATATTAGTCCGAAATACCCAAATCTTACTTCTCTTTGAATCTGTTTGTGTCTTAAAATTGCCTCCCATTTCTTTAAAGTTCTGCACAATGTCTTAGAAATTTAAATTATCTGGTATAATGAGAATGATAATAAAAACAATAAAATCAACATGAGTTAAAAGAAGTTTAGCAGTGTACAAAACACTTGCCATACCAATTACAGTGGAACTTTGTCTTACAAAGAACTTGGGCTCTCAACTGAAAATGTAAGTTGAACATTGCCCCTAATTAAAATTACTATTAAAAAAATCCCTAAGGAAGTGCCACATGCAATATCAACATACCATTTCTCAGTAAGTCCAAAGATTTCTTTTTTTTTTCTTCTGCTATTGGAACAGATCTCTGCTTCTTTGGTTGAGCTCCAGATGAAGCAGTTGGCTTGCACTAAGGGACCATGTTGCATGAAAAATAAGTATCTTTAAACACTAGAATCAAACTCCTGCACCATCAGGTGCCCACATTATGAGAAGCTGCCACAGGAAGATAGAAGTCCAAGTAAAATCTGCCTCTCCATGTCACTCTTCTCATGAGACATGTGCTCAGGCACTGGAGGGCTGTAGGAATGGCATATGATGTCTCATGTCTCCCTCTCTATCACGGTCCCCCTCTCTGTCTTTGTCTCTGTCTCTGTCTCTGTCTCTGTCTCTGTCTCTGTCTCTGTCTCTGTCTCTCTCTCTCTCTCTCTCTCTCTCTCTCTCTGTGCTACTCTCTCTCTCTCTCCCTTGACTTCTTCATTTGTGAAGAATGAATGGATGGACTTATAGCTGAGTATATTTAACTTGAAAAGGATTCAAGATATGTTATCAACTGCATCCCATGTAGAAACAGGGATTGTTACTTTAAGTGTGGCTATATAAAAAGTTCAGAATAAAGTTGAAAGATTTCACAAACGGAACTATAGATACTCCAGTTAAAATTAAATCCAGATAAGCATGAATAATTTTTTAGGATGAGAATATCTCATGCAATATCTGAGACATACTTATACACAAACTATATTTTTAGTTTGTCTGAAATTTAAATGTAATTAGATATCCTGTTTGTTTATCTGACAGCCTTCACTTGAGAGACACAGATTGGCCTCAAGTCTTGTGGTTTCCACACCCCTTAAATTAGATGGTAGTGCTGTTCATATTTTGTATTTATTCTCATACTTTGGTCTCACCTGAATAACTTTCTTCTTCTTCTTCTTCTTCTTCTTCTTCTTCTTCTTCTTCTTCTTCTTCTTCTTCTTCTTCTTTTTGTTTTTGGCCAGTCATGGGGTTTGAACTCTGGGCCTGGGGGCTGGTTGTCCCTCAGCTTTTCAGCTCAAGTCAAGCACTCTACCACTTGAGCCGCAGTGCCACTTCTGGTTTTCTGGTGGTTTATTGGAGATAAGAGTTCGTGGATTTTCCTGTCCGGGCTGGCTTTGAACCAAAATCCTCAGATCTCAGCCTTCTGAGTAGCTAGGATTACAGGTGTGAGCCACCAGCATCTGGCCTGAATAACTTTCTTATGCATATTATATTTATGCTTCAAGTTACTTTCAGCTTGTTCTATAGAACTATTTTACTTAAGAAATAAGTAACATAAAATATACCTTTTATTAAAATAGTTTGTAAATTAAAACTCAGTTCCCACAAACAATTGAATATCCTCAGTTTATACTTTCAGAGATGAAATGCACAGTGAACTTTACTTTTAAAAAATGATGTGTAAACCAGGGAGAATTTGTGAATGTAGTAAATGAAATGGAAAATGTTTAAGCCAAAATAAAGAAGAAAGACCACATTCATATGCTTAATATACTGGATTTGTACTCATCATGACATCATTAATAGCCAATTAGAAAGTTTTCTTGGTTATTCAGCTTTCTGACCCACTTCACAATAATTGGTATTGATAGCATTTTATTGCTGCTCTATGCTTTCCTAGGACCAAGACTGATGGATTCTGACCCCAAAAAGTGTGATACTTTAACAAGGCAAACACAATGTTATGTTATTTTTATTATGCCATGTTACCTGGCAGGCAATTAAAGTTCCGGACTTTAACATTGTTTTCCAAGAATAACAATCAAATACTGTTTAGTTTGGCTCAGGCAGTATATGTGGCCTCCTACCTGTTAGAATTAAACTAAGAAATTCCTGTAGGTCAAACATCTGAGGTAAATCATGAAAAGTTAAAACTTTTCTTAAAAGACAAGGAGTAGTATGTTCTGTTGGCTACACTAGTAAATGTTTAGAAGGGAGGAAAGTCAGATAATAAAGATCTGAGAACTGTAGATCTTTTGATCATCCTTAAAACAGTCCCCAAATGCCGCCATCTTGGTTAGGGTTGGAAGGTGCTGGCATTCATGACATTTTAGTTGGAATAGCTACAGAAGTGTATCTTAAAAGGGTAGTAAGATGTTCTGCAGGGAATTATAGAAACTTTCCAGGAGGTCAGGTACCCTGACCAGCTGACTTTAAAGCCACAATTCTACTCAGTGAAGAATTTTCAAACTCAGTCTGCTATTCTCTCCCTGATTCCTTCCCACATCCTTTTAGTCAAATTGTTACTCCCATACCAGAGGTAGAAGGATGTGTAGGAATGCAAAGTCAATATTTATAATATAGGACAATATTTTTCATGCTTTGGGCTATGTAGCTTATTTATTTGAATACATACTACAACATGCATATGAGGTGAATATTTTCACGGGTGATGAATGCTGAGTTTTGATAGCATTTCTGCCAAGTGAATTGTTGATCTAGATTTGTACACCCAATTTGCATAACATCTATTCTCTTAACTGTCTGAAACACTACAGGATTGGGATTGGGGGGGGAGGGGGGAGGCTGGGAAGGGATGTGAAGGGTAAACAAAGGAGGAGGCTGCAATGCTTGGTAAGAAATGTACGCATTATCCTGCCCATGTAATTGTAACTCCTCTGTACAGTATGTTCACAAATTAAATTAAATTAAATTTAAAAAAATGCCTGAGAGGCACTAGGTAGATGAGTCACCATCCTGGCATGAAAGAATACAGAAAGAGAAATCCCTTAAACCCTTTGTCATATCTGTGGCAATTGAAGTTACTCTATCATGTACCTAGCATGAAAACTAAAAGCTAAGTTTTACAGCCAGGTACAATTATACCATTTCATCCATTCTTTTCCATGAGTATGTTTTCATTGACATTTATGTGACTAGCCCTTTTTAATGCTGATGTGATCAAAACCAAAGGATTAATGAAGTTAAAAACACCCTTGCTAAAATTAATCACTGCAAAGACCACATATGATAATTTGTAATAAACCATTTTCTATCAAATTTACTTATAAAGACCATGAAGGAAACAGAAATGGAATTTTTTATCTCAAATGAAAAAATCATTATTTAAAAAACAATCTGGATTTACCCAGAATACTACATTGCAACCTTAAACCATTTTTTGCTTGGTTGGTTTCTTTTCACCAAATGTAGTAAATTATTTACCATGGAAAGGCACTCTCAATCTGAAGAAAATTTATATACAAACTTTACTAAGGGGAAACTGAATCACTGGAGGATAAGCCATGTGTCTAGATTTGAGAAACTTCAGAATAAAATTAAAATCACCAATAAAGCCCCAAATTTTGTTTTGTCACGTTTCTGAAGATTTCAAATATGAGTATCTATTTCTCTACCTGTCCACCAAATTTCTATAATAATGTGATCAATTTTGGAACCATTAGGTTCAAAATCCAACCTGCAAAATATAACATGATATGTTCAAGCATGGTGTGAAAAATAAAAGATTCCAACTAAAACAGATTATCTATTAGCTTAGCAAAACTCTGTATAACTCAATTATAACCATATGGTATTATCTTATGATGAGACCTTGTAAAAACATTGGACTTACTTCTAGTAATAAATGTAGTAGAATGCCTGGTTAAAATACTTTTTTACAACATTATACATAAGAGAAGCAAAGGGCAAAGAATGTGAATAAAATTATTGCCTTTACATTGTTCCCACAAAGGCATGTATCAATCCTAATGTTTTTCATAGTACACAGTCCAGAAGACAGCTAAGTCATTTAAGTATTCAACAAAATAAAGGAAAGTCATTCAATTGCCACAGCAGGAAGAGGCTAACAAGAGGAGAACAGAGACTCTAGTCCCTTATTTCCCCTGAGTAACTCTCCTCATCTTCTCTTGGACATCCATTTATTGCTCTAATTAATGTGTTATGACTTCATGACTTTTTTGGGTTTTTCTTCTTTCTTCCCCTCCACTCTACTTTCTTGTTTCTAGTTCTCTTGGTTCAGTCTGCTTAAAACTTTCTAGAACCTATACCAAACACATGTATTTTCACTCCTTTTACATGTCTGCTCTGGAGAGAATATTTACGCCATCTCTTAATAGCTGTTCCCAGTGTCTAATGATGGAAAGGCCCTCTGTAAGATAGATAGGTGAAGTTCCATGGTAGTAGTAGAGGTGCTTCATTCAGAGAAGCATATGGGGTTGGACTGACAATAGAGTCTTCTTACTAATTTGATGTGAGCAAAATATTTCTCTTCACTGTGGCTTGGTGTTTTCAACGATGATATGATAGATTGCTCAACAATTGGATATTGTGAAGCATGATAAAGTCAGGACATTCTGAAATGAAGGCAAAAAGGAACATACCTAATTTCCCCTGCAGAAAACAAAACAGATCATGTGACCAAGGCGCCACACCCATGGGGAGATTTGATATCCTGTTCGTTTATATTTTTTAGATTTTTAAGACAGGGTTTCTTCACATAGCCCAGATTTTCCTGCAACTTGCAATTCCTGTCTCAGCCTCCTGGTATTGAAGGCATATGCCACCATATCTGGTTGAGAAGCATTTTTGTCTGTTGTGGCGCTTGAACTCAGGGTACGGGTCTCTATACTTTCAGCCACAGCTCCATTTTCACTTTTTTGTTGTAGTTTTTGTTTGTTTCTTGATTTTTTTAAGGTGGTTAATTAGAGATAAGAGACTGAGAGACAACCCCCGCGGCAGCAACACCCCCCTACTTCAAACCTCAGCCCCCTGAGTAGCTAGGATAAAGGAATGAGCCACTAGAGTCTGGCTTTTTAAAGATTTCTTTTTCTTTTTTTCTTTTTATTGAGCACTGTTTTTATTTTCAGTTTGAGGTAAACATCCTGAGCTACCTTTCTGTCTTTTTTTAAAGTTGTTTTCACTTTTCTCATGATACTGATATTGAATGCCAGGACTTCATATCTCCATTTCAAAATGAGAAAACAATGACGGAAGAACACTTTGGTATCTTTCAAAAAAATAAAGGTATTTTAGTTGACTAAAGAGGTAAATCCAGCTCTTTCTTCAGCAACCCCAGTGGAATGTACAGAGTAAACTGTGAGCCTCCTAGAGAGAAAGGAAGGGAAGCGAAGGGAGGGTTGGGAGAGAGAGAGAAAGAAACAAATTGAAGAGAGTAAACAAAATAAAACACATTATCATAAAAAATGTAGAATATCAAAGGAAACCATTTAGAAATAAAAGCAGGAAGCAACTCTCATCCATCAGCCACACAGCTGGTATCATCTCTTATTTCGGGGCTCAGCCGGTGGGCATTACTGTGTGGAATTACTTTAGAATTCTCAGTATTGTTTAACATTGACCAATTGCTTCTGGGAAGGCTTAGAATACATCAGGAATCTTCCAAAGAAGCAGTATTTAGGAATATTTTAATTTACCCGAAGCTAAAGAAAACCCAACAGAGAATGAGCTGAATTTTGGAGATTAGTAAATATACATTAAAATAACATCAAATGATAGCAGCATAACTTCAAAGAACATGCCATTCTGAATTGAGAAAAAAAATAACTTGATCAGTGTCTTGAAGGGGCATATTATCTGTCAGCATATTATCATTGGGTTGAGTCAGATATTGAAATTTCTTCCTGCTCCTCTGTGAAGGGTTGCTGAGAAGATTTTTCAATCCAGTTTTCCTCAGAATCATCAGTGAACAATTTGCTATATGCAATCAGTATTTTCTAGCAATAGCACAACAAAGCAATATCATCTCTGTGCATGGTACAGGCTACTCCTAAATGATGGACCTTCACACAAAGAGAAATTTAGTTATTTTCTGTATTTGAGTACTCAAATCTACTAGTCTTTGAATTTTCAGAGTAATTCAGAATGGGAGACTTTCAAATGAAATGAAGTTCATGAGATTAAATTTTTTTCTTAACTTTAAAAAACAAAATGTAAACATATAACAGATATATGACTCCAGTGGAAAAAATTCCATGACTGCAAATAAATGTGTTTTTTTCACTTACTTTTTTAAAATTTAAATTTAAAGGTGATGTACAGAGGGGTTACAGTTATATAAACCAGGTAATGAGTACATTTCTTTTTGAACAGTGTTACCCCCTCCCTCATTTTCTCTTACTTTGGTTTAACCAAGTGATGTTCAAACTCTTCTTGGTTGGGGACATAATCCATGAGATAGGCCACATTGATCATTTTCTTTCCAATATATTGAGACTAAGTACTAAATGTACAAAAATACAAATTTAAATTTGTAAGAATACATGTGCTTGAAAATAGTGAAGTAATTTTGGAGAAAATCGAGAAGTAATTGATGCTCAATTTTTCATAGAAATAGTTATTAATGCTAATGTGTCAGACATATGTTGTCAGTACAGACAAGGACATTAAACTGTCACAATTAAAGTGTAACAATGCCATTTTGAAACCACCAATGGAAATCTTTGGATTTGTAACTAAGAGTTGCCATCAATTATGCTTTGCCTTAATTGGCCTCATACTACAGAGGTACGGAACCCTTTTCTTTTTTTAGGCCAAGTGTCATTTGTATAATTATATCAATATTTTCAGTCCACACCAAATTGTCAATACAGGCAGATGGCAGTGGGCAGTTGATGAAAAGCATATAAGAAGCATACATGTTTATCTCACCATGTACCAAATGACTTGATGGACCTTATATACGTTAGGCTCAGATTTTCTCCACTCCTAGTAAAATATAAGTTCATTACACTGGAAGACTGTATGTGTCAATGACAGGGACAAGAATTTGGAGTTAAGAAGCCCATGTTCAGGATCTAGTAATAACAATAATTTAAAATATAGTTTTGGGTAAATCTGAATAGCATTGAGTCACAATTTTATACCAGTACTCAATTTCTTACCAATAATTGGGGTATACGTAAAATGTATTTATATAACATGAACACATCATAAAAATAGCATAATTAGAAATTAGAAGAAATATTTTCTTCTTTTCTGTGAGTACGATTCTGAAGTGTGAACTCAGGGCTTGCCACTTGATAGATAGGTACTCTACCGCATGAGCCATACCTCCAGCTCCTTTTGTTCAGGTTATTTTGGAGACAGGTTTTACTTTTTGCCCAAGCTAGCCTGGACCACGATCCTCCTATGTGCACTTTCTAGTATAATTTGCATAACTGGTAAAGGCTACCATGTTCAACTACTGATTGAGGTAGGGCTGTTTTGAAATTTTTGCTTGAGCAGATCTTGAACCACAGTACTCATCTTCTCTACATTCCCAGTAGCTAGGATTATAGACATGACCAGCAACTGGCCAATATTTCTTATTTTTTCCCCAATGCTTTCTTTTACTTACGGAAGCAACCAAAAGAATCTCTCATCTTTTCATCCAATTGGGAAAAAGCTTTGTTTTGCTGTTGATATCTATGTCAAAGAGAAAAATCTAAAAAAATTTCAATAATTATGTACATTACAAAACTTTTTCTTCATAGGAATGTTAATTTTTAATTGGTCAAAATAATTAAATCTATCTATATGCAAGTACAAGTATTACAAATAAGAAAAGAGTTTAAACAAGAACAATTCAAAGAAAACATATAAACATCTTTTTCTCAGGAGGATTGTAATTACAAAAGACATAATTTAATCAACTACCCAATTATTTTTTAAAGTCTTCATATAATTTAAGCACAGAGTTTTCAGAGGTTGAAAGCAGTTTATTCTCCGATATGTTAAGAAAATAGTAGTAACAGGAGACTACAAAAATTGTCTTGCATTCTAGCTCCCTACGTCTGGCAAATTAATACTTTAAGCAAGTCATGATATGTATGTATCTTTAGCACCCTTGAAAAACCACCATGTGCTAAGTGAATGATTCTTCTGCCCTGCTCCAATCATTCCCCCTTCCTGTAGTAGCCCAATATTAAGCACACTGTTTTCATGCCTTAGGAGCCACAGTTGAATATGAAATAAATATACAGTGGGTAAATGGCAAGTCTGCTTTTCGAAATGAATAACAGTGCTGCTTCCAGAGAGTCTTATCCAGCTAGTATTATCTAGGTTCACCAGAAGAATTCAGCATAGGTGAGCAGCAATGTAGATGTACCTTTTTTTTTTATCAGCTTCTGCACAAACCAAGCAAGTCCTTTCATTTCAAAGAGAGTGAGCAGCAAATCACTTCCCTTCTGTGTGCTTGAAAGAAAAACAAGAATCAGCTAAGGCAGCTTGTACATTTGCCTACCAAACAACTTGCACGTGGTCTCTGACTTATATTGCACCCACCCTAGCAATTAATATTTGCCTCTGTTCTAACCAACTCCAATGCCAAGAAATGTACTGGATCTTTAAACAGACCTCCCACATTCTCGATAAGATGTTTTCTATGCCTGGTGATCCACAAATATTATCATTGCGTGACAATGCGGTTTCATCAAGGTACGTCTCAATCCGTGGGATACGAGTCGCACACAGCAGACGGCGGCTTTGGCGGGGCTGTGCGCACGCTGCGTGTGTTACTTACTGGTTATATTGCGGTGGTCACACTGAGTCCCGTATGGCGCTGTATTAACGAATGGCATGCAAGCACCTTCTGTTGAAACATCTGCGACAGGGAAATTTCAGGCATTTTTCCAAATAATTTTTGTGCTCTGGACCAAATTTTCATTAGGACTATAAAATCTGGCAAGCAGTATTGTTGTGTATGATTTTTTAATAAACTGGGACTTGCCTTTGTTAAAGGAGTGAGGAAAAAGGCTCAAAAGGGACTCCTTTCTATTATAAAAAGTTCAGGAAACATATGACAGTTCACAAAATAACATCTTCCAACTTGTTTTTTTCTTTTTCTTTTCTCTTTTTTTTTTTTTTTTTTTTGAGCAAGGTTTCAGGCTTTCCTCGACATACAAATAAAATTCACAGTTTGGGATCCAAATGAAGAAACACGCACACACACACACACACACACACACACACACACACACACACACACATACACATGCACCACACACACACACACACACACACACACACACACATGCACACCACACACACACACACACACACACACACACACACACACACACACATTTTTACATCTTAGCATAAATGAGGCCACGGGTGGCATTTCTTAAATGTAGGTTTATTAAGAATGTATAAAACCAACTGAGTTGTTTCTGAGGTATTTAATCTTTGATTTTAGCTGCCAGAATGTCTGCGCAAGTGTTTTTTTTTCCTGCTTTAAGAGACATCATATCAGAGAATTAGGAAAGAAGTGAAAAGATTGGGCACATGCCTATTTATTCCATAAACAATATGAACTCAGCAACTAGCATTGTTCATTTTTCTCATTCATTGTAATATAGGCTTTTTCCGTTTTCTTTCTTCATTACCAATAACCACCCTACTACAGCAATGGAGACAAGAAAAACTCCCTTTTGTAATTCCTTAATTCCCTGTGCCCTGCTACAAACACTAATGCAAAACAAACATGTTTGGCAGTTAATATGTGCATTATCATTATGTAAACAGGCATGTTATCATTATAATTCGATGATGTTGTTCTTTGTAAAGGCTTTTTTTCTTTCTAAACATATTATCCAATTTAAGATATAATGTGTATTATACCACTGGGACTATATAAATATTCTACATCACAGAGAATTCGTAGCCTGGATATAACGAAATGCTAATCACCTATTCACACAGTGCTTGATACTAAAACTACCAAACAGAAAGAGTGCTACTGCTCCCCTTGTTCAGTTATACCCCAGCCATACACAGAAGCCTTTGAGATTACTATCCATCTTGCTGTTCACATCGAGTACCACATTATGACATTTTATATTGACAACGTTATAAACTGTGATGCTACATTTTAAACTCAATGAGACGGATGATCTAGTAGTAGCAGAAAATAGGCTGCATATCTGAACCCACTAGGAACTAGGAACACCTCAAGTCACAGTCTATTTGGGAATGTTACAATGTTTGCATAAATCCATTGCTGATGCATAGCACCAGGGAACTAGGATCCTGAGGCAGACAGTAATCTGTAAAGTTTTCCTGGTGCATGATAAGCATGCAAACCACATCTTACATTCTCTTTGGTGATTTGCAAATGTTTATGCAAGAAAGAGCATATAGCTAGCTGCATGATGCATAAAAAGATCAATGCAGATTTCTTTAGGAAGGGTTGGAAGAGAGCACTGAAGAGATGGATGTAAGAAAAAGGAAAGGCCTAGTATATCATTTAATTTACTTAGGCCCCTCACACCACCAGCAGAACCCAACTTGAAGGAGACCCCATTATTTGTTGTCTTTACTCTCTGTAAGTTGTCAAAATTATTACACATATCACTATTTATTTCACTTATCTATAAAGAGAGGTGCCAATAAATAAAAAACAATGGTGTCTCATCGCTTCAATTACTTCCCCTTTCATGGAACAGGGAAGCTATTATCTGCAAAGCAATAAGACTATTTTTTATTGTTTATTTGTTTGTGTAAATAATGCTGTCGATTTTTTGGCCTTTCAAAGACAATGCTACTTGTCAGATCATTAAGAGAGCAAACAACTTAAAGATTTGATTTTTGCAAATGTGAAACTTATTAGCATTAAATCTGACTTACAGAATTTCTGAATCAAAGAATTTTTTTTCCTCATTGCTTACCTCATTGCTCTCCATGAAACACTTAAAATATGTGTGTGTTTGTTCCAATTGTAGTCATTGTATGTAGCTTGAGAAATTTCAAATATTTAATGTTATACATTGTAACTTCAATTTTGATCCAAGAAAAAAAAATCACTTCTATTCAATCATCAGTTTGATGATAGGGATTGTGTGAGAAGTGAGCTGGTAGACAGGTAATGTAGTAACTCACTCACTGTACTAGGAGAAACAGAGTTCTAGACTCTGCTTAGATACTCCAAGAATTCCACATGTCAGCTTTGACCACTCTCCCCAATACAACAAATAAAGAGACATGGTGAAGGGCAGAGATCAGAGATTGATAATACAGCACAGGTTCCACAGGGAGATAGACCTTTCAGACAGTCTTCAGCCATCTTCTGTTATACTCTAATTTTAAATGGAACTAGGGGCAGGGGTAAAAGATGCATTGCTTCAAATAATTATAGTCACAAAAGAATTCAGAGGTGGTCACAGGTGGTCAGGGGTGAGATGAAAGGTACTCTAATTGTTTATAGTCTCAGGATTGATCAGAGGGAGCCTTTTTATGGTATGTCATTGACAATAGGCAGTCCATGGAGTTCTTCTCTATTTCTCTCTGGGTCCTAAGATGGCTGTGAAATGTCTGCAGAGAGAATTATTTAGAGCAGAGACACATACAACATTGTCTAGCGCAAAGACAAAATGTTTATGAGCCAAGGTAAGTAATCAGTGCTCTAAGGAAAAACAACTTGCAAGCACCTCTTAATGCAGTGCATGGTGTCTTTCTAGAAAGAATCCATCTCCTTCACTACAGATCTCTGCACTAGATACTAACCTAACCTACTATCCCACTTTATCTGATACTTGTTTTTCTAAAGGGGTCATAACAAAACCACAGGATGAGAACAAGTTTATACTCTCACGGTTCCAGAGTAAGGAAATCTAAGATTAAGAGTTGTTTTCTGGTGAGGTGTCTCTTCCTACTTGTAGATAAAAGCTTCTTATTACATTGTCACATGGCCTTTCTTCTGTGCACATGCAGAAAAAAAGTAGGAAAGAGGAGGGAGAGGGAGAGAGAAAAGGAGGACATGGAGCAGGAGAGAGAATAGAAGGAGAGGGAGCAATGTATAAAGGGAAACATTTCTACTGTCTCTTCTTACGGACATCAGTGCTATTAGTCTAGAGTCCCTAGTACCACATTTAACGATAATTGCCTTATTAAACTGTACTTCTGAATGCAGTCACATGTGGATTTTAGTGAGATATAATTTTGCTTATAACTCTAGCCATCAATCAAATCTCAAAGCTAAGACCTGCTTTCCTCCTCCTCAACTCTTAAGTCTGGTTAGGTGACAGTTTCAAATTAAGCCAGAGGTTGAGTAGCAACTCTTCATGTCTGTAGTAGCAGGTCTGAATTTTTTTCCACACTGTGACAGTGTGTCATAGTGATGAGTTAGAATACTATCTTGAAGAAGGTGCTGCATAAGATAGACATATATGACTCAAAACCACTAGTCAGAGTTTGAAAACCTGATGAAAGCCACTCTTTGAAAGTGAATTTATGTCTTCCTTTTCTATTCTTTTCTCTTCTTTCCTCTTGTTTTCTTTCTGTTCATTTGTTTAGGCAGTATTGGGTTTGAATTCTGGGCCTCATATATAATCATCACTCTTGCTTGATTGGTGCCTTATCACAATTCCAACCCTTGCATTTTTGCTGTTTTTTTTAGAAATATGTTTAAGTAGTTTTACAGAGTGGGTTTAATTCAACATATGTCCATTTATAAGTACAATGCATCTTGATCGATATAACCCTGGAAAAGGAATTTGCAGACTTCTTTTTCAGAGCTGACTGGGGACCACTTTTCTCTGGATTATAACCTTCTAAGTAGTTAGAATTACAGGCATGAGGTATCTAGCTGAATCCGCATTTTCTATTTTGTGAAAACAAAAGGTAAGAACGGAAAGATTTCAACAAGTTGAAATCCACAGAAAATGGAGTTTCAATAGTTGACGTAAATGTTACTGTGGAATCTTGTTATAGCCCTGATTTGATCAAAAGGAAAGAGATTTAGAATTCTTCATGGTCAAGATGCTTCGGACTAGAAGATGATTATAAATGGAACTCTCTTCATCTAGACAAGAATCACAAACTCAGATGTAGATCATCTCTTCTTCTGAGTCGCATGTTTTGTTTTGTTTTGTTGGTTTTTTTTTTCCCTTCTTCAGAGGGATGAATAGGATCCTGCTGTCCTTGGGGTTTATACTCTTGAATTTGTGCATAATCATTGCCTTTGGTTTCTTTTTCAGAAATCTTGCCTGGCTTCTGACAAGCTAACTGGTTTGTGAGTGGTAGTGACTCACGTATCAGGACTTCTGCACAGGACATGCAGGGACACTTGCTCCCTCTTCCCATGCCTCAGGATTGATTGTGATTGCAATTCTATTATTGCTGAATGTGCCTTGGAAAATTGGAGGCTTTGTGTAGATCAGCTATATTACACAGGTAACCTGAGAGAATCTCTACCTCGGGGAATTGAGAGTAGGGGATTTCTGCCCCTGGAACATTTAGCAATGTCTATACAAATTTGACATTGACACTATTTGTGGGTGTGAAGGAGGATGGCATTGTTGTCTATTGAGTAAAAGTCAAGGATGTCATTAAATATCTTAGAACACTCAGGGAAGTCTTTACCACAAAAGATTGCTCAGCCTCAAAGGCCAATAGACCAAATTGCACTATAGTGGTTAAGAAAATAGGTTTTGCATTAAAACAGTTATCTAGGTAATTTTCTGAGCCTTTCCAAAGTTAGGTTCATTCACCTATAAAATGAGGATTAAAAATACATTTTGAGTTCTGTTACAAAGGTTAACGGAGATAATATATTCAAATACATTTTCCTTATTCAACTAGAGCACAGTGCTTGACAAACTCTATAGAGTGACCCTTACTCACAAAACATCAAACAAACGTGAATCTTGGGATACATTTCTAAATAAATAAAAGAAATTTTGTGAACGCATAGCATTCAGATTAGATGTGTGTGCTGGAGGGGGCTGGGTAGGAAGGGTGAAGTAGGGGCACATGAGAAGAGAGTATGAGACCAGGGACTTGTCTATGATTGCTTCATTGTTCTAGAAACTGTTTCTATGAGGCATGAAAGAAACAAATGCTAATCACCAGCCTGCAAAATCCCAGTTTCTTCTCTAGAAGGCTCAGCAGGCTCTGAGAACAAGAGAGAAATGTTGAGAGGAAGAGAAGGCTCAGGAGGCAGAGAAAGTAAAGTGGAGCATGAGAAAACACAGAAGGAATTATTTAGGAAGGGGAGGCCGCTAAGAAACCTGAGCAAAACTAAGAGGCCAGGAAGCCTGGAAGGAAGAAATCCAATGTGGGAGATTAGAGGAGGCTGGGCTGGAATTCTCAAACCAATTTTTCCCTGTGGCTACATGCTAATGCCTTAAGGATCCTTCTCAATTGAACAAGAATTTATTTTCCATTTATGAAAACACATGGAATATAATAGGTCTTCAATCAAGGCTCTACAGTAGTTATCCAAGTGGAACTGTCAAAAATTTTTATAGACATCAGAAAAATACTCCCCCCATGTCTACTTCCGGAGGAAAGCCCTCAAGATGTGCTGTTTCCCACCAGAGCTCTGGAACAAGTCTCCACTGGGGTGAGCAGATTATTGTAAACTGATATATATCCACCACTAATTGGATCCTAGAGGGGATTTTAATCTGTTCTAAAATATCAAGCACTCAAACATGTAAAATTCTGAAAAGTCACTGGGTTATTGAACCTACTAATGGGATTATTGAAAAGCTGGAAAGGTTTTCTTTTGCTAACCACTACCCATAAAATGATTTGCTTTTTAAGAGCCATAGTATATTCATTTACAAAACTTTACATAAGAAAGAAATGATCTTCTCAGTGTGTGTGTATATGTGTGTGTGTGTGTAGTTGTGTACGCGCTTGCACATGTGTGCTTGAACTCAAATTTATTTCTTTAACTGATGAGCTCTCCCAGAAGTAGAGATCTTGAAAGGAAACAGAGCTCAATTCCAAACCCACAATAGTCACAGGGTGCCTACATTTCCCCAAACTCTTTTAAAGTTGAACATACTTTTCAGAAAAGGGGTGTGTGGGGGCGAGGTACACAGGCTAGAGGAGGCTTTTTATAAACAATCCATTTAAACTTCAGAGACAATTAGCCCTCCACCCAGGTTTAAACTTCTGGATTTCATAGCCTTGGCTTTCTTGATAATTTACTTTCAGAAATCCCAGCTTTGAGAGGCTGGCCTGGGTGAGTTCTGCCCTCACAGTGTGTGGCTACGTGGAGACGGGGAGCTGCCATGGTCAGTTTGACAAAGTAGACATAAGCTCTGGCTCCGGGTATCTGCAATATCGCGGACGGTCAAGGAGGCGCCTGTTATAAAAATACACAGTGAAACAGAACTGAAGGACTGCTCTTTCTCAAAAACCAACGTAATGCATTCCTTCTGTTTAGGCTCATTTTCCAGCCTCTCACATTCTTTGTGAACAAGAGTTATAAAACAACCCTGATGCAGGCCAATTATTTTTACTTTGAAGGCCATTAATCAAGATTGACTAAGAAAATGAAGACAGCTAAGCAAAATTTCATATGTGAGTAGAGTGAGATTAAAATAAAACCAGATGGGATGGACAGAGACACCAAGCACTTTTTTTTTTCAATTTTTGGACTTGTGTAATAAATGTCTTTTACAAATTACAGCACTCTTATTTTCTTACAGTAAATCAAATTGGGCCGTAATGTACAAGTGGTCTCATTGCTGAAATGTCAAAAATAGAACCTGCCTTGTTCTCCTAGGGTAATTCCTCAAATCTAAAGCAGCAGTGAGGCTAACAGTCCATAAACCATCTACCTGTGCGCAGTCAGAGCTGTACCTGATGGATGTGGTTCTCAGGGCCTCTGAGCAAACCACACAGTGAATTCACAGAACTCTCCCCATGGACTGACCAGAATTTGAATCAGAGTTGTCAAGTTGTCTACTGCCCTGAGTTAGGAAAAAGTAGGTTCAAGACCCATTAAATATTCCATATTCTCTGTCAGGAAAATGAATTGGGAGGCTACAGATCTGACGTACATAAAAACTTTAAATTTGTTTTTCCTCAGAACTTCAGGATCTGATATAGCTAGTATGCTCCTTAATTTTTCACATAAATGCACGTTTTTAAGTGTACTTGTATACGCAGAATAGTAAAATATGTGTGTATAGAGTAGCAAATAGAATTTTTTCTGAATTTTACAGCATTTTTTTTTCTTTTTTCATCTTGCCTAGATAGCAAGGTTCTATCTCCCTGGCTTCACACAACATCAGTATCTTCCCACAGTGAGAAAATGACTGAAAATAACCAGCTGTTTCAGGATCTCTATCAAAACGTACAACGTAATCCTAAAGAATTCTTCCCCATTTAGCGCTGTCAGGTTAAAAAGGCTGCCTAGGAAATGAGACTAAACTTTCTTTTCATAACATAGCACTCAATGAACCATTTCCACAATATATTTAGAGAGGACATATGCATTTCTTAGAGCAGATGCAAAATAATCTATAATGAAAATGAAGTAAATTTTCAACTGTGGTAAATTTTCCTAACTCTCTTGGTGTTTCATTTTTTTTTTTGAAGAAAGCAATTTTCCGTTTTTTAAAAGACCTTTTATTTTCTAATTCTTAAAAAAAAATAATAAATCCACCCATTAGAGTTAGCAAGTTCACTATTACACTATTCCTCTGTAAGTTTCTAAACAAAGCAGCAAGCACTTGGGTAAGACTTCTCCAAAAACAATCTGAATCCTAGCATAGTTTTGACATTATTTGATATAATGGCTTCTGATCTTCAAAAATTTCATTAATGTTATGCTTATGTCATTATTTTTATTGTTTGTATGATAATCTCTAGAAAATAGACAGAACTGGAGATCATCATTTTGAATGATCAAGTCAAGCTCAGAAAGTCAAATATTCCAAATTTCCACTCATTTGCAGAACCTACATCTAACATGACAATGGATGGTAATAATAACCATAATGGGGCATGGATGTAAAGTGAATTGTCTGAAGGAGTAGTAAGAAGAGGACTGAAAAGGAAAATAGAGGCCAAAGACAATTGAAGAACATTACAAATATGTGACATTCACAACTGTTTTTCAGTTACTTCCTCAAAAGAATCACTACTAACACTGTCACTTTATTTTAATTATTTGCTTTTTTTTCTTGTAGATGTAGCCATTTGGTCACTGTCTATCAACCGTAGAACATAATCCAGTTCAGTGCTAGGGTTTTATTTCTCGAGTTAAGTACCACATTCCCAGTAGTAAGTCCGTGTTGGCTATTCGCATGGATAAAGTATATTTGTTAAATAAATGAAGAAATAAAAAAAGAAACTAAATTAGAGTTCAAAAAAGGAGAAAGCTGACATTAAATATATAGATGTAGGAGAAATCAATGTTCCTTTTTGAGTTCAAGTCCACAAACACAAGGCCTCCTCAGTGGCTTCTTAACAGGGGAAGAACTTGGTTTGAAAGGGACACAGCCACATTGCACCAAACCAGTTACTGCACTGAAACCCTCCCGCTTTGGATATATCTCCTTCCGTCTAAATTACCTTCCTTCTCAGTCCTTTATGCAGTCCTGACCGGACTACCTTTTTCTGATCTTGTCTGTTCCCAATCCTTTCAGTGCACTAGTGCCAAATTAATCTTTCTTAAAACAGTTTGCATGATGTCACTTTCCAGCTGAAAACCTCTCCAAGTGTTTCTTATTATCTAAGGGTAAAGGTCAAACCTTTTTAGTGTAGCATTCGAGACCATGGGACTGCACCCAGATCCCAGCCTTATCACCCCCAGGCTTCCCACAGCAATCCAGGCCTTTATGAACCTGGACTCCTCTCAGCCCCTTGAACTCATGTTCTTTCCAATCAATTTTTCTAACAGAACTTTTGATAAATAAAATCTTTTTGTCTTTCTACTTAGTTTTCAATTGATGGCAATGGTTCAGATAAAAACTTAAAGGATATTTTATTTAATTTTCAATGCCTATTATTGCCAACTATATTGTTGGTCATTATTACATCATTATTCCATATTCCTCTGAAGATCATCTACATGAGTCTTACTTTCCTTGATGCTTGAAAATATATTTTAATTTACATTTTTCCTGCACTCAGCCTCAAACTTTGACACTGAACATTGAGTAAGAATCTTACAGAATTTTAGTCTCATCTGGAAGATGAGAAAAGTAATGGTGCACTTGTAGATTTATTAAAAGAATTAAAAGGAAGTGGCGCTGTAGCTCAAGTGGTAGAGCGCTTGCCTTGAGCTGAAGAGCTGAGGAACAGCACTCAGGCCCAGAGTTCAAGCCCCATGACTGACAAAAAATAAATAAATAAATAAAATTAAATGTTATACATTAAATTAGTTTATCACAGTCTCTAAGACATATATACATACAAATATATTTACATTGTATATATAGTGCACTCATGTTTTATATATAATCTGGAAAAAAGTTAAAAAGTTGGTTAACATAGAATTTACTTATATTGCAACTACATCTCACCAAACATACACATAGTAAACATATGAGTTAATCTTTTTAAAGAGATAAAACTTTTAATGTTACCACCATATTATGTAATAAATGATAGCCTATTTTTGCACAGAAACCCAATTGAAAATATGATTAATGCTGTCAACACAGTTCATAGAATTTCTTGAGACCATTACAGCCTTATCAGGCTATGAAACCCAATGTTAAACGTGTCAGTGCCAATACTCAGGTCGCTCTCCCTACTCCTGCCTCTGACTAAGCTATTGTTTATAACCAAACACCAATGCAGCAGAACACATAGCTCATCTTACCTTTTAAGACAAAATCAAATAGAGTAAAAGAAACTAAAATGATAAAAGGAAAGTGTATTTCTGAATACTTCTGGCAATAAATGCATATGACACTTTTTCAGCCAGCTTTCAAACACATTGAGCACTCACTGTGGGATCTTTTGTTGTTGTTGTTGTTTTTTGGGTCGGGTCATGGGGTCTGAACTCTGGGCCTGGGCGCTGTCCCTCAGCTCTTCAGCTCCAGGCTAGCGCTCTACCACTTGAGCCACAGCGCCACTTCTGGCTTTTTTCTTTTTGCTTATGTGGTGCTGAGGAATCAAACCCAGGGCCTCAGGCATGCAAGGCAAGTGCTCTACCACTGAGCCACCTTCCCAGCTCTGTGGGGTCTTTTTTACACAAGAGATGGAGACTATAATAACACAAGAGAAGTCAAGTTCCTTTTCAAATTGAGATTTTGTTCCTGAAAGCTAACTTTCTCAGTTCTCATGAACCAACTTTTTTCCCTTTCTCTCCCCTCCCCCCACCTCTTCTCTTTCTTCTTTTCTTATTTTATTTCTCTTCTTTTCTTTCCTCTAATTCCTTTCAAGTTGTTGAAGACTTTTTCGGTGCTGTGCAGATTGCTAAAAATAGGAAGATGAGCAACATAGTTTCTATCCTAATGGATATTAAAGTCTCTTAGAAAATACACAATTATTACAGTAAAAGAGTGAATATATACTTTGAATAAAATATGTGCCAAGAAGGACAATTTTTGGAGGCTATAATAGTGTATGATGGAAATATAATTTAGGTTAGGGATCAGATAAAATGTTTTCGAGAAAGATACATTTTAGCTGAGATTTGTATACGGAATAGGAGTAGACTAGGTGAAATACTTGGAGTAAGGTGATTAAGGTGGTTTGGTAGGAAACACATGAGGGAGGGAAGAACATTCTAGAAACTTGGGGGAATACCAATGATACTGAAATGTTAGAAAATTACCAAGCATTACAAGCCATGTGTTTCAGCTATGCTTCTGATTTGAATTATAGAAATCAGGGGCAATGGTGTAAAATTTGGCCTTAATTATTCTCACATGACAGAAATGTTAAAGATAGGCAATTACTTCCATTGGTTCATCTATCCATTAATATAGCCAGAGACCAAATTTATTCTATTTTTTCTCTTGTTTTTCATCCTTAAAATGGCTGCTGATGTCTCAGATATTAAGTACCAGAAAAAGTGAAAGCTGTAGCAGCATATCTCACATGGAAAAGTAAATATCTTCTCAATCCTCAGCACAATCTTCTGTCTGCTGCATGACTATCTGGCCATAATGGTAGGGAGTCCAGCCTCTCTGAAGGAGATTGGTAAAGAAAGGCCTAGGAAGGAGACTCATGTAGGGCTAGGCAAACAGTGATACTGGCCTTTCACACAAAGGTTTTATTCTTTATCTTTAATAACAAATATGATCTGGGCATAGTGGCTTGTTTCTGTAATCCCAGCACTCCAAAGGCAGAGGTAGAAGGGTCTACAAGCTCAAGCACAGCATAGACTACAAACAGCATGACCCTGTTTCCGTTAAAAGCGAATGAACAAACAGGATACATATGGATGGAGTACTTCATATACATATGTGAAAATAGAACAATAAAACCAGTTGAAATGTTTCTAATTAAAATTTAGGGACGATAAGAGAGAATATTATAGGAAGTAAACTTAATGTTGTATAGTGTATGTATGTATATGGAAATGTTATAACAAAGTCACTATCGTACAACTAACATATGCTATTAAAAATTACAAATAAACAAAAAGAATGAAGCCCTTAAGTGCTCTGAGAAATAGCATATTCATTTATATATGATGATATCTGTCAAGGAAACTGCCAGAATGGAAGAGGGAAGAGATACTTTAAGGTGATCGTTTGAAAGATATTGACCAGGTATAAGTACCTGACAGTGAGCTGAGGCATCAGGGAGCAGGGCAGTCTGGAACAAAGCAAGTTAGAAAAGCTCTAATTCTCAGGATGGTTGTGTGTAGCAAGTACACATGGTTGTCAATTTACATGGAAACTAAGGCCATTGTGAGATCTGAATTTGAACAAGCACATACTGGGGAATACATTGTCCCTAAATTAAAACCCTCTTCTCTCTCTTGGTGGATATTGAGAGATAGAACTTTTGGTCATTTTGCCAGATAAAATTACTTGTGGATCATTTTTCTTTATGGAACCTAGTTCTATTTAGTGTTGTAAAAATTAAAATCACTAAACATCCTCAGACCAACACATTTGCTCTTTTTCAGATGAAAAAGTAAATACTTTTGTGCTCACATGATAGCATGTAGCAGATAAAGAATATCCTTCAAGACATAAGGAAAAACCTTTAGTCACCCCTAAGTAAGGCAAATCAGGCTACAGAAGAAGGGGAGGGAATAAATTAAACCCACATCCTAACACAAATCTCATAGAAAACTATTAGAATTTCTCAGGCTTTTCTATACCTACTACTATTAGAATTCATTCCTGGACTGAGGTTTTTTTTTTTTTATTTCAACTTTCACATTAACAGTTCAATAATAAACCCTTGATTAAAGAAAAAGGATTACATTGAAAGGGTTGAAATAAGCTTAATTGTAGAGGTGTGATTAGTGCCACAGTAATAGACTCCCAGGTAATGATTTTTAAAATTTTTATAGGAAATGTTTAACAAGATGATTGCCTGACTATAAAATGTCTCTGTAGAAGAAAATAGTCTTTGAAAGCAGCATTGGGCCCTGTTACACTAATACATCCATGAATGGCAACAGTTCTTTTATAAGTTTTGATGAATGCTGGAATAGAAATTTTATTATAATGATTTTGGACCCAGAACTGTGAAAATAGCGGGCAGAATATGAATACTTTACCAGATCAATCAATTTTCATTTAAAATTCCACTTATTGTGTATGGTATCAAACTATGAAAATGTAACATTTCAAACTAGTGATTTCTGTCCTACCAAAATTGCAGTACTTATTTGGGTTTTGAAGTAGATAGGATCAGCATTAGAGACAGCATGGTACAACCAAAGCGGGGGAGGGGGACACTGAGATACAAAATTCCCATGTTCTGTCTCTTTTACATAGCCATTCTACCTGTACACATTCCCACGGGCTTAGTGAGGGAACAACCTTGAAGCAGACAGAACTCAGGTATTTCCAAGTTTTCATGAAATGCTCAGTCTATGCAGGAAAGGAAGTCATGAAGGCATGTAACTAAAACATCATCAATGGTGTGACCTCATGTTCCTTTGTAATTGAAACATGTTTGTGGAAGGATATAGAAGAACTCATCTCAGAGGAGGTTGATATACAAAGAAGCTGAGGGAAAGCTTCCAGGAAGAGTTTGCACACGAATTTAAGTCTTTAGTTATTATGAAATTTAGTTCATTTATTGGGGAAAAAGGTTTTAGGAAACAGTATGTCTTTTCAAAGTCTCGGGAAACTGGTCTCATCAGAGGATAAACAGTGGAAAGCCAATAATCAACTTTGGCTAACATGAGGAGGGGAAAATGATGGAAGGTTATAGGATGCCTCAGAGAGGGATTCCTATTCAGGACCCCTCATTCAGGAGCTCAAACTTAAAAAGACAACTAAGAAGCATCTGGAGGTACTATGGTTCCATTTAGATTTGAAATAATTCACTTGTCTAACTCCACGTAGGATGCACTTTCCAAAGGCTGTTAAGTGTATGGTGACAATGAGGCTGAAAGAAAGAAATTAGAAAAGAACCAAGGAATATTTGGGAGGGTGAGGGGTGTAGCTTTGTGGTACAACAATTGCCTAGCATGTGTAAGTAAGTCCTTGTGTTTGATTCCCAACAGTGAAATACGATGAAAAACTTTTGGGGAAGTAAAATCTGTGAAAGTACGCAAAAGAAGAAGCAAAAAGAGGGAGAGAGAGAGAGACAGAGAGAGAGACAGAGAGAGAGGAGAGAGAGAGAGAGAGAGAGAGAGAGAGAGAGAGAAGAGAGGGAAGGAGAGAGAGACAGGGAGAAACAGGGAGACAGAGACAGAGAGAGACAGAGACAGAGACAGAGAGAGCATTGAAGCTACTCTTCTAGTAATGCTGATGTGATGGAGAAGGTGACAAATGTCCTGACATGAGGAGATTTTTGTCTGTGGGTACCCAGGTAGAGATGTCATCAGAACACTGGATATGTGAGTCTGAAAGCCAAAGGAACTACAGCATGCTATTGTATTGGGAGAACAGTAGGCTGTTGAAACTGACTGTTAATAATCCCACTCAGGGAAAATATCTGGTACAGAAAGATCACAAGGCCTTCACTACATGATGGAGTTTCTTGATGAACAAATGAGAGACTTTGTGCAGATTATTACTGACTTCCATGTTCAGTTTTTATGACATTTTCACAATGACCTATGTTTTTCCCAGATTTTATGTTTTTATATTATGCTGCATTTTATTCTTTCATTATCATTGAAAAATGTTTTAAATTTATGTCCAGGAAATACTGATGATTATTATAAACAACTCGTACTCAGCTGTAAGGCAACTAGTTGCCCATCTTCCAGGACATGTCCTGGATTGGGTTTCCAAATGCTCCCAGCAATGCACAATTGATTGAGCTAAGTCAAGTGTTAATTTCTAGGTGCACAGTAACCACATGTAAATTCAAGGTAGATTGATTCTTATAGTTGATGAACTTGTAAGTCTAGACCTAAATGAAATCAATGTTTAGATTCTAATCAGGAAATAAAATATGTTTCTAGTTTCAGAAATTAATTTGAGCAGAACTATTGAGGCAATCGATGATGATTCTGTCAGTCAACTCCCATAGAAACTTGAAGGAAAAAATCAAGTTTTCCATAAAGCCAGAAGTCTAATCTCTTCTCATATACAACTTCCCACTTCTATCTAGAGATGATATCATAGTATATAGGAGGCAAAGTAGTGACCTGGGTGGCAAAGTACTGCTTCTCTAAATATCAAGAAGTTTAAATCCTAATCCCTAATCATGTTACAAAGCAAAGAATTAAAGTACTATGAATGCAGATAGAATTCAGGTTGCTAGTCAACTGACCTTATAATAGAAAGATTATCCTGGATTATCTGAGTGAGCCAATTAATTACGGGAATCCTTATAAGGAGAAAAGAAAAACAGGAAAGAGAAAAGAGAGAGGTAGAGAGAGAGAGATGGAGGGAGATTGAGAAAGCAAGAAAAGGGAGAAAAAGAGAAGTAGAGAGAAGAGACAAAAAGGAAAAACGGAGGAGAGGAAGAGAAAGAAGAGAGGCAATGCTGATGATGGTCATACTGATAACAGAAAAATCACAATAGAAAAATAACACTTACTACTTGCTGACTCTGAAGACATGAGCCAAGAGAACAGGAGCGACCTATTGAACAAGGAAAAGCAAGAAAATGTCCAGAACTTCCAAATGGAATTTAGATTTACTGACATCTTCAGTTACCTATGTTGGACATTAACCTCTGTAATTATAAAATAAATACTTTTGTTATCTTCATCCATAATTTTATGACAATATCAGCACTAGAAATCAACATAAAGCTAGGAGTATTACTTTCTAAACTGAAGCTACTTAGTGAAGTACCTGGAAATTGAAAACTAAGAAAATAGCCCTATTTAGAAGAGCATTAAGTTCCCTTTTTATTTTCAAATGGGTGATTCCTCCCGTTAATAGGATTCAGCTGCAGTAGAACTAGCTCCCACACCAGGCCTCTGACAGTGAGGGGTTAAGGACGCTACTCTCCCTATTGCCTTTACAATTTCCATTCTCTATCCATTGACATCATCAAATTTCTATACTTACCAAAAAAGAGATTTGAGTGGATACACCATATTCTTTTTTTTTTGGGGGGGGGTCCGGTCTTGGGGCCTGAACTCTGGGCCTGGGCGCTGTCCCTCAGCTCTTCAGCTCAAGGCTAGTGCTCTACCACGTGAGCCACAGCCCCACTTCCGGCTTTTTTCTTTTTGCTTACGTGGTGCTGAGGAATTGAACTCAGGGCCTCAGGCATGCAAGGCAAGCCCTCTACCACTGAGCCACCTTCCCAGCCCCACACCATATTCTTTATACTGAGTTTGTACCATTCTTTTTATTTTCAACTCCAACTGTCTAGGCAATAACAATTACTTCTTAGCTACCCAGTCTTTAATCCATCTTTTAAGATGGGATAAATTCCTCAGCAAGATTAATGGCAGGAACTAAGAACTTATAAGACCAAGAAACACAGGAATTTTAAGAATTATAGATAGTATTTTTAAAAGCTAAAACTATAATGGAAAGGAAGTTTCTTTTAGTAATAGGCTCTTGACATGGTTATTCCCAGCCAAGTATTTTTCGGTCCAATTACTAAGTGAAATAGCTAAGCTACAAAGGATGAAAGACATAGGCTATAGACAGAATGGCAGGCACACAAGTTTTCAAAACATAATTTTGGTATGACTTGGACAGTTGGAATGTTAGGAATGGATTTATAACATCTTCCTTTAATCTTCCCAATGGTAATTGATATTCATTTGAATGATTATATATTTTAAAAGTTTTTTTTATTTCTATATTAAGTTATTGATTCTTTTCTTACCGTGTCTACTGACTAGAACATTCAGCTGGAAAGAATTATTTTTTTTTGCCTGGATTAAATATGAATGGATAACTCAGGCCCATTTCAGGCTCAATGAACATCTTGAACTATTTTCCAAACATTTGGGATTTGGCAAAAAAGAAAAAAAAAGTTTTACTCAGTAATTTTCTGCTTAATTTCTAAATCCTTGTGTACTTTAAGAGGGAATTTAATCCGTATGTTTCTGATTCATTTACCATTAACTAATTCTTTTTTGCCATTTTTTTTTTTTTGGTAGGAGAGATGTTTTAGGGACTTGAGCAAACTCCTTCATAGATGAACAAAATGAGATAGCTTCATTTTGCCACAGGAAATCATATCAAATCAAGGGCAAGTTCTACATATATGTCAGCATCCAGTCTTCATCAAAAGAAAACAAAAATAAACGTGTTTCTTCCTAAGGTAGAAAGTGTTAACAAGCTTAGAATAACATCAGGAAGTCCAGATTCAAAAATATTCCCTCACTGGCCTAAAGCAAGTTTGAGGGAAAAAAATAGATAGCTCTTTATTTCAGGAGTGAAAAGAAGATACAGAAAAGTATTTTTAGTACCTCCAAGAAGGATTTTTATGATTATATACATAGTGGAGAGGAAGAGAAAATGAGGGAGTCAAAGAGAAAGATGAAGAAGAAAACTTTGAATATTTCTGGAAAAATGAGCAGCATATAATGCTCATTTGCTCATAAAAGACACATAGATCCAAAATTACTAGTGCTACTGAACTTGGATAAAATCAGAATTGACAACAAATTTTTCATATAGTATAAAATAATGTAAGTGATGTAATCAATATTATTCAATGTCCATCCTTAATGTATTTGGAACTTTATTTTATTTTTTTATTTTTTTTGGGTCTGGTCGTGGGGCCCGAACTCTGGGCCTGGGTGCCTGGGTGCTGTCCCTTAGCTCTTCAGCTCAAGGCTAGTGCTCTATCACGTGAGCCACAGCGCCACTTCCGGCTTTTTTCATTTTGCTTATGTAATGCTGAGGAATCGAACCCAGGGCCTCAGGCATGCAAGGCAAGCCCTCTACCACTGAGCCACCTTCCCAGCCCCTGTATTTGGAACTTTTTAAAGTTACCGTTATAGGGACTAAAGGCATGGCTCAAGTAGCAGAACACTTACCTAGTAAGTTCAACTCCTAGTACAGTAAAAAAATATAGTAGAAAGAAAAAAAAAAACCATAGAAAAAAAAAAAACCATATCAAACTTCTTCAGTTTAATTCTTGTTTCTTCGCAACTGTTTGCATTATTTATATTAATTCAGGACCGAGAAATGCTAGTTAAAAGGCATTGCATCATTATTTGATGTATGTAAGGGTTTTGATTTATGTATAAGGTTTTAAATAGATTTGTGTCCAAGTGCATAGGTATAAAATTTCTGGCATCAATGTGACTTAATTTCTTCTTTTCATCATTAATATTGAAGCTAAATTGAGTTGAATTAAAAATAACACCATGACTAAGTCATAGAAAGCTTTAGAGAACTGTATAACTGAATTGTTATCAATTCAACCTGAATTGAAAATTTATCCAACACTTTGATGGTGAAAAATTATTACACTGGATTCTAAGCCTAGTTACTGAGTTTAAAAGTCTAACACCATAAAATTTAGAAAATGAGATGATAACAAACTTCCAGTTCACAGTTTATAATTATAATAAACTACATATCTTTTGTAAAAGTGCCTGCCTTAAAGCAATTTTATGTTTAGAAAAATTTAAAACTAAGATGAAAAATAATTCAAGCTTCAAGCTCCAGACCCAATCTCTCAGGAACATTCTCTTGGTTTACATTGAATTATTTTAAATCCTATATTCCAGTGAGATACCAACGGTGTCAGTCAATGTGTGAGCAGTCCCGGCATTTCATAAAAATGACATGTCAACCATAAGAAATGACAGAGAAGGAAATCATGAAGAGTTATTTTAATGCTGCAAAAGTAGTTTATTGTTTTTAATACCTCTACATGGCTATCTTACATCCAAATTAATAATTTTAAAATGAAATATTTGATACATAGATATGACTTGGATTTTGTAAAAGTTGTAAATGGATGAGGTTTGTCTTATTTTATATATCTCAAGGGAAACTTGACTGAATTTAACACATATCAAGCTCCAAGCAGTTGACAGGGCTATTCTTATTATGAAGCTGTGTTCACCCTCTAAAATAATGGAGCTGTAGCTCCTTCCAGAAAAGAAGCATTCAGGTATTAACAAAGAACAGAAGTCAGAAGGGTGTGTGTGTGTGTGTGTGTGTGTGTGTGTGTGTGTGTGTGTGTGTGTGTGTGTGTGTGTGTGTGTGTGTGTGTGTGGTAAGAGAGGTAGAATGGCAAAAACAAATACCTTAGTGTCCAGTTTGGGAGGGGGAGTTGGGAGGGGAGGGAAAGTGGGAGAAAAATGAAGGAAGGGGTAACAACTGACAAGAAATGTAACTGTAACCCTTCTGTACATCATCTTGAGAAGAAGAAGAAAAGAAAGAAGAAGAAGAAGAAGAAGAAGAAGAAGAAGAAGAAGAAGAAGAAGAAGAAGAAGAAGAAGAAGAAGAAGAAGAAGAAGAAGAAGAAGAAGAAGAAGAAGAAGAAGAAGAAGAAGAAGAAGAAGAAGAAGAAGAAGAAGAAGAAGAAGAAGAAGAAGAAGAAGAAAAGAGTAGGAGGAGGATGGGGGAGGAGGAGGAGGAGGGAAGGAGGAGGAGGAGGAGGGGGGAAGGAGGAGGAGAAGGGGGGAAGGAGGAGGAGGGAAGGAGGAGGAGGAGGAGGAGGAGGAGGAGGAGGAGGAGGAGGAGGAGGAGGAAGAGGAGGAGGAGGAGGAGCAGCAGCAGCAACAACAACAAAATAACATGCCAGGTGCTGGTGACTCACGCCTATAATCCTAGCTATTCAGGAGGCTGAGATCTGAGGATTGTGGTTCAAAACCAGCCCAGGCAGGAAAGTTTGTGAGACTCTTATTTCCAATTAACTACCAGAAACCTGGAAGTGTTGCGGTGGCTCAAGTGGTAGAACGCTAGCCTTGAGCTGAAGAGCTGAGGGACAGAGCCCAGGCCCAGAGTTCAAGCCCCATGACTGACAAAAAGAAAAAGAAAAAGAAAAGAAAAGAAAAACAAAACCAAAATAACATGCCTGGTTCCAAAAAAAGAAGGAAGGAGAGATAGTTAGAAGACAGAATCACAAGGTCACCTGGCAAGAGGAAAGAGTAAGGTAGTAGAGTAAATTTATTTTGTAATCCCCCATTCTTGCTGCAATTATAGAGTCCTATGAGGCCTGTCACACTCTTGAGGGCTGACACTAACTAATTTGTGGGGTGGATTGTCCATACATGGTCACTTCCCGCTGGGCTCCTTTTAAAGACTCCACAATCAAGCTCTCAATCTGTTGAGGAAATAGCTTCTTTGGGAAATAAACCATATTCATACCATATCAAGAACTGAGGCCATTTCTACTATTTTGATGCTAGAAAATTTTGATGTAATAAACATTCTTTTATTGTGATGGTTTATTTAATTAAATTGGATTTCTAGAGCTGGAGGTGATGAAGGGTTTACATTTGAGATTTTCTAGTAAGGATCACAGTGAGAGAATGCATCATCATCATGTACTCTTTCTTTGTCCACTTCACACTTCAAAACTCAATTCTGCTAAAGAGAGAACCATTCTTTTATACCCAGAATTGGTGAGGAAGGAGAAATTAAACTTAGAAGTTGTTTTTCTCAAGGATTATATAATTATCTCTGCTTCATGTGTCTATTAATAGTGCATCTGTTTGATAATTATTGGTGTATCATATTTACAAATATTTTCTACCTTCTGAGATGAAGTTGTCCAAATGCATGCTTTTTTTTTGTTTTGTCTTGTTTTGACATTCCTTTCTCCTGAAATACTATTGACAAGAGTGGAGAAAATAAAAGGAACAAGGATGCTGACAGTGAGCTAATATGAATAACTAGTTCCAACAGAGAAATAGTTGGTCAGAAAATTAGACAAGAGCTAGGCCCTGTGGCCTTGGCCTCTCTAAATAAAGACTTCACTGGGGAAACTACCATAGTTTGGTGAGCAGAGAGGTGCCTAAAGCCTCATAGAACTGGCTTTATGACATTACAGTATAATAAAATCTTATTCCAGTCATTTTGAGAAAGAAAAAAAAAAACCTTATTCTAGCCTTTGTGAACATGATACTCTCAGGAACAAGATGTGCCTGGATATCTAAGTTAGTGGTATTTGTCAACTTTTAAAGCAAGAAGGCAAAGGAAACAGAGAGAACAGAGACTGCTTTGGGCCCCCCCAAAAGTACACATTTTCTACCGCAGTCCAGGCAGATCCCTGAAGATGTGGGGTGGAGACAGTGAAGGAAATTTTTGTTTGGCTTGTAAGTAGTTCACTCTATTTGCTCTCATGATCAGGGTGAAACTAGGACAAGCGATAATCCCATTTTCCTGTTTATGAACTATCTCACTTCCTTAGATTCTATTTGAGTTTTATGGCTATCTATAGAAGTGGAAATTGAGTTGAAGCCAAGCAGGTCTGGCCTTATTTCCCATGGGCTTCTGCATCACCATATGAGATCTGCCAGCAGGCGTAAACTTTTCAGTCCACAGCAAAGGGACTTGGCAGCACCATCACTAAGCCTGTCCACTTACCCAGCACCACTGGGGTCAGGAAGGGGCAATTCATGTGGGCATAGAATGTTCCTCAAGTGTTGCTTCAATTCTAATTTTAATTGTGTCTAATTCTCAGAAGTTCCTTACTAGTGATGGTGACATTAAGGTGCTGGCTACAATTCTGTGTGTCACATGCACGACTTCTTAACCCATGGTTATGCCAGCACACTGCTTACTACATTACCTGATCCTTCCCAGTGGCAAAAGTATTTATTTTGGATGTTGTGGAGTATTCAGAGGCCCTCAAAATAGTTTTCTGTCTAAACCATGTGTTGAATTTAAAGACAATCCTGTACATTTCTAAGAAACTATTCTAAAAGCAGGTGTATAAATGGTGATAAAGAGAACTGTTTGGAACTACTTTTAGGGAAATCATCCTACTTTGAAGAAAGAGATGCGCTCCTTAGATAGGTTCTTCTTCAACTCAGTCTTTTTTGTCTATAACCTTATTTACATGCACAATTTGTTTCTCATCTTCCTTTTAGATAATAAGGCATTCTTTTCCTTTCCATTGCTGAATTTGAATAAATTCTTTTTTTTTTTTTAATTTGTCTGTCTTGGAGCTTGAATGCAGGGCCTGGATGCTGTCTCTGAGCTTTTCTGCTCGAGGCTAGTGCTCTACCACTTTGAGTCACAGTTCCACTTCCAATTTACTAGTGGTTAATTGGAGATAAGAGTCTCTGGGCAGGCTTTGAACTGTGTCCCTTAGATTTTAGCGTGTTGAGTAGCTAGGATGACAGGCCTGAGCCACCAGTGCCCAGAGAATTCAACAGTTAAATTCTATTCATGAACTATTTTCTTTTTCAATTTTCTGTTTTACTTCTTTATCAGAGAGATACAATATCTTGGAGAAAAGAAGAAATATCCTGCATGCTAAACAAAATTCTCATTATTCCACATTTTCTTATACCGGCCTCTCTCCTGTCATTCTTATTTTATTTAGATGTAGTATCAACTTGTCTCTACTGTATTTTATTCATGTATTTATAGGCTGAATTACCACTTCATGCAAACAGTTCTTGAAGAAAAGTCCTAAATTGTAGTGTGCAGTGAAGATTTTAGACATAGGTTTCTGTTGTATCTGACAATGTTTTTGAAATGTTCACCTGAGTTCTCCTTGCACCAAACTGCCTTATTGTCTTCAGTCAGCTCCTGTATTGCCGAGCCCTTTACTTTGTAAAATGTTGATATTTAGCCATCATTTTTTCTATTTCCTAAACTTTCTGTGTCATGCTGCTATCAGACTTTTGATCCCACCAGAAATGGTAGTGTAACTTAGTAGATCTGGTAAAACTATGAGGCATTGTGCCAACCTCTCTTTCCATCTTGGTTTTCCCAGAATCTTGTGGTCATCTCCATCTGGCTGTCTTCTAGGAAATTTTACTCCCATACACTGCCCTAAGTCAAGATATTAAACAACAAAAAAATGAAAGGGATAGTTCCCAATATGAAATTTATTATTTTCCTGGCCTCTTCCTCCAAACTTGATTCTTCTCTTATTAATGCCAATTCATTCAGGTGAGTATCTTTAATCTGTCATCCAAAATAGAAATGCAAATTTTAGTCATTTTTGAATGCTTCTTCCCCTTGGCTTTCATTTCTACATAAACACCAAGGATTGTTCACTTTAACCCATAAATAATCTTGAGTCCATTTTTTCATCCCCATAACTACATGCACTACTTTAATTGAAGCCCAATGCTTGGAAAAGTTCTCACAACGTTCAGGACTATATGCCCAAATATCCTCTTACAATGAACATGACATTGCATCCAAATACAATTTGGTCATCATTTCTTTCATGGTAAAATTGCCACTTGGTCTATTTCTTGTCTTTAAAAAAAAGATCACACACACACACACACACACACACACACACACACACACACACACACATTGTGTTAGAGCTCTGTGCACTGTCCTTGAACTTTCTGCACAAGAATAGTCTTCTACCATTTCAGCCATAACTCCACTTCTGGAAGTTAATTGGAAACACAGTTTCAGGGACTTTCTTGCTCAGTCTGGCATCCAATCATGATTTTCTGATCTTAGCCTCTTGAGTACCTAGGATTATAGGCATGAGCCATCAGTGCCCAGCAATTTCATTACCATCATCATATGTGGCTACCTTCTTCATGCCTGGATATTCTGCAATGCTGATTTCTTCATAATTCCTCTCATTTGTTAGGCTGTTTATCCTGCCCATGTTTTTGCTAAGTATAATCACCTCTACATGGAATGCTCACATCAATTTCACTAACTCCCACTAATATTTGAATATATTTCTTGGGTCAACTTCTAAGAAATTTCCATTGATCTTTACCCATACCTCTATTGAACAGGGATAGCTTTCCTTTTACTTCCATAATAAGTAACCTTTGTATACATTTTCCATATTTGCCATTTTATCTTGTAACTCTGCTTACGCCTGCTATTGACTAAAAGCACTATATTTAGGTTTGGATATGTGTGAATATGTGTGTGTGTGTGTGTGTGTGTGTCTGTGTGTGTCTGTGTGTTTCTGTCTACCTGTCTCTGAGGCATTTATCAGTAAGTTTAACATATAGTATGTTGGGGTGGATATAAAATGCTCTGAGTACTGGATTACATATGTTTGGACCTTATAGATAGCACAGAAGTATTGTTTATGACTAAAACATCCATATGTGTTATGAATAATGTGTTAATGAATTTTAGCTAAAATGGGTTTAGCAATGGGTTTAGCAATTATAAAATTTAATAGTTTAGGAATGTAACAGTAATGATCTGAGAAGCAGATGCCAGCAAAAAGTACCATGGTGGCTAAATGCCAGGCCAAGGGCAAGCACTGTGAGCATAGGAATTATGTCCTTTTAATTCACTGTTTGTATGCTCCTTGCTTAGCACTGAGCTTGGCCTAGAGAAGTGGTGAGTAAATGCCTTCTAAGTGAAGGAATAATGGAAAAGGATGTTACCATCTTCTACACGTAGCCCCTGTGAGAATAGCAAAAGAATGGAGATATTCCTTGTTTCCTGTTTTGTTTTGTTTTCTCACCTCTGCCAGCACCAACATGATGGTGTGAATCAGGAATTTACAATAATGATAGAATGATGTGATTTTGATGGAGTTGGGGTTACTTCCCCAGAGTCCAAGACCTTAGCACAACTGACGCTACTGCTGTGAAAGCAGCCTTAGAACTTTGATCTCAGCCTCTAAAAACATCCTTGTTGTAAATAAGCAACACATCTAATAATAACCATATCACCTGCTCATCTAAGGATTTCATGTATGTTTAATTAATGATTGTGAACAAATGTCACCATAGCTGCCTTGTCTAGACAGGGGACAATTATATCCTCTACTTATTTTTTTCCTGCTTGATGGATATATAAAGCTTTCAGAGAAGGTTATTAAGGATTCAGATAATTAAACATGTATTTTTTGACATTAAGGACAATTTATATTTGAAAACAATTAACTTGAGTTACTTATGTGTTCAAAGATTTAATTTCATAGAAACCTTTAGAATGTACAAAGATAAATATTCCAGGATGTTAACTGTAACACTGTTAAAAATTGTAAAAGCCTAGAAATTGCTTAGATATCCCATCATAAATTATGGTACATGTTCTCAGCAGAAGTCTAAACAGTATTTTAAAGAAGTAAATCTATACCCATCAATGCACAAAAGTGCAAGATATATCTTAAGTACAAAAATTGTAGAATTATATGGTGGAATATTTAGTAGGAAGTAATCTTGTGAATAATAATGCAGATTATGTGACTGAACACATACATTCTAGCCCTAGCAGAGTTAAATTTTCCCTGGAAGAATTCCTTTAAAAAATGTCAGCATCTGTTAATTCTGGGGTTACTTTAAGTACTTTAAAATGGTTTTACAATGATCACACATTGACTTCATGAAAGAAATAGATAATTTCTGTGTTGTTCAAATTCTATGGCATATTTTATTTTAACTTCTAGAAAGTAATGTTTTAGAAGACTTAAAAGAAGCAACTTTTTTTAAAAAAAGACTAAAATGTAGTTATTTACACTGGGTTCCAGTGGTTCATGCCTACACTCCTAGCTACTCAGGAAGCTGGGATCTGCAGGATCACGGCTGTCCAAGCCAGCCCACACAGAAAAACCTTCAAGGGTCCAGCTATAATTCACCAATTAAAAGCTGGGCTGGAAATGTGGCTCAAGGGGTGGAGTGCTGGACCTGAACAAAAAGACAGAGCTGGTACTCTCAAGACTTAGGACTTGGAGAAAATGGCCCATTCAAATATGAATACTGCTTCTCATATTTTCATGTCTGTTTAAATAAAAATTAAATATAAGTAGGCAAGTAGTCCTATTTTTCTTTCTCTACAGATCAGGATAATATTAAAAATATTTAATAACCCATTGGTTGATCCAAAGAGACATAGCTAGTAGTGGCAGGGATCCAGTCTTTTAGGTTCTGGACTGTGGAAGATGTTGTAATGTTTGAGAACGTCTAAGATAGTTCACATTGAATAAGTGAGGAAGTGCATTGGAACTGGAGAAGGAAAATGATTTACCTACCAATTTGTGGGTAGCTTTCATTGAATTTTAACAGTTATCATGGCTCGGTCATTTTTTTCTAATCCTGAACCATATTGGCTTCAGAGCCTTTCCCTGAACAAATGAAATCCTGTACGTAATGATTTCTTATGTTTACATGCACTTTTTAAAAATTTATTTCTGATTTCTTGGCTATTTTCCATTCTCTCTCACATCTCTGCCTATTGATTCTTTTCTTCAAATTTTTCTTTCAAACTCATTGAAATGTCACCTCTCTGTGTAAAGTCTTACATGGAGTTGATCTGTCTTAATCTAATAAAGTTATACTAACAGATATCATAGATGAGGTATTCTTATCAATGCAGAATTTATTGTAAGTTCTAATAGGTTAGACTTCATAGATCAAAGCAATAGAAGACTTTGTGTCTGGCGAGAGTTTATTTTCAGGTTCACAGGCACTGTCTCTTACTGTGTCCTCACAAGGCCGCAAAGGTAGACAGTTTTCTGCAGCTTTTTAATAAAAGTACTATTCATGATGACAAGGCCAAAATGACTCAATTACCTCTCCAAATTCCTACCTACAAATATCAGTACTTTGAGAAAGGAGAGTTTAACATGTAAGTTCTAGAAGAACATATAACAAGGTCCTAATACTAATCAGATTCTATACTGTCTCCAAAAATGATGACGAGTCAACCACTGTGTTACACACTTTTAAAAAATTGGGTTCTGTTAGATCACGATTTTATTTTACTAATGTTGTATTTCTAGCAACTGAGTTAGTGCATTTATTATATGAACAAATTAATAGTAGTGGAAATCAGAAACATGGTAGTAATTAGAACTTTCTCCAGATTCTACCTTCTCCTTCTTCTGGTTGCTAATATACTGCATACATGAACTTATTCAGCTTCACAACAACCAGTGTACAAAATTTTCACCATTCATCAGTGAAAATTCATCGGTGTTGTAGATAGGTTCAGCTTCTGCAGTTGTAATAACAGAGGCAAGATGGGATCTGTGCAGTGTGAAAAAAATATGAATGATGGACTATGAATAATGTCATTAGTTACTCAGAGAGCTTCACGAGAAATACACAAGAAATACAAAAGTGGCTTTCAAACCCTAGAAACTGTCACATGATGAAAATCTTCCATCACAGAGTGGCCTGTCAGTCCCTAAAGGATACTTCTATACTGGGTATTAAGTGCACCCTGTTCTGGACAGGGGAAAGTATACTAGTTAAATATAATTAAACAGTATCTATTAGGAAGACAGTTAGCTTCATAAATACATAAGCAACTCAAAAAGGAGTAAGTATTCTGATAGAGTATCCAGGCCAGGGTGAAATTGAAATTACTAGATTTCTCTATTAAGTTACTAAGAATCTGAAAATACATGTGTGTGTACATATATCCATGTGGATCCATAAACATGTATGAAAATAATAGAAAATACCATTGCATGTCCTATAACTTAATAAGAAGTTTACTTATGCTAATATGTGGTCATTATAAGAACTTTAGGGATCAGATACTATTATTATCTCTCTTTTAGAGATAAGCAAATTTACAGCCCAAATTTGTCATTTATTTAAAGTCATCTAGTTAATGCATGATAGATTAAAAATCTTAGCTCAGTAATATAAATTATAGTTTTCTTGTTTAACTACCATGCTATTCTCTATTTTTAAACCATAGTTAACAACTACTGAACTACTCATAGGTTCCAGGCACAGTTCTAGCCTGTAATAATGAATAATTGAAATACATTAAGAGGCACCAAGGATAAAGAGAACACTCAATAGGTGTTAGAAAACTGTGGGCTATGTACTACTTTAAACACAGCTTCAAAGAATATAAAATCTCAAGCCTAGTTTAAAGTATCTTAATTCACTTTTTAATAAATTACATAAAACTAGGAAGTGATGGGTCTATGATTTAAATTCCAGAATCTAGCCGCTCTCAAATAATCAAGAATTACACCCCAATGTTTGATATTTCAAGGGTAGGGGCAAACTAACTTTGGTAAGTTCAAATCTCAGCTGCATCTACAACTACTGGTTGTCTGACTCCAAGTGTGTCGCTTACCATTCTGTATTATATATTAAAGGCACATAGATAAAGCATATATGACTTGGAATTATGACTAGAGCCTGACAGCCTAGTAGTTCTAAGTCCTTTCTAGGACAAGATCCTTCTCTGTCCTTCCCCCTCCAAGTTCTGCCTAATGGAATTGGATTCTTCATGATGCTCAACAGAGTCTTTAGCCTCTGGTTAGAAAGGGGGAGGATAAGGTTTACTCCTTTCCTACTGGACCATATACAGCCTCCTCTCTCCAACACACATATCTTTCTCTGGACTTCCCCCAACTCCTACTTGTGGCCCTGGAAGAAGGTGGAACTATTTGCCTAGAAGGAGGAGGCCATGGACGCCTGGTTCAGTGAGGTACTGGAGCATTAGCCTCTTGTCTCTCTCTACACTGTGAGCATCACCTCTTGTGGCGGCAGCAGCGATGAAGGACAAATGAGAGACTTCTCTTGAACTATGACTCTGAACCAGTTGCACAGCCCAGCCATCATGAGAACTCTGACATAATACGAGGACTGGCCTCCAATAATTTCTGTATTTTTAAATATAGCTTTTGTACTCAGCCTCTAGGTACCTGATTTCTGGGGTTCCTTGTAGGGAGATGAAATGGTAACCAGAGTTTAGATATTCTAGAGTCTCCGAGTTTCATATCTTCTAATACCATCCACACTAATTCTGATTCCTAACAACTAATTAGGGTAATCATATCAAGGATAACACACTTAAAATCTATTCTCTGACAAAACATTTTGGGGCCTTTTTTTCTATGGGAGTAGAGGTAGGGATTGAACTGAAGGGCTTTCTGTATGCTAGCCAAGTATCTGTGGGGCACCACTAAAAATCCCCTTATTCTCTGACTTAGCTTTACATTTGTAAGCATGGCTTACATCTGATTGGCTGGGATTCCAGTTAGGATGGGCTTGATAATATTAAGACCATGCCCTTTAATAACATTTTAAAATTTGATTGTCTGGAATGTTGGTAATTTACAAGGAATTTCATCCTCATTTATTTTTAAAATTCTGATTAAGAAGGTGGTTTTCTTAGCAGTGTGTTGAAGTCCTCATCTCTCTTACATTCACTACAAACTCCTCAGGGTAGAGAGATATTTATTGGTTCTTACTTAAGTCACATTTAACAAAAGGTCAAAATTCTTTCCCAGTCTGCATTTTGAAAGGGTGAAGCTATAGCCTCTATTCATCTTTATAGGCAATACTTGAGCTGATCTCAAATTTGTCAACATTTTGAACAAGGTGTTCCTTAATGTTAGTGCAAGTACTTGAAAGAAAAGTGGGTCATTTACTTCAAAGCTGAAGCTATAGGCTATTAATGTGCTGTACTGTGCCGAATCAAAATCTCTTTTCATGTTTCAAGTGAAAAATTTTAAGCAGCCATATGTTTGTCATTGTAATTGATACCACAATACTGCTATCCCTTAGCTCTTTCATCCTCAAATATCCACAGGATAAACATTTCCCTTAGTTCTCAGTTTCTAGTTCTTGCACTGAAACCCAGTTCTCACAAATTGAGGCTGCAGTTCCAAGTAATTAAAAACTACAGACTGCAATGAATAGTACCAGAGCTTTGTTTTTACAATGTGAAACAAGAATATTTGCTGTTATTACCTCCATGTATTTATGAATAGAAGTCCCTATTCCCACTGTAGCCAAATCAAATGAGTTTGTGGATTTTATTCATCAGAATTGTGGTTAATGCAAGCCTCAGCAATGGCATTTGTTATGGCCTGCTCAGGACTGCTGAAGAGCAAGCTTTGTGATTTACCTGCCTCAGTATGTGATCAAGCATCTCCATTATTGGAATAAAATGAAAACTTTCAAGATCATAGTCATGCAATAGAGGAGACAATTTTACCTCAGCACTAATGCACAAATGGTACACTAATCTACAGTAATTCTGTTATTGCATTTGGAAGCAATTCCTCTATTCACTCAGAGATAACTGTTACAATACAATAGGCTTCCTCCTGCCTTTTCCCCACAGTGATCAAAATGCACTGATCATTGCAAAGAAACCAAGCAGTGGTGTTTCCTTTCTATGAGAATTAACAGGTGCTTGGAGACTATAAGGAGGCTTGGTCAGTGTTATTTGGGTATAGTGAAGCATACACTTGGGCTGTAAAACATTCAAGCAGAACATGCATGCAGAGGAGAATATTGCCTTCTTCAGGTTTTGGCTGAGAAATCCAAAGACTCTTAGAATTCAGTAAATCCCATCGGGGCAACTCTGGCTCAAGAACTGAGCTACCTGGATGGTTTCAGGATGGTCATAGAAGAGGAATCACTTGCTTCACAAATATTCCCCTTTCACCCTTTCCATTATAGTTTTCACCCACTGAATTGGACATATCCTGTCTTCTTTTGTTTGTAGTGAATGCATAGTAACTTTACATACTTATGAGGTACAGTGTGATATTTTAATACAGGTCAGCTTCTATTTTAAGGTTACATTCTGTTTCCAGACTTAAATCAATCTTTCAGGGCAGACTAAAATTAATTTAATTTGAGAAAAGTGACTAAAATACACTACTAATTCCCATTCATAATATGCATTTGTGTTACCATTTTTACAAGAGAAAAATCCTTCCATGATTGTCCACAAACTATCTTATAATGGTTTCAAATACTATCTACCTAGAATTAATGAAAGAAAGTAATTTAATAGATGATAAACATGAGATGCCTATACAGTTTTCATACCACATTGTTCTAATTTTCTGACTACATTACAAAATGGCTCCTTTTCACAAATATTTTTGGCCATTCTGACCTTCATTTTAATAAAACAAAGCATATCATGTGCAAGTGACAGTTGACATCATTGGGTCTCTTAGTTAAAAATCCCTGTTCCATGTTAAACATGTAGTCTTGGGAATGTGATTCTTGTCACAGTATGGTGTCAAGTTTCGCACAAACAAACTAAAATAAACAAGAATGATGTAAAGCTTATCACTAGGGAAATTAGCAGTATCTCGGGAATGTAAAAGAGGAGGAGTTGAGTATCCACAGCCAAGAGAATTCAAAGAATGAAAATCCCAGGCTAATCATCCTAGACAGTTTGACTTGATTTGATTAAAACATATGCTATTAGCTGGGTTCTGATGTCTCATGCTGTAATTCTAGCTTCTCAGGAGGCTGAGAGCTGAGCATCACAGTTCAAAGCCAGCCAGAGTTTCATACAGTCTTGAGAAAAATACCAACTGAAAGAACAAGGCCTTGTGTTCAAGCATCAGAGCACGCAAACACACACACACACACACACACACATACACACACACACACACACACACACACTTTTAATGATTTTATATTTAAGTTTAAAAATAGTAGCAAATCAAAGTGCAACTCAATTCTTCACTAAACTGGGGAAAATGAGGCCACAATGTTTACTCAAACAAAAGAGCTAGGGCTGGGATGTAGCTCAGTGGCACAGTGCTTGTCTAGCAAGTACAATGTCCTGGATTCGATCCCCTGTACCAAAAAAGAAAAGAAAAAAGAAAGAAGGAAAAAAGAAAAAAGCTATTAGAGGAAAAAGGCCATTGGAAATTTTATTTCCATCTTAATACTTAGGTTTTTCTTTCCTGAAAGTCTCATGGCATAGTTCTGAACTGACATTAATACAGGAAAGTGAATTGCATGTATTCATGAAAGAAGGATAGTGAATTTATTTTGTATGCAACAGGGAAACAAAGAACATTATTGACATTCAGAGATTCAGGTTAGCAGAAAAACAAAACAAAACAAAAAACATTAATTTTCTTTCCTGTCTTAGTATTTTCAATACTTAAGTTTTGATACAGTGCTTTAGATTAAGTGCTAAGTAACACCCATGTGCCCGAATCCATGCTGTATTAATATGCAAAATAACTATAGCAAGATAAAACGTAGAGTGTAAATATTGAAAGAATTCTTTCCATGTTTTCTTTTTTCTTATGTTTCAAAAAAGCAAAATACATATCATCTACTGTCCTCTAGTTGTAATGGATGCCTCTTTGCATGTATTTTTATGGATCAATGGCCTGAGCACAGCAGTGGATACATGGAAATTTAATGTTATGCCTTAAGCAGCAAATAGTGTAACACACCACTCAGGAATCTGTACTTATAAACTCTTACTCTTCCTTTTGACCTTCTCTTCTTCAAATGAATGCAGGCAGGAGAGAGAGACAGATCTTCTTTTTAGGAATACCATTACAATACTGTACTTAATTTTTTTTGTCTCTCCCACTCCTTCATACTCTTTTTTTGTTAGGAAAGTTGACGCTTTGAAGTGAGGCTTGAATACTCAGAGAGACAAGTTCAGAGGATTGGTTTTAGACTTTGTAGCTTCTCAGCTTGAGTTGATATTAGGTAGCCCTCACTGCTGTCCACCTGAAAAGATTTGTCTTTTATTCCTCACCTCTTGGATGAAACACCACTGGGAATATCTTTGAAAGATTCATTGCTTTGTATTCTTAACATTGGACTAGCTTCTCAGCCTTGCTTTTCAGCATTGAGTTCAAGTTTGCAAAGTTATTATTTTAAGAGTTTTCACCAACCAGAATGCCTCAAGCAATGAATAATATAAAAAGAAAATGTGTTTTTCCTGCTTTTACAAATATCTCTTCAATAACTTTCTTATATGTAAATATAATTTCCTTAGCACTTTATTTTGAGGATACTGGCTAGAAAAGTATAGAAATGTTTATATAAAAATGTATGCTCAGAACATTTTCTTGTATTCTTGTGTTTTGGGTAACCATATAGAAAATAAACCTGGGAGGTACTTGCTTCTATGTTCATCTCTACTTTATTAATTCACTTACCAAACATATAATAAATATAAATCGCTAGATAGCAATAAAGACAATGATGTATTTAGAGAGTAATTTTAGATAGCTCAGAAAATATTAGTGATAAACAAGCTTATTTTAGATGCTTCAGGAGAAAGTTTCAAAAATCAAAATTCTTATAATGTATTAGGGTATATGAAAAAAAAATGACACCAAATAGGTGTCATTTGACTTTTGAGTGAAGATAACAAATCAGATCTTCAGCTCTCAAAGAATGAAGATACTCTAATTTACCAAATTTTGTTATTCATCTGTTATTTACATCAGGTTTGAAAAGTAGAATGTACTCCAAGTTTATATTAACTATCATTCAGTCCCAAAGACATTCAACACAAACAGCTCTGTTAAGTCTCATCATCCTGGTAAACATTGTTCTCATATGAAAGAGCAGCCATAGAATGGCTAAAACTTGCCTAATCTTTTTCAGAAGGAGCATACATTCTCCTCTTCTCGTATAATACTTAATATGTCCTGAGGAACACCTGGTACAGATTCAGGTTCTGTAGCATCTGTGGCTGTACCATTGGGGCTAATATCCTTAGGAAAAGGACTACAAAGTCAATTACTAATACTAAATTTTTGTTTTGCATGAAAAAGAGAAACCAAAGCAAATCTTAAAATTTCAAGGATTGGTAAGTATCAGAAATGTCACAAAATTTAGAACAATATCATAACATTTTTATTCAATAACTCTTTGCCTATATCTGTTATACTTTTCTGTAATTTGGCTGGATTCTCTAAATGCCTTTTTGTGGATGACTAATTTTTCTTCTGAAGACAGAAAGAGGATTCTGCATTACTTTTTAAGACTCTAGCATAACTGATTTTTTTTATTGATACTTTAACTTTTTTCCTTTTAGGTTCAAAGTAAATCCAGTAACACAATTTTATGGGGAAAATTTGTTTTATAAGATTTGTAAGACTTTTCCACAGATGAGCTTCTACCACTGTTCCCACTTTCTGCTTAATGAGAAATACCTTAGGACATGTCAATTTTACAGTCAGTCCCTGGCTCTGCACCATTAGGTCATGACACAAGATGAGTCACACAGTTGGTAAAGAGAGTGTTCCTGGAAACCAGTCATACATCACCACCATAGTAACTACAAGTCTCTTCCCTAGAAGTTAGTGAGACACTAACATTCTTCACTGGGCCACAAGCCAACTGTGGCCTCTAGCTAAAGTAGTGAAATGTATCAAATAAATTATCTTTTCATCAAGTCTCCAAATCCATGTAGTTGTCTCAGTGCCAGCCAACACAAGAAGGAGCCAACAGGGGAATCGCGATGGAGAAGGACAATGGTCTTACATAATTGCAGTTAAAATACTTACTTTTGCAACCTCTGCAAAATATGTAGCCATGTAAACTGTATTTCCCCCGAAGGCTGTGAATAGGCCTACTGAAATAAGGCCTTCTGAAGTTTTAAGTTTTGCTATTTTCATCCTAAATCCATGTATAGGGCCAAATCTATACAATTTTAAAATCATTGTATGTATCCTTCTAAATTAGTTGAGATGAAACTTGCTTGCCATAAAATTAGTCATTTTAAAATATGCAATTCAGCCTGGCACTGGTGACTCTACCTGTAATGCTAAATATTCAGGAGGGTGTGATCTGTGGATCTGAAGATCCAAGCTCAAAGCCAGCTGGGCAGAGTTATCTCTAATTAGCCACCAGAAAACTGGAAGTGGAGCTGTGTCTTAAAGTGGTAGAGCAGTAGATAATCTTGAGCAAAAGAATTCAGGGACAGAATCTAGATCCAGAAAATAAATAAATATACCATAATTCAAGAGTTTGCCTATTCAAAACAATGCAAGCATACCTGGGTCTAATTCCAAACCTCTTAGTTATCCCTGAATGAACCTCTATCCCTCTGGCAGCCTCTCCTAATTTCTTCTCCATATCGTTCTCACCAACCCTCTCACTTTCAGTCACTCAACTACTTTGATTTCTATGGATTTGCTTATTTTGGACACTTCATGCAGATTGAATCATATAACACATAGCATTTTGTGCCTGATTTCTTTCCGCTTAGAGTGTTTGCATGGTTTATTGATGAATCTGTATGTATTGGTACTTCAATTATTTGTGTGTGTGTGTGGCTGAATAATATTTCATTGTATAGACATACTGTACTGTTTACTCATTTATTCATCGAGAATTTACATCATTTTCCAGTACTTAGCTATTAAGTATATTTCTGTCTTAAACTTTGCATGCCCATACATTTTCAGTTGAGTATACATAGAAATGAATGAAATTGTTGAGTCATATGGAACTCTATTTTTCATTTTTTAATTGTCAAGGTGATGCACAGAGGGGTTATATCTACATAAGTAAGGTAATAATTGCATTTCTTGTCAAACATATTACCCCTTCCTACATTATTCTCCTACTTTCCTCTCCCCCAACCCCCCTCTCCAAAGTTGCACAGATCATTTCCAACATGTTGTCTTGTGAGTATTGCTGTTGCATTGGGTCTCCCCTTGTCCTTTGTCTCACCATTCTGTTGTTCTTCTTCACTTCCTTAATTCAAATAAACATATATACGATACCTGGGTATCAAAATCAAATACAGTGACAACAGAGGCTATACCACAGGGGGAAGAACATACAAAAGAAACAAGAAAATACATAGTACATTAAAAAGAACAATAACAAAGGAAAACCTCTTGGGTTCATGTCTTAGAGTTCATTTCACTTAGCATAATCTTATATGCTCATATGTATGTAGCTATTGAGCTATTCTGCTCATCTGCTAAGATTGTCCTAGAAGCATATTATTTATTGTAAATAAGGGAAACCATGGGATCTATGTTTCTATGTTTCATTTTTTAGGGAATTTCCAGACTGTTCTCTTAAGCAAATGTATCTTTTTACATTCCTATCAGTATAGACTGAAGGCAGCAATGTCTTCCCAACTGACACTTTCAATTATCCCTAGTGGGTGTGTATTGGCAATTCACAATGGTCATAACTTGTATTTCCCTAATAATTCATGAACTTGAACATCTTATATAGTGATAGACTGTTCTACATCTTCTTTGGAGCAATAGCTCTTTAACTATTTTGGCTTAAGTTATACATAGAATTATTTGTCATCTTATTGATTTGTAAGAATTCATGTATTCTGGATGCTAGAATGTAATATATAATTTGTCACCAATATCTCCTCAATGTAAGTTGCTCTTTACTTTTTTTGAATGAATACAATACAAGTCATTTTGGAGGTAATGGAAAAAGTGTGTGAGAATTTCTCTCTCTTATCTACTTTTCTGAATCTTGAATTTGTAGAATAAATCCCATTTGATTATGGCATATAAGTCTCTAAATATGTCATTGGATTCAATGTTCTAGTATTTTTTGAGAAGCTTTTTTCTACATGTATAAAAGATATTGGCCTGTAGTTTCTCTTTCTTGTGGCATCTTTGTTTAGTTTTGATTCAGATTAAGGATGGGCTCATAAAATGAGTTGGAAAGAGTTCTTTCATTTTCTGTTTCTTATAAGTGTTTGTGAATAATTGATGTTAATACTTTAGATATTTGGTAGAAATTATCAATCAAGTTATATAATGCTAAGCTTTTCTTGGTAGAATTTTTTGTGTTTAATGCTTTTTGTTTACTAATTTGATATCTTTTATTATCTCCTATATAATGATTATCACGTTGGAGTCATTTTTGGTAACTTCTGTCTTTTTTTTGTGGTAGGTCATTAGGCCTGAACTCTGGGCCTGGGCACTGTCCCTCCGCTCTTCAGCTCAAGGCTAGAGCTACTACTTGAGCTATAGCACCACTTCCGGGTTTTTGGTGCTTTATTGGAAAGAAGAGTCTCATGGACTTTCCTGGCCTGGCTGGCTTTGAACTGTGATCCTAAAATCTCAGCCTCCTTAGTAGCTAGGATTATAGGCATGAGCCACTGGTGCCTGGGGGTAACTTCAGTCTTTATAAGGCATTTTTTTCACTTAATCTATGTTACTAGATAGTTTACAATTATATATAAGGATAGTAATGTAAAACAGTAACTTTCTAAGTTTGAACCCTGGTCTGTTCAGCTCCACAATGCCAAGATCTTCACCACAAAGGGATGGCTTCCCCGTGATAGCCCAAAAAGAAGTCAAAGCTCTCAAATCTCCTCAGATGTCTAATATAAATGGAGCATTTTCAGGTCACACTGACCTGAACTATGCTTCCCAGATCTCAGCTATGAGAATATCCTTTGGGAAACCACCAAGTTTAATATTGTGACGTCTGTAAATCTTGTTTTTCCATATTATTTGTATATTTTAAATTTACATATTTCTTAGAGATTTATTTTTCTGTACTTATCTCAAGATTTAAAGTTTATTTTCTTAATCTCGAAGTTTAGAATGACAAAGTTCAGAGTTTACTTAAGTTTTACACCACTTAATATCACTCTTTATATGTCTTAGCTACTTTTGATTTCCTTGCCATATTTTCTATTCAAAACTTGGGATATTATTAAGCCGAATCACTGCCAAAACTTAAGTTTTACACTTTAAATTATTCAATTTATTTTAAAAAATGAACTACTCTTACTTAATGACACTTTTTTTTTTCAGAATCTTACATTTGTTGAGAAAATGCAAAAACCAGCTCTAGTTCCTGGCTTTATGAAATTTACTAATACTGCATATATTTCAACAGGCTTTTAGCATTTCCATTTTAAGCTTTATTTCACAGTATTTTTTCACTATTCTTATTCTATTAGTAAAATAGCATATGAATGAAGGATAACTGTATTTTAATGCTGAGGATAGAACTGAGGGATTTGCACATACTAAACAAGTACCACAACACTGAACATGATAACATCTTGATGCTTTCCTAATATGCTAGATAATGAGGATAGCCTGTTTCACCATTAATTGTTTACTTATCATTGTGAATTAAGATACAGTTTTCTCAGCCATTTCCACATGATGAAGCTGTAAAAATACAAGCAATATAGAAATGAAGTATCAGTATCAATTAAGTTGCTCTTATCCCACTATACTTATCTGATTAAACCAAGTGCCATTAACTTCTTTAACCCTAATTCTAGAGACACTGTAGAGGCTGTACTCGACAGCTCATTGCTAAAATTCTGATGAGTTAGTCTATCTTGTCATATAGTAATGTATGTCAAGTGAGATGCAACATAAATATGTTTGATTTAAGCAATTATTAGCAGAATACATACAGCTAAGTAGAATTTTTTCTCTGAATAACCATCTTTCACTCCTCTTGCTTTTATTTTATGTGTAGCTTTTATATTGCTAAAGTTTTCCTGCAGGTTGTAACAGCTTGTAAGGATGAATAAGGTCACACTCTTAGTCATCAATTGTGATTTACTAACCATTATCCACACCTTCAACACTTTCTGTCATGTCTAAAAACCTCGCTTGGTACTCTTCTGTATCTTTGGGTCTATTCCATATAAGCTCATGACCATTCCTCTTGGCTATAGTTATTACATGAAAACAGTTGTATTGTTCCTATTCCCTCCATTGGAAAGCTTTCTTGTCAGTGGTGAGAACCTGGCTTCTTAATGCTTCCTAATCTGGCACACACAGCCAAGTGGGGCCGAAAATGCACAGACGTGAGATTGGTATTTAGACTCAGGACCTCTAGTAAAGTCCTCATATGGAAATACCAGCCAGTGATTTTAACTGATAGTTCTCTTAGTTTTTCTTTTCCAAAATGAAAAAATTTTCCTCAAAGAAGCCTCTCTATATTCTGATTTAGAAACCTATTTGTATACTCTAATGAAACCTTATAACTTAGCATGCATCATACTTCATCATCTGCCTTAGTTCAGTCATTTTCTTGATTTCACTATAAATTTTCTAGGTTAAATACTCTATTCATATTCCCAGAATCTACCAGTGCCTAGAACATAGAAAATACTCAATTAATGTCTGTTACATATACCAAGAATGTCTTTTCTAAGCCATACACAGAAATGTGCTTTTTGGAAACAGTTTACTAACTATAAAAAGTACTGTGGGACAACACGGAAGGGAAAGGGTCACAATGATCGACAAGTAATGTACACATCGCCTTACTCATGTAACGGTAACCCCTCCGTACAACATCTTAACAATAAAATTTAAAAAAATATTTTGCACTTTTTTTAGGTTTGTGTCAGACAAAAATGCATTTTGAATTAATTCAAATGTTTACGCTGTTCAGATATTTCTGCAGCATTTTGAGCTACAAGGTGAAGAAAAGTTGATTTAGGTTACTATGATCCTGCAGAAAGATATCTCATTTATCACAAGACCCAACAAGCAAAAACAAAGAACAGAATTAACACAGAATCCTGGTTTCGTTAGAAAAAAAAGTTAAAGGAATCTGTATCTAATCAAAACACACAAAACAATCTCCAGATACTGTCTGGCAACAAATTTAGGATTTGCAGGGCTGAAATGTTGATTTGCTTTGCTATAAATATTATCTTGATGAAAGACAGCCCTAACTCTGTCTTCTACCACTTTATGTCTGATAACAAACTAACTATTGCATATGTTTGCTTAGGAACCCATTAGAAATAAACTTTCTAGAAACATCCAGAGAAATATAACAGTTTAAGATGAAAGGAGATACTCGGTTTTTACAGGCAAGGAACCTATGAAACAAGGGTGCAGGGGAAAAAAATAATAAAAGGAAAGAAAGAAAGAAATGAGAGGAGGAACAAAAGTGAAATTTTTATTCAAATCAAGGACTTAATCCAACTGCTTTATAAAAAAAAAAAAGAAAGAAAGAAAACTGCTTTTCATGTCAATGAGGATTCTGAATTCTCAAGTTTGGGCACAGAGCCCATTCTGTGATATGTTAACTGAAAGGAAAAAAATCTTTTTTAAGCATCTGCCTTCCTTTTTCCCCATTTCCATGGCAAGCTGTTTCAAGGTGCTTCATAAAAAGCTTCTCAAATCCAATGTGTTCTAAAAGCCGCAAGTTTGATGACTGATGAGAGATCACAAGAGAGGCTTTTTGCATCTTCTCTTTAGTAGAGATCTTGAAAAGCCAAATGACTGGGAAAGAGCATGATTCATCTTCTGCAAATGGGGAAGAGTATGTTTAACCGTCACCTACTGCAGTCGGCAGCGGTGTCTATTCATAAGCTCCCCCAAAGAGGCACGTACTGTTTGGAGGAGGCAGAGAAAAACTGAGTCATGATAAATCTCAGACTGAACTTTCTTTCATTTATAGAAGTGGAGAATTTAAATATTACAAATAGTCACATTTCTATTCACATTATGTGAAAACACATACAGTAAGTCCTCTGCTATACAGAACTCCCTGGAAATGAGTTATTCTGAACAGCTGAATGTTCCAGATGGCTCAGAGATGGTTAACCCATTCAATTCCAGTGATGGTGTAATAAATAGCTCCAAAACAGACTGGATTTGTCCATCTGAAAAGAACCTTCAGTGTATAAACCATGCATAGAGATTAATTAAATTTATGTAAGTTTACACAATACATCAGGCATTTGGTACAGCACTAAATACAGAGCAAATAACTCAAGACATGATATTAATGGTCGATATTACTTCTTTGACTTCAACCACTATTTCTAAAGGTTCTTTGTAGTTTTGGTAAACACTAGTAAATATTAGACAGAAGTCATCTTTGAATTGTTTGAGGACTTCTTCAAGAAGAAATGAATTAAAATTTCAAATTTGGATGCATTGACTACACAGTGTTGGACACCTTGAAGTAATTCAGGATCTGAAAAAAATGAGGAACAACACTTGATGACTTTGACGCTACACAAGGCAAATTAGTCATTGTTGCATTGTTCTATCAATACCATTACAATACTCTTTGGTGCCTGAATTTTTCTCTCTTTTTCTCTGTTGACCCCATTTCTCCAGATTTCTTTTGTTATATGAGAGAATTACATCCAAGGCCTACTAGAGTGATTAATTTATAGCAGCCAGGAAGAATTTACTTAGTGATGAATTCTACAGTGCTCTCGGATGTGCTGCATTTGTATTTGCCATAGTTCTTTCCTAGTCTTATTTTGTCACTTTATTGCCAGCGCAATGGACACAATTGACCGTATTATTAGACTATAGTGATTTGTATACCATCAAAGACCAAATCCTAAATTCCTTGGGAATAGTCTTATATTTAATTTCAGCCGACTAGGCACATTGCAGTTTCTAATCCATAGTAGCTTCCTGGACTGTCTGAGCCTAATACAAATGACAATTTCTAATCATGTCCTTCTCTTACCACCTCACTTAATTTCCCTCAGGGTGATTTTGTTTGTCTGTTCATGAGACTACCACTGTGAGGTCCTGGTAGATTTTCCATTTTGACCTGGTAGAGGTCTTCTTTCTTATGTGACATAGCTAATAAATAAAACATTGGCATAATTATTTCCTGCAACACACAGTTGCAACCTGGTGGTTGAAAGCATATCTTTGGAGTGAGGCAGATGTGGGATTAAAGTCTAGCTCAATCATCTATTGCTATTTTTTACCTTAGAAATGTGATATGACTTTTCTTATCTCCTGTAAATATATTCCATAAAGACTTTATGGCTGTCAGAAGGAAAGACTTCATTTCCATATAGCCCTTAGGACAGTGCCTGGCACTTAATAAGGTGCTTAGTACCCCAATAGGCCTTCAGAGAGCTATGTGGGTATTATTCCCTATGTAAACCTCATTATGCAAACATCAGAAACACTATTTTAGTCTGTAGAAGCACTGTGCTTTCCTTGTAGTTCTTTGAAAGTATACCATAGAACTTCCTTTTTTACACCAATATTTGAAGGTTTTGCTATTTTTTTTTTATTGAGTTTGCGTCTGGTACCTGGTTACTTCTTGATTAGCGATGTAATTTTGTTTTGGTACTTTAGATAGGAAATAGCTCCAGAGGCTGAGAATTCTGGGAAGCTAATCACTGTACTGTCATAGCTTTAATCGATATTGTAACAACTGCTAATGATATATAGTTTTCTGTTGCTATTATTTACAAATTTTTAACTTATTTTAGGCTGTAGGGCTTGAACTCGGGCCTGGGCACTCTCCCTGAGCTCTTTTGCTCAAAGCTAGTAGTCTATCATTTTGAACCTTAGCACCACACACCATTTTCTGCTGGTTAATTCACAGTCTGCATAGGCTGACTTTGGATCACAATTCTCAGATTTCAGCTTTCTGAGTAGCTAGGATTACATACAGGAGCCCCAGTGCCCAGCAGAACATATTGTTTTTAAGTGATATAATTTTGTCATGTGATAGTTAATAAATAAATTGTTTGTATTTCTCACTATTACCAATGTGGGTGAAAAGGAAAAAGGACAGTATCTTTTCTTTTTGCTGGTTGCAGGGCTTGAAATCTGGGCCTGGGCACTGTCCCTCTTCTTTTCAGCTCAAGGCTAGTGTTCTACTACCTGAGCCTCAATGCCACTTCCAGTTTTTTGGTGGTTAATTGGAGGTAAGAATCTCAGGGAATTTTCTGCTTGGGCTGGCTTTAAACTTTTTATTAAATATTTTCTCAGAGATATACATATTCCTTTCAAAAAAGTGAATATTTTACTTTGCATACTTTTAACACTGGTTATACTATTCCTGGGAAGAAGATTCCATTTGTCAAGGATAAGATGAGATGGCTAACTTTTTACAGAAATCCATAAATGTTCTTGTGCATATCCAGGATTATAAAGAAAAGTCATATAGAATTGATAAAAAGTCATACGGGATTGATTAAAAATAATAGAGAAATACAAACAGAAATTTTATAGACTTCTCAGGCTGTGAAAAACTCTAAAATTCTACATGAACATGTAGAATTCGTCCACACTTGGTATATTTTATTCTTGTATTAAAGCATTCCATCACTATGTCCTGTGACCTCTTCTTTGTTCTCATTCCATAGGTCATAGATCTGAAGATCCCCTTGATTACTAAAATCTGAAGAGCTACGTCACATAAACTTATAAGCACAGGAATAATTGTCCTTGAGTCATTTGGGAAATGCAAATTTAAACTCACTATGAGATAGCATTACACACCCTCTCAGAATAGCTAAAATCAGAAAAGTTGACAACCTAAAGAACCAGTGAAAATGTGGATTCTCACTTTCATATAGTTCTTGAAAATAATTCATCAGATCTATAAAGTTAGTCTATTTCTCAGCAATTCCACTACTAGATATTTATCCAAGAGAAATGAAGGTACAGATGCACAAAAATTCTGCTTTTCTCATATCAGCTATGATTGGACTAGTACTTAACATAGTCCAAATGGGAAACTATTATCATATAATCACATTGGTCTGCCAACTCATAAATAAAATGTATCACATCACAGATACATAAACAAAATGGTTGAATATCAAAGATTTTGTGTCAAGTGGAAAGGCTGGAACAAACTATATGAACTGTAATTACATTTATATGAATTTCTAAACATAGAACACTGAGCAATTGTGGGACATATGAAATCGTAACTACAGGATGAGGAGACGCTATGGAAGAGAAATATCAAAGGACTGGCTGGGTCTTGGAACATTCTGATAGTGAGTGAGTGATTGACTATACATTTTTCAAAACTCTAACTAGACTGTTATTGTGCATCATAAGGCATATACAGAATGTATATTACATTTTGTGCTAAGGGGAAGAGTTAAACTTGTTTTAGTAGATTCATCTATCAATTCATTGGTTCATTAATTTAAAATTTGTTCCACTAGAGAAATAAAACAAAAGAAGGTAATGTCTGCTTTATGCCTGCAGCTTGTAGAATAAGAGTGCTGAAAGCATCCTCTGTGACCTTGCTCAACACAAATGGTAACCATGAATAATTGCTTGACATGTTGATTCAACCGTCATAGTCAATACACAAGGTACACATATACCTCATCATCCATCACATTGGACATATTGAATATCTATCATTTTTATTTGACAATTAGGTAGTTTAAAGCAAAAATTTGGGGGGGGGAATCAAAGAAATCAGTTTTAGAATATCAAAAGAAGACATACTTTTGCTTTGGCATTCTGAGAAAAAGGAAAGCTTATTAAAACAGCAAAATCCATTTATAAGTAAACACCTGCTTTGATCTTATAATACTGACAGGTTGTGTGGCTTCTTTTCCAGATATATCCAAATATCTGAATGACAGAATACTACTCAGAAGTGAAACAGTATCAACCTAAAAATGATTTATCCATCTAGGTACATAATTTTCAATACATTTTAATTGTTATTATAAAAGTGATATACAGAGGGGTTACATTTATGTGTCAGATAAAGAGTACATTTCTTTGTTTAAATAAACTTTTTATTGTGAAAATACTGTACAGAGGGATTACAATTACATGAGCAAGGTAATAATCACGTTTCTTATCAAGCATTATTGCCTCCTCCTTTGTTTTTCCTCTACCATCCCTTCACTCCCACCTCCTCAACTGCATTTGAAACCACATCAGCCCTCCCCTCATTCTCTCCCAGTATAGTATTTTTTGTAAATACTAGTTTGTAAATTCTAGTTAGGTGAGATCAAATCTATACACTTATATGCAGTTTGTTAATTGGAATTATCTTTGCTCACCCTCCTAAATTAATAAAAATGTGCCTGACAGTCAGCGCAAGTTTACACGCCACAGTTGTTATGAAAATATGGTTGCTAGGTTACCTTCATTATTTCATCGTCATGTTACACCAGTCTATCAATTAATAAAGAAACACTCAAGTTAATTCTCAGTCCTATTTATACACATTCTTAGCATATGATTTCCCTTATCTCCGAGTGACATTTCTCCCAGTAGCATTCACCTTCTACTCCATAAAATATTAAACATGAGGTTATCACATCAGTTTACAAATTATAGCAATGATGCACGTCTTCTACTTAACCTTTCCACTCATTTTCCATCATGGCGAAAGTTCTTACAGAAAATACATATGCTAGACTAAATTACTTTTACATCCCTACATTTATGTCCAAGAAAATGACATCTGCGGAAAAATACATGTATGCAATTGATATCTGCAAGCTTTTCTCATATTTTTAGGGAAGCAGAAAGGTTAAGAAAAAAACCTTTTGAAAATCATCCATGTAACTATAGCTGTTTGTAATAATTTCTAGATTACTACTTTAAACTTTTAAGTTCAGTTCACCAAAGATATCTGAGATGCCTTAGAATATTCCACTACCACCAGGTTCACCATGTGAACCTTGAATTGCTACTCAGTAAAATACTACTACTACTACTACTAATAATAATAATAATCCATTGTTAAGCTGAGCAAGGTGACAGATGCCTATAATCCTAGCTTCTCAAGAGACTGAATTGAAGGTTATGGTTCAAAGCCAACTTGTGCAAAAAAAGTTTGTGATGAAAAAGCTAGATGTGGAGCTGTGAGGTACGTGGTACATGCCCATCTTTAGAGAAAAACCCAAGGGACACTGAAAAAGTCCAGGTCTTGTGTTAAAGCCCCAATACGGCACACATATAGACAAAAATAATCTTTGATATAATACATTTATTTCATTGCATGTGTTTATTTAATTTTAGAATTTCAGTGCCTGCTCATTTCAGCTTATGTTCCCCAAATAAAAATAAAAGATGACATTAATTTTTCACATTCTGAACTTGGCAATGGAAACACTGATTGTAATTACAATTATGTGTACTTGCAGAAACCTCTTCAAGAATCCATATAGATAGGGTGCCAGTGACTCATACCTGTAATCCTAGCTACTCAGAAGGCTGAGATCTGAGGATTGTGGTTCAAAGCCAGCCTGGGCAGTAAAGTCCATGAGACTTTTATCTCCAATTAACTGCCAGAAAACCAGAAGTGGCACTGTGGCTCAAGTGGTAGAGTGCTGGCCTTGAGCTGAAGAGCTCAGGAACAGTGCTCAAGCCCAGAATTCAAGCCCCACAATAGAAAAAAAAATCATATGCTTGTGAAAGTTTTTCCTAGAATCCTAGTAACTGAAAAACATGGTTAATCTCACTACTCAAGAAAGCAGAATAATATCTTGATTAAATTGTTTGCAATGTATTCTGTACAGCTAAGAATAGAATTATAATCTAATATTTCAAGTGTTTTAGAGTTAGTATCATCCTTTAAATTAATGGTGTAGATTTGCATTCACAGTTTTATTTTAATTGCAGAACAAGTTAAAATATAAGAAAAAGAAAATGAAAAAAACCAAGGAGGAACTATTGAAGTGTTTTTAAGTTCAGCATATCTTTCAATTTATATGTAAATACATTAAAGCATTTGTATCAAAGCCTGTACTGACCATACAGATGTACTTTTTCAAAGAATTTCCCTGTGCCAAAGACTGTACACAGCTGTTTTCAATTCACTAAAGTGTATGTGTGGTCCTCATTTCGGGTCAAGAAAAATATCTCTTTTAAAATTTCCATGTGTGGCTTGGCAAATCACACTGTTAAAATAAGAGAACAGTCATGTTAGGAAATCATTTATATCAATCCTGGTATCCTGTGAAATGGGTCAGAACTGTTTTCTAATGAACTGTAAGAAATCTACTTAGGTATTTGACTTTACCAAACTCTTTCAAGTTTACTTACGTGTATTTTGAATATAATGCAAACAATATTTTTAAATTTAAGAGAATAAGAATTAGAGCAATGTAACAAGAAAGTTCAGGATTATAGTATGTTTGATGGAATAATAATGAGATTCGGTGAGGTTTTTGTTTGTTTTTGTTTTAGGTATTTTTTTTTATCAGTTGTAGGGCTTGAACTCAGGGCCTGGGCAATCTACACCTTTTCTGGTTTTTAAGCCACAACACCTTTTCTAGTTTTTAAGCAGTTAATTGAAGATTAGAGTCTCACAGAGCCGGGCGCCGGTGGCTCATGCCTATAATCCTAGCTACTCAAGAGGCTGAGATCTGAGGATGGCGGTTCAAAGCCAGCCCAGTCAGGAAACTCTGTGAGACTCTAATCTCCAATAAACCACTAGAAAACTGGAAGTGGAGCTTGACTCAAGTGGTAGAGCACTAACCTTGAGCTGAAGAGCGCAGGGACAGCGCACAGTCTCAGAGTTCAAGCCCCATGACCAACCAAAAAAAAGTCTCACAGGGACTTTTCTGACTGGTCTGGTACAAACTGCAATCCTCAGATCTCAGCCTCCAGAGTAGCTAGGATTATGCATGGGCCACTGGCACCCAGCTGATTCACTGAGTTTTAAGTTCTGTGCTATTGGTATTTTTTCTTTTTTTATTGGTATTTTTTCTATCAAAGCTTGTTTTAGACTTCTTCAGCAAAATACTTTACTTCTCACACATTGTGACGCTCTGGTCATCTGCACTATTGTGTTATATTACACACACACACCCCATATATATTATTATATTATTAATGCAATATGTTATACATAATATATTATTAAAAATTTTTAATAATATGTTAGAGAAATATAAAATCATTTTCCACTGAAGGGAAAAATTCTTTCCTAAGTCTAAACATATGTTTTTATTTTGTTGTAGATCCCCTTTCTTGTTTCAAAGATTCATCAGGAAACTTATGTCTGAATATACTTTAGTGAGGTAATCTTTAACATCATATTTGTGTTTCCAGCTACAAATTCCTTTTATTTTTAAGTATTACAAAAAATAAAATTACTGGGTAACTTGGGATGGTTGAGGCTGAGACAGATGGAGGAGAACAATAGAAATGGTGACACTAGTTAAGATGCACTGTACTTAAAAACTAAGATGTACATATGCCTTTGTATATACTACTTCAATATAATAACAACCAAGCACTGATAGCTCATGTGTGTAATCCTAGCTACTCAGGAGGCTGAGATCTGAGGATGGTGGCTTGAAGCCAGCCACGTCAGAAAAGTCCCTGTGAGACTCTTATCTCCAATTAACCACTGAAAAACCTGAAAGTAGCACTGTGGTTCAAGTGGCAGAGAGCTAGCCTTGATTACATGGGGTTCAAAGACAGTTCCTAGGCCCTGAGTTTAAGCCCTCCCCAAAATAAAAGATAATAAAAAGGGAACCAGTGACATTAGGATAAAGCTGAAGATCACCACACAGGGTTAAAACTTGAATAAATCTTTTCTCTGTTTCTAAAACTGCTTTTTCATTCCTTCTATCAGCCTTCAGAGTACCTTTGCCTTTTGTGTTTGTCATTAGTGTTAGAATACTAACACTCATTTAAATATTAGTTCTTGGTATATTGTCATAAAATAGTTCTATCATTATTTCCAGTGTTCCAGCAAAATTGAATCATGTTTATTGCTATACTGTAGTAATTCCATGAGGCTAGAACATGACATTTTTCTGGTCAGCTCATCAATGTTTATTAATAGCCTACAAAACATTAAAATGGCATTATTAGATCTAAATTCTAACCTGGGCTCAAGTGGATAGGGGTCAAAATTGCTTTGACTTTAAACAGGTGTGAACAAGGATGTAGTCATTTAATTTTCTGTCTTTTAATTCTGAAAGCTATCCTAAGTTTACTCACATTTTTAAATCTCAGAGTCTCAAAGACAGGGATCCAAAGGAAAGTCAATGGACAATGGAAACATATTCGGTAGATCAAATTGGTCAGGCATATGTGTTTATATGACAAGAAGGGATTACTATTCCATTCAACAATATGACAAAATATGAGAGAAATTTGAATATGAACACCAAAAGTAAATGTCAGAGGAAAAACTCTTTTCTATAGGTGTACAATTTTTTTTTGGGTCCGGTCGTGGGGCCTGAACAATGGGCCTGGGCGCTGTCCCTCAGCTGTTCAGCTCAAGGCTAGTGCCCTACCACTTGAGCTATAGCGCCACTTCTGGCTTTTTTCTTTTTGCTTATGTGGTGCTGGGGAATCAAACCCAGGGCCTCAGGCATACAAGGCAAGCCACTGAGCCACCTTCCCAGCCCCTAGGTGTACAATTTTAAGTCTGGTTTGTAATTTTGACTTTGTATGATTCCTAACATATTATAGGACTTTAATTCTAGAAATTATGGAGTTCATATAATACACAAACAATACATTGAAGCAAGATAACTCTAACTGAGAAGTGCAAAATTGACCTTTAAAATCAAGTTAGGGAGCTGTGATGTAGCTCAGTGGCAAAGCGCTTGCATGACAAATACAACATCCAAAAGGGTGAAAAAGTGCAGCAGTGGAGTGCTCTGGACTGATGAAAGTGAACTATGCAATTTATGGGTGCAGATGGGAGGGAGGACTGAGAATGAGGGAACAGATGACACTGTAGGAAAAGAAATGTACTCATTCCCTGACTCATATCAATATAACCCCCTGTATATCACTTCTATAATAACAGTAAAGTAAATTTTTAAAACTTTGGCAAGAATATTCCACTTGGAGACCTAATATTCATAATCACACTATCTTCACAGCTCCACTCATAATCTGTTGACTGAAACCTGAGTTCCAACAGGATGCTGTCTTCCCAGGGTCTCAAGGATTCCCCTCCACAGCTTCTCAACCTTTGTGCTCATCAGGAGGCAGGGCCCGACCTGTAAATCTCTGTTTTACAAGGTATTTCAAAGGGATGGCGTTCTTATTGAAACTCCAGACTTAAAAGACGGTGGAAATCACCCAGATTAGGCAAAAATAATGAGCACATTAATTCTAATGCTCTCTGGAGAAGCACAAAACATTTGACAAGCGATAATTTTCTTAGCAGACAGAAAGGAAAATTTTTTTAAAGTTCCCCAAATATCTTTTGTTGGGCAACACAGCATTAGAAACACAGCAGAGTACAGGTGGTCTCTTGATGAGGAAGATGCTGTGTTTCTGGTGATAACAAACCACACACAACTCCACACATTCATAAATCCAAAATAAGACCAGGTCCTGTATGGTATTCTATGTTTTACACTAGAGAAATATTTTCAGAAAGTCATGGAGGATTTGTAAATTCAAGAATGATATTATGCAAATTTAAATTACACACTTAAAATCATATGGATTTCCATATATTCATGTAACTTTTGGTTTAAATTGTTCTTTTTCTTTTAGGGGTGGAACACAAAGTTGCAATGCCTATGTATCTCTGGTTGTATAAAATAATATTTGTTGAGATTATCTTCTTTGATTTTTGTCTACCGTTAAGTGAAATCTATTAAATAGGATATAACTATATTGATTCTGCTCCTTAGGAATCCATGTGTGATTAGGAAAACAAAACAAAAAAGAAAACTGTAGATATGAAATTATACAACACTAGAAAAACATTGATAGATGCACATTCTATGATTATTTCCCTGCTTCAAATTGGGTAGCAGATATTTTATCTTTCCAGGACTTCTATTGATGCATCATCAGAAGAGCAACCTTCTTTTCCAATTCTTCAAACATTTTAGAAGTATTTTGGCCTGAAATAGACTCCTTTACTGTTCAGATAAAGCAAATAAGGCAAAGAAGTTTTATTCAACTTTTATGTCCGCATACTTATTCATCAGTAGACTCAGAGCTCTGAAAATACCTGAGGCTACCTGACATTGCACATTTATGAATTCTGTTACCCACACTAGACCCAACAGAATTTTAAAAGTGTAATTATTTTTTTTCCTTATCCCTTCCTGGCAATACTTGAAATGAATTCAACTGCAGTGGTGTTAGCAGTATGGAACTGGTGATAGCACATAGAAAGTATGAAATGCAGAGAAAACTAAGAAGTCCATGAGATCCCAGGCAATTTCTTCTAGTAACTTCCCTCTCTCAGACCAAAAAGAAATGGTCTTTGCTGCTCCGAAGCATTTGGCCATGGTAGAAGAATTATACCTATGAGAATGATTTCTGTTCCCTGAAAAATATTACTGAAACCATACATAAGCGGGGTTTAAAACATTCTGTCAATCAACTCAGAAACAAATGAGTATTCACTTGTCACTCATTTGAAAGCCTGAACTTTGAAATGAGTCTAGCTCAATGCTCATTGTTTTGCAACATGTTTGTGAGAACATAATGGAAAGAAAATTATCCATCTAATTTGGTAGAAGTGGCTGCAACATTTTGGTGTGGCATGTGGCCTTTCTATGTACACACTGATACCCTGCCATGCGCCAGCTTTTCAGCACTGGCTGTCACCTGGCCTGCGGCACTTCACATTCGCACATTCTCACACTTGTGCTGTGGCCCAACCAACTTATTAAGCTAAAGCCAAAAAGCAGGTGGGGCACATGCTTGTTAGAGACTGGAATGGCAGGCCACATGCCTCTCCAAGTGCTGTAAACACCAGGGTTTGTTTGGAAATTTTGTCTCCTGGTTACAGTAAACATGACTTGTTGGAGCATCCAGCAGAGAAGAGGATGCCCTTTTTATACCAAAAAGAATTTTCAGGACAGAATGAAAGCTACTAATAAACAATAGAATGATATTTAAGTCAACTGTTTACTTTTGAACTCTATATTGCAACTTAGTATTATGAGATAAAGCATCTTGTGCCTCAACATATAAAGTAGAATGAGTATTATGTAATCATTTCTAAGCATACTCATTTAGGCCAAAGTTCAGATAGAAAACCTTGCAGGGCATACTACTACTATAAAGTGAATATTAAAAGAATCTAACTCATAGATTTTATGCAATAAGGTTTCTAAAGTTAACATATATTCAGGAAAAGACCAGGTTATAGCATAGTATAATATTACTTTTTAATCACAACCCTTCAGGATAAAAAAATTAATCAATATTCCATTTTATTCCAAAAACCAAGATAGCAGTCCCCCCCCAAATCAACATCTAGTCTAAAATCAACTAATCAACAGCATAAAACTGGAATAATTTCAATTCTAATACTATCAAAAGTTTTGTCATTGTAAAATCAACTAATCAACAGCATAAAACTGGAATAATTTCAATTCTAATACTATCAAAAGTTTTGTCATTGTAAAATCACTCTAATGACTTGAGAAACAATCATGACACAAAAATTTAATTTTCTGGATCAATATGGTATTGAAAGATTAGCATAAAACATTAAGCTACTTAGTTCCATGATTTGAAGGTTGAGACTTTATTCTTCTAAATTGGATTATAGTCTCTAAATATTTTTGTTTCTCTTTCATCCTTCAACAATAAAAAATTCATACTATTGAATCACCAGTGGGTCATGGAAGAGATTAGAAAGGAAATTTAAATGTTCATGATATTCAACAAAAATGAACACACAAATTACCAGCTCCTCTGCGACACAGCAAAGACAGTACTCAGAGGCAAGTTTATAGCTCTGAGTTCCTACATCAACAAATTGGAGAGATCTGAAACCAACAATTTAATGAGACATCTGAACCTCCTTGAAAAAGGGCAGCAAGCTAAATCCCAATCCATTAGATGGAAAGAAATAATTAAAATTAAATCAGAATTAAATGAATTAGAATCCAAAAAAAAAAACATAGAAAGAATCAACAAAACAAAGGGTTGGTTCTTCGAAAAAATTAACAAAATTGAGAGACCCTTAGCAAATCTTATCAGAAAAAGAAGAGAACACACCCAAATAAACTCAGAGAAGAGAATGGAAACATCACCACAGAAACAACCAAGATTCACAACATTATAAGGGAATACTTCTCAAACCTTTTTGCTAATAAGTTTGAAAACTTGGGAGAAATGGACTTTTTCCTAGCAAATATCAACATGCTGAAACTAAACCAAAATGAGTTAAACCAACTTAACAGGTCCATATCAAGCATTGAAATAGAAACAGAAATAAGAGACCTCCCATCTAAGAAAAGCCCAGGACCAGATGGTTTTACATTGGAATTCTACAAGGCCTTCAGAGCAGATCTCACACCAATACCCATCCAACTCTTCAATGAAATTGAAAGAGAAGGTTCACTACTGAACTCTTTCTATGAAGCCATCATAACCTCATCCCCAAACCAGGTAGGGACTCATCAAAGAAAGAGAACTATAGACCCATTTCTTTGATGAACATCAATGCAAAGCTTCTCAAAATTTTGGCCAATTGATTTCAACAATTCATCCAAAAAATCATACACCACGATCAAGCAGGATTCATTTCAAGTATGCAAAGCTGGTTCAATATATGCAAATCAATTAATATAATTCATCACATCAACAAGAGCAAGGATAAGAACCACATGGTTATCTCAATAGATGCAGAAAAAGCATTTGACAAGATCCAACACCCCTTTATGATGAAGGTTCTGGAAAAATAAGGAATACATGGAACATTCCTCAATACAATAAAGGCTGTGTATGACAAACCTACAGTCAGCATTACACTCAATGGTGAAAAACTAAAGCTATTTCCTCTAAACTCAGGAACAAGACAAGAATGTCCACTCTCTCCACTTCTCTTCAATTTAGTATTAGAATGTCTAGCTACAGCAATATGACAAGATACAAACATAAAGGGGATCCAAATAAGGCAAGATGAAGTAAAACTTTCCCTCTTTGCAGATTACATGATTTTGTATTTAAAGAATCTCACGGACTCTACTCTCAAATTACTCGATCTGGTTGGAAACTTTGGCAAAGCAGCAGGGTATAAAATTAACCCTCAAAAATCAATGGCTTTTTGTATGCCAACAATGAGAAAAGCATGGCTGAAATCAGGAAAGCAAGTCCATTCATAATAGCCCCACAAAAAGTAAAATACCTAGGAACTAGTTTAAGAAAAGAAGTGAAGGACCTCTCTGATGAAAATTTTAAAAACCTGAAAAAGGAAATCAAAACAGAACTTTGAAAGTGGAAAAACTTCCCATACTCCTGGATTGGAAGGCTTAACATAGTGAAAATGGCAATACTTCTCAAGGCTATCTACAAATTCAATGCCATACCTATGAATATTCCAACCTATTCTTCAAGGAAGTAGAAGAGGCAATCAAAAAATTCATTTGGAACAATAGAAGACCCCGAATAGCAAAAGTGATCCTTAACAGAAAGAACAGTGCTGGAGGAATATCAATACCGAATTTCAAACTCTACTACAAAGCCATAGTAATCAAAACAATTTGGTACTGGCACAAGAAGAGACCTAAGGATCAATGGAATATAATTGAAAACCCAGAAGTGAACCCACAGATCTATAGCCATCTAATCTTGGATAAGGGAGCAAAAAATAGAAGGGAAGAAAGACAGTCTCTTCAGTAGATGGTGTTGGCAAAATTGGTTAATCACCTGTAGAAACTAAAGCTATAACTTTCTGTATCATGCTGCACCAGAATCAACTCCAAATTAATCAAAGACCTTGGAGTCAAAACAAACACCCTGAAAACATTACAGGACAGAATAGGAGAAACTTTAGGTTTCCTTAATAGAGACCCAGAAACACAACAAATCAAAGACAGGTTGGACAAATGGGATTGCATGAAGCTGCAGAGCTTCTGCATGGCAAAGGACATAGCTAGCAAGATCAATAGAAAGCCCGTGGATTGGGAGAAGATCTTCACTAGCCATACCACAGACCAGCGTCTCATATCTAAAATATACTTGGAATTCAAAAAATTAAATCCCCTAACAACAAATCCTCAAAGATACAACTTCCCAATAAATAAGTGAACTAAAGACTTAAAGAGAAACTTCTCTGAAGAGGAAAGAAGGATGGCCAATAGACACCTGAAGAAACGCTCAACCACTCTAGCCATAAAAGAAATGCAAATCAAAACAACATTGAGATACCACCTCACCCCAGCTAGAATGGCTATAATCAAGAACTCTAATAATAACAGATGTTAGAGAGGATGTGGTCAGAAGGTAACTCTACTGCATTGTTGGTGGGAGTGTAAACTTGTTCAACCACTTTGGAAAGTAGTATGGAGGTTCCTCAAAAGACTCCACATAGAGTTCCACTATGACCCAGAAATCCCACTTTTGGGCATTTGCCCAAATGATCATAAACAAGACCACACTAAAGCTACCAGCACAACTATGTTTATTGCAGCATTATTTACCATAGCTAAGATATGGAACCAACCCATATGCCCCTTAGTAAATGAATTGAACAAGAAAATGTGGTATATATACACAATGGAATTCTATGCCTCCATCAGGAAGAATGACATCACTCCATTTGTTAGGAAATGGAAAGACTTAGAGAAAATTATATTAAGTGAAGTAAGCCCAAAGAAACATAGGTCCCATGGTTCCCTTTATTTGCAATATCTAGTATATATATACATATATATGTATATATATATACACATATATATGTGTATATACGTATATATGTATATATATACACATATATACGTATATATGTCTGGGACAAGCAGAAAAGCTCAGACAAGATGATGTTAAGTGAAATGAACCCAATGATAGGGACACAAGTGGTTTTCTCTTATTGTTTCTAACATATTTATAAGGTACCATGTGATTTTTTTGGTGCTTTGTATGTCCCTCCCCCATGGTATAACCCCTGTTTTCACTGTATTTGATGGTATAATTTGGGGAGAGGAAGAGATAAAAGAAACTGTTTAAATAGGGATACAGATTGGCCCATGCAACAATGAGATGTACAAGATGATATGTTGAAAAACAAACTTTACGATTTAGGCGGGCGCAAGGGGTGGGGGGAGGGGGTAGTTGAGGAGGTGGGAGGTACAGTATGGTAGGGAAAAAAACAAAGGAGGAGACAGCAATACTGGATAAGAAATGTACTTATTATCTTGCTCATGTGACTGTAAGGCCTCTGTACAGTATTTTCACAATAAAAAACTTATTTAAAAAAATAAAAAAATTCTCATGATTCATTTTTAGCTCATTATTTGGGCCCTAGTTGATCATGAGTGTGTTTTTTTTTTCCGTGAGAGATACACATTAAGGAAACATAGAAGTTTAAGACTGGAATATTCTTTACACCAGTGTATATGTATATAATGAGTTTAGCTAGACTTCATTCCTTGACTATACCTTCTTGATTATTATTAGCTGAGCTTCACATCATACAATAATGAATAGCTGAAATTATTTAAAAAAATAATTGCCCTTCTGCAATTATAGTTCTAAACCAACTTCAAAGCCAACTGGTTATGCCCAGGATTCTCAGTTATGCAGGCTGACAGAATCATTGCAATTGTCTTGTGTATATTTGAGCAGTTTATATATACAAAATAGAAGGACCTGCTCTGATTTTTATTCATGGAACTCCTGTCTTCTCTGCTGACAACAAAAGCTAGATGACAAAGGTAAATTAAGCTTTCATTGAGGGCAACAGAAAGAACATATATGATGTCATAGCCTTAGGTTTCCTTTAAAATTAAAACGCGTTCCACTGAATTTCAATTATAATGATACAAGGAGTCTTGATGTGATAGTGAGTAGTTCGTAAAACTCTTCACAGGTAGCACATACTAAGGGTGGAACGCTTTGCTTTTTTCTGACAATTTTTCTGTACCAGATTAGTTGCTACATCTTTTGCATAGCTCCAAACTTTTTACTATGAACCTTACAACATGTCCTAAGCGTCATATGGATATGGTGATGCATACTAGCTAGTCTTTGTCCTCAAACAGAACAAAATATGCAAATAGCAATAGTGGTGAACACACCGTAGTAATGACAATATTTGTTATAATTCATTAAAGGTGATAAAGGGGGCTAGGAAGGTAGCTCAGTGGTAGAGTGCTTGTCTTGCATGCATGAGGCCCTGGGTTCAATTTCTCAGCACCACATAAGCAGAAAGAAAAAAGCCGGAAGTGGCGCTGTGGCTCAAGTGGTAGAACGCTAGCCTTGAGCTGAAGAGCTGAGGGACAATGCTCAGGCCCAGAGTTCAAGACCTGACTGACAAAAAAAAATCAAATCATGGAATAGAAGATATTTGAGTATCAGTAGAAATTTTACTGGAAGGGAAAATGCATGTTTCAGGCATTGGAGTAGCTTGAGAAATGCCCAATTTGTATTTGGAAGTTATCCAAGAGGACAGTTTGTCACTCAAAAACTTCAGAAGGAGAATCAGTTTAAATACCAATAAAAGGCCTTGGGTGGCCTATGTAGTGGGTGGGCCAGGATGCCAGCCTGAGCCACATGTACTTAGCAGGAAGTGATAAAGCACCAAGGGATGTTGTTGGTAAGATGATGATGTTCTGGGAGTGATTCTTCAAGGAGATTTTGTAGTCAGCTTTGTACTAGAGAGGAAGGATAAATTTGAATGTGAAGAACAATTAGGTGATACTGTGACCTTCAGCAAGTATTAGAGGTCAGTGTAAGAGGTTTGGGGTCTGAGGTCAAGCTTTGTAATCAAGTAGTTATGTCACTGAAGTCAGGCAATTAACCTTATGGCCTCATTCCCCTGATTTAGATGACCATTTGAGTTCTTTTCCAGTAGTAGCATTCAATACTTCAAGGTAATGCAGAGCCTGGGTCCATGCATTGAAGACTAGCATGGAAACTAGAAGTAGAAGATGAGCAGAAGGCTTTTGTAGTGGTAGACTTATCTTCTCTTTACAGTTCTCAAGGGGGGCTACATGGCTTTGGGGACTCCAGTTCTCTAATGGGAAACGCTGCTCTCAATTCTCTAATGGGAAACGCTGCTCTCAACACTACAGATGACTTAGCATCACTGGTCCCTGTCACTAAATGTGAATAGCACTTTGCATTTATTGTAACAATCCAAAAGTCTCATGTATTTCTAAATTGTTCTTGAGAATCAAGGCAACAGGCCTTCCCTTTTCCATCTCCACACATAGAATGACCATTGTGCATCTAAGTAATATTTAAATCATAGAGAACTGAGAGATAATTGGTCCATAAAGTCAGAGAGAATTAATGAGCAAGAGCTGTTTTGTCAGCAAGTACTGTATTTTATATTACATATATTGGATTTGAGACACCAGTGGGATAGCAGATCTCCTATTCATATGCAAACACACGATAATAAGAGAATAAAACAAATAACAAAAGCACAATAATTTATTCACCCTTGAGAGAGAAAAGTCCTTTCTTGCAACTCAGCTGTGTAAGACATGTGTGTGTATGAGAGAGAGAGAGAGAGAGAGATAGAGAGAGAGAGAGAGAGAGAGAGAGAGAGAGAGAGAGAGTATGTACTAGCAACATGGTCCTTTGCCTTTTTTTTTATCCTCAAGGGCAGTGCTCTACTACTTGAGCAACATCTCTTCCAGATTTTTGGTGGTTAATTGGAGTTAAGGGCTGACTTTGAACTGTAATCCTCAGACCTCAGCCTCCTAAATATCTAGGATTGTAAGTGTTAGTCACTGGCATCCAGCACATTTAAGATATTTTATTAAAGAAATTGAACTGTTTGGGCCTTACTACGATCTACTTAACTGATCCATTCTATTGACACTTACTAGATTTTCTTTTGAATGTCTAAAGAAGCAAACTAAATAGGCGTATCTTGGGCAACTATATGAACCAACTGCTTTCCAGCCTTTTCCATGTAGTTCACCATGATCCTTTATGTCAGATAGGTTGAGTATCTGGATCAAGGTGACTCAGGTAAGTAGCAGAGAAGGAAGATTCAAACAAGTTTGTTCAGCTCCAAACCAGAGTTCTTTTTACTGCCACAATGTGACAGATACTGAATTTGAATTCTAACAGTCCCTGCTGACATACAACTTGGTATAATATTCATGTGTTAGTCCCTTAAGGCCTTCAGCCCACAGTGCCTAAGGCAGAGTGACTGATGGGAACTGTAGCCACTGTGCCAGGCGGGTTGAGATGCAAAACATTCCAACTCAAGTCTCAACAGAAAATTGCAATCCATTTTGGGCAAGGGAGCATTATTTACCTCTGTTTGTCCTATTTATATCTTTGCAATGATGGAAGTAGATTGTTTTCTGAATATTGTAATGAAATTCTCAGATCACGGTGTAATCCTTAAAGCTTACTCCAAAGAACATGGTGCATCCCTTGAGTTTGCTTTACTCTGTTGTCTATATGACTTTGCATGCTGTGATGTGCTTCCTGTATCCATGTGCCTGCCTCCCAGACATTTTCCAATTATTGCCTTTTGACATTGATCACATCTGGTGTTTTGAGTTTTGAGTGCTCTCTTGGAACCCATCTGCTTAGTGTTTAATCATGACCCTATGCAGCCCACAAAAATGCCTACTTTTAGAATTCGTGGTTCTGTGTTGTCCCTGACACTGTTCCATCACCGGTCTTCGTGAAGGAATTTCATTTTCTTTCGTTCATTGTCAGTTACTGGGGTCTGATCTCTCAGGCCTCACACTAGCTCATCTGGCACTCTACCACTTAAGCCATGACTCCAGTCCAGCTATTTGCTTGTTATTTTTCAAGATGGTGTCTTGCAAACCTTTCTGACTATACTGGTTTGGAACCATTATCTCTTGAATCTCAGCCTTCTGAGAGGCTGTGATTACAGGTGTGAGGCACCAACATCCTGCAGATTTTGCTTTCTGTAACTGTGAAATTAGTAGTCCTTACTTTATTTCCCTTTTTTTTTTCTGGCTTCAGCTTAGTCCTGGTAACATCAGATGTCATGTTAAGCCATAGGTCAAAGGTGCAATTTCAGCGATAGATTAAAAAGACATATCAGATTAAGAAAAAATAAACAAGTTAATATGAAAGGCTTAGGCACAACTATACAATTCTATTGATGGTTGCATTTAAAATTTACTTTATAATACTTGTTTATAATATTTTAGTGTATATACCATATGAATAACAAATCATAAACTTCATTATGATTGTTCAAATTTAAGGGTTGAGATTGGTCAGATTAAGTTCAATTAGACCCTAATTTCATGTCTATTTTCTGCAGTGTTTTACTGAGAAAATTGGATATTAAAAGTGCCTTTTCCTAATAAGTTAATTATAGGAAGAAATATCTATTTTGAGGGAAGTCGGGTATTTTGTATCATTTCTGTAATATAGAATATAATTGAGTGAATAAATGTTTCTTTGTCATTGTTGTCTTGCTTTTTTCAATTTAATTTTATTGTATGGTCATGGTGAGGTTCAATGGGTTTGCATACATAAGGTAGTGAGTACATTTCTTGTTGACCATTGTTACCCTCTTCTTTTTTTCCCTCCCACTTTCCCCCATGTCCCACCTCCAAGTTGTAGAGTGCATTTCCAAGCTATTGTCTTGTGTGTATCATTGTGGCATTGTTGTCTTGTGTTTTGAGGGTGAAGAACCTTGGGGATGGATTCCAGGGTGTCTGACTTGGAGGCAAGTGCTCTAAACTTGATGTTTTCCCTCAGACCTTTCATTTGATTTTGTGTTTTGAAATAGGATCTCATGTTAACTTTGTGCAAGCTATCCTTGAGCTTTAAATCCTCCTGCCCTTGGCTCCTGAGCAGGTGGATCACAAGCATGAACTCACATGCTTGGCATTGTTTTTGCTTTTTAAAAATGTCTCACTATGCAGCTCAGGCTGTCCTCATACTCATGATTCTCCTGCATCTGCTTCTTCAATGCTAGGGTTACGAGCATGAGCCACATACCACGCTGAACGCTTGTTTCCAATAGGTATTATTTCTACTTAAAAGCATCTATGTGGTTCAGGTTACAGGATGGAAGAAACAGATGCTTTGTCACATGGAGCAGTCCAAATGAAAATTAGAAGATAAGATGGGAAAAAAACACTAAAATGTTTTCTCGTGTTGAGAAGTCATAATAAAATACATGATTATATCTTACTTGTTAGTTAAAGTGAGTGCAATCAAGCCCTAGGAAAATCAGGGAATTATATCTGGCCATTTTTAAACAGCCCTGCTTTCCTCAAAGTGAACAGAATTTTAAATAGGAGTACATCAGAGGCGTTACAATCTTTATAAAAAAAAAAAGAGCCCAAAATGACTTTCAATCGGAAGATATCCACTATAACTGCACTTGCTTATTAATTCTTTCAGATAAAATTCCCCTGATCTTGAGTAGGATCTAATGTGGATGTAACTATTATATATGTATGTTTGTACCAGCACATACGTCATGTGCATACAGATTTAATCCTTTAGATTTTGATTTATCTTCTCCTTTTAAAGAATGAGACATATTTTTGCCTCCTCATAGGAGTTACAACTTCTCATTGACTTAATGCAGAATTTATCTAATTAAAATATCTGTAGGGTCACATGGTGATGGAATTGCTGAGAGTCAAGCAGGAAATGGCAAGCCAGCCTATGTTTTGACAAAGACAGGAAGCTGCTACTCTAGCTAGTGGTACTAGAGCCCAGATATCAGTGCTACTTCATGGGAACAAAGCCCCAGCAGGCAGGGGTGGTAATGAAAATCTCAGATCAGGGCATAATTTGTAAGAACTAGCACTGCATAGACAGCAACATTGATGAGAATGTGGAAGGTGGGCAAAGAGGGAGAAAATATAAATATCTCTAATGACTTTTGCAGAGCATTTCCAATAAATAATTCTTTTCTTTATGCATTATCATAGGATCCAGGCAAAATAAAATAGTATTTTATTTCAATCTTTTTTTTTCTAGGAGTAATCTGGAAAATTGTTTTAAATGTGGAATATCAGAGTTAACCTTGGGTGGTAATTTCTTAGAGCTGTGATATTATTGGGCACAAATAGTAGATATGTAATTATTATTGTCACTGACTAATTATATTTTACAAGTTCATGGTCAATACTCATCCAATATGTTGGTCCCTGCTTGTCATCTAGGCATCTGATATTTTGAGCTGCCTTCTTCTTCAGAATATAAGTGAAAGCTGGTCTCGCACTCCACCTCCCAATGTCTGCAAATTCAGCTGTAAGTTTGGTCAAACTGACATTTTTGCCTAGATAATGATGTTCTATATTCCTCTTAGATGTTGAATTTTCCCTTTATGTCTTATAGCTTTCAGTTCTGTGTTTCCCAGTTGTGAAACAAAGCCCCTCCCTTATGCTTTTAATGTACCATGGACAGAGGGAGAGAGTTGTGAACTTGTATTTTAAGAATAGCTATGTGCATATGACCATATAAAATGATGCTTGTCAAAATGATAAGAAATAGAGACAAGAGGTTTGTTTTTTTGTTTGGTTGTTTTTTTTTTAAATTGTACTGTTTGCAGTTACTTCTTTTTCTTTCTTTCTTTCTCTTTCTCCCCTTGGTTATTCTCTGGTGACACTTTTTTTTTATTTCTGTACCTTTTTTCTTGTATATAAGTTAAACTGACTTGGGGATGGAGAGGGGAATCACATAAACTATAGGACAGCCCAGGCCCAGAGTTCACGCTCCACAACAGACCAAAAAAAACCCCCAAAACAAAAACCTATGAGACAGCAGGTGAGCCAATTCAACAGTGATATTCACTGGACACTATATTGGACATGAACTTTACAACTTGGGGTGGGGGAGGGAAGTACGGGAGAAATTGGGAGAAAATGAGGGAGGGGTAAATCACTGCTAAAAAAGAAATGTATATTACCTCACATAGCCATAACCTCTCTGTAGATCACCTTTACAACAAATAATACGTTAATAAAGAAAACTTGGTTTTAAGTATTTCATGTCATGTGCTAAAAGTATTTTTCTAGCAAATATTACAATCTCGTCAAAAGGGTCATTCCACTCCCTGATTCATTATCTTCTTTGGGGTTTGAATTCAAAGCTTTGTACTTGATAGGCAGAAAACCAGAATTTGTACTACCTCTCAAGTCACAGGTTATTTTGAGATAAGGTCTCATTTTATTTTCTGAGCTGCATATCAGGTCTGTGATTCACATTCTAGCAATAGCTGTGATGACAACTGTGTATCACCATTCCTTTCTTCTACAAAGATGGAGTCTTGTGAACACATTTTTGCTGTGGAATCATTAGGCACCTGCTGGATCTCAGCCTCCTATGGGCCTGGATGAGAGACACATACCACTCTTCTCCCTCCTGCCCTGCTCACTTGCTGATTCTTTAATTATTATTTTATTGTAAAGATGACGTACACAGGGGTTGCAGTTACAGGGTAACTCATTACAGGGTAATGAGTACATTTCTTTTCTAACAGTGTTATCTCCCCTTATTTTCTCTCATTTTCCTTCCCCACCCCAACTCTCTTCCTCCCCCAGTTGTAAAGTTCATTTCTAATAGAGCATCTAGTATCACTGTTGAATTGATTCACCCTTTGCCCCACCATTTCTGTGATTCCCCCGCCCTTCCCCAAATCAGATAAACTTATATACAAGACAAAAGGTACCAAAATCAGAAACAGTGACCACAGGGAATAAACCAGAGGAGAAAAAAATTAAAGACAAAAGCAATAACTGCCAATAGTACACTAAAAAAGAAGAGAAGAAAAATATAAAACAAAAGACCCTCTTGTTTCCATTTTATGTTCATTTTCATTAGGATCATATGGTCATATGTACATAGCTATTGAGCTATTGTGATCCTATGCTAGGACTATTCTAGGAATACACTAATTCTTGCAAATGAGAGAAACCATGCTATGTTTCTTTGGATCTGGCTTACTTCACTCAATATTATTTTCTTCAAGTTCTTCCATTTCCTTACAAATGGAGCAATGTCATTCTTTCTGATGAAAACATAGAATTCCATTGTGTATATATACCACATTGTCTTGATCCATTCATCTACTGAGGGGCATCTGGGTTGGTTCCATATCTTAGCTATGGTGAATAATGCTATGATAAACATAGTTGTGATGGTAGCTTTAGTATGGCCTTACTTGTGATAATAAATGGTGGTGGCAAAATTGGGTAAATACCTGTAAAAGACTAAAATTAGATCCTTATATATTACTCTGCACTAAAATCAACTTCAAATGGATCAAAGACCTCAAAGTCAAAGCAGACACAGTGAAAACATTACAGGGAGAATTAAGAGAAACTCTAGGGCTCCTATGTACAGGCCGAAATTTTCTTCATAATGACCCAGAAACACAACAAATCAAAGAAAGGTTGGACAAATGGAATTTCATGAAACTGCAGTTTCTGCATGGCCAAGGACATAGCTAGTAAAAATCAATAGAAAGCCCACAGATTGGGAGAAGATCTTCCATAGCTATACAACATATCAAAAATATACTTAGAAGTCAAAAAATTAAAATCCTCCAAAAATAAAACATCAAGGAAATAACAGCCCCATTAATAAGTGGGTTAAAGATTTAAAGAGAGACTTCTCTGCAGAAGAAATAAGAATGGCTGATAGACATGGGAAGAAATGCTTAACTCCTCTGGCCATAAAAGAAATGCAAAGAAAAACTTGCTAATTCTTATTATGCTTCCTCCACAACCACAACTCAAGGGACATCCTCAGCTCACGCATAGCGCCTAACCTTTCTCTGTTTCCTAGGCTTCTCCCTCTTTCTCTTGGCTGCCTCCAGAAAGGCAAAAATATTTTTTTTTGCATTTTTTTGTATAAGTCTGTCTGCATCCTAGCTATGTCCTCAGAGACATCAAGCAGAACCATTACAGATCCAGATGTTATTTTGAGAAGCAAAGTAAAATGATCATGTTTGGGATAATACGGGTGCCATTTTTGAGTTCACACTTTCCCCCCCAACTAGAATGCACATTTCCTAAATTTACTGAAACATACCCATGAGAGATGTATACATATGGATGCCAAGTTTCACCCATTTTTCATTCTCCCCTCAAGCAGTTTATCCCTAGGCAGTTAATTCCTGCGGAGACATGTAAATGTTCAGATTTTCCTAGGCTTTATGTAAGTTGTTCACATGATGCTGCTAACGCTAGCTATTGCTATCAATTTACTTTGTGGTTACATTCAGTCACTGAACATTCTGCTCACCATCCTGTTCTTCCTTAATCCTCATTGCTGGCTTTCCATTGCTTCTACTCTAACAAAGAGATATATCCGTTCCCTACTTCCAGGAAAATCATTCTCCTTATGTCTCCTCTTCATCCTTCCTTTAATCCTCCTTCTCTTAGCCATACTGAGATTTGAACTCAGGTCCTCTACCATGTGAACCATGCCCTTAGCCTTCTCTGTCTTAGTTGTTTGGGGATAGTGTCTCACAATTTATGTCTGGGGCTGGCTGGACCTTGATCCTCCTCCTGATGCTTCCCAGGTACCTGGGGAGGCAGACAAGTATCACCATGCCCAGTTTTATTGATTAAGCTAGAGACTTTTGAACTTTGATGTCCAGGCTAGCTTGAACTGCAATCCTTTCCATCTCCATCTCCCCAGCTGCTGGGATTACAAGCATGAGACACCATAACTGTCCCAACCTCTTCCCTCCTGAAGCTGTCTTCTCTTGTGCTTTCTTTGGCAATCAGTTCTTAAGGGAACCCTGTGTTGTATTTCAAATTCCTTTTTTTTCCCATTGCACATTTTTCTACCATTCTTTGTGTTGTTATTTTCTAACATTCCATGTCTTTGAAGGACTCATCTTGTTTCTTTGTTACAAATACCATCATTGGTCAAATAATTCTATAATTCCAGTCATGATTGCACTTCTTTTCAGTGTTGAGTCTTAACTCTATTTGAAATGTGCTGTTTGAAACATGAAATATTAAGTCATTTCTTTCTCACATAAATCTGCATTTTGCACTTACTACCTTATTGTCACTGTGTTTTGATAAGCTTATGCTATACTTCTGTTCTTTAAAACCACTCACATCTCATGGATTGGTCCTTTAAAAAGGACATTTATCTCTTCAGGTGAATCTTTTCTCCTCTTCATTTCTACAATAAGCATACTAACTCAGACGTAATTACTACATGCTGTGGTCTTTTTTCCTCATGGATAACATCCTTTCTCATACCAACCAGCATCCAAAAGTTGCTACTTAAAGTTGGCTTTCTCCTTATGTCTCTTCTTCATCCTTCATCTAATCCTCCTTCTCTTAGCCATACTGAGATTTGAACTCAGGGCCTCTACCGTGTGAACCATGCCCTTAGCCTTCTTTCATCATTTCTTTCCACTCTAACATCATCACTGTATAGGTTTACCAGGATATAAAATGCAATTCAAATCACAGAGGTTCACGTAATCAAGAATTAAATCTCCGTTGCAGTTTGAGTTGTTCCAAAATCTTTAAGTTCCTTGTCAAAGACCCTTTCTCCTCACCAGGAAGACTTGTCTCGCTTAGTAATTTCATGTGCTAGATGGTAATGACATTGCATCATGGAATTTCCCCTGAAAATGGTCTTTCCTTCGGTGTTCCTGCCTGAGGCTGACCCTTTCTTTAAAGTGCTTCTTCAACATTCACTCATTCAGAACAATGACCACTTTTCAGCTTTATCTTTCTTCAGCACATGGCAAATGATTGCAACCTATCAGATATGATCTTCATGAGCATAACCCTTCTAAATGGAAAATTCCAAGTAGTGCATCCTCTCCATCCTTCATGAACCTCATTCCATTGTGAACAGTGATGGGCATCCAACAGGTGTGAAATGGTTGGTGAGCTAAAGGGGACGGTACCAATTTATTCCATCTGGTGAGCCATTAAGAAAGTTTCACTTATAACCTGCTCCCCTTACCATTTCTACTTCTTTTAGAAAACATAAGATTTACCAAAAAATTGTATTATTCAAAATAATAAATGCACACAGTCAGGGCAGAGGCAATTCTAAAAATCCTTCTTCATGCTTGAAGCCCACCCAAGTTGAGCAATGGAGAGGTGACACTCTGCATCAGCCAGCATATCTTTAAATTCTCCCTACTCCAGCTGCTATTATCTCTCCACTGCCACAGCTGCATACTGCTATTGTCAGTGGTAAAGATGAGACATCTCTAATTAGAGGGCAGGGTAAATTGCTTTTATCTACTTTTAACATGCTTTTACATGGCACCTGGTACACAAGCCTTAGCTCGGCAGCCACAATTTGAAAAGCAAATGAATGTGCAGAGAAATACGATACGTTTTTAAAAGAAAATTAAATATATAGAGTAGCAAAATCAACATGCTGGGGACTGCAGAGGTTTAAAGCTGTCAGAATCGTGTGTGCTTATGTATTGCAGTGAATTAAAATCAGCAATCATGGTCTGTGTGCCCTGCGGAGTCCAGTGATCTTGCCTTTTTTTCTCTTTCCTAGTGGAAACAAATGGGGGGATTTAAAGTCTTGGAAAAAAATATGAAGACAAGAAACAGCATGATTATTCCATCAACAGGGTGCAAGGGTAGATCTTCAGATGAAAGAGAAAAGAGATCCATGGCATCTTCATTGACATATGTCTAATCATCTTTACAATAAGTAAAACCATTGTCCATGAATTTCTGTTGCTGGTTTAGGATTCATTTTTGTTCCAAAATGTTTTTTTAATCAAGTAATTTGTCAATTTTTGAAAACAAGACAAAGAGAAATCAAACATAGTCAGATCCACTGTATGTTGGACAGCAATTATATTCTATACTAATATCTGACATTAATATTTTCTTAGGATTCATATACTCCAGTTCTTAGAGCCTGAGTCCTATACAAATCTCATGGACTTCTCTCTTTCTAATCATTATTAATAAAAATGCACCAAGCATTTTCCTCCACCAGCATCCATCATAGGCCATGTGCTTTTTGCTCTCTGCCCTTGTTAGAGCCCATCCTCAGACCTAGCTTCTGTTACTGCTACAGGAACTGTGCTGTTGCCCTTCAAACTTATGTTGAGTTTTTTTCTCCTTAGAGATTGTCTGATTACTGCCTTTAGCTTTCAGGCTATAAGAACTGGCAGTTCTAAATAATAACTGGGCTACACTGTTATTTATGCTTCTGCGGATTAGAAAAACAACTTCAGTGCAAAGGAATTTCAGCAAAGACAGACTGGTACCATGAACTCAGTGGTTCTGGCAAGGTAACTATCTACACTTCCCTGGCCCTCATATACAAATATTTCATATGTACTGCTCAGGAATCTTTTTTATTTTTGATATACTATGAATGAGAATGTATGATTTAAAAAGGGTTCAAACAAAAGGTATATTTTATTATGTCTCTCTGCTTTAAATATTTCAGTCATTCATTAGAATAGCTGTGGTAGTAGGCTAAGGAGGGTTTCATTGTGACATTTCCACATGTATCTCAATAAATCTCACCCCTTCATTACTGTCCCTTACCCTTGTCTCTACTTTCTTTGTCATTCCCATGATTTATTGAAATAATTTGACAGTAATATACAACCAAGCTACCACAGGATTTGTAGCATACATAAGGAATACAATGATCAGAACATTCTTGGGTTGGAATGAAATACAAAAAAATTAAGACTTTTTATACAAATCATTTAGCACAATGATGTGCATTTGTATATAAAATTTGCTTCAGCAAAGTATTTCAGATTTTTCTTACACATTTTAAATAGAACTGAAATCACTATTAGCCTTTGTATGACCTTACTATGCAGAAACATTTCACAACCAAAGCATTTGACATCCAGACTGTTGGGACTCCATGCTTAACTAAACATTTTAAAATATTTTTTCTCATTTCTATTTCTTAAAGCAATTCCAACAGGTTTCTTTGTTCTATTTTCATACATGCAAGCAAACTACTTCAACAATATTCATCCTCATTCAAAGCCCCCCCCTCTGTCTCTGTCTCTGTCTCTCTCTCTCTCATCCCCAGCTACCAATAGAACCTGTTTGGGATTCCAAGTTCATGGTACACTGATGGGGGGGGGGATGGTACCAAATATCACAAATGTGGCATTTAAGCATCCTCAATGATCTGTAATTTGATGGACCTCTTTCAAGGCATTCAACGGAATTTTTTAAAAGGGATGAAAAACTAATGAAAACTTTGAATTAAGGTACATTGGAACATATAAGATTTCTACCAGTATATAGAAAACTCCCTTCTATATTAGGAAAAGGGAATCTCCACCTCCATGTAATCGATCTTCCACCATTGTTTTAGATAAATGTAACATTTTAACATCCAACATGGGACACAATCAAGTATTGGAGAAGATACTCTATAGCAATAAAAAGTATATCTATTCATCTTTTCATGCTGAACGCACAGACAAACTACATTCATGATGGACAGTTGTTGCTGATCCTACAGTGATGGTTTAATAAGCACTATAACAGTAAACAACCATACAAAAACATTTTTCATGAAAAAAAATTCTGTAGGACATCTAATTCAATCCTGCTTAGAGTTATGCAGAAAATATGTCAGATTTCTTCCATATCAGATGCCCCTGTCATAGAACTCTTTCTGAAAGAAAGTCACCATGCCATTGGATCATGGTTCCTTTGTCAGTCAGTCCTCTTAAGACTACTTCTAGACTCATCACACCCTAAATAATGGATCTCTTTAACATGAAAAAACGAATTCCCAGGACAGCCTGAGCTCCCAACTCCTCACATCCATAAGCTGTAAATTAACAACAATTTTTCATTATGACACTAGAACTCCAACTGTGCTCATAAGTGCTTCAAAAATAGGGTATGATATGATTTCCTCATATCTATATATTTTTGAGGTTTCAAAAGCTATGTTTTTCAGAACCACTTATATAACTACAATGGAACTGTAATAGAGGAATTACCATTACATTTCATTTTAATGTTTTAAGAAGGGGGGGAGGAAACCTCATGGCACACATTTGAACTAGCACATTGTTTTCCTGATTTAGAGTTTGGAGAGATACTAAATGAATAGCTCTCCCTTACCACAATATTTCAGAGTTTCTATACATCTGTGAAATTTCTCTATGCAGGAAAATAGCCCTGGCCTTAGGTTTAATGTCTTCTGTTTGTTAGTAGAAAACTGTGCACCTGCTCAAGACACCTGCACATTTTTAACTTAGCATTTTAAACCAAATTCAATCAAGTATGCATTAGCACACTGACACACCATCTAGTCCATTAAGGATTTAGGGCTCAATTCATACATTGCTTAGCAAGATGGATGTCCCTGCTCTCCTGCCTCCTTGTTGCTCCTCCAGCCCAACACCCCATGGAGGATTATCTATCACAGTCGAACAGTAGCTTTATCCTTACTGTCAAGTGGAATTAGGAGCTTATTTAACTCTTGGGCGGCAAATCCACAAGACTCATGGTCTGTTGTTCAGGAGACAACAGGAATTTTATTTGTGATTATAAATAGGCATATTTTCTAAAGAAAATGTCCATCAATCACAAGGACATAAACCTTGTGCATGACAATTTTTCTTTTCATTTGTAACTGCAGCTGCCAACTCTATTTCCTATAGGTAGCAGAGGGGGAAAAGAAAACCCTGGAGGCTTTTTTGTACCTTTTATGTAGGTTTGGGTTTGCCATTGTTGTACGCTCTCTCAAAATATATGTATTTGCTTTTCAAGTAAACATGACATTAATAAAATAATTTCCTGCATTTGAACACTTATGTCTTCCATCTCTTCCAATATGTGTGACCACTTACCCCAACTTTTATTGACTAGCTTTGACTATGGCACTCATATTTTTTGTATTTACTCATTCAGAAGATGTGAGGTGTTCAGTGTCTTCACAGCACCACCGTAGGTGCTGACAAATGTTCCTTGTACTTATTCAACTCCCATCCTAGTGGTGGGAGAGTAGAGAGTAAAGTGAAGAAATAAAATCAACAAGGAAATCATGGGTGCCATAATGGGAATTGATATAGAAGAAATGTATGATGGATGGAAGCTGGTCTTTTTCTTTAATTCCATTCCGATTCATTTTTATTTTCTGGATTACCCCAAGTCAATTGCTATTTGATAATCTATAAAGAAGACTAGGTTTTGCTTTTACCTCAACAGAACTCACATTCCATTAAAAGTAAAACACAATTACAATGGACCATGACAAGCAGTGTAACAAAGGATGAGTAATTTAATGGGAAGACAAAGTTGTCTCAGGTTATACAAGGAGGTAAAAGAGACTTCTCCAAGACAATGCAGTGGGTCTTTGAAGGGTCAATAGAATTAGTTCTAGTAGGCATAAAGTTAAAGAGCAATGTTGATGGATGTATACAGAATACAGGCATTTAGCCAGGCACCGGTGGTTTACGCCTGTTATTCCTAGCTATTCAGGAGGTTGAGATCTGAGTATTCTGGTTCGAAACTACCCCAGGCAGAAAAGTCTATGAAACTCTTATGTCCAAAAAACTACTCAGAAAAAGCCAAGATGGCACTGTGACTTAGGTGATTAAGTGCTATCCTTGGACACAAAGAGGCTCAGGGACAGTGCCCATGCTCCTTGTTCAAACCCCAGAACTGGCAAAACAACACAAAAACAAAAACAAAACAAAACCCAAACATTTGGAAGATCATCTCCACTTTACTTAGGATTAATAAATGGAGCTTTACTTAGGATTAATAAGTGAAAATAATATGTGGGCTGAACTTCATTCTGAAGGTAGTAGGTGTCTATTGGAGGATCTAAAAAGAGGAGAAATTAGATCAGATTTTGTCTGTATAAAGATTGTTTGGACAACTTGGATGGAATGACCCAGAGAGAGGCAGATATACCAGTAAGAATAGGTGTCAGGGCCTGATCTGACATATTATGAGCACAAAGAACCTGTCTGTATTTATGTTAGTGAAAAATAAGTGAATGCCTGGATTGGAGAAGCACCCAAAAGAAGAGTTACTTGGGGATGAAAACGGCTTATTGATGCAACTCAACACAAAGATAGATGTTGTCTTAGTGCAACACAATGTGAATCAACATCTTGGATGGAAACGAAAGGTGTCAAGCACTCTGGCAGTAATTAAGGTCTTCTAAAGATTATGGTTCTCAGCCTGGGGTGATGTTGCCACTTAGTCAACGTTGGGAAACATTTGGAAACAATCTCATTGGTTTTAGACTGGAAAGAGTTACCACTGTCTCACTCAATGTGTAAAGACCAGGAATGCTGCTCACCATTTTGCAGGGCACAGGAGAGCCCCCTACAAAGAATTATCCAGGCTAAACAACTGGGGTAGAATAACTTCAGTACATGTGGGTAAATCTACTTCATGTAAAGTCTGAGAGCAGAGGCCACTCATATTAGAAAGGAGGAAATCAGTCTTGGCAGTTTAAAAGAGCTTTGGCTCTTTCTGGCAGGAGCTTGGTATGTGTGAAGTAAGGCTACTTTCTCCATCTCTGTTCTTCCCATGCCTTCAGAGAAGACACAGCTACAGAAGGCAAATGTAAGATAAGTGTCTTTGCCACTGTTTACTTTTTTGTAATAGGCATATATACTACTGTTGGCCACGAGTTTCTTAATGTCTTTGAGGGAGAAAAGTAGCAATTCATTATATACTTGATGTATTACATACTAGATTAATTCATTACATAGTAGACAAATATACCCAGGTTTCAAAACCTGTTTTGAAAGTATAATGCAATCAATTACCAGTTGGTAGAAGGATCAATAATGGAAATGGAATCTGTGAGAAAGCTGCTCTTAATTAATGATAATAATAGCTAATATTTATTAAATGCCTATTGGAGCTTTTCTGAAAGTTTGCATTTCTTGCTTCACTTAATTTTTTTAAAGTCCCTATGAGAAAGTAGTATAACTCCTTGAGTTTCATCTAAAAGGAAACTAAGGTGCTGTGGGGTACATGGGCTATCTAAGGCCCACAAGTAGCACACATTGGAGCCAGTACACCCATGTGTGTGACTCCCCACCCCCTCATGCTCAGTTCTACACTGCCTTTAAATTACTTGCTCTAATCATTACAATGGCATGCTATTTTCCTTGTGGATAAACCAATCTTTTCTGTATGTGAAATGGGAACAGACACACAATGGTCCCACAATGTTTCTGTAGTAGAATCTGTTGAAGAACTCAAATGAATCGAAGATGAAGGCTGTGTTATTCTACCCAGAACATAAATACTGGTACAAATGTCATTGATGGTTTCAACTGTGTTGAGTTGGCATGAGAAATACTTTTTATTTCAACTAAATGGTAAAAGTTCTTAGATGTAAGAAAACTTGCAATGCCAGAAAAATTAAAATCATTTCTTTGAAACTGGGAAATAATATGGTCCCATGTAAGAATTGAGAAGTCTCTTGTTTTTCAGGGTAAACTTTTGAAAAGGAAAGGCCATTTTTATTCCATATAGGAATTAAATCTTGTCCGAACCCAATATAGCTTGCACTAAGTAAATTCTGCATAGACAAGCATGGAAATAAAGAAACAATGTACTTTTGTACTAGGTCCACAGTATAAAATACTCACAAGAATAATCCTGAAAAATATTTGTTTTCTGATTTTTGTCCAAATAATAGCAATGTAGCAGAAAATTTTTATCCTTTTTCTTTTTGAGATTATACTTCAGTAGTTTATTTCTATTTCCCACAAAAAAAAACCTACAATGGCCTTAAAATTATTTTTAAAGGTTACTTTTCTCCCTGACATAAAAAAAATATTTAGGAAGGATAATGGCCAATTTTAAAGTAATCTATAAAAATTCTAGTGCCGAGCATAGATTCTTATATATAATAGGCTCAGGTGAATATTGAAGTTTTTGAAAATTCTTCCAAATTTTAAAGGAATTAACACTTGTTATTTAACACTTTGAATAAACAATGCATGCATGAAATGATTAATGATAATCCAAATATTATGTAAGTATTTGACTAATTTAACTGCACATTAAATACCTAAACATTAGGTGACAGATTTGAGGACTGTGTTAGCATAACAAATCATTACATATGTGTTATGTGTGATATTGATCAAGATGCATTGTACTCACAAACTGACATGTTGAACGGAAACTCCTCTGTACAACTTATTGAAGATAATAAAAAATTAAAGAATATTTGAAATTGTACTTTAGGAACTACACTTCCCCACATTCTCTCACTGAGATTCCTAATGTTCTTATGAGACAATGGGCACAAGCATTTTCCATTTTACAGATTCAGAAATGTTCAATAACAAGCCTCATATTCAAATAGGGTTTGAATCTCAGTTTCAGATTAAGCCAGTGTGTTTTTCATCATATACATTTTTATAACTTGCTTCATCCTTTCCCATATGGAGATAATTTCACTTATTTTTCAATTGAGAAATACTTCATGTGGCCATCCTCGCACTCCAGACCATGAAAAAGCCTAGACTTTCAGAGAGGGAAACAGTTCAGATAACTTTTCAATCTCTTTTCATACCCCCTGAACTATTTTATTAATGGTCCTTTTAACTCTCACGGAAACCAGACTCTCAGATTCAGTATGACAGCTTTCAGGGATAAGTATCATTTTCCAGTTCCGCATTTGTGGTTTCTCTGTCATTTCTTTTGTTGGTATGGTGGGGTGAAACTATTTCCTGTGTATGTTCCGACTCTACTGTAAAGGCATCTATCTTGGACCTAGGCCTGGAAGAGTGGCATGATGTTTGTTCTCCTGTCCGCAGGCAAATAGTTACACAGCTCTAGTACCATTAAACTTCACATTTTCTCTTGTCAATGAAGCCGGCCATGCTCATAGTGGACTGGAAAAGAGTTTGATGTTTTTGGGTACTCAGTGGGTGGTGGTATAGCATGGTGAATGATTTGTTTCCCTTCCTGAGTACAGACCACTGCACCATGCATTCACTCAGCTCTATGTAGAAGAGGGGATTTTAATCCTTTAATAACTTTCCCAGGATGAGGGAATAGTATTCCTCTCCTCATTTCTGTTTCATTTGTTCTACCTGAAAATAGGAAAAGCAGACAAAATTGCACATAGAATATATGTGCACAGTAAAAATTATGACAAGAATGCTCTCCAAGATAAACAAGCTGTGGTTCTATTTCCTCTGAGATTCCAGCACTTGCTGTCATTGGTAGCTCTGGCTTACTACTCTAAATGATTCATGAATCAATGGCTTAAACTGTAACTGATTTAAAAGACTTAATGGCAAATTTCCACTACCGAAATTCAATGTGTTTGTTTGAAAATAAATTTGTAACCAAAAGATCCAGAAAGTCTTCTCATAGGTGAAACTCATTCTTTTACCAAGTAGATGTTTAGATAACTGGTTTCTTTTTAAAGCCTGCCCTTTTCTTTAAAAAATATTAACTTTGAATTTTCCTAACTGGAGAATCTATAGTTTTAACTGACAGATTGAAACAGCAAAATAAGAAAGAATAAGAAAATCATGAGGAACAAGACAAAGTAAGATGAAAACATGAAAGATTATAGTTCTCTTCAACTTCCCTCTTCTGGAGTAGAAGAGTTTTGAAGTGAATAGACACTACACATGATGATGCAATGTTTTCCCTCTTTTAGTTATGATTGGCTTGATTGTTAGTAAACAAGTCTTAAGGTTTTTTATTTTAGTTTATTTTTTAAATAAGTTTTTTTTATTGTAAAAATACTACTGGGCTTGTTTTTCTTTCTGTAATAATGGGAAGTGACTTGTGGAGAATAAAACATCCAAAACTGCCCCCTGGTTCTTCAGGTGTTACATCAGAAGATGAATTATCAGGGTCTTTTGCTTAATTCTTAATGCTGAGGCTATTTGCTAAATACAGCAGCTGAAGTATGCCTGCCACATTCAGTTCACTGTACAATGAATTTACAACTAGCATTACAAACGTATGTATAGAGTTAGAAAATCTACACTTGGAAATTTTTTTGAGTTGTGTATTTTGGGCAAGTAGAATAAATTTTTTCACTGGTATTAATAGGCCACAAAGAATCCCAAAGGGTAATTATGTGGTGTAATAGGTGTTCACTGTGGAATTATTAAATTTCAGGAAGATATACTTTAACAAATTATGTGATCCTAAGCAAAGTCCCAAATGTTATCTCTCATCTATGTTTTCACTGTCTACTTCTATTGACAGGAAAAATCTACAAACACTGTCTAATCTAGTAACACTGTCATAGAGTTAAATATACAATCATGTTACTTAAAGCCAAATACCAATTAAAATTATAAGAGCCAAGCTATAACTTTTCTAATAGGCTATCTCCAAGTGAATATTTGATACTTTTTATCAAATATTAACACTTTGAATCTACAGGAAAAAATTATTAAAGAGATTGTGAATATGATATGTATGCTGTTTTAAACAGGGTTGAAACTATTATCTATTTCATTAAAGTGCTTCAAAATCCTTTAAAGTACAGGATGGAAAGAACAAAAAAATACTTTGGTAAGTTCTTGCTCATCTTTTTGATATGAAAGAAGTCAAGAGGTGGGAAGTAAGTGCTTCATTTCAAAAGTTTCAAAGAAAAATCCCTAAACTGCCAAAAAGAAAAGTAGTAGTGTTTTGAATAACCTTGAGTTAGACCTGTCATATCATTTGAGGCTTAACAGTCTTTTTAATTTATTAGGCAGATAAGACAGCCACACATTCAAGCCACAGGAAGTTGGCACCCATCTTCAGTAACTCAGTGGACTTCTGTGATTTCTTACTTTTCTATATACTAGTCCCTTTAATTGAGAATTGTGTCTACCTCACACAACCCCTCTTTCCAGGATCTGTTTGACTAAATATTAAAGGTGCATCCCAAATGTGATTTTCTATAGTAATTGCCTTGGTCTCTAGATTATCCTCTGAGCTCCAAGGCAACTTATCTTCAATAACATGTACCTTTCTTATCTTCCCACTGGACACAGTATTTAGTGGCAGTGGACCATGAGGAAGTTAACTTAGGCTAAATGACTTAGGGTAAATTCTTAGAACATATTTGATTTTCAATAAATGTATGTTAGATAAAAGAATAAATGAATGAATAAATGTATTAGACAAATTTGAAGTCATTTGTTTTTGTTTAAAAATGTGTTCCATGCGGGGTGCCAGTGGCTCATGGCTGTAATACTAGCTATTCTGGAGGCTGAGATCTGAGGATCACAGTTCAAAGAACATGTAGTCAAGAAAGTCTGTAAGATTCTAATCTCCAATTAACTACCAAAAAGCCAGAAATGGAGCTGTGTCTCAGTGGTAGAGCACTAGCCTTGAGCACTAAAGCTCAAAGACAGCCCAGGCCCTCCTGAGTTCAAGCCGTAGGACCAGCACCACAATAAAGTTAAATAAGGAACTGTATTCCAGAACCAATTTTTATTTTAAATATTTGTGAGGAGAGCAAACCATCTCAGTTTTTTAAAATAAGATATACTCTAAAAAATACAAGATTTTCATTATTCTAAGGCACATGTTTTAATCCCTTAAATGATGTTTAGAATTATTGATTGGTGATGGAAATGAATGTGTTCTGATTTTAAGGAGTCATTTTAATAGGCTAAATATTTTATATATCTAAGATTAAATCAAACCAAGGATAAAATAATAGAGAGAAAAATGTCAGTGTAGTGTTATACTAAGGTAAATAAAAAATGTACCAAAATAAATTCATTCAATGAAGCAGTTTTTATCATTTGTTGGAGCATGTCAATGAACTGACATGGGAGAAAATAAATTATGTGTTGTTACCATAACTTTCTAAAAATATGCATAGAAAGATACTGATTAGACTTTATTTCATTAATACAGGAAAACTTCTGAAGAGGTCTCCAACTAGGATACATTTCTTTTAATTCACCAGCAACTATAAATTTTAAATTTTTGTAAGACAAATTATATCATTCACATTCAAGAATTCAAGATAGTTTTTTTTCCCCCATAGAGTTCCTAAGTATTAAAATCAGAATGGGAGTAATTGAAGAATTATTCTCACTCTTCCCTAAGAGAGCCCAAGGCTCCAAGGATGATTGTATATTTGTTTGTGTGCTGCAGGAAATGTGCAATTCAATCAGAAAAACTATATTCTTATCCATTTTATTTATGTGGTCCTATAAAAATACATTGCTTGAAATGAAAATTTTGCTGCTAAAAATGAATGTTTGAAACTAAAGCTTGAGCATAATTCTTTTACATAACAGATGAAGAATGTGAGGATTGGGAAGTGCTATGACCCAGGGTTCCACAGTGCACTTCACAAAGCAGATGGAGGAACATTTTAGGCCCCTTAACATTCCCAATTGAGAATTCTTACATCATACTATTCCTTACTACTGTTCTAGCCTCCTGTATAAACCACATCTTGCTTTTGGCTAGGGAGGAACATCATATCTACATACTTAGAATGTTATGTGTTGCATCAGGACATGTTTTCCCTCTCTTTTGTTTTTGTCCTCTATTATACTGGGTTTGAACTCAGAGCCTTTCACTTGCTCAGCTGGTGCTCTACCACTTGATCCACACTTACAACCCAGATCATAGATTTTTGTTCTTGGGAGGTCTTAGAACTTTGATCTTCTAGATCTCAATATCTGAATAGCTAGGATTCAGGCGTGAGCCTGTACCTGGTACCTGGACAGAAACTGTCTACTTGTTTAAGTCACCTATACCTGGCTAATGCTCAGATTTTTTTTTTCTGAAAGATAAATTCACTTGATTTTTAAATTTACTTTTATTGTTATTATATGAACAGAGGGGTTACTGTTACATAAGTCAAGTAAAGAGTACATTTCTTTTTGGACAATATCACCCCTTCCCTGCTCTCTCCCAGTTTTTCTCTTCCATATCCACCCACCATCTGTTATTTTTTATTGTAGAGGTGATATACGGAAGAGTTACAGTTACATAAGTAAAGAAATGAATACAATTCTTGCCAAACATTGTTAGCCCCTCCCTCATTTTCTCCCATTTTCCCTCCTCTTAGACTCCCCTCCCACTGCAAGTTGTAAAGTTTATTTCCAACATTGTGTCTTGTGATTATTACTGTTGCATTGGTTCACCTTTTGTTGCATTCGTTCACCCATTTGTTATTCTCCTTCCCATCCTCAAATCAGATAAACTTATATACAAGACAAAAGGTACTGAAATCAAAACCAGGGACAACAGGGAATAAACCAAAAGGGGGGGGGGATGAAAGAAAAAAGAAATAACTGCAAACAGTGCACTAAAAAAAACTCCAAAAAACAAAACAATAACAAAACCCCTCTGTTTCCATACCTTGGAGTTCCTGTCGGTTAGCATCATCTCATATGGTCATATGTACATAGTTATTTAACTATTGCAATTCTCTGCTAGAACTATCCTAGGCGTATACATACTAGTTATCACAAATAAGGGAAAACATGGAGCCTATGTTTCTTTGTGTCTGGCTTACTTCACTTAATATGATTTTTTCCAAGTCTTTCCATTTCCTTATGAATGGGACAATGTCATTCTTTCTGATGGAAGCATAGAATTCCATTGTGCATATATGTACTACATGTTTTTGATCCATTAATCTCCTGAGGGGCATCTGGACTGATTTCATACCTTAGCTATGGTAAATAATGTTGCAATGAAATTTACACTTGAGTCAAATCCTACAGGTTCAATAATCCCTGTTATGTAATGAAATGTGAATTTACAATTTTCTCCAAATTAAAAAGAAAACATTGAAGTTGCTTATATAAACTAACACATCTATAATCAAACTGTAGTATGCTGAATAATATTTCTGATACTCAGGCTATTTTTAGAAATCAACTTTCCTGAGAAATAATTTACATACGCCCAAACACATATGTTTTAGTGGTATAACTGATGAGTGTTGGTAAGTTTATTAGGCCTGTGCGCCCATGCTGCACAGGGAACATGCACATGACCCTCCCTACTTCCTCATGCACTTTTCCATTCAAGCTCATCCCACTCCAGACCTGAAACAATCACTGATCTTTTCTTTGATAGTATTGATTTATTGTGGAGACTGTTTTCAGGTTGTCCTAAGGCAAGCATCTAATATTATGTTATTGTATAGATTGTATTAACTATACAAAGAAAGCATAAAGATGCAATGGCTGGTATAGTTTATACTGTTTTGAGCTCTGTAAAATGCATATCAGTCCATGATCCCAGAAGCTATATGATCACCTGCAAGAAATGTAACTTCAAGAATGAGTTGGATCTAAAAATAGGCTTCTACTCACTTCTGTAATCAGTATTTTACCTTGAGTTCCACACTAAAGAGGATATATCTTCTTTAGTATAAAATGTATTTTATCTTTTTTAATGTATTTTAAAAGTGACCCCAAGGGGGAAAGCGATGATCCTGCTTTCCAAAATAATAGTAGAGGTTGTTTTTTTTCCTACTTTATTTCCTTTACTTTTTGGTCTGTTTGTTCATTTTTATGTCTTTGGGATTATAAGGGAAAACACAGAAATGGAGGGACAAAGGGTGAACAAAAGCAGCAAAAGTAGTCACTGGACACTATTTGTTGAAAAATGAACTATACAACTTATAGGTCACTGAACAAAAAGAAATGTACTCTTTACCTGACTAATGTAACTGTAACCCCTCTGTACATCACCTTTACAATAACAATAAAAAATAGTAGAGACTGCCCATGTCATCCCAGGAACGGAAATGTATGATCAGATAGAAAATGACTCTGCTTCTCTTCCCTCTTCTCATATTAAAATATTGCCAATTGGTTTTCAAGATTTTCTCCTACTGCAGCAACTTAAAAATAATTTGGATATCAATTTTTTTTGCTTACTGTTGTGTTGTGATTCTTTCCTCTGTTGTCACAAGTATGAATATCAGGTAATGGGCACCATTCATTTTTGTGCTTAGTAGTTTTCCTGGGGTGCCAGTGACAGGAGAAATGTATGCATTAAAACAAGCGTGATGAAAAGCAGCTTTCTTTATAATTTCAGCCCAGCTGCTGTATTGATGGATACAATCTCTACCACATGCTCCAGGTGGCTTCTAATGCCTGACTCCCTGCAGAAGCCTCTATTTGCACATCTTAAACCACTTATTGGATTTGAACAGGATTTTTCAGCCTGAGTGCAGTAACAGTGTTCACTTGTGTAATATTTGTAAATCCTAGCTTTACATTTCACTCACCAAATCATCGTCAGAAGACATTCAACAGAGCCTTTGTGCATCCCTGATTCTCTGTTTGGGATTAAATTGTGTCCATTTTGTGTGACTGAAAAAGTGTATTGATAAATGTATTTTCTTCAAGTTGGCATGCACAATGACAAGCAATTCAATTAGTCAGTTTTCTCAAATGGGGCTTTTCCTTCTCAAATTCATTTAATATTCATTTAAAGACTTTGCATAAAAAGTTCAGGAAGGTTAACTTTTTTTTTGCAGAGCATGCATCTCCAAAGGATCTGCTGAAATTGTCTGTTGTTTGAATTTTTACTTGCTACTGTATCTGTTGCTCAAGACCTTTGTTTGATGCTAACAATATGTTAGAATAACACCCTGTACAATTCAAAGCTGTTATGCATGGGAGCTGGAGACAACTAAAGCAAATGCCTCAATTTGGTTTAAATATAATACAGCATAGCAATCTTCAGACAGATATTATTCATTGCTCTTTTTATGCAGCAAATACAAATTTCAGACTCCCCTAATACAATCCATATCCCTGTTCACATATCCAGCTTGTGTAACATTTAAAAGACTTGGTAAAATGTTAGTTCACCAATTAACAAGAGCAACAAAATGCCTGTGATTTATAGGCAATATCCCACAAGTGATTAAGATACTGAACCACAAGGCAACCTTACTTGTTACCTGGATGCCATTCACTAGAATTAGTTGCACATCAGCCTATTTTCAGCTGAGAAAAGTAAGTATTATTTTAAGGAGTCTTGTCTTCGGAAAGTTGGATTTCTTTTGGCTGGAAAAGTTCACTTTCGAAGCTGAAACCATTGTTAATCAGAAACACTACATGTCACCTAGGCTGAGCAATGGCATCCTTGTCTCTTCTGTGCAGAATAAAGACAAGCTCTCTTGTTGAGGGACGCTTGCCTGCTGATATTCCAGAGCAGTTGGCTTGAATTGTGACCTGAATTCAATTACATGAATGTGAAATGTAGATAATTTCTAAAGGATACTCTGAAGGGTGCTGGGGGTTATAGGGAAAAGAGAAGGGTGATCTAATGATTGTGTTTAGCTTTGGAGTGGGCTTACACTACTGTGCTCCACTGAACCCTCTAAGCACAAATGCTAAGCATGCATGTGCAGCAATGGACTAGATATAATAAACCACATAACGATTATACATCTTGTGGTCAATAACCCTTGTGCTAAGAGGAATTTGCATTCTGAAGGAAACTAGTTCTCTTCCAGTAGTACCATCTGCCAGATTCCAATTCCAATTGCTGAAAGTACTAAAACATAGTATACTGTGTAAATCCCATCAAAATGGCCACTAATATTTTGTATATAAACCCTAGATAATTCCAAATATGTTTAGGGGTCAGGTGAAGGACTAAGAAATAATGGTATGGGGCAAAATCAGCAAGCAATATGAGAAAGTAAGCATGGTAATTTTTAGTTATACAAAATTCTCATGATATATATTGTGAGCTAAGTGCACGTGGACATATTTGCACTATAAAACAATCATTGTAGTAAAACTTTTAATGGTTATATGGATATTTTAATACTAAAACAAAGTAAAAGATCAGCCTTCAAATTTATTTGTGTTTAGCTCTGAAGTCTGCAAAGCTGTATAGCTAGATATCTCTGGCTTCTCCAATTCTGACTTTACTACTAGTGATCTGTTTTACCACCATTTCCTGCTTTCTCCTCACTCACGAGTGGCCTGAAATTTACATTATAAATACTCATCCATTGGCATGACTTGGCAACATGAAATCATTCACCAAGTATAAAAATTTGAAAATGTGGTATATATACACAATGGAATTCTATGCCTCCATCAGAAAGAATGACATTGCCCCATTTGTTAGGAAATGGAAAAACTTGGAAAAAATTATATTAAGTGAAGTAAGCCAGGCCCAAAGAAACATAGGTCCTATGGTTTCCCTTATTTGCAATATCTAGTATATGTATGAGTCAAGCGGAAAAGGTCAGATAATGTGATGTCAGGAAAATGAACCCTTAGATTTGTATTTTAATGTTTTTTTCTTTCATGCATGTGTTTCTAACGCATTTATAAGATTATTTCTTTGTTGCTTTGTATGTCCCTCCCCCACAGTATAACCCCTGCTTTCACTATATTTGATGTCAGTATAACTTGTGGAGGAGATGGGGAAAAACCAATTGTTTAAGGATACAGGTGGACCTGTTGCAACAATGAGAAGTACAAGTTGTCATGTCCAAAACAAGCTTTACAACGTCGGTGTGGGGGGGTGGGGGGAGGAAGGGGGGAAGGAGAAGGATTGGCATTGGGGGGGGAGGAGGGAGCTGGGAAGGGATGTGAAGGGTAAACCAAAGGAGGAGGCTGCAATGCTTGGTAAGAAATGTACACATTATCCTGCCCATGTAATTGTAACTCCTCTGTACAGTATGTTCACAAATAAAATTAAATTAAATTAAAAAAAATTTTACTAATGAATAAACTGAGTCTACAAAGACTTCCAATTTGTTTCTTCTGAGTCTCATTCACATCAGAACAAAACTTCAAATAAGAATTCAGTTTTCCTTGTCTGATTGGGAACAACATGCTGAATGAAATTGGCTCTAAAACGAGTCATTCTTAACCATTCTGGAAATGCTCTAACATGGTGTTGCTTGTCCAGAGCCCAGAACCAGTGACATGCTTTCCTATCAGCTGTGACATACCTCACTCAGGATGGCATGAAACCCTGTCACATGCCCTCCTTACCTGTCAGTCCTCAAGGCAACTGTGCAGAGAAATTGTGCGCTATATCCCTGCCATTTGTGTATTTGTAGTCACTGCATAGATATTCTTACTCTTCCTTTTCCTCCACAGTCTTATGATAGTGGTTGTTAGACACATTAAACTTCCAGCATGGACAGGTCCACATGGCTTTCTAAGAGAACACACTCATCACCTCATTATCATTCAGGAAGGCAGAGGCAAAAAAAATTGCCTTCATTCAGAGGATCCTAGACAAATGGCTAAGTTTTCTCACTAAAGACCAGCAAGCAAAATGAGAGTGTAGAACCCTGTAATTACTCCAGTGACACAAGCAAAGATAACCACAGCATTATAGACAAAATAACACTGAGAAAGCCACCATATGTTGAGATAGGCTTAGGAAGACTGATTTAACTGCCAGTAGGACCAAATTCATTATTCGTGAGGATTATTGTGAAATGCATTTAATTGCTTTGTGCCATTATACCCCTTGCTTTTTCTTACAACACTATGACTCCTAACCACATAAAAGCAAGATGAATTTTGAGGTACATACTGATTTTAGTTATGCATTCTTCCTAGTTGTGTGGGCATGTGCATGCATGCGCACGTACACACACACACACACACACACACACACACACACACACACACACACACACACACACACACACACACACACACACACACAGAGTTTTAAAGAGAACAACACCAAAGACCACATTCACCAGAACACCAGATTCTCTTTATTGACTATGGGATTTCCATTCTATACAAGGCCATCCTTTGTTTCACTCTAACTTACCAGATTTCATGGAACAACTAATCAAGCCACAAAGATCTGTTCCTGCTCATCATGTTCAACTAGACCCAGGCTGATGCAAAGCATATTAGAAAGTCAGAATAGGGCACTAAATAACAATCTATTATGAGAATGGCTCCACATCTTAAAAGAAGCTTATACTTTCCCATTCCGTTGCCTGGAATTTCACTTTTCCATCATAATCAATGTTCATGTAATATAAACTCTTCTTAAAGGTACATCCTACATCAAAACAGAAAATAAATTTGTTTGGAAGAGCTGTGTGTTTTTAATAGTCAAAGTAATAGAATCACAGTAGCACATAAGGATTAGCATTGGATAATGCAGAAATCTCTAAACTGCATGCAATAATTGAGTAACACAAATACAACTCAACAAAAATAACGTTAATAATTTAGGAAGCAGTCAAAATGTTTAGAACTTCTTGGCCCAGAATAAGACATGGTAAAAATCCAAAGTATGTGAGTCTTGCTACCAGAATATAAAGGTTGTTCATATCACATAGAAGTTGGGAAATTAGCCTATTTTGTAGAATCATCATGGTAGTTCAACTTTCCTTACAGTATTTTTGTTTAAAATATCAATTTCAATATTCTTACTTGATTCATGTTGATCATTCGTGTTGTTAATTTTTTTGGTATAAGATGATATTGTACTTCCTGATCTAATTATTCTTTGGGTTTTTGGGTAGTTAACTGGAAATAAAGTCTCACAGCCTTTCCTGCCCAGGCTGGCTTTGACCTGCGATCCTCAGATCACAGCCTACTGAGTAGCTAGGATTACAGGCATGCGCCACCACGCCCGGTCTGATCTCATTATTCTTAAGGCTACATGACTAGGTATGGCCAATGCATATGTCACATGCTACACATTCAATTTCACAGAGTTGTATGGAAAAATTCTAGTGGCCTCTTTATACCTGGCTCAAGTTTATAAACATATATGTGTATGTTTCATATATATATATACATATATTTCATGTATACATAGAGATATGTATTTACATATACATAAAACATTTGAAATTTGGAAAAGAAATTTATTTTGCAAATGTTCTAATTCAGTACTACCAAGCAAATAATTTTTCCAATTTTCTAGGAATTTATTACATGAGTTTCCTAAATAGAAAGTATTCATGTAGATTAGCACATTGTAAGACCATTTCTGAATTTCTCCAAAACATGAATTTTCATCTTCCTGTGGCATTTTATTATTAAAGTAGCTTTACCACAAGACTATACAACACAAATCTAGACTGCTCATCACATTCAAATAATTATTCATTTGAGCACAGTATTGATCATCTATTCCATGTATGGGAATGAACTCAATAAGTAGCCTAAGAATAAATTAAACACAGGACATCCAGAAGCACGTGGCTAACACCTGTAGTCTTACCTACTCAGGAGGCTGAAATCTGAGGATCGTGGTTCAAAGCCACCCAGGCTAGAAAGTCCATGAGACTCTTATCTCCAATTAACCACCAGAAAACTAGAAGTGGCACTGTCGCTCAAAGTGATAGAGTGCTAGCACTGAGCAAAACTGCATTTGACTTTTGGAACCCTGGGTATTGTAAATACATTTTTTGAATTAGGGAAAGCAAGGGGAACAACAAAGTGGTGAGACAAAGGACAAAGGGTGAATCACTGAAACAGTGATACTCATAAGACCATATGTTGGAAATGAACGGTACAACTTCAGGGAAAGGGGGAGAAGGATTGGGAAGGAGGGAAAGTGGCAGAAAAATGGGGGAGGTAGTAACAAGTTCGACAAAAAAATGTACTCACTACAAATGTAATTATAACCCCTCTGTACATCATCCTAACAATAAAATTAAATTTTAAAAAAAGAGTCTAGAAGGAAAGGCCTACAAAACTCCGTCCTCAAATTAATCATCAAAATGCTGTGCTGGAGATCTTGCTCAAGTAGGAAAGCAATAGTCAAGCAAGCAAGCCAATCAAGGGAGAAACACTGAGTTTAAACCGCTGTACTGAAAAATAATGATGATGGTACTGTATATACATGTGAACATGCTTGTAAAACCCTTTTTAACAATTAGCATATACTAAAAATGAAATGAGTGACAAGAATGTTAGCAAAACAAGAGCTCAGTGACAGTGCCCAGGCCCTGAATTCAAGCCTGATGACACAATAAAAATCCCATAGCCCAGCCATATTTTAGTAAGTGTCTTCCCAGACACTATGTTTGAGTGCCACAAATGTGTAGTACTATTCTTACAACTTCAGTTATGTCACTTTTCTGCATATTTATATTTAAATGTTTATCTAGCATATGTTAATAATAGAACTTTCAAGCAAGTGTGAAGTGTATTGTGGGTTAGGTGAGCAACTTATTAGGCTTAATGCTGAGAAGAAGGTTTTCAAGCCAAGCAATAGAATCTCATGAAGAAAAGGCAACTGTTCATCCATAGCATCTCTGGTAAAGAGCTTGCCTGACATTGAATGCCAAGGCCTTTTCTTGTGACAGCTCCACCTGGCACAATGTTCCCCCTCCCCTCTCTTTCTTCTTCAGCACCACCCCCCCGTGCAGCTCACATGAGTCTACACATAAAAATTAATGTTCCTATTTCAACTAACTCGTTTGGCAGGAACACATTTGCAAGCCAAAATAAACATGGGAAGAAGGAAAGAAATAAAGACCAAACAGGGAGAGATCCAGAGTATATTTGGGTTTCTACAGAATGAGTGGTGGGATTGCATACTTTATAAAAACAAAACTTCACTTTTATTATTTCTTAAATGATAGCAAGTGGATGCTAAGCAGTTGACAGTAATGAATAAAGCAAAATGCAGAGCTCTAAAAGTCAGAGGCAAGTGATAAAGTTTATATTAAAATGTACAGTGACATCAATGTCACATATGTCATGTAACTTTAGATTTCCAGCTGAATGCATTTTTGCATTAGCATTTCATCTAAATAATATTACATTCTACTAGTTATATATATACATGCATGCCCCATACATATATACATATATATTTTAACTTAATCCATTATGTTCAGGTAGGGTGTGTTCTGGGCCTTCAATTACAGAGAAAACTCAAGGCTTGCTTGTATAATAACAGGAGACTATGACACAACAGCAAGAGAGAAATATTAAGTAATAGATATGTAAAGCATAATTTTAACACATTACATGAAGTGATTCTTAAAAACAAGGATAATAAACAATATAGAATTAAATAATTACTTACATCTGAGTGTGAAGTTCCAACTACATTTGTCATTTAGCTAAATATATAATAACAGCTAATTTTAGGATTATTACTATGAGAAAATAATATTTAAAATCACCCGTATGTGTGCTAAGTGAATAAAAATTGATTAAATGACCACCTGTCAATATATTATTCTGAATTGAAAAAAAAAAAAACCTCATGGGGAAACACTTGAAAATTGTATGTAAATAAACTACAAGTTCAGCACAAATTAAGCCCAAAGATGTACAGGTTTTTTTTTTCTCTCAGAATTGATACATTGCCTTGTTCAAGCACAAAATCTTATGGTATAAAAACAAGATGCATTTCTCTCTAAAGGAAAGCAGATTGGAAATTTATATTTCTACACTATCATATTCTATTTTCTTAAAGAGCCAAAGCAACTAGATAGCAGAACTAATGTAAGGCCCAGAATTTGTGTCCCCATGTTTGCAGATCTTTAACTGCAGCAGTAAAATGTTCAAAACCAAATGACCCTTTTTATGTCTACTTTTATTTGTCTTGTATTCCAATTGCAAAGAAAGTCTATAAAATAGTTATACTCGGCAGTGTGTAATATTCAATTTAACTTGCCAAAACAATAAAGAAATGATTATAGTTTCTAGTTGGTAAGAGAATTCAATTAATGAAAAGGAGTATATCAATAAACTCAATATGGACTTAATTTGTAGCTAATGGAAAATAAACTTCAGAGCAGTCTTTTGTGTATGTTTTGTTACTAGCCAAAGATTTTTTTATCTTAATATCAAAGATTAGTTTATTCAATTAATTTCAAAAATCTCAAGTATGCTATATCATATTTTAAAGTTTATATACTCTGTAGTATCTCTATAATTTTAGGAGATATACAAACGAATGATAGTTAATTTGAATTTCTTCATGAGTGACTTTATCGTATAGTCAATAAATTAGTAGGTGTAAAAAAAATAGAGTTGTCATAAATAAATGAAATACATGCAAGTGAATGTGCAAGCCATGGTTGTATTGCATGGAATTTAAACATTAAATTATGTAATATATCCGGGTGTCAGTGGCTCATGTCTGTAATCCTAGCTACAGGAGGCTGATATCTGAGGATCATGGTTCAAAGCCACCCTGGGCAGGAAAGTCTGTGAGAATCTTATCTCCAATTAACCACTAGAAAACTGGAAGTGGTGCTGTGGCTCAAGTGGTAGAGTTCTAGCCTTGAGCTGAAGCATTGAGGGATTACACCCAGGCCCAGAGTTTAAGCCCTGAAAAAAAATATGTAATATATAGCATTGGCTCAAGTTCAGATTAATTCTTTACATCAAAAGATGTTTGTATGATTCTTTTTTTTCTAGAGAATTTTTGTATGTTTCCCTGCTTCTTTGTTTTATATGATTTCTATTGGGAAACAGTAATTCTGGCTACTTGTTAAATCTCTGCCTCAGATTTCAAAGCCTGTCTTTTCTCATCTAGGAACTAAATGGTTGAATTAGCTAGCAGATCAGACCATGTCTAGATCTATGATGTTTCAAGAATACTTGAATGAGACAATCTGTGACTTCTGAGACTACAACGTAAAAGTCTTTGCAGTTTCTTCTGTGTTTTGGGAGCAACATGCTCTAGAGAAAGTCATCCATCATGTTGCTAGAGCATCCAACCACTCTTGTTCATAGGACTTCAGCCTATGGGTAGATCTGTTAGAAAAGGATTTTTTTTTTTTTTGCCAGTAATAGGTTTTGAACTCTGGGCCTTGCATTTGCTCAGTTTGCTTGCTCACAGCTGTTACTTTCTCACTCTATTCAAACCTCCAGCCCAGGTTTTTGCTAGATTCTGGCTGCAATTACTGCAAACCACAGTCCTCCAGATTTCAGTCTTTTGAACAGCTGGGATTACAAACGTGAAGGACCAGCACCTAGAAGAATTGCGTTCTTAGTGAAGTCAAGCATTTCATATAACTTCATTCATAAATTTCCACTGAGAAATGCTCTGTCATGCTCTTCTTAATCTTCTTAAAGAATCTTCAGGTATAATAAATGTCTTTTTGTATTTTTTTACTTTTCTTTTTTTCTTCTCTGTGAGGAGTTGTACAGAGGAGTTTCCACTTAACAAAACAGTTTATGAATACAATATCAATGTCACCTTTTTCGACATTCTCACCTATCTAATTTTTAATATCCCTAATTCAAGTAATTTTCACATATACAAATTAAGCTTCCTTCAATGCCATCATTCTGGTGCTGATATTCATTGTCAAAGTTCTCATAACTATAGGAGTAAGAAGGTGTGAGATGTATCTTTATACTGAGAATGCTATCAAAAGAGCCACCAATTGGCCTAGAGCAGTCACCAAGGGTCACTGCTGAACCAGGAAAGAAAGACACAGGGGTGGAAACTCATATAGTTCATTCACTCCAACCGGAGAACACAGCAGTCCTCAGTGGAAGGAAGCAGATGTGGACAAATCTGGAGAGTCTCTATCTTGTCTTTCTTTCTGGCTGAACATCAGAAATACAAATATTTTATCATCAAAGTCCCTCGGGGGGTCCTTAAACTCCCTGAAAAACCTCCTGAGGCAAGCTCTTCACAGAAATGAGTTCCGTGAAGGGAGATAGGGCAAGGTGTGAGATTTCTGCTGAGGTCATGGGATACCATTGGGACATTTTTGAGCAAGAAATAATATGTCAGGGATGTTCAATGCTTATTCTTTCCTCCAATGCATATGATGAGATACTACAAAATAAGCAAGCAAGAAGCAAAGAGGGAGACATGGCAGGACTTCTGAAAATATTGAAATGATAAAGATCTGAATCAAGGAGTTAGTGCAGGTGATGGCGAGAAAAGAAATGGGAAAGCAAATTGGGTTAGAAGCAATAGATAGGTGAGATGGATGGGATGTGAAGCACTTAGTCTGTACATTACTGAAAATGCCCTTTGGCTCTGCCCCTATCTTCCATCCATCTGGCACTATCAAAGTCTTTTAAAAAGAACATATGCTTTCCCTTTAAAACTACTGAAAGGAACTTAAAAAGCATCTAAGTATGCTCAGATGAAGAGGACAAGCAGCAAATCATTCACATTCCAAATTATTAAGGATATAAACCCTAGTATGGGAAGCAGATACTAGGTATCTCTTCTTTAAATAAGAAGCACCATTACAAAGCAAGAGCGTATTATAAAGGATAAGCACAAGTCTTAATGGCTGCATATTTTATATACAATGTTAAAATGATATGTTGCTTTTCATGAACATTGATCATCTTTTGGTAAACTCCATTTTCCCTGCTTAAAATAATCTAATTGCACTCAAATGAACTGTAGATTTTTATGCATGCTGGGTCTTCCCAAGCTGAAAGAATATCTGAACACTTTTAGTACATTTGGAACAAAGACTATGTCACTATGTGCTTTATACTGGGGCTTTTGTTATCTACTTCCCTTTAGCTATTTACTGACACAATCCTTATAAGCCAAGTCACTGACAGTGGGTCTAGAATTACTCTAAAATCTTAACATATATAACTTATTGATCATAAAGCCTTATAGAGTATTCATTACATACTTTATATACTGGGTATAGATTTTATGTTTAGAGAAAAGTGAATTCAGGCACTGAGAGGTTAACTAACTCGTTCCAACTCACCCAGTTAGCAAAGCCACTTTGAACCCATATTCTGACTCCAGAATCCATTCTTTTGGTAACTTCTATGGTAACTTCTATATATATTATGAATAAGTACTTGAATGATAGAGGAAGGAAGGAAGGAAGGAAGGAAGGAAGGAAGGAAGGAAGGAAGGAAGGAAAGGAGGGAGGGAGGAAAGGAGGGAGAGAGGAAAGGAGGGAAGGAAGGAGGGAGGGAGGGAATGTGGGAAGAAAGATTTGCTATAAAGTTCATAAATCCACTAAACAAATATTTGATTTGGTCAAGGAACTGCGTTTTCTCATCTCTGTTGTAAGATCATATCTTAGACAATGAAAAGAAGGTACACTAATGGTCATGGTAACTAGACAGCAGGTCAAGAGCTTTAACTTATATATCATTAAGTTAAAGATAAACAATTGATGTCTAAATTACTTTTAAAGTACCCATAGTGACTTTTTGGCTCTAGATATTTAAATCAATACTTCCTATTAATAATAAAATGGATTACCTTTCCTCTAGAAAGAAAATTTTACATAAACTAATGAGATAGAAATTTAAAAGAAAATATTTGCACAAAGAGGTTCTGTACAGTAAAAAATGACTTCTATAAAAGAAAAACATGAAGATTTACTTATTGATATTATTAACCCCAAATATAATGGATGTTAAAAAGAAAGGATATAACTTAAAAACAAGTATATTGAGACATCAGAATCAAATTAAAGGTTCTAAAACAGCTATTATCACGTATATGGGAAAAATCTTACTCTAAAGATATGACATATGGCCAATAACTCAGTGCCCCAGTTGGCTGTTATATACAGAAAAGACAAATGTACTTTTAAAGATAACTACAGAATTTGCTGTATGATGAGCTCAGAGGAGAGTTCTTGATGGTCTCAGTTCCCAGTTATTCCACAGCACTCTTCCTTACTTTTCATATCCTTTTCTTTTTTTTAACCAGCCTTGTATTAACAAGTGTTAGATTATAAATACATTGTAAAAAGGGTGTTTAACAATATATTATTGATAGTTCAAAAGGAAATGTTGTCAGTTACATTGCAAACACAATTTTTCTAGGATATCCATCCAAACCAGTAAGCTGAATGAAATAAACTAAACTTATCTCATTGTTATTGTAACTTTACAATTCTTATTACCACTTCCCATGAACAATGCTTTTTTTTTCTTTAAACCATTCCCTCATTAAAGCTGTTCAGTAAAGGAAATAAAAAAACATTCCATCCCCCACTTCCCAGGAATATTTTGGGCTCCTTTTTTTTCACTACAATGAATAGAAGGTAGCAATTTAGTACCTGCTCTATAACAAGAATTATTTATAACAACACTGAATAATGTATAAGTTTTCACTGTGACAACAGTAAGATGTCTTTGGATAGAAATAATGAAGGAGCATTATTGGAAGAGAACACCTTGGAAGCTTGGGAAAGAAATTTTAGTTTAATAGACTTTTGAAGAACTATCAAATATAAATGAGTTAGTTACAAGGACAGGAGAAAGCTCTAAGTGCTTACAATATCAGGGCAACTCTGCACTGTAGGTAATTTTAGTCTTTCTTGTCTCCAGGGTTCTGGCATAGAAATGTTGTTTAATATATTCTTTAAATAAGGCCAAATGCATTTGAGATTATTTTCTGCATTTTATATTTAAGGTAGTTTGATGAAGACAAATAAGTCTATGAAACTAACTTCAATAATACTTTTGTTTCTTCTAAACTTTATTATTTCCATAGCAATTTTACTTTTATGGGAGGAAAGTAGCTATCTTACCTGGATTTTCCATTAGAAGATATATAATTATAGTGCATGCGATTCAGACTGAAAAGCAAATGAATATTTTAATATATTTAATTGATAGTATTTTAATATTCAAAATTATTTTAATGTGTTTTAATTATTAACACCAGCTATTAATGGTGCTTTAATATTAAAAAAAATTCATCACAATATTCAGTCTAAGACTTTAAAACAACAGATTTCCAGATTTCATCCAGAACAAAAAAACTGGGTATAGATTTTTTTTGACCAAACATCTCTCATTTCTCACTTTCCTTGAAGTATTCTGAGGGCTGTCTTGGCCGTCTTGGTCTCTATCATCTATCTCTACAAACTTCTAGATTCTAAACAAGAATAAGTTACAGGATTTTTCCATCTAAGTGGTATTATTTACAAATTGAGTTCCTTCAGCGCTCTCCTCTTCTTCCACATGTTTTGGAAACTATTTAGAAGCACTTACTACTTTGTTTTTCCTTACCACTGCCTATTTTCTAAAATAAAAGACTATTAGTACTACAAAACTTCAGAGCTGCTATATTTCTACAAAATAACAAACAAAGAATCAGTCAAGTCAATGTCAATGTAAAGTGATTATTACCATGATTCACATCAGAACTATGAAAAATTTATGTTACCTTAGATATTTCATAGATTTACTGAATGATGATTTCTTTTACGTCTACCATATTGATGCAGGGCTTAGTGAAATAACATTAAAAGCCACTTTAACATAAATTGTGGATGCTTTCAACAAGGATGTCTATATGGTTTGATTGTAATGAATCACCTCAGAAATGCAACTCTCTGCATTCTTCCATTTCACACCCCTGGTGCAGGCATGAAACTCCCAAATGGAGAAGATACACAAACAGGTTTCAGTATATACATACACTGCTACCCTGGGGCTGGGTGTGTTGCTTATTTGTGTACATAGTATATGCATGTGTGCAGAGCAAGTGGGGATTACAGCTGAAATACAGCATAACTAAATACATGGCTTCAAATACAAGACTTAATATGTGCAAATGAAAGGTGCAAAACACCTTGTAGAGTATGCTTCTCTATGACACATTGCAATGTTTTCTAATGATTACAATGTGAAAATCATTAGAATAAATACAAACAAATTCATTTCCCTCCCTGAGTTCTAATTGCAACATACAGGCTACAGATAATAGTCTTTCCTCTGTTGTCACAATTTAGCAACTTTGAGTCCATTTTTAGCGGTCCATCTTTTCCATTGTAGGATGCTATAAACTGCAACTCTACTCAGTACATCGGTGTGTAATTTTTCCCTACGGTTTTATAAAATATCATTAAAATAAAACATTAATGTGGAGGGCTGTAGGCCTTTTTTTCTGTTAAGACTTTAAATCTATTGACTTGTAACTGGCTTTTAAAATGACATTTTTCCTTGCTGCCTTCAATTCAGTCCAAATTTAAAAAAATAAAATAAAATAAAAAGATGCCAGATGTCATGAGGCCAATAAGCAGGTGGGCCGAAGCTTCTGTACCAATTCAAACTGGCACCGCATCAAACCTGGTGGGTATAACCTTTAATTCACTGCTTCCCTGGCACCAGATCTAGTGCCATCTGCTCAGCCTTGCTAAGCTGTGCTTGTTTCTGTGCAGGGACGATGCCAACAATGCAAACTGTCTCCTACATGTGCAGGGATTCATCAGTGCAACTAGTTTTTCAAGACCCATATGGTGGCATCTGCGAATGCACACTGTCAGCATCGCTGCCTGTACCACCCTTCGAGTTTTAAGAATGGGAGGAGAGAATGCCAGTTTGTAATTCACGATAGAGAGCCAGGAGTAAAACTTTTGCCTTTCTTCTGAGTGCTTTTATTTGATGTCTTTTAAAGTGAGGACCTAAAGCTTTGAAGGAGTTGACTTTAGCTCAGAGGCCAGTAGCTCCAGGGAGCCCCATGCACACAAGACCCAGAAGAATACACTTGTAGATTTTCTAAACATGCCAAGATCATAGACACCAACATCTACCTCCACTGATGAACCCACACTCCAGAAAGGTACCTTAAAGCATCCTTTCTTATTCTCCTTAAGACTTTGAGTACCAAGAGTTAAATACATTTGGGGAGAGGGTTATTTTATCTTGCAGGAAAATAAATGAAAATAAAAGAACAGATTTCTTTGCTTATGTTCAGTATACCTTAAAGATTCTGGTTGTTTTGTAACTAAGGTCCTTTGTAAAGATGACCTCTGTCTACTTCATTTTGTAAACATGTGCTGAGCACTGATGAACTAAACTGAAGGAAAACACACAAGTGTGTGTGCACACACATACACGCACACACACACACACACACACACACACACATGCATATCCACCTTATAGAATGGCTAAAGATTTACAAGCTACCTGTGTACCATTGCTCTTGGGTAAAATGATAAAGTTTTTAGATTCATGCCTACTGATAATTCCTTACCAGTTTTCTATGTTTCAAGACAAAGGCTCTGAACTGATCTTCTAGGGGACTTAGATAAGAAACCTCTGATCAGTGCTACACACCACATACACACACACACATACACACACACAAATTGGTTTAGTTGTTCCCTCTCTCTCTCTCTCTTCTACTCTCTCTCTCTCTTATAGTAGCATTTCCATAAAAAGATGGATTTTACATAACTCACCATTCTAAATTCAAGTTCTAATAAGCAATATAATACAAAGTAGTTATTCAACAAGTAGATATTATGAATGCATACAAAGATAAACTACTTCTTCAAGTGGCCTAGTAGAAAAATATTGTATTACAGAATATATGAGATACAATAAGCATTAATTAGTACATATAAATTAATATTACTACAGTAGGAAATAGTATTCAAACAGAATTGTTTATTGCGTATCATCCATACTACACACTCTTATACTCTTATAAGCACTTCACATTCTGTATCTTTATAATTTTAGCATCCCAGTTAATTAAAAATATGACTCTTGTGGATAGATGAGGGAGTTGGGTCTGTAAAGATTAGGTAGTAAGATCAAACAATAATGAAATCTAACTTTACTTGATTCCAAAATCTGACATTTTAACCACAACACCAAATATTCTCTCCCCTATCAAAATATTTGGTAAATTTATCTTAAACCAAATGAAAAAATGTGTTAGACAAATAGGTGTATGGTTCTACCATATGTTAGGTTTTGTTATGAAAGTTTTCTATTTATCAAACTACTATTTTATTGTTATTAAGGTAAGGATTTGGGGCAAATATATACTTAACTTTACATTTGTTTATTTAAAAGACTGTCATAGTCTATCTATATAAAACATATATGTCTCATTTAAAGACTCTAAAATTCTCAAGTACAAAAATAATGACAGTTCTCACTCTGCTAATGCTCATTTGTGACGGCTGCATTCCTGCATGTATGGGAACTCCTGACTGCTGTATTAGTGGTTTTGATGCCATCTGGCAAAATAAAGATCTTGAAATAAAAGACAGCATCATTTAGGGAGAGGATCATTGTGAGTGCCATACAATACTGATCACACACATATATGAGGATGCTCATTCACCTGATAAATGCTAACTACTAAAACTAGAGAGAGAGACTGTATTTGCTAAGTGTAAAATTCCTTTATTATTAGTGGAAGGAAACTTACCAAATACTATTAGAAAAGGGAGAAATAGGAAGTTAAGGCAATATAATAGAGGGATAATTTCCATATGGAATTATCACACTGTAATTGCTTGTATTCAATAAGGGATGATAATAAAAATGCAGAGAAAAGAGGCATAGATTCAAAAGATTATTAGTTGTCACCAATGGCAGCTATCATTCTATATAATGAGGTACTTTAGGGAGAAGATCAAAGTCTAATATCATTGTTTCACCCAAAGATATATATATATATATATATATATATATATGTCTCATAGCATCATAATTAACTTGTATTCACAAGTATGTACATCTTACATTTAACCTCTAAGGATCTCTTTTCAAACATTTTTGTGATCTCTCTCTCTTTGATTAGTTCAAAGCCATCCTCTTTCTGTTTTCTCCTCTAGTCCATACATATGGATGTACAGTATTTTTCTAGAAAGGAAAGAAGGAAAGAGGGAGGGAGGTGGGAGGGAGGGAGGAAGGAAAGAAGGGTGGGAGGGAGGAAAGGAAAAGGGACAATGAAAGCCTAAGGAAAGAAATAGAACTTAACATGCTAACACCTACTATAGAAAACATATCTAAGCCGGGCGCCGGTGACTCACGCCTGTAATCCTAGCTACTCAGGAGGCTGAGATTGAGGATTGCGGTTCAAAGCCAGCCCAGGCAGGAAAGTCTGTGAGACTCTTATCTCCAATAAAACCACCAGAAAACCGGAAGTGGCGCTATGGCTCCAGCGGTAGAGCACTAGGCCTTGAGCTGAAGAGCACAGGAACAGTGACCAAGCCCAGAGTTCAAGCCCACGACTCACCAAAAAAGAAAAAAAAAAAAAAAGAAAACATATCTATCAGAACTTCATTCAAGATTTTAGTCTCAAATGTGCATTTCTGCTCAATATCTGAATTTGACTAATGCTAGAGTATTATTAGCACAAGATAGAAAGGTCAGAGGATATCCAGTTTTTATTTTTAAGGGCAAGAGGATTTTAAAAGTAAAACACTTGTTGGGGATGCTATTTCTTAGGGGGAAGAGTGTGACAAGTGTAGTACAAGGGGGTGACATTTATTGGATTCCAGTAAACATCTGGAGATGGAACAATGAAATACCTACAATACAACTGTAAGCTTACAGCGGTAAGCTAACTAAAAAAAGATATGACCAAAAGATGTAAAACTTGAAAATAGCAGATCATACATTCTGAGAGGAGAAAGGAGGTCACTCTATACGGCATGGAAACACACACTGTAAATGAACGCTAATGACCCTATGCCAAATCTTAGGCCGCAGCAATCTTTCTAGTCCACTGACTAGCTTCAAAGATCAAACAGGATAATGGATATGACACTGCGTTGTTCCCTGTGGCATGCAACAAAATGTAAGGTGACTCTTTGTAAGCATTATTATTCTTCCTTGTTGCCAGCCAGGGCCCGAACACTTTTGTCAACAGAGAAGGGTTAGACAAGAATCTCGCCATCAGAAGAGCCTATGCTCAAATGGCAGATGTCTAGAAAATGACCACTTTGCACATTTCAGTTCCACCTCATCTCACTCCACTGCTGCCTGGTCAACTGTCTTGGGCTTCCTAAGCTGAAATCAGCACATCTTGGATCCCAGTGCCCTCAGTTCTTATTTGCATTCAGATAGATCTTTAAATTTGGAATCTCTTTAGAGTTGAAACCTTAATAGAAAATCCTCTTGACTGAGATGCACAGGAGATTAAATATCACCCCAGCAGAGCTTCTTAAAATGACAAGACTAAAGGCATCATGAAGTTTAGAAGCCCTGACTTGTCTTCTCCCTTCACTTTATCTCCTACAGTAAAGACCTCCCAGGATCTCCACACAAAAGTATGGGATGAAGGTAGGGACCGGAGCGATTCCAGCTCTGTCTTCTAGCTTTGGCCATACTGTTTGCCTTCCCTCACTTTTCAGTGAGTGCCTCCTTTTTCCAAGTCTGTTAGACTCTTTATAAAACTAGTCATAAAATGGCAGTTTTATTAAGGCATAAGAGCACATATTCTCAAAACAAAACCAAACAAAATCCTAGTGCCCATGTGTCTTTTAAGAATACAGAAAATTTCAGGCTGCAGTAATTTTTCTAGTTCACTGAGTTGTTTCAAGGATCAGACAGGATAATGGATATGACAGAGTGTTTTTATTTCCATATGGTATGGAACCACCAAATGCAGAGGAAATCCAGAATGACACACACATACACACACACACACACACACACACACACACACACACACACACACACACACGCACTCAGATCCATAAAAGCATCACATGAACACAGCTGAAAACTTATTCACCCAAACAGTCAGGTAAGCACATTGTTATATTTAATCCTCACCTCAGCTGTATTGGATAGATGTGAAAAGTTAGGCATGAGGGTAGTGCTGAGGACTGCTTGGGAAACACAAATGCAAGTGGCAGAGATGGAATTTCAACCCAGGTTACTCCATATCCACATAATGCAAATGCTTCATATTCTGAAGAGAGGTGGTGTGCCGGAGGACAAAAGCCAGAGATCTGTCATGATAGACCAGGAAAGATACTTTTACTTAAAGGATTGGGGTGGGGGGAGGAAGGAGAGGATTGCAATATTAAAACAAATGAGATGTATTATGGAGCAATAAAAAATCCTGTTCTTTTTTATATTGAAAATCATTTTGCACAGCTACTTAAAGATAGTAAAATATAATGTTTATGAAGATTTTTAATTAAAAAAATGAGATAACTCAAGTAACTGTTCCCATGTCATGGAGACCTTGTCACAAGAGATGTTCTTACCCCTCAGTTTGCCGTTAGTTGTATAGCTTAGCTAACCATGAATGCCATAAGATGTCCTGACTCACACTAATAAACTCCTCTGTAAATGGCTTTCCCAAATCTCCCATGTATTAGTGCCACCAGGAATAGATTTTTTAAAATATTCATCTGTAGGTATTACCCACGACGATTTTGATTTATTTGGTCTGGACTGGTCCCAGACATTAGTATTTTTGAAAAGCTCTTCAGCTTGAGATGAGAATTGACATCACAACAAAAATATGCATAATATTATCATTTAAGTGAACTTTATTTAAGTTACTTTTCCCTCAATCTTTCATTCATTGTATAACCACCTGTTAGGGGCACTGTGGTAGGTGCAATGTTTTTTGCAAGCAAGTCTTCAGTTCAAGTCTGAAGTGTCTCTGGTAGACCTGATTGCCTGTCTGTGTCTTTTAACTACCTGGTTACTTTTTATTTCCTCATTTCTTCCCTCAGGCAGATTGTGATAAAAAAATAGGATGAAACTTTATAGGGTCTTTGCCTCTAGCTGATAAGCAAACAAAACAACAAAAGTAAGAAAGGTAATTCTATCTTGATATTATCAAGACACAAAGTCACTATGGTACAAGTGCTAGGCAAATCAAAGTTGAGGAGATGGGTAGTAGGAAAAAGGAAAATGAATGACAATATAAATGAGACATATACATCTGCTGCTAAGATTATACTCCCTCATTCTAAATTCCTCAAGCAAAGTGAACTGATCCATTTCATGAGTAAAAATTCTTCAAGTAAAATAAAATAATTTGTTCTGCCAACTGAAATAGAACATAATGATTATAAGACATAGTGATTATTAAGACATTTGTGTCAAGCCAATCATTGCTTCAATGGCACTGGAGGCAAGAAAATGAGTTAGAACACGAGACACCACAAAAAAAACAACAAAAGATTGTGCTGTTTTAGGAAGCTGCTGTTGGTGGTGACATTATGCATAGACCATGTATGGCTACAGAGATTGAACAAGAGCTGGCACAATTGCCATCATTGCCATCATTCATAAACAGATACTTTGCAAAAATTACTCGTGGCTTTAGAACTCACTCCAATCTTTTTTTTTTTTTTTGTCGGTTGTGGGGCTTGAACTCTGGGCCTGAGCGCTGTCCCTCGGCTCTTCAGCTCAAGGCTAGCTCTCTACCACTTGAGCTACAGTGCCACTTCCCGTTTTCTGGTGGTTTATTGGAGATAAGAGTCTAACGGACTTTCCTGCCCAGGCTGGCTTTGAACCATGGTTCTCAGATCTCAGCCTCCTGAGTGGCTAGGATTACAGGCGTGAGCCACCAGTGCCAGGCCTCACTCCAATCTTTAAAGTATCTGTTTGCTATTGAGAAGTGGAGGCTGCCAGGTAAAGCTGGATAACAATATTTAACCCAAACATTGAAATGCATCCTTGTGTTTCCTTGTACCTATTACTTGTAGCTATTCCTCATCTGGTATAGCGTTTTAAGTATTTCTTTGTGTATATCACTATTCTAAGTGTGCTTCATAGACTTAACCATTTCATCATTGCAATAGCCTGTCGCATAGTTACTGTGAGCAGCAGCCACAGCCTGCACTGCTCACTTCTCCCTTCAAGAGACAACCTGCTGTGAGGAGCCATAGCTAGCTGCCAGCTGCCAGCTGCCATCCATTGGGGAATCCGCTCTCAGGCCACTCAATCCAGCCAATGACTGTGCACAGTGGGGGGTACTAGAGGTACATATTATATTCCATGCAGACCTCCTCCAATGTGAAATATTTACTTGTCTACTCCTCTTCAGCCTGGCCAAAGTTTTTCAGAACTACACTACAGTGTGATGCTCTTTCTACACAAATCTTATTTCCTGCCTCTTCTCCTGGTATTAGATATGTACTATGATTTGAAATTTCTACAGACCTATTCTTATACCTGCTCCCTTTTAGATTACACAGAAGCAGTTTCCAATGTCTTACACATCTAAATCTTATTGTCTGCTTAATATCTGCTTCTCCTAGTACTAAGACTGGAAAACTGTTAATGACATATTCAACAGAAGAGCAGCTGAGAGTTTGTGACCAGCAAGTAATAGAAATGGTATTTCATTGCAGAAGAAATCCATAGCTCTTCCTTTTTTTTAAGTTAGCATAAATTAACTGCAGAAAAGAACCTTCATTGTGATATGTACAATATGCACATAATATACTTCAACCAAAGTCACCCTATTTATAATATGCTTTCTTAACTCCTTTCTCTCTCTCTTTCATTCATTCACACACACACACACACACACACACACACACACAATGTACTGTTATAATATTCACCCTAACATCTTTTCCCCTTCCCTACCTCTTGGTATTCCCTGATGAAAACAAGCCTAGTTTTATAGTCATATATTATTTTATTCTAGATTCCACATAAGATTAAAATACAAAATATTTGTCTTTCTGAGCTCATCTCATTTAACATGATGATCTCCAGTTCCATCTATTTTCCTGCTAACAAAATAACTCCATTATCCTTTATGCTGAATGATAATCCATTGTATATATGAATCCCATTTTTTATCTGCACATTCATGTTTATAGCAGCACCATTTACAATAGCCAAGATATTAAACTAGAGTTATTTCTCTTAACAATTATAGATTTCCAATTTTCTAAACTGAGAGTAAAAGGTGTAGAATCCACCCCACATCCACCCTTCATTGATATGGAGCTATGATTGATTTAAGATGTATTTCAAGAGAAAAGACAGAGGTGCTTACTAACAAAATATTCATCTCAGCTACTCTGACACTGGAGAACTCTGTTATCTATGATGGTACATTTTGTTCTCAGGCTCATACAGTCAAAAGCAATGGAGATTCAAGGTATTGAGTAATAATGCCATATAGTACAGGACAGTGGGGACCATAACTTGATGATAATGCATCTTCCAAGACAACAAATGGAAGAGTTGGAAGAATGTCTCTTGGATTTATGCTAAATTACTTTTAGGCACAGAAGCACTTACAAAGAGAAATACTGTGGAGTTAACACTATTTCTTTGGCATGAATTAAACTTGAACTTGAGTTCAAATCTCTCCTCCTTATTATCAGAATAACACTATAATATTTAACTTCATGGAACCTCACTAAATCCTTCCTCATTCTAGACATAACGTAATTATATTTCAGAAATTGTAAAACATTGTGTGAAAGAATATAAATATGTATGTGGTGATATAACTGACTGTGGGTTAATTATTTGCAAGCATGTTTTAATTTACATGGTATAGTTCAATTTCTACTTATGATGAGAAGGTTATTAAATGCTGCAGAAATCTTGGACATTCTGTAGTGAGATCTTATTCCTAACACTCTTCTCTGAACTGTTATGGATTTGTTAGCATGTGTCTTGATTTACATGTCAGTATTCCTGCAGATATAGTGGCTCCTTGCACTATTCAAGGAGGAAAACCAATTGCTTTTCAGGTTTCTGAAAGAGGTCAAAATTAAACACATTTTCTCCACCCTTGTTTCTTCTTTTTTGTGATTTATTTGTAGACAGAAGAGATTTAAGACCTTCCTCTCCTACTCTTCAGAAATTTCAGTGGATTAAAAACTGTGCTGCCACATTATTCAGGATTTATTCAGGGGTTGTGAGTGAAACAGAGGGACCAAGTGGGTGGTCCCTAAGATGACTGTCTTTAATTTAAATTTGCTCTTCCTGTTTAAGAATTCTCTTTAAAGTGAGTTCAGTTAGATAGAATAATTTCTATTGCATCATTGAATAACCATGCATCTCAAAACTTTGTAGCTTAGACTACCAACTATAATTTGATCATCTTTCACAGTTTCCTAGGTCATGAACTTGGAAAGAACTTGCTTGGATGACTGCTTCTGGCCCAAGGACTCATGCAGGTGCAGTCAGATGGAGACTGGAACTGGAGCAGCTGGCAACTGGCAGGATTTCTCTCTTCATTTAGCCATAGGGATTTTCCACATGGTCCCTCCACATGGACCAGTTTGGACTTTCTCAGCATGGTGGACTCAGGGCAGCTGCATCACTTCCATGGAGACCCATGAACCAGCCCTTGGGTTCCAGATACCAAGGCCAAAGCTCTATTGCCTTTTATCATGAAGCAACAGAAGCATGCAGCATCTCTTCCACCACACTCCAATAATTTTGAGTAAGTCATACTCTACTTGAGAATCAAGGAGTAAATTAATCTCTATGTCTATGAAAGAGAAAAGATTTTAGGAGAGTATGTGACATTCTTATAAACCTTGTTAGAAAATATAATATTCACAGGGAAATATTTATAAAAGTGGGTAAGTAGACATAGATGTTTGCATCTAGTAATTATGTTTATTACACACACACACACACACACACACACACACACCCTAGGAAATATTAGAGCCATCTGAGAGCTGGCTTGAATGGTTTGATTGATATGTTAACGTGCATCAATGATTACTTGCATTTCATTTTCTTTAAGTTGGGAATGATTCCAGATTCACTCCATCTGCAACTAAGTCTGTGATTGTGCTGCCTTGATAATTATTTCCAAGTGACCCTGGAAGCTCAGGCTAAGTTACCAAAATAATGAGATAAATCCCCCATTTTCCAAGGGAATCTAAATAGGATGGCTTACTCTTTCTTCTTCCAAACAGATTAGATTTAGTTAAGCTTTCCAGAGAGTGACTTTTCTCATAGGAAGAGCTATAATTTTGCCATTTTGGTCATCATTTCCAGACATCTATAAAT